>NC_041820.1:995000-1620000 GCF_900964775.1 Scleropages formosus | reverse complement strand
AAAATCAGTAGCACAGATCTTATGTTTGTTACAAAACCTAGGAGGTGTGCTTAGCGGCAACATCAGAGTCCCACATCCAGTGTTGTGTGACTGCCTCTCAGCACGCTGGCTTCATATCAATAAATCAAGTACTTGCCTCTGATGTTGCATTGACTATAGGGATCAAAATATAACAGATGTTTTGCCTTGTCTAAAGTCAGTCACACAGCAAATAGCATTTAGTATCCCTTGGCCACTATGAATATCTTGTAATGCCGTTTGGATTGGTAAATGCACCGTCTCTCATCCAAGGAGAGGACCAAGGAGACTTAACTGGATTCCAGAATCACTTTTACACTTGAGGAGTTAAAAGAAATCTCACTGTGACTCCAGATTTCAAACATCTTGATCCACCAACAACATTTATAGTGGACGTGGATGCTTCAAAAGCAAAGACAGCAGCACAAACTGCCTGGCTACGATGGCGCCGCGAATGGCCGCCTCAGTGTGGAGCTCCACAGTTGTTTTACTGTTTTTGTTAGTTTGCCCTGTCTTTAGTTATACTCCTACAATCAGTTTTACCAGGGAAGAACTGCTGAACATTCGGCAGTACACACCACCCAATATTTTACCGGTTTTCGATTATTCTGACGTTTTGCTGGACATTGTAGTCGGAGGTGCAGCGGCGCTGCTCAAGCGCTCCAAGACGCGCAAGCGCGGAAAGCGAGCCGGCGTGCTTGTCAAGCTCCGAAAGCGCGGCTTTAGAACAGCGCTGCCTAGTATCCATCTGGCGAACCTCCGCTCCTTACCCAACAAAATGGACGAACTTTTCCTCCTGTCCCAAAGAAACAAGGACTTTTTAAACTCTGCTGCTCTGTGTTTCACGGAAACCTGGCTGAATGAAGCCATCCCGGACAGCGCGCTACATCTGCCGGGCTTCCAGCTGTTCAGAGCGGATCGCGACGCGGAATCAGCGGGGAAATCACGTGGCGGTGGGACATGCTTCTACATCAACGAAAGGTGGTGTACAGATGTGACAGCGTTGAAGAAGATGTGCTGTCCCGACCTAGAAGCGCTCTTCATCAACTGGAAGCCTTTCTACTCGCCGCGGGAGTTTTCCTCGTTCATCCTCGTAAGCGTTTACATTCCACCGCAAGCGTGCGTGAACGCAGCGCTGCAACAGCTGGGCGACCAGATCACTGACACAGAGCAACAACACCCGGACTCTGTTATAATCATTCTCGGGGACTTTAATAAAGCAAATCTCTCCCGTGAACTGCCAAAATACAGACAGCATATTACATGTCCCACCAGAGACAGTAATATTTTGGACCACTGCTACACCACAGTAAAGGATGCATATCACTCTGTTCCACGGGCAGCTTTGGGGCTCTCTGATCACTGTCTGGTTCATCTTATACCGACCTACAGGCAGAAACTGAAATCAGCTAAACCTGTAATAAGGCCTGTTAAAAGATGGACTGAGGAAGCAGAGCAGGACTTACAAGCCTGCTTCGAGTGCACCGATTGGAGTGTTTTTGAGGCTGCTGCTAGCGATCTAGATGAGCTCACAGACTCTGTAACATCATATATCAGTTTCTGTGAGGATATGTGCACCCCTACCAGGACTCGTTTAACATACAACAATGACAAACTGTGGTTCACTGCAAAACTCAGACAGCTTCGTCAGGCCAAAGAAGACGCCTACAAGAACGGGGACGGAGTCTTGTATAAACAGGCCAAAAACATACTGGCAAAGGAGATCAGAGTGGCTAAGAGAAACTACTCTGAAAAGCTGAATAAACAGTTTTCAGCCAACGATCCTGCATCAGTGTAGAAAGGCCTGAAAGACATCACAAATTACAAGACACCATCCCCCAGCACCGTGTCAACTCAACAGCTGGCCGACGATTTGAATGAGTTTTATTGCAGGTTTGAAAAACCCTGTCTCACACCCCACACCCATTCTGACCCCCTCCCCACGCATCAATTAACACCTCCAGTAACCCCCACCTCCCCCCCCCTCCTGCACCTTTGATCTGTGAAGAGGAGGTGCATCGGGTCTTCGTCAAGCAGAAGACAAGGAAAGCACCAGGCCCAGACGGTGTCTCATCGGCCTGCCTAAAAACCTGTGCTGACCAGTTGGCCCCTATCTTCACAAAGATCTTCAACAGATCACTGGAGATGTGCGAAGTTCCTTCCTGCTTCAAACGCTCCACCATCATCCCCATTCCGAAGAAACCCAAAATCACAGGACTTAATGACTACAGACCTGTCGCCTTAACGTCTGTGGTCATGAAGTCACATGAAAGACTGGTGTTGGACTACCTGAAGGACATCACTGGACCCTTGCTGGACCCCCTGCAGTTTGCTTACCGAGCAAACAGGTCTGTGGATGATGCAGTCAACATGGGACTGCACTACATCCTGCAACATCTGGACAAACCAGGGACTTATGCGAGAATCCTGTTCGTGGACTTCAGCTCAGCCTTCAACACCATCATCCCGCACCTCCTCCTGTCCAAATTAACCCAACTCTCTGTGCCCACCTCCATCTGTCGGTGGATCACCAACTTTCTGACAGACAGGCAGCAGATAGTGAGGCTGGGAAGATTCTCATCCAATACTCGCACAACCAGTACTGGCGCCCCCCAGGGATGTGTGCTCTCCCCACTGCTCTTCTCCCTGTACACCAACGACTGCACCGCGAAAGACCCCTCTGTCAAACTCCTGAAGTTTGCAGACGACACCACACTCGTCGGCCTCATCCGGGATGGTGACGAGTCTGCTTACAGACAGGAGGTCCAAGAGCTGGCTGCCTGGTACAGTCATAACAACCTGGAACTGAACACGCTCAAAACAGTGGAGATGATCGTAGACTTCAGGAGAAACACCTCAGCATTATCCCCACTCACCATCATGAACAGCACTGTGGCAACAGTGGAGTCATTCAGGTTCCTGGGCACCACCATCTCACAGGACCTGAAGTGGGAGCCCCACATAGACTCCATTGTGAAGAAGGCCCAGCAGAGGTTGTACTTCCTTCGTCAGTTGAGGAAGTTCAACCTGCCACAGGAGGTACTGATGCAATTCTACTCCGCAGTCATCGAGTCCGTCCTCTGCACCTCTATAACTGTCTGGTTCGGCTCAGCTACGAAGTCAGACATCAGAAGACTGCAGCGGATAGTTCGGACTGCTGGAAGAATCATCGGCACATCCCCCCCAGCTCTCCAAAAGCTGTACTCGTCCAGAGTCAGTAAAAGGGCTAGCAAAATCATTGTAGACCCCTCGCATCCAGGCCACTTCCTCTTCGAACCTTTGCCATCTGGCCGGCGCTACAGAGCACCGAGCACCAGGAGAGGCAGGCACAAGAAAAGTTTCTTTCCTCAGGCCATCTACCTCATGAACAGCTAAATCCCCCCTAGAGAGTAAACCAGTGCAATACACAACGCTATTTATATTTATAATTATATCTATTTATCACATCATATGTCTTACTCACATTCCCTTGCATTTGTATCTAGTGACTATTTTTGTATATTGTGTACTTTATATTTTTTATATATTTTTTATCCTTTATTCACATATTCAATCTTCTCATCTGCGTCTTGTCACTGTCATTCTGTCTGTGCTGTGGAAGTTTCTGTCACCAAGACAAATTCCTTGCATGTGTGAACATACTTGGCAATAAAGCTCGTTCTGATTCTGATTCTGAATATTTTCTCAGACACATAGTACCCTGCCCTCCCCCAGTAGTTTCCATGTGCTTACCACCAATCCCTTACTGAATGTGATTATGATGTAGGTAACAAAATATGGCTTTGAAGGAACTGAGACACTCATTTGAGGGAGCCATTTGCCCTTTTGTTTTTTAACTGTCCATAGGAACCTGGAATATTTCCAGAAGGCCCAATGCCTTAATCCTCAACAGGCACAATAGTCCATTTTTTATAAGGTTACTTTTGATAATGTACCACCCTGGTTAAAAAAAAGGAAAACCAGATGGTCTCTCTGGGCTACAAGAGGCACCCCGAGATTATTCATTGTCTTACCTCCCATTTGTTTTGTAGCCCTTTTCCGATAGGCAACACTGGATGACATCAAAACCTGGCAGACAGCAGAGCCAGGACCAAGTGGTCAAGCCCAGAAAAATGGTTGTGTCCTGTCATCTTTGGACTCACAACTTTTGGATTGGATTCATGACTCATAGAGTTACATGACATTTATATTTATTCATTTCGCCACTGTAATTCTTGGATTCCCTGTTGTGGATCGCGTCCCGGTGCCTTTCTCGTGTTTCCACTTAGGCCAGAGGGTGCCGACCTTCGCTAGTAGTTACATCAGCTTGTTGCTCTACACCGGGCCATCGGCAGTGGGTTTTCATCCGAGTAACTGTCATCTAACAGTATTTGACTCTTTCATTATCGGAAGTGATGAAGAGATTAAATATAATAATTAATTACATCACATGAATGCTGCTGTGTAAAAACTTGAGTCATGTGCTGATCCTGACCTTTTGAACACCGTGTTTGTTAGGAGGTGCAGGGATCCAAGACCATCCCGGAATGTTGAATATTAAATGAAACCCTTAAACAATGATGGTAAAATGGTAAAAACAATGACATCTTTCAATGTGCTGTGTTAGTGCGGTGTGTCAAAACAAAGGATTAACAATGATTTAATAATACAGAGATTAACAATGACGTAAAGAAAGAAGTTGTAGTAGTTTAAAAAAAAGAAAGAGATTCAGAGTTGTCTGCAAAAGTAGTTTTATTGTTGGTCTTTTCTTTGAACTACATTTTCAATAGAGCATCTTTAATACGCGAGCAGCCCTGCCACGACTCCTCAGCCATACCAGTGCCGTCTGACTCAAAAATGACGTTATCAAGTATTTGTTCAACTATTATCGCTTTCATCTGGTATTTTACGTGAAAATCGAGCGGGAATTGAAATGCTTTTGTGAAACACACGGGCTGGTGCTGTTGAAGAGCAAGGGACTGTGCTCTACAAAATCTTCTTGAGCCACATGGACACCATAGCATCAAGCGCAATGTCCTCCACAGTGGGCCTTTTAAACAGAACAAAGCGGGATGCTGGTTAATACCTTCAGTTTTCTGTTTCTTTCACTCTGCTTTTTATGATGATAAAGTTAAATTATTAATTAGTTACTCGTTAATTAATTAATGACAGTCACATTTTTTTCGCTGTTAAATAGTCTACAGTGTTTTTTGGCAAGAAGAGTGTCTTATTGGTACCGAGTGCCAAACAGGAACATAATCATATTCAAAGTTATTGACCATGTGGTTTTCGTAACTATCAAGGTATGATATTTCAGCGAAAATTCCCTCATTTGTATCCTAATTCGCAGGTTTCTCCCGGACTTGTGTACATTACGTATCATATTTCATCACCACTTGGTTATTGTTTTTATCGCCCTTTACTGCTCTAATACCTTTTTGAATAAGGTAGTTGCCCTGAATTACTCCACTAAAATATGTACTGGCCCCGTACAAAAATGTCAAACACAATGTGCTGTTTTTGGCAAGTGTGAGCTGAGCAATGATTTTTAAGCTATAATCATCATCATCATCATCATCATCATCATCATCACCATCACCATACTTGTGTGGTGTGTCTCATTGTGAAGAAAAGGCTCTTACTTGCTGCTGCAGGCTCGGACTTTGACGCAGATGGTCTTTGCGTCGTCGGTGGTGGACAGCTCTTCCACCAGAATGTCAATGGTCTTTGTCACAAATTTCTTACACAAGGACTTCAGAAATCCGATTTTGTCGCACACCCTGTGGAGTTTGTCTCTGACTTCATTCTGGTGGGAAAAATAAAACATCAGGCTCCAGGCAAATATCCATAATGCATCCATATGCTTAAAACACGGTGTAAAAAGGAGGTCGTGTACCTGTTTCTCTGAGTTGTCCCTGGGGAGAGATTTCTTCACCTTGTTCACGATCCACTTGCAGGCCCAGCAGACGCCGGGAAGTTGTCCGTCAACTTTTTCTTCAAAGCGCCACAGATCTTTACCCGTCTGCGTGGAGGAAGGATGGACACACCTGTCACTCGGTGGGGTTTGCATTCGTATCACTTCCCCAACTAGTTAACGCCCTAGTTCAGCTCCCTCAAATGTTGCTTCTCAGTTCATCTGTGGAAAAACTGTCCGTGTCTCCGATGAGTCGGTGATGACCGACACAACACAATCCCGGTTTCGCAATGTCGAACTTCATCAGGTCGCAGTGACAGTTTATGCAAACAGGATCACCGGCACTTCGTGTCTTTTCCGAGTCCGAACGGAGCATCACGATGCGGCGTGCGGGAGCCTCACCTCATTGCCGCCGGACTCCTGGAGGTCCAGCTCACGGAACTCGAGGTGAAACGCCATGGCTGCGGACACAGCGCGAGTCGCGTGTGTGAAACCTCTTACGGAGAACACGTGAAAGGCATTTTTGTCTAATGCGAGCGACGTGAAATTACACGGCAAGTCTAAGTTACGAAAGGTTTCAGACATCACCGGATTTACGGAAATGTTAAGTGCAGCTCAGCAAACTCTACTGTTCGCTCCAATATCTATAATAACCACAGACATGTTTACCTGATGTGGCCAGAAAACCAAGGAGGATGCAGATGCGAACGGAGGTCATCGTCACGTCTCTCTCAAACCAAGCAAAGTGCTTCTGCTTCCAAAGCAGCTCTTTTATAGGGGTCTGAGGACCCTGTGGCTTTTCTGTGCGGTAGCGTTTCAGACCGCACCACCGTGCTGCAGCGAACACTGCCTGCGAGCGCAACCACGCCGCTCAGAATGTTGCAAAAAGTAAAGTAATACACGGCCGAGTCTAACGCTTCGTGCGACCGAACCGGCGGGTTGCGGGTTCGAGGAGCACGTGTGCGTCTGTTCGGCAGGAGTTGCCTCGATTCGGGAAAAAAAGCAGCAGCGGAAAATGTATGAATATGGAAACTGCGAAGCGGTGAGAGAAACTCCTGTCCCGGCTCACTTTCCTGACATCGCTGTGAAAGTTGACACACAAGAAGAGTCAAGACAGGCTGAGTGCTGCTGTATGCGCTGCTGTTTCACCCACCAGCCCAGTCTTCATGCGTCACTGGCCTTTATACACACATCACATGCCACCAGTTTCGGTTTTTTTTCCACACAGCAGTGTTTCTGTTGAAAGGCAAGGCAAGGGAAGGGAAGGGAAGGGAAGGGAAGGGAAGGGATAGCACGGTGCCACAGAGAATAGGGCTGCTGCCTCGTGGTGCCTGGGTGGTGCAACAGAACGTGGGTTCCATCTCTACTCCGTCCGTGTGGAGTTTGCACGTTCTCCTTGTGCGCTCGTTCGTTTCTTCCCACAGTTGATGTAGGTTGACTCTAAATTACCCCTTGTGTGTGTGGCTACCCTGCAACGAACTGCTATCCCATGCAGGGTGTACCACCCTCAGCCTCGGGCTCAGCGCTTTCAGGATAGGCTCCTCTTCACCATGACCCTGTTCAGGACAAGCACTTAGTGATGCTGGATGGATCGATGGGAAAGGTAATACAGGTCTTTTAAAATCTAGAACATTTCATTAGTGTCGGAGGTGTGGTGGTGCAGCAGGTTTGACCGGCTCCTGCTTTCCGCGGGGTCTGGGGTTCGAGTCCCGCTTGGGTTGCTTTGTATCAGACTGGCATCCTGGGTGTGTCTCCTCCCCCTCTGGCCTTGTGCCCTGTGTTGCCAGGTTAGGCTCTGGCTTGCTGTGACCCCCCCCTGCTTGGCACAAGTGGCTTCGGACTCTGTGTGTGTATTTCATTAGCAGGGTACTGCAGAATTTCTCTATTTTTTTGAGTCACAATTATCTTCTCACTTTAAAGAGATCAAAGCCATGTTCTCTTGCACTGGGGGTCAATAGACACTTTCAGAATTGTAACGTTGTATTATTATTCTATCTTATTGTACCATTATTGTATCTTTCTAATACTATCAATTGTATCATAGTATCATCACTGTATCTCAACATATTAAAAACACTTTTTCAGTTATTTGCAAAGTGTACGTTTTATATGATGAACCTCATTAGATTCAATTTCATTTTTCTCTTTCAGTTAGATTTTCTTCTCATGCGAGGCACAACCTTCACCACATTTTATCATGAAATGTACAAAAATGGAAGGGTGTGGTGGTGCAGAAGGTTTGGCCGTGTCCTGCTCTCTGGTGGGTCTTGGGGTTCGAGTCCCGCTTGGGGTGCCTTGCAATGGACTGGCGTCCTGTCCTGGGTGTGTCCCCTCCCCTCAGTCCTACGCCCTGTGTTGCCGGGTTCAGCTCTGGTTCGCTGCGACCCTGCTCGGGACAAGCGGTTTTAGAAAGTGTGGGTGTGTATAAATGCGAAGAATGTGTGAGAGTCAAGATGCAGACCATGTGAGAAATGACAGGAAATGTGTGAGGTCCCATTACTGTGGGACTGGAAAGGAGGCATCACCCCCTTTGGGGGGAGAACCTGAGCTTGACACTCTGACTGTTAATCTTGTATTTGTTCATTTGTCTGACGGCTTTCTCCAAGGCAGCTTTGAAAGCAGCAGATGATGTTATGTTTGCATTCTGAGTTTCCTAAAGTGAGTCAATCATTTATGCAGCTGGGTGATTTTTACTGGAGCAGGATTACGAAAACAACCTCATTCAAGAGTCCTGCAGCTGGAGGTGGGATTTAAACCTGCAACCTCTGGGTCTAAAGGCAGCAGATCTAGCTCCTGCTCTACCAGCTGCCCCCGGTTTGGCATCACTGCCTTGATCAAGGGCTGTACAGCAGGAGTTCGAACTGGACGGATGGACGCTGCGACTGCAAGGCATCTGCTCTGACCGCTGCTCCACCCACTGATGGTTAGATATTTTTTCTCATAAAGGACTTGTCGCTGTGGCTGCAGATATTTCCGATGAGACCGCACGGCCGCTCTACCCCCCCGCGGCGTGTTCTGTCACACTGCGCTTCCTTTTCCTTCATCAAAGTCTCTCTGCTCATCTTGTATCGCTCCAACCCCAAGGTGTGTGATGGTTCAATTCAATTCAGTTCAATTCAATCCAACGTATTTCTATGGAGCGGGGGGCACGGTGGCGCAGTGGGTTGGACCGGGTCCTGCTCTCCGGTTGGTCTGGGGTTCGAATCCCGTTTGGGGTGCCTTGCGACGGACTGGCGTCCCGTCCTGGGTGTGTCCCCTCCCCCTCCGGCCTTACGCCCTGTGTTGCTGGGTTAGGCTCTGGTTCCCCGCGACCCTGTATGGGACAAGCGGTTCAGAAACTGTGTGTGTGTGTGTGTGTGTGTGTGTGTGTGTGTGTGTGTGTGTGTATTTCTATGGAGCTCTTCTCACACTCTGACACAGAGCGCTGAACAAAGGTGTAAGACAAAGAAACGAATAAGACTGTTGACCGTATACGAAATGACTACATTATCCATGCAGTTTTTAAAGCTGTAGGTGTGTCTACTGGACACGGAGGAAAGGAACGAAAAACTGCCAACTGAGACTCAAGGGAGGAAAGAACCTCTGGGGTCCAGGGGCCAGCGGCTGCTACGTCTCGTCCATCGCGGCAGGTCGGCATCCGGGGGCGTAGCCACGCGGTGACCGCGGGTGGCCGGCGCCATCCCCGACCAAAGCTCGGCCACCCCTCCGGCCACCCCTGTTGTGCAAAGCACTCCGACCACGCTGACAGGTGACTTTCTTCGCCGCTCGAACTTATACGATGCGCTTGTGTGCGGCACTATTAGGCTGGAGCGCTGCGAACCGCCGCACGGCCCAAACCTGCGTGTAGGAGAGAGGAATAGAGCGGGAAATTTAATTCCGGAAGCGTTACTGCAGCCAAGGCCAGCGCAAGTGAGCAACGCAAGGATACGGTGATCAGGAGAGTAAAATCGGTGTTATTTACCTACATTTCACGACCATTTTGTGAAAGTTCGTTAAAGTTGAGCTACTGCGGTGTTTCATCGTGACAAACAAATGTTAGCTTAAGGTTAGCTAATTTTTAAAAATAATCTTACCACATGAACGTTACCACATCATACGCTTACATTGAGTCTGTCGCTGTTTTTTCTAAGTAGCTCTTCAATTTAATTATAGTAAAAGTGTTTCTTGATAGGTGTGTTTGTCTAAACTGTAGTGCAAAAGGAAAGCAGGGGAAGCGGAAGATCAGGAAGATGAAGATGCTTTCCTTTTTTTCAATTTTTAACAAACTGAGGACTAGTAGCAGTAAAACTGAAGAAGACAAAGAAGCAGGGAAATGAATGCTGCTAAGAGAGACAAGGTGGAAGCAGAGATACAGTCGGAGAGGGAGCTTGTGGAGAAGCTCTACAGCCATCAGACCAGAATCAGAGATGAGCAGATACACTCATGCAGTCAGTCAGTCGTTGCCCACCAGCTATGTAGGTTACGTACGTTGTATGTGCAAACATAAAAAATAATCTCCAATACCCACTTTGCATCATTAGCATCTACATATACAAATAATGTAGAATAAGGATCGTATTAAATGACATTTCTAAATAGTGTCACTGTAATTTCTTGTATACATTTGCAATAAATAAATTCTGCGGAATTTATACAATTTGCTTTTGGTGCAGCGTGTCACAGTCAGTTGTGATTTTGTTTTTTTTGGGCACCCCAATGAAATCACTGCGTCTTACTTGGCCACCCCTGAAAAGAAGTTCTGGCTACGCCCCTGTTCGCATCGCACGCTCTTGCTGCGCGAAAGTTGCCGAAATGAACGCGTTTGCGCTCGGGTCACCGCGCCGATGATCTCCATCCCCTGCCGGCTTTCACGCGCGCTCAACTTCGCTGTTTCTGCTCGGCTCCACAACTTCACCTCTAACAGCATTTTATTCTCGGGCTCTTACACGATGGAGATGATTCCAGATGGCAACGCATATTGATGAAAGATGATTAGAAATTAGATGTGAATCTTACGTCTACCGAGGCCCACGTTGTCATTCCGAGGAGCCTCGGATGTGTGGAAAACGTGGAAGCAAATGAATTTGAATGAAACGAGCAAATTGCGTCCATGCAGAACACACATACAACTGGATAACAGACTGAGGGATGTGCGAGCTGGCAGGCGCTGCAGCTGTGCCACGGGGAAGTGGGGTAGAGATGATCTTGATGGACAGTTTCTGCCCCATCGCCAGTGCAGGTCAGCGAGGACCAGCTGCTCAAGGCTGAAAGGACAGTCCAGCATCAGCATGTCAGGCAGCCGGTCTGCAGAGATGGAGCTGATGGGTGGCGCCTTGCTTGCGGACGCATCGGTCGTGCTCCGGTTCTCCTCTGGTTCGGCCTCAGCCCCGGTTTATTTGGCTCGGCTTCTATGAAATGAAAAGCATCGGCGGCCGCGCACCTCTGTCCCGCCCGCGCGGGCACCACATCCGTAGCTCTCAAAGACAACGGAAGAAAGGGAACGACAGCCGTTTGGCGTCATTGTTCACGCTAAGGAAGTTTGACAAAGAGCCGAATCCTCGGCAAACAAGACCGAAACTCGCTCTGCGTGTGCGTTTGTGCTCGAAAAGTGTATCTTAAGTCATCTAGGGGACAGGCAGCGCACGGATAGGAAGCGCTCGGAGTGGATCGGAAGACGTCGCGTCGAGCTGTTCGCGCGCGTTGCGCCGAGTGATGATGCCGAAGCCGAAGCTACTTTGAGACTCTTCCACGTGGACCGTCGCTCTCGGCCTCAGAGTAGCTTCGGTTTCGGCATCGAAGCTGGAAGGACGGTCCGGCACCGACACGTCTTCCTGCTGAAGAATTTAGAATTTACCGGGGCGTGTGTGAGACTGCCCCGTGAGGGACGGGTGCCCGGTCCAGGGTGGGACCTTACGAACTTGTGGCCTACGCTTCGGGGACAGGCTCCGGCCCACGGCGACCCTGACTCGGACAAGCGTCAGTGACGGCGGGTGCGTGAGCTGCGAATGAGTTAAACGATACAGGGAGCTGAGAATTTACTTTGCACGTAAAGCGATGACCGAACGGAGACCTGCGGGGCAAACCTTTCACAAACATGCTGACCCGCGTTAACCCACAGTAACCGACGGGGCATCATCATCCCACCATCACCACCATCGCTACCATCGCCTTAGTCGCACTGTTTTGACAGCATCGCAGTTTTTACTTCCCTTCTGTGTTTTCACCGCTTCCTCTCAATTTACTCGTGAAAATTATTATTCCCTTTTCAAATCTGTCCCCAGGACTGGCGGCCGCAGACACGCACCTCCTCCTACGCGCACGTGCGCACCGTGAGCCTCCTGCTTCTTGTCGCTCTGCTCCCTCTACCGTCCTGCTTTCCGGCCCCTGTTCACCGGAGCTCGGCAGATTTCACCGTGTTTCACCGCGAGCGCCTTGTTCCTGGTGTACGCCAGGTGCGGTTCACCTGGACAGGTAAGACCTGCTCCCTCTTCTCTCACGTTGCGGTAGGAGCCCTCAGCAGCTCCGCTCTGCTCAGCATGTTCTCCTGTCTCTTCCAGGTCAGTCTGAGACCGCAAAAGCGTACCTGATCGAGACGGCTTGGGAGTGGCAGCGTTTGCCCAGGTGAGCCACCTACCTGTGCCACCGGTGGCCTTTAAAGGACACTGAAAATATGTGTCAAGCTGAGTCGACACTCAAACCCCTCGTGTTTTTACACCCCAGCAATGTTTCTTCTCAGGCCGCGAAGGTCACGAAGTTGCCTCAGAGACGAGGGCCTAGAGCCCCGTTGCCATGGCAACCTCTGAACGCACAAAATTTTATTGACTCGGCGCTGGCGGGCTCGGCGAGTGGTTGCGATGCTAGACGAGCTGTGGCGTGACAAAGATTTCCTGTGGCTGCGTTACTCACCGGGAACTCGGGCTCGGCCGAGCACACGAGGGTAAGATAAATAAGCGGCTGTTTTCGCTTGCTGTCCTATCGCTTTTGGGGTTTTTTTTGTAACTCGGCATTAGTCATCGCACTGCTTTTCAACGATAACATCGACGCCATTCATTTGTTCTTCATATTTTCTCTGCACAAGAGTTTTGTTGCACTTTTTCCACACCGGACTTTGTCGCCACGGTCCGCACCCAGCACTCGCTCACATCACGAGTGATCGCAACGAAAGTACAGCGCAGCCGTTGGAAGGGTTGCTTTGCACTCGGGTTCGAATCCCCCCTCCTGCTCTAACGGCAGCTGATGAAGACACTTACCGTGCTCCTTTACCTTCCTCGGACGAAAGGCGGATGCATGAATTATTTTTATTACCTCTATTATTAGTATAAATGCTACCTTCCCTTGCCTTTCTGATCGGCTCCCATGTAAAAACACGGTCGAGTTACATGATGGGTCGCATGTGATCGGGGGCAACGGTCAGGAGGGGCCCAGCTGTTTTACGCTTGAGAAACCCGTTTATTCAGGAGGGAATAAAGTAACCACTGCTCCAAGAATATTCAGATAGCGGAGATTTCCAGTCTCAGTCCTGAGCACAACCTTCATTCTCTTGGCTCGTTTTGCCGCTGACGTTGAGCCACTCGCTGATGACGTCATTACTGCCAGCAGAGGGCGCCATAATCACACCGAACAGGATTTTTCTGGCAACTCCGGGAATGATCAGGCCTCCTGTCCACGTGGAATAACGAGGAGTGGACAGACAGGGCGGATGAGGTCAAGGGCGCAGGATTTCCCACGAACACCTTGGAAGGTAGAGATCCGTGCTTCGCCGGCTCTTATTTTTACTCACCGCAGCATCTTTCAGCAGAACCCGAGACCATGAAGAGCTTGGCGTGACCGTGGTGAAATAGGAAAAATACATTACCGCGGAATGCACACAAGCATGTCCAGCGCCTTGTGGGAGAAGGTGACGCCCCAGAGCCTTGTGGGAAATGGAGCTACCCGCTCCTCCTCAGAGCTGTGGTTCCCTCCTGCATCTCCTGAATTAACATTAATTTTCAGACAGGAAACGTGGTGCTGAATCTGAAATGTGGAGCTGCAGCTGCCTTCCGGAAGGAAGCCGCGTTGCCCGTCTCCATGGAGACCGTCCCAGGTCTGGATTCCACGGCTGCTGAAAGTGTGATTCATTAACATCAGCGCCCGGCCCGTTGTGAGATTCACGTCCCTCTGTTCAGCCTCTATTAGGTGTTATATAATATTCAATAACGAAACCTTCCGGCTGCATCCGAGTTCTTTTCCTTTACGAATTTCGGAAAGAGTCTCTGCAACCGATCGTCTAAGATGCGACCGCAGAAGCTCGGGAATGGAACCCACGGCCACCCGGAGAGGAAATGCGCGCGTTAATGGCCACGTTGCAAAATGCTGCTTTCCGGACAGCTGAGCTGAAGTCGGCGGCTCTCGGACCGCAGGGGTTCGTCCGCTGCTCACCCGACTCATCCAAGTGCAAGAACGTCACACCTTCTCCGTGGCGTCGCCAGGCTGGGGTCACCGGGCGTCTCGCACGCAGTTCGACTCCTCCTCCTTCCGTGCGGGTTTTTAACAGGCCACCGTTTCGCTATTAAGCTGAAAGAATAAAATTCCTGCCGCGAACGTGACCCCGAGGACCCGCACGCCGAGGGCTCCGCGTCGCGTCGAGAAACGCGGGACCGTTCGTCCTTGCTGATCCGTCTATTAACTTCTGCCATTCTGGGATCTTTGGACCCTCCCTGTGCTCTGCTCGCTCCCTCTGCTCGTTACCATGTTAATGAGGTGACCTTTCCTGGTAATTGCAGAGGCGCGACGCTGAATATGAGCCCAGGGGGAGGCCCCGCCCACCTGCTGGGTCCTACGTCTTTTGTGCGGAACCTCCTTGCCTTCCGCAACCGGGCTTTGGTGAATTTATTACTAGTATTATGCGGTTGGATCGTGGGTAACAGTTTTACCCTCATTTACCCAGCCATACGTGTTTTACTACGCCACAAGAGCAGTTTGGCGCTTCCGTGCAACAGAAGGGCCGCGTCTTTTCGGTGCGGCTTCACGTCCGCCGACGTCGTGGTATCCGAACCCCGTTCCTCCGACAGATGCGTCCACCACCCCCCGCGGACGTTGCCCCCCGGGGTCCGAGGGCAGCCGGTGCAGCACGAATACAGTAGGCGAACGCTAGTCGGCGACTCCGAAGGACGGCGTTTGTCACCGGATGTCTCCACCGGACACACTGGGGCTGTTAGGAAAGCGACCGAAGGGCCACGTGGGCCTGTCGTATAACCGTCCGCTGTTCACCTTCAATCTGTTCTTTCCTCGCCCCTCCCTCAGTGTCAGTGGCATCGTTTTTTCTCTTTTATCCGTCCCTTCCAGCTGGTCCAAGCTGACAAAATGAGAGAGCTGGTTTTGTGTAGCGTTCAAAGGCCCATGCCCACGCGCACACGCACACGCACGCACGCACACACGCACACGCACACACACACACACACGCTGACACCGCGCACAGTGCCTCCATAGTGCCATCGTGTTTGTGGAGTATAAATGCACATGAGTGGGGCTAGCCTTAGCGATTAGCGGCGGCCTGGGGTGGAACGGGCTGGACGACTCTGCTCCGTGGCCCCCGGGGAAAGTGTCCAGCTGGCGCGACCACCGCCCTCGCACCGACTGCTCTCCCCACGCATTAGCGACCTCGTTCCGATGAGCCTTCTCCGCAGAGGGCCGCGACATCAGTAGCGGACGGCGCGTTCCCGTCCCCGATGCCGGTGGCTCGGCGACGCTGCTGGAGGATTCCACCGAGAAGGTTCGGCTGAGCTGCTAATGAGCCCATTAACAAGGACACAATTAAGGAGGCGATTAGAGCCCAGGTTTGTGTCCGGTTGCCGATGGAAGCACTTCGCAGAGGCGCTGCTCTTGTAGACTTTGTGAAGTACAGCTGGGAGAGGAGTCCGCTTGCTTGCCAAGAGAAGTCAATAATGTCCTTAAAGGCTTCCTCCCACGTACGGAGGTAGTCAAGGAATTTAGTGACACTCTGAGGTTTCATCTGGGATGAGACACCATCACATACTGTTGGTTCAAGAAAAACTGCTTTAGGAAGAGGAAGCCTGAAGGATGTAGGGGTGGAGTCAGTTCCGCAGTCGGGCGGGCTGTGGGCGGAGTCAGTGCCGCAGTTGGGTGGAATGTGGGCGGAGTCAATGCTGCAGTTGGATGGAATGTGGGCGGAGTCAATGCTGCAGTTGGATGGAATGTGGGTGGAGTCAATGCTGCCATTGGACGGGCTGTGGGTGGAGTATCGCAGTTGGGCAGAGGATTGTGGGTGGAGTCAGGTGGGATTTGGGCTGAATGCGCTCTCACGTATAGGGGGGGTGCGGTGGTGTAATGGGTTGGACCGGCTCCTGCTCTCCGGTGGGTCTGGGGTTCGAGTGCCGCTTGGGGTGCCTTGCAACGGACCGGCGTCCCGTCCTGGGTGTATCCTCTCCCCCTCCGGCCTTACGCCCTGTGTTGCCAGGTTCCCCGCGACCCCGTACGGGACAAGCGGTTCAGACAGTGTGTGTGTGTGTGTGTGTGTGTGTGTGTGTGTGTGTGTGTGTGTGTGTGTGTGTGTGTGTGTGTGTGTGTGCGCGCGTGCGCTCTCTCACATACAGGTAGACTTAAGAAGCAGTTCAGCAGGGCAGAGTTGGTGGGGCAGGAGAGGAGCTCGTAGAGTAGAGGTAGACTTGGCTACAACAGGCAGTGGGACTGGGACGGCGCGTGGAAACGGAAGTTACCGGTGAACTGGGTGCGACGCGGTTTGAAGCGTTTCAAAGCCGAGAGCCGGTTTCACGCCGTTCGCCCGCAGACGACGCTGCAGACGGAAGCACGTGGACCAACACGGACCGACTTAACGTCCAAGAAGGGGGCGGAAGTGCAGAAAGGGCAACAGAGGAAACTCTGGAGCTTCTTCTGGAGAACTTTTTAATACACAAAAATGGTGTACATACCAAAGTGAACGTAGTGACCAGAAAACAAAGAAATCAACCAACATGGACGTTAAAGAAAACATGCATTTAATCTAAAAGAGAAAGCAAAACATTTGCTCTGAAGATGTCCATCATATATCTTACATTCTGTTATTCTGCGAAAGATCGTGAAACACACCGAACGTCCCCACTTCTGTCGCTGCCAGGACTGATGCGGACGGTAAATATTATTTATATGCTGTGCTGTATATACTATGTAGTATATATTGCATTACTTCACCCGGTCTCTTGAAGAGCTTCCGTCGGTGTACTGTCAATTATTAAAGTTAAAGAAAAAAAGTGAATTTTCTCGTCCGCCTGTTGCACACGGAGCAGGGAAACGAAGCACACGCTCCTTACCCGCGCGCTCCTCTGCGATTCCATTCTATCTGCACTTTTGAGAAGAATAACTCAGGTGATCATAGGCGAAGGTAAAACGTGACGTAACGTAGAAATTTAAAAACTTGTTGAAAAACTCTGTAAACAAATGTACCGTTTGTTGGTCTGTTGCCACGGCAGGCGGGCACCCGCCACTCCGGACGCTCCGGTCAGCCGGACCGCGGTCGGCAGAGATCTGGACGGTTTCCTAGATGTTCCTCGCAGCCTCCGCGGGAAGGTGCGGAGAACGTCCTCGTCTCCCGTGGCGAGCGGTAAGGAACGGGCGGGTCGCGTCCCCGCGGAGACGCGGCGCAGGCTCGTCCCGGTCCGGTCCCGCCCTCGCCTCGTGCCTGGGTCACGTGGCCCGGAGGGAGCGGGAGCCGTGCGGGATGGCGCGTTGCGTGACGGACGTGCGCCGGTGCCGCTCTCCCACGTTCGCGTTTTCTCCAGGACGTCACAGAGCGCGGAGCCCCTCCTCTGTCCGCCGGCCCCCCGCACGTGACCGCCGCGGCTGTCCTCTCCTCCCACGGAGCTCTGGCGGGACACACAGGGCGACACCACGTTAGCGGGCTCGGACAGGACGCGCCCTCGGGGGACCAGCCGGAACCACTTCGGAGCGTGGGGCCTTTAAAGATGCTACGCGCCGTTGCGGGGAGACGAGAGCTCCGCTCGTCCCACCGCGGGAGGAACCGTGGCACCAAGGCTGAAATCAGCGCCAGCGCCAGCGTTAGGGAGCACGTGCGCCGGGGAGGCTTCTGGGAATGTGGGCGCCTGCCTGGTGTGCGTGCGGGGGAGGGTCAAGGGCACCGCTGACCTCGGGGCTGGAGGAAAGCCTGCAGCTACAGGGGCTCCTGTCCTCGCCGGGGCAGGCGGCAGCGCCACGCGGGTCCTCTGCCTGCCCCTCCGTCACCGAGGGCCGCCCCTGGCACTTGCACCGGGGGAAGGTCCGGCAGCAGAGGGACGGTGTCACGCCGGCGTGCGCCCAGCGGCCACAGGAGACGGGGACATGCTCGGTCCTGTCCCCGGTCACAGCCTGCAAACAAGCAGGCGGACAAACGAACGCTCAGCGGGTCGTGCACCTCATGCAATCTACTCTAGTGTCCCACTAAGGTCGCGTCGTGTCGCGTCCGGCTTATATAGCGCCCGGCCCAGAGGAGTCCATCTAGAGTCCAGCAGTTGCCATGTCCCCCACGGTCGTCTCCAGCCCACGCGGCGTCCAGGTGATGTAGTTTCCTGCCGACAGAGCAACTCGCATCCAACTAACGTGTGCGTTGCTGCGGTTGCGTCCACCTAACGTAGTGTCCAGCCGCGCTTCATCAGCTGAGGGCTACTTCACCGCGCAGGTTCTGCGCCAGACCGGGGTTTGGTCCCTCTACGGTAAACACAGGGTGAACGTGCGCAGCGAGCTCGTCTCGGCCCGTCTCCTGGGAGCGACGTATCGATTCGGGGACGGCGTCACAGGTGAAAGACGGTTAACGCGACACCCGGCGTCGGGGGACGTGCTCCCGGCGGACACCGCCGTGGGACAGCGACGGCCTTCGCTTCGTCAAGAGAAGAGGGAAGGCGAGGCCCGACGACATCGAGAGGCGCCAACCGGACAGGACACGGGAGACGGCAGACGTCACCCAACGCTAAGCGCAGCGGAGGCTCCGAGCAGCGCTGCTGTTAGCAGGCGATCGCGAGCGGCGCCCATTTTCGGGCCGTGCGACGGGAGCGCTCGTCACGTTTAGCCGTTCGTATCGAAGGAACGCGGATGAGCCGAGAAGATCTGTACGAGTCCCCCGAGGCCCGTGCAGGTACGATGACCACGGCGGTGATGATCTGGGGCTGAGAAACATGCCTCTACGCTCGACCTAAGAAACTAGAGTTTTCACGTTAAGCCGCGTGACGTCCTGCGAAGAGCGCGAGGACTCGGTCCTTCGTTCGGCTCGTCCGTCTTACCGTCCACCAGTCCTCGCTGGAGCGTCCTGCCCGTGCGGTCTTGAGCCCAGGTCTGCAGCAAAGGAGGAACACTGGGAATTATTTACACGTATAAATGGCCTCATCGTTAGCTTCCTTACCGCAGTAAAACCTCGGTAGCACCGATACCATGGACCACCCCAGCCTCTCGCTGTACATCATCTGTCGTTGACCTCTAATTTTGACCGTTGATGTTACACAAAATCGCCGATAAATATAAGAAAAACCCCGTCACGCTTGAGGGTCCATAATAAATGCCACCTGTTGTCATTAAATCCCTGCGGGAGCTCCAGCTGCCCCTCCGCCCCCCCACGGGCACCGCGTCACTGATGACCCCGCCTCCTCGGGGGCTGCGAGCAGCTGTTCTGTTCTCAAGGGGGAAACGAGCGGCGCCGAGGGCCGACAGAGTCCGGGTTCGATGGGAAGCGAGCCCACCTGCAGGGGGCGCCCTCTGCGTGTGCTCAGCAGCGCCGGGCCACCTACGGTCCCGCTACCACACACATTAATTACCAGGGATGCGAACCCATTCGGTTCCTCAGATAGTGCCACGGAGCTACTGAGAGCTGGTGTTAGTGTGTGTGAGTGAGTAATTTTTGAAGAATTTTTCAGCTGGGTAACTTTTACTGCATCACTTCAGGGTAAGTACCCTCATGAAGGGTATGACAGCAGGAGGAGGGATTCGAACCCATGTTATCGGCCCAAGGCGACAGCAACTCTAAGCGCTGCGCCACCTCCTGGCCCCGAGTCCTGCGTCCGGCGTGGGACGACCTGCTCCTGGTGCGGAGATTCACCGCGTCGCAGCAGCGCTTCACCTGCGGGCTGAGCACACCTGCGGGGGAACTGCGGCGGCTGGGATTCCCCCCCGGTCTCTCGCACACACCTCCGTAACCGTTAGCAACCATCGAGCGCTCAGCCGCCTCCGTGTGGCCGGTGGGGGGGTGGGTGGGGGCTTACCGGCGACTCGTCCCGGGACCCTTCTCCCACGTGCAAGTGTTCGGTTCCGTTCTCCAGAGCCACAAACACTGGGTGGGGGGGAAGCCAACAGGTGAGTGAGCAGAAGGTCGTGGAGAAACAGGAGCCCCCCCCCCCACCCCCACCCCCACCCCCACCCACCCCTGGGGGGCCTGAGAACACACACTTCAGCTCTTATAAAAACATCGCGTGACAGAATCTCACAGAGACTCCTCTGCCGGTGAACAAAAACACACACAGTAGATGCGGCTGCGTACTTGATCGGGGGGGGGGGGGGGGGGGGTCAGGCTCTCCCTACACTCCATTTACCGCGTTTACCCCGTTCACTCCATTTTCTGCATTTGTACAACTCCCTCTCGGGTGCCGCACAATGACAGGAATGTGTCACCAGGAGGCGGCCGCCGTTCTGAATGGTTTCTTTTTGAACACGTCAACGTCACTTGACACAATTTATACTACGGTAAAACACAGCGTGACCTTTCAGCTTCAAAACAATTTCACAGGCAGGAGGGACTTGTACTGACAAACTGGTGTTTTGCTAATAGGACTGAAGAGCTGAAGGTGACACTGTAGGAACGAATGCCCGCAAACACACACACACACACACACACACACACACACACGACGCCCCTCACCATTGTCACTGTGCTTCCTGCTCAGCTCTGCTCGGCTGCTGTGGGAGCCGCCTTCCTCAGGGACTTCCGCCAGGTCATTGGTCTGTTGAGAAAGGAGCAGACCCATCAGTGCGTGCGAGTGAGCATGGGCGCGCACACACACGAGCACACACACGCACACACACACTCTGAGCCACGGCCCTGTAATCTATCAGGTGTGTGAATATTTCAGAGTTCATCTCTAACGGTCCTCGGAGAAGCCGGCGCCCGGACCCCATAAACGACGAGCGCGTCGGTCTGATCCCCCGTCCTCCAATACCGATTACCCATAATGCCCTGCCGTTCGCACAGACTACAGCATGTCTGGCAAGACGGCTGGTATAGAGGCACGTAGGAGCTCCTTCAGGTCACGCATCCTGCGCTCTGACCTCTGACCTTTGAACTGCTGCACACGAACTCAAACCCGTGTCTGCGGCGTCCTCCGAAAACCACGCGCTCTTCGGTGCTCGTTCTCGAACACGGTCATAACCACGGACCGCGGTCAGCAAAGGACACGTGAGGTAGTGGCCTCCGGACTCGGGTGTCCCAGGTTCCAATCCCACCTCCTCTCCTCCGCAGCAGCCCGGAGCAAAGTACCGACCCTGAGCTCATGCAGTAAAATTACCCTGCTGTATAAATACATAAATTAGTACAAGTAGGCAACACCCATTTGCTTTGGAGAAGGGTGATAACACCGACCATCTCCATCTCAACCTGATCTGGGGCCAGAGGCAGATACGATCACTAGCCAGTGTCTTTTTAACAAAAAAAAAAAAAAAAAACATTTGCGCTCCTTGAGATGCTGGGGGGTTGGGGGGGTCACAGGGAGCTATTGTGCCAACATCCATCACAATCCCCACTGCCTGGACACAGCGCTTTCACCCATTTTCTGGAGGTCCTCCGTTTTCTCCTGATTTAAGTACCTGACCCCCCCTCGGGAACAGCGCGATTATGGTACATTTACTCCTTTTATTACCGCAGCATTCGCTTGAGTTCCTGCTGTCAAGCTCATCCCTCACTTCAGTCGTGTGCCTTTTCACCATTATGTGGTAAACAGCCGAAAACAGCTTCTCGCGAGGGGGCGCTGTTGCGGGTGCGAGGGTCGACGCGCGGGGGGTTATTGGGCGCAGATCACCTTCGACAGGAAGCCGGGCACCCCATTGATGGAGGGACACGGGCGCAACCTGCCCACCTGCTCTTCCCCACACAGTGATGAAGTGCCACATTCTGGTGCCAGGATGCCGCCCGTCGCTTCTGGCCGAGGGCCACGGTGGGCGGGGCTCCGGGACACGAGGAGACGAGTCGAGAGCATCCTTGACCGAAAGGTTCGAATCCCAAGATGAGGACCGAACACCTGGACCGGAACAGCTCCGGCCAGTCGTGCGAGAAGCAGGTGAACGGCGGGAGAGGTGTGCTTGCGCTCAACTCTCTGGAGAGGAACACCGCTTCATCATCGCTCTTTTACCATGGTATACAGTGTTCACTGTACTACATATCTTCTTCACTGTTACACAAGGGGGTTTCAGCTCTCTTAGTGAACGTGTGTTACAGGTTGGGCATTTGCGTGTGTGTGTGTGTGTGTGTGTGTGTGTGTGTGTGTGTGTGTGTCCACTACGATGAAACAGTTTTCCTCTTTTACACATTACCTAGCAAGCACGCACGCACGCACGCACACAGATTTTCTTCATTTAAAAACGAAAGCCCCCGTACCGAGCTGCGATGCGGCGATTCGGAGCCGCTGCCCACGCTCGTCCTCTTGGTCTTCTGGGCCAAGGAGGTTCCGAAGCGCAGCGCCTCGTACACGGGGTCCACCTTGCTGCCGCACGCTGGCGAAGGAGCACGGAAGAAAGGAAGGAAGGAAGGAAGGAAGGAAGGGGCGTGAGCTGCAGCGTCGGTGTGCGCAGGTCGCACCTCGTACCTCACGCACTACAGCAGACAAAGGGCAGCACCGAGACCCACCGATGGGCATCACCTCTTTGATGCATCCAAACTGCTCCTGGATCAGCAGCGGGGAGCTGTAGTAGCGGCGAAACCCTTTGGGCTGCAGGGGGGGGACAGAGACACGTGTCAGTGGACAGATGGAGCCCGCAGGACTGTCCAGCCACACAACCGCGAACGCTGCCCCCCCCCTCCCTCCCGCTATACGTGTACTCTGGTTCCTGGGGATCCCTGCGTGTTCCCGTCATTCCGGCACGTTCCCCCGGCTCCTCCAGCCTAATTGGCCTTTAATTACCTGCGCTATTTATACCTGAGCAGCTCCCGAAACCGCTGCGGTAAAAATGGGTCCCGGCAGCAGCGCCGGAGGGGATTTAGGTGTCGCGCTTGTCTGACGGATGGAAATACGACTAAGTGGCGAGGTGCGTAATTAAGAGGCTCTTTAACGAGACCCACGGCTCTGGAGGAGCGCAGGGCGAGAGGAAGGGCCACGGGCTTCGCCGCCCTCCGCCGCCCTCCAGGAGCGCGGCTCACACGTCCGGCACTCGCGCCGAGCCGGGCTGCGCGGACGAGCGACGCTCACGTGTCCCAGGGGAACGGCGGCGGGCCGGTTGGAGGCCCTCGCGCCGCAGGGCGCCGCGCCACGGGGCGGTAACGAACGCTCGCTGGCGCAGGAGACTCGGCCTGGCGGACGGACCCCGCGGAGTTCAAACGAGGGAAGCCTTCCTCTGATGTTTATCATCCATTTCGCCGTGACATTTCTCCCTTTACCTTCCCTCCTGGACCCGATCGATATTTCCCATCTCCCAGCAGAAACCTCTCTCATTGACGGGAGAAAATCAAATAAATAAATTAAAATACACACCTGACTTCCTGCACTTTCTCTCAAACTCGATTTTCTCTTTCCACTGTGGGGTGGGGGGGTATGGCGCCATAGAGTCAGCAAGAGCTGTGGGTGTCATTATTCCAACTGCCGTTTATCCCACTGACTTTCCTCCAAGGTGACTTACAGTGTGAGGGTTGTACACTTGGCTACTCACACTGATTTACCCACTTTCACAGCAGGGTCATTTTTACTGCATCGCTACAGGGTAAGTACCTTGATCGAGGGTACTGCAGCAGGAGGCGCCATTCGAAGCCAGGTCCTTTGAGGGCAAGGTGACAGCCCAACTTGTAGAGGGCCTCGAGCGCGCGCTCACACACGCACACACACGCACCCCGCAGAAGCTGTTTGTTGCCCGTTTGATGTTCTTTGATTAGTGGTGGGACTGTGGGGCCTTCGTCTATAATTAGTTCTGATGAATTCCACGTTTAATTGGGGGGGTGGGGGGTACCCGATACACAACTGCGTTCAAACCACCAGTGAAACTGCGGAAGGAGGACCGACGCAGAAGGAGAACCGTTTACTGTCAGGTGGGTTCTTAGCGAAACGTATCGACTTCCACTCGGGGGGACGTGAGATCGATCCATTTCAGCCTCGCGCTCATTTTCGGCTCCATTACTAACCCCTGGCCGGAAATGGAGCACATTAATATTCCCTGTGTCACACGCTTTCATAAAGTCTTTGGTTTTTTTCCCATAATTCCACCAGAGACTTCAGTAACAGTCAGAAAAAGACTGTAAAGCTCTACCTTATGCCACAGTCGGGGGTAAAAATACAAAACGAAATGTTAGCAATCAATCTCAGAGCTGCTCGAACGTTGGGATTCCGCACTTTAGAGCACCTGAAGCTTTTGGCAACGTCCACCGAAACGATACGCTTTGTGTGTACAATATGAGACGAGGACTTTATCCCGGCTACAAATGGCCCCGTAGAAGCTGCCAAGAGAAATAAATAGAGCTGCATGTGGGCTTTCATTCCCTCCAACTTGACAGAGGACTAAAGTTAGATGTGCGTCCCAGTGGGAACCATGACCCAGGACCCTTATTTTCCATCCCCGAAAGACTCTGGGTTCATCGCGGAGGCGTTGCACACTAGTCACACGTTTTCCCTTCCATGACATCCCCCAGCAGTGGGAGCGTCAGCAGTCCGAAGATCGGCGACAAGGAGGAGTCGACGTTTCCGTTCGACTTGATTCTCCTTTGAGACAAAGCCGGTGGAGATCCAAGCGGCGACGAAACTGTGGTCCTTCCACGCCGGGAATCAGACCTCTGGCGTCGAGTCCACGCGCAATCTCCCGCTTCGCTCTCGGGCTCGTTGTTACGACGCTCCAAACGTGATACCGCCCATCGCTCAAGCCAACATCAGCCCCTACCGGGGAGTCTCGACCTTCCACGCACAGGAGGACGGAGCGTTAGCCGGTCAGATCCCACTTGAGTCCATCGCAGCGTCCGATCTCGGCACAGCGAAGGAAGGAGAGGGCTGACAGTCCAACAGGCAGGTCCATCCCCCCACCTCACCCTCACTGCAGTCACACTGCTGCTCACAGATGGAGCTAGAACGAGAGTGATGGATCGCGTCGCAGGAGCTGTAATCTGCACTTAATGGCCTACATCGGGGGGGAGGGGAGAAAATGGCAAAGAAGTTAAGGGACGCTGAATTAAAGCAGCTCTTTGCCAGGGGCTCCAGCTTGCGGTTACAGCTTCCTTTCAGGAGAGTAGGACGCACGTAGGACGTCTTCGAACGGCTCCGCCACTAGAACAGACTATACCATGGTACACACTGATGTTACGGTACCATCCAGGCTGTGTGGGATACAGCAGCTGCCCTTCTGGTGTTGGGAATCATATTGCATATGACACCCTGGTCTAACATTCCCTTCGAGAGGAAAGTGGAGAGCAGACTGCAGCAGCAAGCACCTTACAGCACGAGGACCATCCAGACTTCACTGAGCACAGACCCCCCCCCAAGGTGAGGAAAGGCGACACGAGCTGCAGCTTCAACAAGGAAGAGGCAGAAGCTGCCGAGATGCGAGTCTGGTGTGCTGGAACCATCTGTGAAAGGCATCGAGCAGAGCTCCTCACACCGCACCTCCGCTGCAGTACACCAGCTCTGAGGAGGACCATGAATATGGTGATGAGCATAATGATGATGACGAAGGACATGCTTACCAGTTTGCCCATGCAGCGCTGCTGGCCCACACCGTCCATGCACTTATGATGGATGCTCATCTTGCAGGCTTTGCACCTCAGGCCATGCTTGGCGGTGGTGCCTGTAAAGGAGAGGGTGGAGTGACCATGTTGGATTCTCCACATCAGACCAACACATCTGCGGGTTCACATGTGGCAGAAGCTCAGCAGGTAACAATAACAGGTGTAACTATGTACCCAAGTTAAGATCTCGCGCGCGTCACGGTTGTCCTACCCTTCGGCATCACACACGCCCCCGACCTGCCCCGGTAGAGGTCCAGCTCTCTACGTGTGTGAGCTTCAATGCAACGAGCTCCATAAGGAGACCCGTTGCACAAACAGTGAGGACTCGATTAAACGTCAGGTGAGGGTCATATCAGGCCAACGTGGC
Source organism: Scleropages formosus (assembly GCF_900964775.1). Taxonomy (NCBI): domain Eukaryota; kingdom Metazoa; phylum Chordata; class Actinopteri; order Osteoglossiformes; family Osteoglossidae; genus Scleropages; species Scleropages formosus. The sequence continues at coordinate 1,593,807 of NC_041820.1, read as the reverse complement.
CTCTGGGCTGATGGAAGACGCTCCAGCAATGAGCGTCAATAGAGTAACTTTAGGGTAAAGACGAATAATCCTCACTCACTGCGCATCAGCAGCTCTACCAGCTTTTCTCAGCATTTCCTAGACTCTTAGACACACACTTTCTCAAAATCTGAATGACACGAGAATCAGGATTTCACTTGTAATCAATGGTATCTTAGAATTACCAGCTACCTGGTAGTGCAGTGGTTAGAGCTGCTGCCTTTAGAGCCAAAGGTAACAGGTTCAAATGCCACCTCCAGCTGTGGTACTCACCCTGAATTGCTCCAGTAAAAAGCAGACAATTGTAAGTTGCTTTTGAAAATTTACATCAGCTGAATGAATAAATGTTTATTGCTCCCGTTATGACCAGTCAATACAACACGTTGCATTTACCCTAAAGGAGGTATATTGGACCGTATTAGTGGCTTTGAACCCAACAGTGATGATAAAGAGTTTGATTTTGTTAAGAAGGTCCACAGGCTGACAGTGGAAAGGAAACTGACCAAAAAAAAAAAAAAAAAAAAAAATCTGTGCAATTATTTAAATCTGATACAAAGTTTAAGATAATTAATGATTTAACTTTCATGATTTGCTTCTTCTACTTCCTCTGATTTTACTTTTTTCTATGAAGATCCACATTTAAGTCTAGGGTATGTCTTACAGCCCTTACAATGAATGATATCTAAAGATTACAGTAAATATAGTGTGTACACACACACACGCAGCCCCTGCGTCAGTGTTCCCTCCAGTTCCGCACTGTGACATCCTCCTGCATACCAACTCTTTGCAGCAGCCAGGTACAGCACCGTCCCCTTCACCCAGTGAGGACTCATTCCCCCCACCCCCCAGTAGTTACATCAGACACACAAAAAAATAAACGCCATCCAGATAGCACCCCCCCCCCCCCAAAGTGCCACTTCCTGCACAATTCAATTTTAAAAGCCCCCTGCAGTCACTCCTATTCAGAGCTCTCCTGTGTCCCATCTCCTCATTGTAAGTCGCTCTGCGGGTTCACAAGTTGATGGGAAAAACCGAGAAGCAACAAGAACGAGGCAAGAAATGCGTCCTGGGTTACGCCAGCATCCCCCCCCCCATTCTTGCCCAATGCTGCGTGAGTCAGACATTCTCGTAAAACACAGTTAATTAGGCGTAATTGTTTTTCGGAAGTTATCTAATGCAGAGGGAAGGCAGAAAGCTGGAACACGCTTGCTGGGGAAGTGAGGACGGGTGCCGCTGGGACGCGGAGTCGCTATCATGAGGTGGTATCGTTGTGGGATTCGAGTCGTCTCACGAAGAGCGTCTCTCTCCCGACTTCCCGCTCGAAAAGCCATGTGAACGAGTGCCGTATTGAGGGGTAATGCTGCCAAATCCAAGTGTCGGGAACGGCAGCCTCGTTAATCCCCATCGTCCTTCCAGCAAGGTGTCTCTGCCGTGCGCCCCCACGCTGTGACGAACCCCCCTACGGAGTAAAAGTGTATTAAATGAGCAGGAATTCAATGCGTCGCAGAGCTACATTGCACAGCAGCCACCTGACTACAGGAAGAGGACTAAGTTTCTTTGCAAACTCTGTACAGCACAGCAGGTGGCGCTATAACCGGGGCCACTAAAGCCAAACTGGGGAGAGGAGAGTTAAGAGTCTTCTGGGTCTTGATGCTCCAGAGCTGAACGAGACACCTGACCAGAAAGCAGTACCCAGAAGTATCCAGCTGCACAGCACCTAGATGAGTAAAACATCTACCAGCATCTACTTGGCACTGCCAATTGCTTTCCTGGTCAGATGATCAATGAGCTGGACCTCATTACAGCAGCCGTTCAGGTCCTCTCCAGACACCTGGACATGCCCCGGGCAAGCGGGAAAGCACACGCTTCTCTCCCCAGTGACATGTCGGCATGTCCCCGAATTGTCCCGCTCCTGTCTGGTGAGTAACGGCTAGCGACATGCACTTAATTGATCATTTGCACCGGCACATGGGCACTTTGCCTTTGTCAGACGTCACGTTGAGCCACACCGTCCCGCTTTGTCAGGACGGCTAAAGCATCTCATTCTGGTGAAGGCTCAACCCTAGTGGCGGCATCAAACGTGGGCTCATGACCTGTTGGCCTGAAAGATGCGCAGCTGAACCAGCGATTAGCAGTCATCCCTGAGGCTCACGGGGTGCGAAGGGCAGCTGGGAACCTTGTACTCAACCGGAAACCTCTACCCTTGGGTGTACATGTTGGGGGCAGGTCAAGAACACAAAGACGGACAACGAAAGATAACCACTGTAGTGAGAACAGCAGCTGTGTGGGAATCTGTCCTGTTCTGGTTCTATAGTGTAAACAGAGGAAACTGCAATCCAGACAAGTCCCTCCTCAGCACACAGCATTTAGCCCCTCCCACAGCTGTTAGCTCCACCCACAGCCATTAGTTCACATAGCTTCAGCACCTCACCTTTCCATTTTTCATTCATAACCGCAGCGATAGCCTGGCACAGCTCCAGACAGGAAACAAATTAATCTCTTTCTCCCTCCCTTTTCTGGCTGCACCCCCCCCCCCCCCCCCCACCGCATTACGCTCCAGAGTCGGAGACGGTTTCGTACCCAAGGGAGCATCAGCGTAACCTGAGAAAACACCACCACAAGACAATGACTCAACGCGTTTAACACACAGCACGACAACGTGTGAGAGGAGTGATTGTGACACAAAGATGACAGGGACCATATTTCATACCTTTACCATACCTGGACCATTTTATAGGTTATGTTTCTTATAATACTGACCTTGTGAAATAGGACAAAAAAAAAAAAAAAAAAAAAAAAAAAAGACGACAACAGCAGCATGGTATCAACAGCGGATTAATTTCACATTCCAGAGGCTTGCTTGCTGGCACCATACACGCTAACACTTTACTTAGGGTGCAGAAGACAGCGTGTCACGGCAGACAAGGATCTATAACCCCATGCGCAGATTTTAACGGTTCCTTGCCCACGGCTGCCCACTGCCGCCTCGCCTATTCGTCTCCAGGTGAAAGGCAAGAAAGGGCTGCAATCGGTTATTTCCACCCATTTGCTGTCATCGAGAGCCTCTAGCATCACGGCCAAGGTTCCCCATCCATTTGGGACATGCCGGTGGCGAAGATGCTTCAGAAGGGTCTATTTGAGGCTGTCAGAATTGCACTTGGGGGCGGTCACCTGGGACGTGTCCTTCGGTTCACTGTGTAAAGGAGGGGATTGGGGGGCAGCAGGGACAGCTGACTGTAGTCTCACCTTGAGACGGCAGGACAACTCTGGGCTTCACACAGACGACTAAGTGAGAAGAACGCAAAAGGGTTGGGGGGTGGGGTCATATTACCCCAATAAAGCTTACATGGGGCTCCATTACAGTGTGGACAACAGCTCCCACCACTCAGGTGGTCTTGAGAGCATTCAGAGTAAAGATCTTAGGAGAATGGAGATGGATAAGGACATCCTGTTCTACTGCCTCGGGGGGGGGGTGTACAATGTGTTCGGGGTGTAAATCATACAATGGGGTAACAACTCAGAGGTGCAACCAATGAGGCTCTGCTGTTGTACCTACCAGTGACGTTCTCATCCACCTAAACAATGTTAACGGTTACGGATTCACACTGTCTCCGATTCCCGAGTTCGTCCTCAGTCCTAACAGAGCACACACCGCATATCTGAGCGCCGTCTAGTAAACAGCTCCGCACTCATCATTCTGCAAGTCTCCAAAGTCCTTTATCTGCATTCTGTCGCGTTTTGGCCTCTGGTATCATCTGCTAATGAGTGTCGTCGTGTCTCTGGTAACTAGATGCTTCCCTATCCTTGTTCCAGATGCCATCTAATCGCCTGTCCCCTGACAGGACACGCTCCCCCCCCACAAATCATTTCATTCGATCGCTACTCATACGAAGCCCCGAAACGAGACGCCAAAAAATATCCGACATGCCGAAGACGCGAAAGATTCCCGTCCCCCGTTTGCACAAATCAAACGCCCCGCAGGAAAGCACTCCGCGCGTCTTGCTTCGTCATCTCCGCCGAGGACCGAACCGAGCCGAAGCGTCCCGCAGTCCTGCCCCGTGGCGCTCGGCTCCGGACGCGGCCCTGCGCAAGGGTCCAAAAAAGGCGGTTACGGTTGAAATTAGCCAATGACTGGCGCCACAGTGCGAGGACACTTATTGCCATTGAGGGAAAGAGCACAGAAGGAGAAGCGGTACAACATGCTAACATTTGTCTGTGTGAGATCTTCAGGCCTCCAGCAGCAAACTCAATAATGACTCGTAACGAGTGATTAGGAAGCACGAACGCATGTTCTCTGCTGTAAGCAACGTGCCGGTTTCGAGCAGACTGGCCTCGCCAACTGTCCCTCTCTGGAGCGAGCTAATTATCATGGCGGGGCTGCGCGACAGGATGCTAATGGAATTAGCTGCAGGCTAACGGCGCATGTTGGCGGCATGTTTTCCCAAGTGTGCTAAAGCAAATATGCGACAGCTCAGACCCTCCAGCCCCCCGAGAGCCTTGCAGCCGCCAAAGTGGAGCTTCGGCCCGACCGCACTAGAAGAATTAATTGGCGGTGGTGCATCCGAACCTCGTCTCCTTCGCTCAGACAGCCCGCGCTCATTAGAGGGGCTGAAGAGGCCATCTTAAAGACGGTGCGCAAACGGGAGTGTCCCATGCCATCATCTGGATCTGGGTTTTATTTGTCGTAGGCACCTTCACCGGACCGTCCGGCGGTCTACATGCTGCCAGTCAAAAACCAAGCAAAATCGCAAATGTTTCTGGGAACTGGAGTCCGAAGCGCAGCGGTCTTGCAGCACGCTGCATTTTCCCGTTCTCGTTTATACGACGACGCCACATGCCGAAGCATTCGGACGCCAATGCTGAATCCCGGCAACGCGGTGCCCAAGGCCCACGGGCAGCCGGCTTCCAGGATCTGGCATACTTCCCACTCCGTTGGACATCTGGTGCTGGGCTCTGCCATTCCTCCCACAGAATTAACCAGAAGGGCTGTGATGTCGAGTCTCCATAGACATGGAGTCATGAGGCCCAGGAGAGAACGAGGTCTGGGGCTGCTGGACAGGAAGAGGCCGTGCCTAAAGCCCCCTTTATGCGAGTTGCGATGTGTTGAATTTTTTTTTTTTAAACAATCTAGATGTAGGAGTGTATGAATGGAGTCTAATAGGGGAAAGTGACACCAGTGCTGCTTTTATGTCATTTACTTGGTGTGGTAGATGATGAAGTGCGCAACAATAGGTGTGAAATAGTATTTGTCGATAACTAGCGGTAACAGTAACTGGTTTCATCACCTTTAGCTGGAATGACCGCAACTAAACTCATACTGTAGATGTTGAGCAAGAAAGCCTATGGAAGGACTTGGGTCCCCTTCACTTGAGCTCAGCAACATTTACAGATTTTCAAGCACAAATCGCTCTTTGCAGGTCTTTCCACAGCATCATTTGGATTCAAGGCAGAACTTTGACCAGGTCATTTCATAACTGGTACAGAGCTCACCGGCAATAGCTGCTGATTCATTGGCTTCAGATTTTGCTGGAAAAATCAGCCAGCAGTAGAGATTTTCCCTCCAGTCTATTTCGAGCCGTAAGAGGAAAGAACAGTTAAACAGTAACAAAAACACTCAAATGGCAGATGGTCCGGAAGACCATGGCTAATATCAGAGTAGAACCAATTTATGGAGTCGCCCATATGTTTGCCCCGGGACAGGAACCCGCTAAAGAGGGCATGTGAAAGCAGAGCATCTGCTATGGGATGTCTGGTTGCAGCCCTCACTGCGGTGAAGGCGACAACAAGAGCAGCTATGACCTGCTGACCTCCACACAAGCCTCACAGTGGAATAGCTCCAGAAGGGAGCTGGCGATGAAAGGGGCAGGTGGTCTCCTGCACCCGCCTGCACTGTGGACACCAGCTGGGGTGGGAGTGTGGAGTCACAGGTGCGGCGAAGACTTACCTACAATCATGTGATTGCAGATGTCGCAGAAGGTGGGCTTCTTGAAGATGTGCTCCAGGAAGCTGTGAGCAGCACCTTCGGGTGGGCGGGGTAACCTCCCAGGCGAGCACCCCGGGACAGGCAGCGGGGCAGGGCCTAACCCCCCGGGGCTCACCTCAGGCAGCAGGTCCACCTGCAGCCGCACGTCGCCGCTAGCACGCTGGAAGAAGTTGTCAGCACTCTTGCTGCGGAGACTCTTGGCCTTGAAAGACAGCGAGCGTTTCAGCCTCTGGAGCTGAGGGACGGAGAGAGGGACAGTGAGACAGAGACTCGAGAGACAAGAGACTGTCCCCTTCCCCCTCGTTTCATCAAAATGCATTAATTTGACTTATTCTCTCATCAGTGGAGTTTTTACCCATGTCCTTCTGCTGTTCCGTTCTTGGGTTGTTCCCCCCGTGCAACGTTTGTGTATCCCATATATGAAAAACCTGTTGGTGGGCTGTTTGGGTGCAGCTTCAAATCCAACTCAGTCTGTGTGGAGTTTGCATGTCCTCCACATGTTTCTGTGGATTTTCTCTCAATGCTCTGGTTTTTTCCCCCCCACAGTCCAAAGAAATACCATTCCGGTGAACTGGCGATGCTGAATTGCCCATAGTGTGTAAATATGTCTGTGTGTATGTGTGTGTGTTGAAGATCACAGAGAATATTGGTGGTCTTCGTAGCTCGGGTTGATGGTTGAGGTGACTGGTTGTTCACCGAGTTCGGCATTTAGGTTGGATGATGTCACCTCGACTGGTGATGAAACGTTTGCAACCTAAATGTATATGTTTCCACCTACCCTCCTAAAGCCCAGCGTCCCAACAGCTACTGCGTCCACTTCATTGTGCCCATCACTTGTAACGACGCTTCCAACGGTCCCTTTTGGCTGCGTGCTTTGTTTCTTACCATGTGGTGCTAACCTGAAGTCCGTTATTCTCCATGAAATTTTACCAGTTGAGCGATGGCCGGAAAAGCCATTTCTAAAAATAGGTCCTTTTAATGCAGGACGAGGGCTTTAAATTGCAATGAAAGCTGCAGGCAGTCCTGGAACTAAACTCGTGTCTCTTCGCGTGCCAGCAGTGGTCATCAGTGTGAGCACCAGTGTGAGCACAGTCAGGATCTCTCCCTCGTGCGCGTGCACGCACACACGCGCGCACACACACCTCGCAAAGCTCCTTGCTGGTTGGTCCACCTGAGCCCACTAGCAGAGCCCAGGAGGCAGCGAGCAGAAGAGGCACTGCCTGCCCACCCAGTAGGGACAGTAGCAGGATTTGTACTGACTACCACTGTAAAGCTCCGTCCATCCAGAGAAGGGCAGCGCAGCAAGGAGCGGTTGAGCCGATTCCTTTGACCCCAGCAGAGCTACTGTCCATCACTTACATTGAAAGCGACATGAAAGAATAAAGTGTAGAGACTCGAAAAGAACCAACAGGACGCAAAGTGCAAGTGACCAGAATATGCAAATGAGCAGGCTTTGGAGTGGACAATCTGCCCAGGCGCATGCTGGCTCACGCACTTCATGCACAAATGTTTACTCAGTAAAAGAGGTGCAGCAGTTAAGCAGAGGGAATCACAGCTCTGACGTGCGATGGGTCTGAGACAGGAGCGGCGATGCCGGACCACACAAATGAGTCCAGTAGAAACCTGTGGGGAGTTGGGTGGGGGGGGTGAAGAGTCTGCTCTGGCTCCCCGAGGGGTCTCCAATTGTTCTTCAACACAGGATTTAAGAATTGCATCCAGATTTGCGAGGACACTGACAGCGGAGCCGAGAGTCTGAGTTGGATGAAGACTAATTGGAGCAGACAGTGAGGCTGGATGGTACAGGTGGGAGGCTGCGGTACCATGGCAACCGGAGCCAAGGAAACACCTGACAACAGGGGTCATCCAGAGGGCATCAGTACAGAAGGGGTAAAGGCTGGGGTAAGGGTGAGGGTTAGAAAGAGCAGATGTTCCTACAATGAGCCCCAGAGCGACGCCCTCCAGTGGTTTCGCCTGACAGCCGCCAGCTCTCGTTTTCCCCAGAGCTCACATTTTGAACCTGCCGTTGAACATCGGTTTCCATCGACGACCCTGGGTGGCCACATCGCAGCCGCTCCTCTGCACCAGGAGCCAAAGATGAGCACCACGCAGCGATGGGGGCAGGTCACACGCGCACACAAACGGCTGCGCGCGGGTCCGTAGGCAGTGTGCGCTATCGATCCCTTGTGCCAACTGGGAAACAGGCAATCGATGAGCTACCCAGTCCACGCTGCCGCTTTCAGCCCAGCAGCCATGTTTGCACGTGGAGGTCTGTCCAACCTCAGACTCCTGGCGCACGGCACCTTTTCCCAACATCCCCCCAAGGCCACGTTTCGGAAAGCTGAACCAGCAACGCGGCGAGTTCAGCGGCAGCGCGGCGGTGCCCTTCCAAAGCCGGGCGTCCAACACGAGAAGCTTCAGCGAAAGGTCTGCACTGGGATGTACTCAAGGAGAACAGCGTTGATATTTACAGTGCAGGTGACACACGGAGTCCCGTCCCACAGCCAGTCCTGAGAGCAGCGATGCTCCACATTAGGAATCGGGAACAAGAGGCACGGCTGCCATCAACTTGGACGGTCTGCGAACCCTGAGATCTGCCCAGAGCCCAAGGCATGTAGCAGCAGGGTGTGAGCTTTCACATTTAATGGAGCACCAAGCTGGGAGGATCAAAGTGAGATGATGCTATTTAGATAAGCTTTAAATATGAATTCAAAAAACCAGGTGTCTGGGTTGCACTTTTATGGCCAGTAAGTGACCCTCTACTGGAGCCACAAGAACTATAAAATAATTTCTCTCCGGACAGACCTGACATTCTGAACGAAAACGTGGAGGGTAATCGAGTGAGGCCCTACTACACTCCATATCCTCCCAAGACTCAGTTTAAAAAAATAATGTTTTCCTAACTTACATTTATTTATCAGACACTTTCTCCAAAGTGACTTCCAAACAACGCTATTTACTGTTACCAGCCCACGCTCCTTATTCACCGCAGTGATTTACACTGCTAGATACACTAGTTACACTGGGTCACTCGTCCATACATCAGTGGAACACACACACACTCTCTGTCAATCACGCACTATGGGTTAACCTGAACAGCATGTCTTTGGACTGTGGGAGGAAACCAGAGCACCCAAAACCCACACAAAGAACACACAAACTCCACACACACACACACACACACACACACACACACACACACACACACACACACACACACACACACACACTGAGCGGGGATCGAACCCACATCCTCGCACACCACCCAGACGCTGAGACACAGCAGCGCTACTCGCTGTGCCACCGTGCCACCCAACTTAAGGTTTTTAGGAAGCTGTCCAGCAGCAACATGTCACACAATGTCCACTGTAAAGCCCTTCAGGACTCAGCATTGTAGCAAGCACTCAAAGATGTCCAGTGCAGCGGACATGTCCATATGTCCGCACGTATTGCCGAACTCAGCGTCTGGATATTGCAGATATTGCAGCCGAACTCCAGAACATTGCGAAGCAGCCAATGAAATAATGTGGCACTACAGTGACCTGAAAAGCTCTACTACACCCAAATTACCATGTTCCGTATGGGGGACAAGGACACGGCGAGTGTCCAGTGGAGACCAGGATGCAGCTTTTTCAAGGAGCTCTTGCTATTTCTGTTTCTCTTTCAACTTCCTGTGGGGTGGGAGTGGAAACTATTTGGCTTATTGGTGCCCGAGCGTCTCGGCTGTTCGCAGCACGGCTAAGGGCCCCGCAGGACTGACAATGAACTCCCAGCTCCCTCAGGAACATTCCAGATGTGACGTGACCAAAACCGGGAGCGAGGGCACCATCTACCTTGGTACAGATGAAAGTTACCAGGGAGGCGCTGCTCGTGTACCCTGGAGAGGCACTGCGTTACTTTCCAGAAACGGGTAATAATGAGGTCAAACCCGAGGCCAGCGGCTTCTGACTGACCACGGAGGGCAAGGCTTCCCGTCAGGAGGAATCCGTGCTGCCGACGGAGGGGCCGAGGGTCCGAGGGACCAAGCGGCGCCGCGCAGGCTCACGCGTGACGTGCTCGACGGCGCCAATCGTTGCCGCGGCGAACTGCGGGACTCGGGGTACGAATGACCCAGAAAATGGGCTGTGAACTAGAAAGGAAGACAAGCTGTCGATAGTCGATCGTCCCTCGTACCGCTGCCACCACCGCTGCCACCGCCGACAGCAGACGTGTCCCCCCTCCCCCCCAGCTCGCAGGAGCGTCCTTTTCTCCTTCGCCACACGATACGCTGTATATATCCCAAGAGGAGAGGCGTAAATATGACTATTCATTATTCCACGGCGAAGCCCTGCCGTAGCATAAGGCACCACCAGAAGGTTGCAGGGTCCAACCCGGTGGGAGGGTCCTTCTGTTTCCTCCCAAATGTCGCGCTGTAGGAAGAGGAGGTAAGGTGTGAAACTGTCGCACAGGCGCCACCGCAGCTCGAGCACACAACTCATCTGTGAGATATTGTGGAGCCACGAGCAGCAGCAGCAGCAGCAGCAGCAACATGTTCCGTGTAAATAATTATTCAGTGTAAAGTCGGTCCGAACGAGCGCCTCGCGGCTGGGACCCTGATCAATAACTGTTTTGGGCTCGATCGATGACACACACTGACACAGCTGTGACGAAATTAATCACTGCGCGTTGTTCACAGGGGGGGGGGGAGGAGACAGCGTCCCAAACCGGACTAGAACCACGAGGTCCACTGCAGCGGCTTCGGGCGCGCGCGCGCACACACACACACACACACACACACACACACACACACACACACCTGTTCCATTCGTGGAAAGGAATGTGTGAAAACGAGAGCAGTGGTGGAACTCGGTGGGACAGAGAGGACACAGAGGGGACACACTAGGGACACAAGGCAAGAGTGGAACGCGGCGTAACAGGAGACAAAACAAGGTACACAGCTAGCCCAAAGTGCGCGCGCGCGCGCACACACACACACACACACACACACACACACACGAGCTCGGCTCCGACCAGTAAGAGTGAGTGGTGGTTAAGGCACGACTGTTGTTATGGAACCACGTGCACAGTGAGTGACAGGCGAGAGGAGAGCAGCGCAGCGCAGCGCAACACGGGCGACACAGTCACAGTGACGGAGTGACACGGAGTGACAACATTGTTTCGATCATGCGGGACACAGTCGGTCACGCGGGGGTAAAACAGGGTACAGAACAAGAACAGTCTCCAGCGCGCAGACGAGCCGCGTTCCGCCGCGCGCTGAGTTCCGACACTCAGGCAGACTGAGCCCACGATCACGGTCACGGCGGTCAGCGACGCGGCCGATCGCGCTTCGGTCGCGCTACCTTGGACTCGTGCTGCCCGCCGCTGCCCGGGGACTGGGGGGTCCCCCGCTGCTCTGCCTCGTTCTCCTTGCCCGCGCGCTCAGGGTCCTGGATCACGCTGCCCGGGGGGATCATCCTGCTCCTCGGACCCGCCGCCCGAATGGGTCCGGCTCGCGGACAGGGCGTGAGGCTCCGGGTCCGACGCGGAAATCAATCCAGCGGAAACGAACAACTTGTTCACGGACACGGAGACTCCGTGGGAGTCGCGCTCATCGCTGTGACTCGACCCTCCTCTCCTCTCCTCTCCTCTCCTCTCGTCCCTCGCGCCCGACAGACCAACGCCGGAAGCCCGAGCGCGAGCGCGAGCGCAGCCGAAGCCGTTTGGCCAGTCAGCTGGAAGCCGCGGTCACTTTGTGTGCGGGCGCGTGGGTGCGCGCGTGCCTGGTGGCGGCGTGCGGAGGGGGGTGGAGTCTCGCCGAGACTGACGGCTGCAACGCCCACGTGACGACCACGCCTCCGGCCGCCTCGTGGTACAGTTGTCAATGTCGCAAGAAGTGTTTACATAACTTACCACCAACTGACTGTTAATTGATAACTGGTTTATAACCGATAATTACCTGATCACCAGGCGACCACTATCAAGATCACTAATTGATGAGCAACTGATCACAAGCCGATCAATACCTGATCCTTAACCCATATCACTTATCTGATCACTAACTGATTACTGGCTGATCCTTAGCAGGTCGGTTATTAATGAGTTAACAGTGATTGACTGGTCATTAAATTATCAACATCTTATTAATACCCGTTCACCGTCTGACTGCTGACCCACCTGGGTTGCGAATTGCTCATTAACAGGTTATTACATTATCACTCATGGATTTTTAACCCATGACTGGACTTCCCCGCGAGGTCCTCGCTGTCCACTCTTTTGCTGCCCTTGCTAATGTCCAGGGGAGGGTCAAGGCTCCAGGTGTGTGTTCTGTCATGTCAGACCCCCGACTGTGTGGCTCCTCGTTCTGCTGTCCTGCCAGGAGGAAACTCCAACACGTCTGAACTCTGGCTTTCGAGTCCAACACACGGTGTTAAGTGTGTGACGTTGCGGGGAGTGCGGTCCCGTGGACAGGGTCTCCTGTGCTTCTTCCGCACCCAACCGTTGGATGCATGAGCACGGTAAAGGGCGTGCTTAGCTGGACTGAGACGTGTCCTGTGTCCTGCAAAGGTTTCTGTGACAGTGTGTGTGTTCCAGGAATGCCCTGGAGCTCTTCCACTGTCATTGGCACAAAGACCTTGTGTTGGATGGTCCCCGGCCCACCACGGTCAAACACTTCATTAACCGTCAGGGACAGTTAACAGAAGAAAGCAGGACGTTGACTCCAGGTGACCCCATATAGATTGGAGCAGTGGACAAGGTGACGTCCAGCTGCCCCCCCCCCATATACAAAGGGACACGTGGGGACCTTGACAATCGCTGTCGGGGCCACGGCTCGTCCCCCTGCCTAGAGAGGTTCGTTTTGCCGTTAGAAATACTGACATTAACATTAATGGGCACCATGCCAGGCTCTGCTCCCTCCCTCCTAACGCACCGCAGGAGGCGTCGGGGAGGTCGGCCGAGGCCTCCCTGTCGCGGTCTTCTCGCGTGTCGCTAACAAGATCGCGGGAGCGACGCCGCGTGTTTGCAAACACACGTGTCCGACGATGAGGCGGCAGTGCCGCTCTCGCGCGTGTGTTCAGGAAACCTGTTGCTTCCAGCGGTGGCATGTGGGACGCGACCCTTTGCGCCCGAGACGGGGGTCCGTTGCATAAGCAGGGGTACCTTGGCCAAGGAGCTCTGACTCAGGCCTGACGGATCTGGCTGCGAATGGCGCCGTTTGCCCACACGCGCCACGTCCGCCGGCAGCCGCCGGCTCTGGCTCGCTCTCCGCTTCGCGCCTGACAGCCCGAGTTTCACGGCTAGGGCTCGCTGCGCCGCCCGCCTGCCCGCCCCGGGGCGCTCAATCTGCTCTGGGTTTCAGGGTTCCGCTGGGGGGGGGGCTGTGACAAGCCCACTGTGAGCAAATTGGGGAGAATGAACACTGCGGGAGCCTGGTGATGCTTCCATGATGGCTTGGGGCCACTCTGCCAGCTCTGCAGAATGTTCCCTGTGTGTGTGTGTGAGTGAGCTGCTCATCCTTTGCACTTTGAGCATCAACAGAGGGACTTGGGCTCCTCCCAACACAGGAAGGATTCATCACACAAGTTCTACTACCTACGTAACAACCAAGCGTACCTTCGGAGTGTCCGGCGGCCTCCCCGGCAGCGCCCACCTTCCGGAAGGATCTGGGCGACAGCGATGACAAGCAGGTGAGGAGCGGAGCAGTGGCCCGGCGACTGGAGGAGCACACAAGACGCCGGCTGGCAGAGGTGCGGTGGGATGAATGTTTGACGGCAGTGGTGCGATAACGGAAGAGCGCTTCCTCGCACCCGGGCTGCTCTTCTTACTCCAAACAAAGAGCTGTGAGCAAACGGCCTTCATTCCAGCTTTGGCGTCGGTGACTCGGGAGCATTTCATCCTTTCGAGGGTCAGTTCCTCGTTCACTTTCTCCCACTTCCAATTCCTCACGTACGTCTACGAACAATGAAGAAACTACTTTCCGCTACTTTTTCTCCCAAAAGGAGCATGGAGACAGCGCAGTGGCCGAGGAGCTCGCGTTTAAGGAACTCTAAGGCCCACGTATGTATCGATTGTTTGATTGATGGGCCTATTGGGGGCCGACGCGGTAGATGACAGATTAGCGTTTGTCATTCGGGCTCGGTAGAGGAGCTGCGATGAAATCCGCGCACACGGTTGCCAAGGCGTCTCGGGCCGACGACATGCGAGGATGTACGGTAGTTAAGGCATTGGGTTTGTCCCTCTTGCGTCTCCTGCAGGAGACCTGGGTCCAGCCGCAGGAGACCTGGGTCCATCCACAGGTGCGCTGGACACCACCTCTGGGCGCAAACATCTTCTCAGTCTTCCTGTCACACTAAAACTGCCATATCCCTGGAAAGATCACAACCTTATGAATATTCTGGAAACTTCCTCTCTGTGTCAGAATTGCTGGTGCTTTTTGGTTACATTTTTTTTCCGTTTATCTGGCACTTTCTTCCAAAGCAACTTAAAACATTAATCTACCTACAGTTATTTATTCATTTGTACAACTGGGTAATTTTACTGGAGCAATTTAGTGTAAGTACCTTGTTCAAGGGTGCTATAGCTAGAGGGAGGATTCGAACCTGTGACTTCTGGGTCCAAAATCAGCAGTTCTAAGCACTGCGCTACCAGCGCACAGTGTTTTGCTCATGTGGGTCAAATGGACACATTCGGTGTCATCGAAGCACATCGTCTTTCCTGGACCAATTTTTGATAGCGGGACGGGACTCTACCGTTGGATCGTTTTATATAAAATATAAAGACATTAATACGTTGACAGCAGGCAATGGTTCCACCCCGTCTGAGTCAAAGGGCATCCCGCTGGAGGGGTTCCATCTACATGCTTTTGTAACGTTGACGTGTCGCCACGTTAAGAAGTAATAAAATCCACAAAGTGACAGGGTACGTGAATCGCTGTACGTTGCCGTGCTCTGAGATCGGAGCTGGGAAGGCAGCGGAAAGAAGCGTCCAAGGCCCGTCTGACTCGCCGCCATCAGCCCATTACGTGTGATGTCACACTCGGGATTGCAGAACACGCCGGCCATCTGCAGCCGGAGCGCTTGGCCCGGCGCTGCCGTTACATATGCGCCGCGATGCCGCTGCTCCGGTGACAGATGAACGTCAGCGCGACGCAGGAAGCCGAGACCCAACGTGACAGGATTTGGCGAAAGCCGTATGCGGCGGGGAGAGCGGCTCCGGAGCGGGAGCCTGACCTCGGCCCGTCCTCGCACGAAACCTGCTTCCACCTTGCGGTTCCTCTGCTACGATTGGTCCGTGCGGGACGAGGTCACGCGGACGAGGAACGTCGTCGAAAAAGCGTGCGGGATGAGTTCCAGGTTGCTGAGGAGGTCGAACGCTGGAGCGCCTTATAGGACAGCACCCGGAGGACGCCGCCAGCAGAGACCCTGTCGGTCGGGGTCGGCTCCGGGCAGAGCCGGTCTTCCGAGCGTTTGCCTGGAAGGAGCAGCACCGATACAGAGATGCTGCATGTGTGCGCGCGCCTGACGTTCCTGCTGCCCTCAGCCAGCACAATACCCAGGACAGATGGCACCCATGACCACAGCGTGACAAATCGCAAGGAACGCGTTCGCTTAGTCATCTGTCCGTCATGGCGGTCCGCAGAAGAAACACACGAGAGGGGTCCAAGTTTAAAATCTGCGTTTTTTTGGGGTGGGGGGGCGTCGTCCTTAAAGGATCCGAGTGACGTTATGCGGTGTCACACGGTCTCCTCCGTACCGTCCGTAGGAGCCACATGGTCAATCCTTCAGTTAAGAACCACACCCCCCCAGAGTTGAGTCTTGCCCCCACTTTGCGGTCCCTCACTGATCGCGTGAGATGAAGACCATGCCGTTCGTCAGTGGTGAGGTCGGGGGCAGTTTGGGATGCCCAGTAGGAAGTCTCCAGACCCAGCTCACACATAACAAAGCACATCACTGGTAAGGGTCCGCTGTCCATCTGAGCATGATTTTTCCATAGCCTGCTGGAGGAAGGCCGGAGGCAGCCGCTCGTGGGCGTGGGGGGTGGGGAGGCTCTGAAAAGGCCAGGACATCATAGATGGGAAGACAAAGCGGAGCGTTTCGCAGCAGACGGCGTCGCCGAGGGGTGCGAGAGGCGAGGAAATGGAGCGTACCGCCCGCAGCGGCTCGGGTTACTTCAGGCTCGTCCCACACCCCCCAGACAGTGCCATCTAGTTGGAGTGGAGTGGAGTGGAGTGGCATAGAGAAGCGTCACCTTTGGTGAGAGCAGTGTCGTGCTGCTGGACGTACAAAAGTGGCTGCGGTTGCCCTTTGTCTCGGGAGCGAACAATACGAGGCCTCGACATATGTCAGCTGCGGATAGCTGTGGTCAACTGTGGTCTACGCTCTGCGAGATGCCTCCTCGAGGAATTGTGTTCCAAGATTGTGCCGGGGCGGGGGGGTGCAGCGTGACCAACAATGCCCAGTGCTTTCACCGCGGTAACTGTGCACGGGTGTAACTCTATCGCAAAGGGGTGTTTTGTACAGGAGCACGTGGCGCTCGCTGTCGTTTCCGTGCGAGACCCCAACGCGATCAGGCACCTGGAAGGAGCGGCGCGCTTCTGCGGGTGGATTTATCCTGCAGCGGCCGATCGCTCGGCCAACTCGGGGCCTCAGGGCCGAGCCGATAAATGGGCGGATTAATCGGTGATATTTCTGTCCGGCCCCCCCCGCCTGTCAGGACAGCGTCTTTCCCTCACGCAAGTTCCTCAGCACTTTGTCAGCCCCACCGACCATGCGGGCCAGTTATGGGTGCGGTTCCTTTTCTGATCAGCCCACAGTGATTCGTAAGAAAAGTTCCCACAGCTGTTTTCTTTCAGTGCTTTAATATTGTGATTTATCACTTTCTTCAACGTAACACAGTATCCATGGCCTGTGCTGTTGTTTTGGTCCAGGTGTCAGTGAGACTGCGTTCCCCCGGACACATCGACGGAGGGATGTGAGATGAGTAAGAGTGACATACACAGTCTCACATGCTTGTGTGTGTCTACACATGACCCAGAAATCTATGCGCCAGTTTTTTTCCCCTCCATAATTTCATTTTAAAATACTGATGTTGCCAGGAAACGAGGCAGTTGAAGGGTTCAAACAGGTCTTAGCACCCAGCTCTTTTAGACATGTTTATTTATGTGGAACACAACCCCTCGCAGGTCTTTTCTGAGCACCACCGACTGAAGAAAAGTGAAACAGGGATGGGCTCTGCACCCGGTGGATGCGGGAGTTGCGGTGCTGTCCTCCTGGAAAGGTAAAGCTGCAACATCCCCTGCTCCGCTGGCACAGAAGATTCCAGATGGATCCCAGAACAAAGCTTGTTGCATCCCAGAGAGACCCCGAACAGGTCCAACATGGAACCCTCACAGATCCCACACAGTCCTACGCTGATCCAAGGTAGATCCCAGAAGACTAGTCGAGTCATATCCCCGATGGAACTCACACAGTTCTGCAATAGAACCAAAAGAATCCAAAACAGATTCCAGATGGATCCAAGAAGAGCGGTCCAAGTTGGCTCGTAGAGAGACCCCCAACAGATATAACGTGGATCCAGATGAGTCCGAGATGATTTGAGATGGATCCCCATGTATCCGAGACAAGTCCCCTACTGACCCCACGTAGATCCAAGATGGATCCCAGGCAGGTCCTAGACAGAACCCAAATGGATCCCAGCAGAACTGTGGAAAGTTAGTCTAAACTTTGGCTTTAGGGCCCCCAGGATGTGCTGTGGTGCTGGAAAAGAATGAGCAGACATAGCATGAAAGTAAGACTCTGAACAGACAGCTGGGTCCCGGTTCCGCTGCTGCAGCACCTTTTAAATGCCTCTCCGTCTTTCTTCAATGAGCCGACACACGGAGCCAAACGGCAACGTTTGCGCCTCACGTGGGGCAGGAGGTCAGCCCTGCTGGGCAACGTTTCGTCGAGGCACACTTTAGGTAGCGCCGAACGAGGCCGGCAGCCCGAAACTCGACACCCGCCGGTGCAGCGCAATATGCAAATTTAACCTTTTAACTGCAGTTGCTGTGCGTTGCGTTAATCGAGCCGCTCAAAGCTGCACATTTCTGCTTTCATCTTAAAAGGGCGCCTTGTCGGGGGGCAATGCGATACCAGCAAGTCGGAGGGAAGGGCCCATGTTGCGTTGTCCGCCGTCTAGCGGCTCCAATGCGTTCTGCCGGCGAAACTAACGGACGGGCAGGTTTGTATACCTCCATCCATCCATCCGAATCAGGAAGTTCTCTAAAAAAGTAAGAGCACCAAAGGCTCATCGAGGTTAGAAACATGACAGCTGAGAAGGCAGAAGATGAGAGGTTCTCAAACACAGAAAGGGCAGGGAAGCACTAAGGAGTCTCCGTAACGATTCGGTCCAGTTGGGGGAAACCTGGTGACGAAGATGACCTCGGCTCCCGGCAAACAGGCCTCCACTCCCCCAAGGTGCGTGGGGAACCCCGGGGACATAACCTGGTAACTGTTCCACCCAGAGATTTTAAAACTTCCTTCTGGATCCTTCCAGGCTGGCTCTTGGGCCAACCCAAGATGGGACTTCCGCTACAGACCAGGACAAGTTTGTTGTGACGCTTCCCTTCCAAAGTGATCCGACTGTGATCCACGGTGGTTCATTACATTTCTCTTCTATCCTGACACGGTGGCGCTGCTTCCTCACGGCCCCTGAGCTGCAGGTTCCGACTTGGGTTTGAAGCCACCTCTGATTGTGGCGAATTTGAATGTTCTCCCCACATTTGTGTACATTTCCTCTGGCTGCTCCGTCCGCGAAGAAGGATGCAGGTAGGTGGATGTCCGAAGCAATGGAAAAGAACGTTACACTTGCGTCAACGTGGCATAATTCACTACAGAAGACATAAATCCAGCGTCCGTAACTGTCATAGTTTGTCATCTTTGGGTTCTGTGTCACTCACTTGTTCTTGCAGAGCTTCACAATTCATAAATTAACATGAAATTACTCTTCTCTCCTCCAAAGTGCTCCCACACTGAAGTTATTGTCAGCTGACAGCACTTCGCACGGTAGCGGCCTTGCGAGAGATGTGCTTTGCGCTGCTCTGCCTGTCCGTATTTAACCCTAAATTTGACAAAGTCTTTGCATCGCGCATTCGAACCAGAGCCATTGGCGAAATGTGCAGTGGGAACGTCCGGGGATGGGGTGGCGCAGTGGGTTGGACCCCAGTCCTGCTCTCTGGTGGGTCTGGGGGTCGAGTCCCGCTTGGGGTACTTTGCGATGGACTGGCATCTGGTCCCGGGTGTGTCCCCTCCCCCCTCTGGCCTTATGCCCTGTGTTACCAGGTTGGCTCCAGTTCCCCGCAACCCTGTATGGGTCAAGTGGTTCTGAAAATGTGTGTGCGCGCGTGCACTGGGAACCTCCTCGAACCCGGACTATGATAGTGACCGAGGAACAGCAGGGTTCTTCAAGCCATGTGCTCCCATCCCACCTAGAACAGTTGCCTCGTAGAGCTGTAAATGCTCCGCCCACCTTTTTTCCCCCTTCTTTCCTAATTGGTGGACGACACTGCAGACTCGGAGCGTTTCCCTTAGGATTCATACCTTCCCAGCACTGTGTGCTCCTCAGCTCCCAAACTGAATCGCTTCAGCAACGTTCATCCGTCATCGACGACCACCTTACCTAATGCAGGGTCGCGGTGGTCCAGAGCCTATCGTGAGAAACACAGGGCATGAGGGTACATGCTAGATGGAATGGGAGGCTTTCTCAAGTTCAATACTTAATTGGAAGAATAAAAGAAGGTTTTGCCGAACGATGTAAATTTTGCAAGTAATGCGGCAAAACTGGATCTCCCTTGTCCAGCCATTCCATGCGTTACTTGAGTTTGGGGCCAAAATCTAATCGAGGCCTTATTTGGTAAGAGGGGGCAAACGGCGCCCGTCACACACAATAATTTAATACAGCATGACGACTAGTCCTTACACTCCTCAAGTGCCATCGCCATTCCGGTATGAATAATTTCCACACTTTATTCTGCATCATAAAGCATGCTTGGGTAGGTGAGAAAAAACAAGGACATCCACAACACAAACCATTGTGGACTATAAATAGATGAGCGACACTGTCTTTTTCGCCATTTAGTCGTCGCTCTTCAACGTCAGTGAGCTGCTGGACCGCAGGCCCCGCTTACCTTGGCCCCTCATCCTCCACTTAAAAGGAGCCTTTTGTTCCATGGTCTCCCATTGGCTGTTGCCAAGATACAGGCCACTCTGGATGATGGCAGAAGACTGAGAGGTATCATCTCTCCTTGGAAAATTCCAGAAGGAGAAACAAACACTCTCCCCATTCAGCCTATGAGGATATGAACTCCACAAAGCAGCGAGATGTTGGGTCCCAACAGGCTTTGGACGAGTCCTGGTCCGAGACCAGCCTTCATGACACTCTCAGCAGCACAGGATCTCGGAGCGGGGTGATCTACAGCCACCAGGCCGGAGATACTCAGGTGGACCAGCAAAGTTGGGGTGGGTCTCCGGGGTAGTGCTTGTCCTGCAGTACCAGCTGTCCTCCGTCTCCTCCTGTCCAGCACATGTGGACTGTGCACACAGCTACTAGCGAGTGGCCCCACAATGACATTTTAATAGACAACAAAAGGGATGGTGGCCATGGGGGGGGGTGCACGGCCCTCCACCCCAGCCCTCCAATATACATGTATTCCTCTATTCAGTACCGTTGGTTATACGTATTTTTGGGCTCCACCAACACATGACAAGCTGTTGGACCCCTGACTGCCGCTGAGCTGCTCTCTACCTGCTGTATTGTTGAGGTGCAAATTCACGCTTTTTATTCCCTCCCTTAAATGAATGACAGCATGGTTGTTACTCAGTTTAAACCTGTTGAATACTTTGTCAGTCCAGGGGTTTCAAAAATCAACTGCAGCAATGATTAATGGAAACACGGTTTTATATTAATCCTCTCACTCAGTTTTAGGAATGATTCTATTAATTTATTTTAGGGGGTGTCAGATGGACAGGCTACTTCATGCGATCAACAAACAACTTACGAGCTCAGTCCCAAAAAAGCCAATCTCACATATGGTCACACACACCTGAAAGCACCTCTACTGTAGTGTCATATTAGTTACTGTACAGTGACCCCAGCGCTCATGTTCTGGGGCTGCAATTTATTCTCCTCAGAAATCAACTCCTTTCCTTTGACACCCCACTGCAGCTCCATCGGGTCCAGTGCCGTTTCAGTACCTCCACCCACCCAAGCGACAGGAACCGCTCACCAGCATCAGCCCCAAGATACCAAAACGTGTTTTCGATTATGGTGGCAGCGCCTCCCTGTCACCTTGGCGTACTTTATTTATAGTTTTAACAAGGCGACATTGTGACACGGAGCGCTATGGGATGAGCCCTACAGAGAGCTTCCTGCGTCTAAAATAGGAAGATTGGCTTTTCCGCGGAGGTGAGGAGCGCTGAAGTAGGCCAAGGACTTGTACGAACGTGGGCGCGTGTGCGCGCGTCCGTGTGCGTTAAACAGTTTCCCGAGCTGGAGGTGGCCTGGAGCGGCTCGGCCTGAGCGAGGAATGAGGTTAAGTAGCTGCACAGTGACGCATCACCGGAGAACAACATGTGTGCAGCAGGTGCAGTCCTGGACACACAGGTAACAGTTTCTACTGTCAGTCTAGGTCACCAAGACACAAGCATGAGAGAGACAGAGGTGTAGACAGATGATCTGAGTCTCACTCCATCAGGTATCGATCCAGCACTGCTCACTCTGCAAAACCCCAAAAATTATAAAATTTTGAAAAAAAAATTAGTTTCTGCACCATCAAGAAGCCAATAGGAAAACCCTTGCACTGACTGAGAAATTTACTTATTTACTTAAGTTTCACACTATATTAAATATCCTGCCCCCTTGTGGCAGATCGAGGCATTTCTACTCACTCCCCAAACAGCATTTGGGATCTTGTAAAATAAACTAGTGACTTGATAACTAATATTGTAGCTTAAACTGTGCCATTGTAATAAAACATACTGCATATTAACTTAAAATATTTCAGCATCACTGAGTGTTAACATATGAACAGAGTTGCCAGCACACAATTAAGACACTTGATGGAAACACGAAGTCACTGTTCTGTCAAGAAAGGGGGGGAAGTAAGCAGAGGAAGTTTAAATAATGAGACCACTTTTATTATTTAAATGCAAGACCTAAAAAGACATAATTCTCCATTCCTGCAAGTGCAGCGTGTACAAACCACTGACTTCACTCTCAGAGCCCCTAAGAGCAGAGTAACAGGCGATGCCCTACAGGAGGTGCTATGCACCTGTAACAGGGGAAAAAAGAGCTATGCATGCCAGGCGAGCACGCTTGCTTTGGAATGATGAAAAGACGCAAGCCGCTCAACATCACGGACTCTAGGATTACATACTATGGGGAGGATGAGCTCAGCAAAGCCCCCGCTGAACTCCAGTCTGTCAACACTCTTACTGTGTCCGCCCCTCTACTGAACTCAGACAAGATGAGGGGTCCTGAAGTGTGAACCGCCAAGGACACAAAACATCTGAGGAGGACAAGACAAGAACACACACACAAAAAAAAGAAAAAAAAAAGAAAAAAAAAAAAAAGGCATGAGAGGGGCGTCACTGGAAACCCTGGCAGCAACAGAACAAAACATGTCCACCTCAGGACATCTCCCCACCTCTATCCCACAAAGCTAGCAATGCAACTCAGCAATAATAATAATAATAATAATAATGTTCTAGTGCTACTCAAACATCGGATCGTGACATAAACTCAAGATGCTTTTGGCCCCAGAAGGGAGCAGCTCTTTTGAAGCGAGAAGGTGGCCAGTGAGCAGTGGACTGAAAGAAGCTCAACATCCATGACACTGAGCCATCTGGCTGGCTGTCTGTCTGTATGGGCAGCTCTCCAAAGTGTGGACTGGCTTAAAGATGGGTACTAGTTTAAAGGCAAGCAGGTACTGGTTTAACTGGTTTAAAGGCAGGCCAGAAAAAATGCTTGTTAACTGTATACTTGGTAAGGAAGAAGGCAGAAAGGCAATGTTTCAACATGCCATAAAGACCACAATAAGGCGTTAAGGGGAAGGGATCGGCTCTGCATTTTCCTTAGCACCACACACCAATAGGGGGCGCTTTTCACAAGACTGCAGCCACACCTGCGGCTCCCCCCTCAGTGAAGGCAAGCTTGAGCAAAGTAACAGCACTCCTTAAGTGACAATTCACATTGTACAGTACATGTGCAAATCAGCCAGCTCTCATCTGACACCCCCTTTTCCCTCAGCAACATTATTATTCTCCTGTCAACACAATTTACATATTTCAGGAGGTACACATAATACACCAACAGTGCAGACCGCTCATATGGAGATCATCTGCCCGCTATCTTACAGAATGTTAACTAGAGGAACCAACATGCTGCTGGTTGTTGGTTCCGGAGCTCATCTACCCTGGTAGAACACGGTACAGACACACACACACACACACACACACACACACACACACACAGGGGGAGGGTTAATGAGGAACCATCTGTGTGCAATGCCACCGTGTGCAGCTCAGCACGTCAAATGCTAAGTCATTAACTAAAGGACAAAGGAACTTAAAGAACTGACGAGCAAACAGCCCATCCACTGTTACACACTCCCCGCTGAGGGAAATTTGTTTAGTCTGGTCTTTTCATATTTTAGAGGTAATGTGGGACAAAACAAGCTCTGGCTTAACAAGGGGGGGAGATTTTTACATTTTCCAGGAAAAACATGCACAACAGTTCATCTGTCAACCAAGCCCTCTGGTCTCATTTCAGTGCCTGTCACTGTCACCAACCGCTGTGAAGTGTTTGGACCACATGGAGCAGGAGTCCAGGATCGGGGGCGTGAGGGATGTGGGCAGGAGTTCGACAACTCTGTCATTTAGTCCCAGCCTGTAGGGGACAGCATCGCAGTAGACGAGGATGGAACTGCAGCGAGGGTCAGCCCTGAAGCTGAAAGGTAACTGCAGCCTGAGCATCCTACAGCAGGACAGGAGTGTTGTCTATCCCACGGAGTTGAGGATAGCGCAGTGAGGAGGAATGGTCATGTCACAACCTGGTGGGGTATCCATGGAAACAGGGTCCAGGGGAACAAGCCTGGCAACACAGGAGTAAGAGGATAAGAGAAAGAGCAATGAGAGCACCAAGAATGAAGACAAAGCCAAGGCTAGGCTCTCTCATGGGGTCCAGGGTAGAACCTGGGGGACTTACGGAGCGGGAGGGGAGCGGGTGGCAGGCGCAGCGGATAGAGCAGGGCGCTACTTCTCTTTCGCACTGAGGTCTTCTTCCCTCAAGGCAAACTTCTTCCTCAGAGCCTCAGAGATAAGGGAGGCAGAGTCCTCGTCCCTCAGGGAGGTGCAGCCGCGGTTGTACCTTTGGGAGCAGAAACTCTGCATGAGACACAGACCATTAACAGCTTGTCGCACACAAACAAGCCACTGGAAAACACTCTGGGCCACACACCTTCGTCATACGGGAACAGAAGACCTGGGAAATGAGAAACACACTCCAGACATGAGTAAAAGCCATAATCCCAACCTTTACACTTTGACTCCTCAGTGAGGCCAGGTCCCTCAGCTCTACGGCTCTTTGTTTTTCTGGCAGTTCTGCACGGACTTTATTAAGATCACATGAAACAACGTGACATCGTAGACTCTGCTTCTCGAGTTTCTCACAGCTCTCACCTGTCTTTGCTCATCTTCATACGGTTCATGTCCCTGAGGATGTCCGTAACGTCAGCGAAGCTTGTGGACTTGGACAGGGACACTGTGTCCTCCTCTACTTCCCTGAAGTCAATTGCAGGGCGTTCCAGGTCAAAGGTTGCTGAAGCTGTCATGGAGACGGGTGGGACGGGATCAGGCACCAGCTCAGACACTTCAGCCACCACGTCATCCTCGTCATCTTCCTCCTCCTCCTCCTCCTCCTCCTCAGTGACGTCGCTGATGACGAAGGAGGCTGCAGTGGGCTGGTAAGGTACAGCCTCAAATGGGGTCATGGAGAAGCTCATGCTGGTATCGTCCGGGGACAGGAGATCAGGGGTCAGCGGGGTGGAGCCTGGCAGCCGAAAAGAATGGAGTCGTTTGTGTCAGAGACCTGGACTCTGGTTTAAGCACTTTCACTCTGGGGGAAATCACACAGAACACCAGGACGACAGCTGTCCGATATCTGCTGATGGGCTCTGAAGGGGGTCATTTAAGACCACTACACTCAAAGAACAGCACGTCTTGGGAGTTCTAGAACCCAGTGCTCTTGAGAAGGGCTTGAAGAGATGTATCAACATCCAGAGTCTCCAGCAGGTCCCTGTAGCACCCTCCTGTGGCTCAGATACTTACCAGAGTCAGAGGCCACGATTTTGGCAATCTG
This sequence comes from Scleropages formosus, assembly GCF_900964775.1. Taxonomy (NCBI): domain Eukaryota; kingdom Metazoa; phylum Chordata; class Actinopteri; order Osteoglossiformes; family Osteoglossidae; genus Scleropages; species Scleropages formosus. Next base: position 1,568,441 of record NC_041820.1, on the reverse strand, counting down.
CGCCCGCAGCCGGCTCAGCTCCTCCTGCAGCGCTGTGGTCCGATTCAGCGCCGTCACGCCCGGCTTCTTCAGACCCTCCATCTTCTTGCCTTCGCGACGGAAGTTGGGCACAGAGGAATTCCTGTGGAGGACCAGCAGGGGCGTGGGGCGCCACTCATGTCGCAAGGGGCGCGTGTCACTCCTGAGGGACAGACACATTAACACCAGTTCAAGTCCAAATGCACAATGCCAACCCAGCGCTGTGTGTGTGCGCGTGTGTGTCAGGTCTCACCTCACTCTGGCATACGTCTCCTCCTCATCGGAGGCGATCCAAGCAATGTCAGCCAGAGTGGGCACAAGGGGTCCATCCGTGGGCCGCAGTGGGGGGAGTCCAGGGAGAACCTTGACCAAAGTAGGAAAATTTTAAATAACAAATAACTGAATACATTTTATAAAAAGTTGTAAAACATACAACAAAAATGTATTCGCTTTAAAAAATGAAATTTTAGTAACTGCTTGTCCTGAGCAGGGATACACCCTGGATGGGTTGCCAGTTCAGAGCAGGGTAGCAATAAACCCATTCACACAACACAGGTTATTTGGGAGGAAACCCACACAGGCATAAGGAGAACATGCAAACTCCACACACTGAATGGGAGTTGAACCCAAGTTCTCTCACACCACCCAAGTACTGTGAGGTAGCAACACTACTCACTGCACCACCATGTCACCTGCTTAACACATATAATAATAATGATAATAATAATAGTAAAACAGTGTCAGAAACAAACAAAAAAAAATACCCCAGATTTTTGGACAGTAAGGCTCATTGGGCATCACCCACACATCCCTGGGCAGGTTCAAGTCACTTACAAAGCAGATCTCCAATCGTGATAGCTTCCAGACCAAGGTACAGTAGCTCTGTTGTGCACTACTAGAGCAAAGCCATAGGAGGCTCCTATCACACCACAGTAAAATTAAATCACCTGGAAACAAGCGCGGGGACAAGGCTTAAGGGGTAGCGTGGAGCCGATCCTGCGAACCACACTGCGGGTCGAGCCGTGCGGCTTATTCTGCCAGATTGGTATTATCTGCCGGGCAAACAAGCACAAACAGTTTACAGAAGCAGCACTGCGCTGTGAGATCATATATTCAGATTTTTTAAGTTATTGTGATTAATAAGAAAGCCCACTAAGTGCCAGGGTTCCTTACCGTGTCAGTCTCCATGTGGGTGGTCAACGTTCAGCCGCAGCACTCCGGACCCGCACTTCTCCTGCTCCGTGTCGCACCTACGTGTGTTCAGGCGCAGATCATGTCTTCAGCACACGTGTTGGCTCACAGGTGGAGGAATTTACAGCATCTACATGGGGAGGGGGGAGAATAGAGGGGTCACAGGTCACAGAAAGGCAACAACACCAAACCTGTGGCCTGGTGGTTTCAGTTCACATGTTAATTATATCATTCCAAGGTGGTATTTCAACAACATGCTAATTACACTTTAATGACACGTCACAAACTGAAACTCTTGACGTTAAAGCCTTAACCCTCCAGGCAGACACTGCTTAGCATCAGCCAGCAGTACAGATTTTTCCTGGAAGCGCAGTTAGAGCCCTACTGCCTTCGCTTCAGACCAGAAGTCGCAGGTTCCAGTCTCACCTCCTTTGAGAAAAGCGTCAGCTAAATATAAGGTAAACGCAAGTCGCGTGTCACGGCGCGCGCCTCAGCCGTCTCGTGGCCACTCACCGCCGTGGGCGGCTGAGCATTTCGGCCACTTCAGGCCAGGGTCACTCTACCGCCACATCATGTTCTTTAAATCTGCACCGATTCCGCACGCTAACTTGTTTGCGAATCAGAAGAAAAGTGGCCGCTGCTGCAGTCACGCAAATTAAAAGCCAAGGTTTTTATTGACAGTAATCTGCTGCACAGAACGCACAGCTCGAGGAGGCGCCGTTTGAACAAGATGATGTTTTTACATGTTGACATGATTGATCATCCTGTGTGTGCGGCAGTTCGGATCAGAGACTTGACACGAAAACCGAGCTAACTGCAAAAACAGGTCAAATACCAAACTGCCCGAGACACTACGAAAGTTCATCATGTAACCGTCGGTAGGAGAGCACAACGATGAAAGATAATTTAAATCACTAAAATCCGGACATCCGACTGAGGCGAACCTCGAGTCGTACTGACACTGACCGAGCGCAGCGCAATAAGATATACAGTTAGTTCGCAAACACAGTACTTACAGCTGCTCTCAGCCTCTAGACCGCTCGAAGCTTACAAAAGGAGAAAGAGGTCAGAAGGGACTAATTTCAGGCCTAAATCAGCACAGCTTCATACTACCCTCCACCGCTCCTTTAGGCCGCGCACGGGAGAAGCCGACGCCGTACATCGCGCAGCCTGATTGGTCGCCTCTCCGCGAGGCATGTGCGAACAGCCAATAACCTTCTGTCAACAACGAAGTGCGTAAAGTGAAACGGCAAGAAAATGAGGAGTGTAATGTTGTAATTCGATTGGACAGCTTTGTGACAGACGCGTCGAGAGAGCCAATAAGACTTCAACAGACACCGAGGGCTTAACAATTAAAAAGGAAGTAGAATGGGATCAGACCGCATCATTTGATTTGGGGGAGGGGGGAAACGAGTGACGTGTCAGAGAAGCCAATAGGAGGCGAGCAACGGTATGGAATGTAAAAGTGGATCGGAAGGTCATGGACTCAGACTTCGTACTCTGTTTGGACAGTTATACGACTGGCGCATGAAACAGCCAGTACAATTAAAGCAGAGGTGAAGCCCGCATGAAATGCCCCAGAAGTTGAGCTCAAGGGCTCCGAAAGAGAGACGATTCCGTGGTCTGCTGCCCCCTGTCGGCGCGAGGCAGCACAGCGTCATAACGCGCGTGTTTTTATTTCATTTGATTTCATATGAACGTCGCCTGTTCCAAGAGCAGAACTCTGTCCTGATGCATATTTGTCACATATGATATGGCGTTGTTTGTTGGGACGTGGTAGGAGAGCAGGTAAAGACGCTCCCTTCTAAGTTTTCAGATGTTCTGTGTGGGCATGTGTTCGAGTCCCGCTTGTAGACCGTGATGTTTCCCCCGTTCGCACCCCTAAGACACACAGGAAAAGGCAATAGGCCAGCAGAGCACTTCCGTTCCGTCTTTGCTGAGAAAGGCACGCAGGTGGGATCGGTTGCAGCTTCCCCACACACGCACGCACTTGACTTGGCCAGGTTCGGGATTGTTTGAGCACAGTGCACGTGTGTAGGTTACGAAACGCACTTGAAACTTAATAGACTTCGCTGTGGGGCGTCTGTATATGTATATAAACACAAATCATCACGTGTATCTATCTAATCTATGACTATGTAATGCAGAGAGTGTGTGTGCGCGCGCGCGCCTTGGCTTGTCCCTTTAAGCGCGGATCCCTGTGGGCGGACCCCCCGCGCAGCTGCGCTCTGTCCTCGCGCTCGGAAGCCGAGTACGCGGCGGCGCAGTTGGCGAGTAGCGGAGACCCGCAGCGGACGCGTTGCTCCCGCGCGCCAGGTGAGTGAGTGAGTGAGTGAGTGCGCCAGTGAGTGCGCCGCCGCCACCCGGCGCGACGCAGTCGCGTGCCGCTCCACAGCTTAGCGCGCAGCTCGCGCCAATAGTGTAACAATGTTGCGGTGTGTCGGGCGGGTTGCGTGCAGTCGGGGATGTGAACACAATGAATAATTAGTACCAATTAATACACTGTAAACGGAGTCGAGTGCTGGGGGGGCATCACCGGGTTAATAAGGAAGAAGAGTCCCGCGTATGGAATACAATAAAAATAGAAAAAAATAGCAGCGAGGACGCAGACCTGTCCCGTGTGTGTCCGTCGTGTTCGTGCTCCACCATTTTGAGCTTCTCAACCGCGTTCGTTTTGGGTTCGTCTCTCTGAACCACAGATTTGAAAACGCTAAAAAACGCCGCTGAACACACAGAGCACCTGGAGAGGGCGCCCTGGAGCTCAGTGACCTGCGCTGCACACCTGGCTGTGTACACCTGTGTAAACTCGACCACCTCCGAGATCATCATCATCATCATCACCATGACCACCCAGACCGCGGTCCTGTCTCTGTTGAACTCGCGTGACCAAGCGGAAGACCCGGGGGACCCCGGACCTGGGCCGGGGAGTCGCGGCCTCGGCCGTGCGTCAGCTTGTCCCGGGGTGGGGTTTGGGACCCGGGGATGGGGGGCCACACTGATCTCCAGCTGTGGTGATGTTCGGTAAGCGCGACTGTCAGTGGTGTGTCTTGAACGCGACCTTCGTTCGGAGTTGTGCAGGACTCCTCTCGAACCCCTTCACCCCCCTCTCCTGACGGGAGATGACCGTAGCGAACGTGGTCTCAGTGCGGGACCGCGAGGAGACGGACGGCAGCTGTGTGTGTTTTCGTCCTCACCGAGTCACTGTAATGCGGGGCGTCCTGGGTTCAAAGGTGTGTTGGTGACGTCCCCCTGGGCCCCCCCGATTCGCTGACGCGAGGCCCCACCTCTCTCTGGAGCCCATCCAACTGCCGAGTGCTCAGCGCAGCGGCGGTTCTGGCAGCTTCCGCACCGTAAGCAAAGCGCGCTCGAGCACTTAGGCCGGACAGGGGCATCATGGTAATAATGGCGGCGTCTGCAGCCGGGGGGGCTCTGTTATCCCGGGGTGTCGCAATGATGTAGTTTTTGTGTTAATTGCAGGTGTTTAAGAAATGCGTCGTGGGAATCGGGCGGAGGAGAGGTCCGCGACGATGACCTCCGCTCGTCAGCAGCATCATCGTCATTGAGGAGCGGCCGAGAGGCGGAGCACAGCCTGAGAGCCCCTCCCCTCCCCAGAGAAACATGGAGCACGAACCCCGGGAGAAGAGCAGGACCAGCTTCTTCAGCAATGTCAAGACAAGGTGGAGATCTGCTGGAATCTGCCCCTGCCCCCCATACCACCACTGTTGCCCCCCCCAGGCTCCAGGGTGCAGAACAGGCCTCTTTTCAGTGTGTGACCACAGTGTCCAGTGCAGAAACGCCGCTGGGTTTGCGCTCCGTCCGTCTCCACCAGTGCTCTCTGCTCGCAAATAAATAAGTCTACAAATAACGGCCTCGCGGGGGAGGGGGTCAAATGGGGTGATGAGCACTACCGGTATCGGTACCACATGCGCAGTTTCAGTGTGGCGCTGTGTGGTGGTCCTAAGCGTGAGGGGGGGTCCTGAATGCACACGACACGTCATTCTCCCTGCGCTCCGTGGAAGTTTCTAGCACTGTGTTCATGGTGAATTTACAGCGAATGGAGAAACAAGTGGCTCCAGGCATTGGAGTGAATTACTCAGGTATCCTGTGGGTAACATGGGCGGTGTGTGTGTGTGTGTGTGAGTGTGAGTGACTTTAGTGAATACAAAAGGTGGGGTGACATGAACGTGCTGTGAGGAAACAGGACCCCCACCAGCCAACTGACTGTATAATTTTCCATATAAACTGTATGGGATATGGTAATAAAATACAGCACAGAAAACAGTAGTGTAACGGGTGAGGTATCTTGTTCTCTCTACCTGTGTGGGTGCTGAAACCCTGAGCTCTTCACGAAGCTCATTAAGAGAAGACAAGAGGTCAGAGAACTGCTTTTTTTTTTTTTGCATATTTTTCCCACTGAGACTGAACTGTGGTTTACTGCTGTAAAGCTACACCACATAAGGTAAAACAATGTATGGACTAAGTAAGAGCCCCACAACCCTAAAGCCCCTTCTCAGCTCTAGGACTGGGGGTCACACCACCCACCCCCTGCGTTTGCCAAAATCTAACCCCCCCCCCAAGTACTCGAAACTCAGTTTTACCCCTCTGTGGTTGAGGGATTCGCTCCAATAATCCCAGGTGTCTGTGTGTCATCCAGAAGCTGCGCGTTTCCATGACAACGGGTGTTCTCTCGTTCTCCTCCCAGCCCCCAGGCTCCCGGAGTGCAGGCGAACCCCCGGCCTCCACCCCGAGTCTGTGGCCCTGGCGGCGACCCCTCGCCTCACCCCCCTGCCCGCCCCCATGTCCCGCACATCCGAAACCCACGGCTGCGCCAGTACTACCTGAAAGGTGAGCTTTCTCTGCCCCCGTCACTCGGATTGCTGCTGCTTGTTAGGTCTGCATTTTGTCACCTTTCCTCACCTTGTATCAAGCTGCGGTAACGAATCTGGACCTTTCGCCGTGTTGTCTCTTAGTTTGTTCACCTTGCCTTTGCTCAGCTGCCGCATAAATACGGCTGCTGCACCGAGTCTGGATCACTAAGGTGTGGCGTGATCATGCAGCACCTGTAGCTGCACCTGCCCCGCTCGGTGTCCACGGTGTCAGAGGCTTGGCGGTGCCAGTGGCACGAAGGTGTAGGTGGGGTGCTCCGCTTGCGGGGCCGAGCCGCGATCCACTCTGTGGGGCGTATTGGGTACCGCGTCCTCCGAGCCCTAGCGCTTCGTCTCTCGGCATCTCAGTTCGAATGCCGTCTGGTTGCCATGGCTCCCTCTGCGTTTACGTCCTTTTACCTCCTTGTCTGTCTTTGGACTTGTCCCCGCGCCTCGTTCTGGCCGCGGTCCATCCCGGTCCTCTTTGTGCACCTTCCACGCTCAGAGTCGACATGGGGGCTCGAGGAAGCCGGCGTGAAGCCTACAGCCTTGGACAAGTCTTCCAACGGGAAGGATGGCTCTAATGATGGAGACACGGTGAGTGGGATTCCCGCGCTTGATGCACGCACGCACGCACGCAACCGTGTGTCACACCAGGTAAGACGCTCCCGATAACTGCGTGCAAAGGTCAGCTGTGGCGTGTTCCGAGAGACCCGTCTGTCGGGGGAGGGGGAGTTACAGAACCTCCCGATGGAGCTTCGCTGTCAAACCCGGAATTTCTTTGATGGCTATCGGACGAAAAACAAAGACCCACGGAAGGTACCGCGGTATGGTTTATATACCATATGTATTTCTGTTATTATTACTGAGTTTCTGTTCTGCTCCCCAGCAGACGGCAGTGTGCTGCTAAAGTGCCGAGAGGGAAACCCGGTGGCTCAGCGTTTAGAGCCAACTGCCTTTCTTTAAGGACACGGGTTCAAATGGACCTCCTGCAGAGTGAGCAAGTTACTCACCCTGAATGGATACAGTACAATTGTCGTGCTGAATAAATAGTAATAATAATTGCTGGTAATTAACAATTAGGAACAGAATAATTAGTGTCGGTCGTGTTCCATACGTGCCGTGGTGTCGTACACGCCACTCAGTCTGGACCGTTTCTCTTTTTTTCACGCGTTTTTCATGCTGCCTTTTTTAACCGCACATTATAGAGTTTCGGTTCCGTTTTGCCGCCGCAGGCCGTGTCAGGAGGGCGCTCTTCTCTCCAGGGGTTCTTCACGTGTGTCGCTAGAGTAGAGCTAAACTTACAGGTGCAAGGAGTGCATTCGATTCTCCGTGTGCAAATGTCGTCCTTTTCGATGCTCTTCTAATTTGGAGAGATGCTAAGAGGCACCTGGGGATCTTCTCTGGACCCGTCGCCCACTGGACCACCGGTACGACCTCCTATTGCTCCGAACCCAGATCTCCAGTGGTTGTCTGAAGGGGTGCTGGATACATCGCATTTGTCTGTCGATTGATGATTCTGAGTTCCACCCGTGTAAGAAATGATGTTGGTTTATGCAGTGCGCACCGCTGGAAACAGCTATAGGAGCGACGGGTTGAGGAGTTTGGCGTGATTAGGTCTAGTGGGATTTGGTAGGGTTTAGTAGGGCGTGGTGGGGTCTAGTATGGTTTGGTACGGTACGGTAAGTTCCTGGACAGACGAATCACATTATCGCATTCAAAGTGAGATAGGCTAAGGGGCACTGGGGGGGGTTACCATGACAACGAGTTGTTGGACATTGCGTTTCCGTGATCCGTGGGCTTCTTGCTCAAGGGCAGTCAGGCTGGGGCAAGTCGATTGGAGGGGCGATGGAGAGATCGACAAAGCGATCGACATATAGATGGCACTGTGTGTGCGTGCGTGCATGTGTGTGTGGGGGTGGGAGTTCAAGATAAAATCGTTACAATGGGCGGCTGATGGCTTTACTACGCCCCCTACAGGTTCGGCCCCAAGACACCGTCTTCAGCGTCGTGTCACGGTTGAGCCCCGCCCCCATCCACCTGCCACGTGCGAGCGACCCGTCTCCACACAGCCTTGTCCCGGAGCGGGTGAGACCGACACTTGCGGTGGTGTGATGTTGGAGGTTCAGGCTGCTACTTCCTGCGAAAGCCTCCTTTAGGGAGATTCCCGAACCACAGCGCCCCTGGTGGCCGTCGACGTTCCTGCAGTACGCTACGGTTTAAAGGGGACTCATATCGATATGACTCGCATCGTATTCCAGCACTGAAACTCTTTAAGTCTCTGTTTTTTAAGTCCAAAGGCAGGTTGCCGGGCAACAGCGGGGCCTGGGCACCGACGGGCGACCTGCCACCGAACCGCAAAGGCAACGACTCGCCCCTTATGCTGGGTTTTGGCAGGTTTTCCACATGCGTGTTACATAAGCTCTTTTTAAATGGAGCACACTTTCAGAAATAACTGCGGTAAAGCTCGACCCCCCCCAGGTGGTCCGCACGTCTGTTCCGTTATTCATCCGGTGATTCTCTTCCCAGCCGGGACCGTGATCCACGGTCCTCCTCGTTACGTTTCCCAAAACCTTCACACGAGTGCATGGGATGATCGTGTTTGGAGTGTCGTCTTTACACCGTTCTGCTTGCGTTTTCACATTATTATCTTTATTATTGTTGCTAATATTTTAATTTTAGAATAAGTGCACAGTGAGTGTCTGGAAGCAGCAATCCCATGATGCCACACTGCAGTCAGCTCATGGTCACCATCCTGTGGAGAAGCCCAGCTTCTCTGTGCAGTTTGACTCATCAAAAGGGCTCACTCTCTACCTCGCTCCCCCATCTCTCTCTCTCTCTCTCTCGCTCTCTCTCACACACACTCAATCGTGTGCACCCATAGTGATCATCGGTGTAAATATAGACACCCGGTGACAGATGTTTGGTGGTGGGGGGGGGGGGCTGCAGCAGGGAAAAGAGGAAGTAGGAGGGCGGCCCTGGTGCTGCTGTGCGGGACGAGCTCTTTATTGTTGTTCTGGGCTCTAGTTAACGGGTTTCGAAACAGCGTTGGGCACTGCGATGTTTCACCGGAGTTCTTCTGCGCAGCATCTGCGTGTCCCGGATGCCGAGGAAGCGCCCTCTTCGGCATCATCGCCAAGTTTGGACCCGACCCCTGAGCCGGTTCCCCCCGGCAGCCTCGCGTCCCCCTCGCCAGACGCCGAGTACGACAAACTGCTGGTGAGAAGACCGACCGACAAGGTCACTTGGCCTCGCTTTCTCGACTGCCCTTCTCTTTTTGGCACGAAGGGGGCGCTCTCTCTCACAGCGATCGGACCACTGCAGCGCGGCAGGAGGGACTGTCTGAAACCGACCAGAGCTCCTCCTTTTGCCAAACGCAACGAGGAGCAAAGGAACAAAAGTGTGTTGGGTGTGATCGGTGTGTGTGTGTGTGTGTGTGTGTGTGTGTGTGTGTGTGTGCGTGCGATCAGTGCCTGGTTTTTACCGAGTGTGAGCTGTTTGCCTCCCGCAGGATGTGGAAGCGGTGCCAATGCCTGACGGACAGCTCTGTCTGCTGGCTTTGCCCCCCGAGTGCTCTGAGGGGGAGGGGCCCATCGCCATGCCGTACCTCAAACTCTACTGCCGCTACATCACTGACCGCAAGGTGAGTGGAGCAACGGTGACGGGCAGCAGCACGGCTACTGCGGCCTCCCAGTGTTTCAGCAATCCCCCCCCCCCCCAGGGCGTGGTGTCGGGGGTCCTGCTGGTGACGCCAAACAAGATCTTCTTTGACCCGTACAAGTCCCACCCGCTGGTGGTGGAGCATGGCTGTGAGGAGTACCTACTCTCCTGCTCCGTCGACGGCCTGCGGTCTGTGTCCTTCTGCCCCGACATCTCCCACGTGCACTTCAGCGGTGCCGCACAGCGGTCAGTATCCGGTCAGGCAAGAACCACCACCCCCCCCACACCCGGGTCTGCACGACTCTGACCGCCGGAATCCTGGACTTTACCATGCAGGGTCAAAGGGCGGAGGAAGGAGACACGCCTTAAGAAGGCAAAGAACCTAGCAAGGAAGTCGCAGGGGATCCGGAAAGGGGAGACCGTCCTCGCCTTGGTGTCATCGGCGGCTCCGGGTCCGAGCCCTGGCGAGGGGGGCGCGGAGAGCCGGGATGCGGTGGGGGCGGAGCGAGCGGAGAGCGCCATCGACGAGTTGGCCGCCCAGTCCGCAGGGGTGCTGGGGGCCGGTGTGCTGGGCAGTGCTGCCACCTTCTGCTGCGGTGGACTTGATGCGGGCGACAAACGGAGCGCGGAGGGAGCCGAAGGACCGCAGGCGCCACGGAAGGGGCTGCCAGGTAGGAGGCCTCTCGAACCCCTCCCTGCTGGACAGAGGAGCTCAGTCCTTGTACTGACGTGTTGATTGATCGATCTGACGCTTTTCTCCAAAGTGATTTATAGTTTTTATCCATTTATACAGCGCGGTAATTTTTTACTGTCAATTCAGGGTAAGTACCTCAATCAAGGGCACTACAGCAGGGGATGGGATTCGAACCTTCATCCTTTGATTACTGTGCAGTAGCTCTAACTGCTGCGCCACCTGCTGCCACGAAAGAAACGAATGTGACACTTAGTAAAAGGGACTTAGTGCTACATGCCCTCGTGGCAGATACAGCGGAAATAAGGCCCCCCTCCCCTGTCCCCCCACCCCTCTCTGTTCCGCTGCAAAGCGCTTTCCCCCCAGACCCCCGGTAGCCATGGAGCCCTGATGTTCTTGAGGCTGCGCTTCCACCCGCCCCACAGGAAGAAGAAGGTCGGCTCGGTAAAGTCCCCCCAGGTGAAAGACGCCTGGTTCGCCCTCTCCCAGGAGAGGTAAGTGTCTCGGGGGGGTGTTGGGTGTGCCTGATGCTATCTCGGCATCTGCTGGGTTCCCACGCACTTCTTTGTTCACACATGCCCTGCGTTCACACACACACCTCTAGCCCTGTGATCCAGCTGCTGTGGGTTTGACCTCCCGGTGATATGCTGCACAGTACGGTAGCAGACCCCTCCCCTCATCGCACCGTGAGGTGTATTCTGGGTAATGAAGCGGTAAAAGTAACAGGATGTGTCCGGTCTGATGTGCAGTGGTGCCTCTGTACGCTCCCTCTGCAGTTCGGATGAGCTCTATGCGTACCTGAGCCACTGGAGGCCTGACCTGTGCATTCTGGAAGGCAGCGAGGAGGACGGCGAGAACGAGGAGTTTGTGCTGGTTGATGATGGGCAGGACGAGGTGTCCCAGGTGGACGGTCAGGCTGGAGACGAGTGGGAGGTGAGCGAGACGACGCACCATCGAAAGGCACCGGCGGTGTCTCGGAGGCCCGCGACCGGCGGGGTCAGAATTCGGGTGCGGTCTCTCGGAGGGACCGGAGGAGGCGTGGCCTGCAGAAGCTGAGGACGTCGTCTTTTGGTAGATGGTGTCTGTGGAGGAGGGTGGGGGGAAGAGCCTGGTTCTGGACAGAGAGCCGGAGGGACTGGGTGACATCCTGGAGCAGAGCAACATCCTTGAGGCTGATCACGTCAGACGGGTGAGCGACCGCACGAATCCAGGAGCATGAGCACACACACGTGCGCATATATATAAACGCAGAGAAAAGAATGCATGCACACATAAAATGGTATAGAAGCAAACCTCAATATGAGACCATGCAGAGCATCTGTGCTGGAACTTGAATGTGTTTCCCATTCATGCCCCCCCCCCCCACATGCTCTCTCTCGCTCTTTTTCTTTTTTTTTTTTTCCTCGCTCTCTCACATACTTTGCATCCTGGAGGAGCTCTGGTTTGGTCAGTCTGTGCTTTCAGTCTAACAGAAGCTCTTCTGTAAACACCAAAACACTCCTGACGTCTTCCCTGCTACCCCCAGCTCTCCAGCGAGCTTCCCCCTCGAACCGTGGGCCACACGTGGCGCCTGGCCTACAGCACGTCCCGACACGGCTCCAGCCTCCGCTCTCTCTACAGGAAGCTGTCCGGCAGCGACTCGCCCTCGCTGATCGTCATCAAGGACTCTCGAGGCCAGGTGACCTCCGACCTCTGGGGCTTGATGTCCAGGTGTTACCTGAGGCCCCCCCCCCCCCCCCCCCCCTGCACTGGGTGGCTCATGGTCTCTCCCTCGGCTGTATTACAGGTGTTTGGGGCATTTCTCTCTCACCCGCTGAGGCCCAGCGAGAGCTTCTATGGCACCGGGGAGACGTTCCTCTTCACCGTGGAACCGCGCTTTGAGGTGAGGCCGTGCGTGACGAAACCTCGGGGCAGAGGGTCCTGCGTGCGCACTTCAACACGCCCTCCAGCTGAAGGTGTGAGGAGCAGTGAGGTCACGTTCCTTCCTCTTCCTTCTTATCAGTGTTTCCACTGGACGGGTGAGAACTCCTTCTTCATAAAGGGCGACCTGGACTCCTTCGCCATCGGGGGAGGAAGGTAGGAATGCTGCTGCTTCAACTCCGCCTGTGTTTTTTCTGCTCACAAAACTGCTCCTGCCTCAAAACTGGCTCACACGGGAGCAGTCGGGCGCTGAGCTCCATCTCCAGTAGGATGTGAACTTGTACAAGGGATCTACCAAAGTTAAACTGCAACCCCTAGTTAGTTGCAATACTGAAGCCACTGTTTCCATGTATGGCCTCGTACCCGAATGGGAAGCATCACCTCCTTCGGGTATGTGTTCATTTTCTCAATGAGGGGAAATCCAAAACGCAGTCTGTACATTACTTTTGGCCCCCATGTGGAAGAATGAGCTCCCTGTGTCCCTCAGAGCTGCTGAATCCCTCACAGCATTCTGGAAGGGTCTCAGACCCATCACTTTCAGAGCCACTTCGTCTGCTGATGACGTGTGTCACGGTCACCTCTGTATTTCCTGCATATCAGTTCTATACGCAGCGACTCGTGTAACGTGCCGTCAAAAACGGTGATTTCAGGCAGAGTTAACTGCGTGCCGACAGTCTCATCACAGCAGTCTGTTGTACAACTCAGAGAAAACAAAAATGCGTTTCCCATCTCTGGAGAAAAGCATCTGCACAGGTTCCGCCCCCTAGCGGTCGCCCGTGAACCGCGCTAAGGAGAGCAACGAGTGGGAAAATCGCGAGCGAGATTCGGCGCGTGACACTCGGAGAGATGAGCGGCCGTGGCTTCCTTCAAGATGAGTTTTGTCACCACGAGTTGCATTTTTGAGAGTTCCAGTGCCTCGTTTCTGCTGGTACCATCCCGCTTCTTCGTCTTCACAGAGCAGTGGGCAAGAGAGGCATCGCCGCGTAGGAGTAGCGTGTGTCGACCTCATGTGCAGAAATCGGGTGAGGAGAAAAGATGTTGAGCTGGAAAGTATAGTTTCTTGTTTTGCCAAATAAACCAGATGGGAGAATCGCTGACTAGCGAGCGACTGCAGGTGCGAAGGCCTTGAGGAAACGCCCTCAGTTCACCTCGTACCTTGGACAGAAGTAGAGGAGCTTCAGGAAGGGATCTTTGCTTTGAACCTCGTAGACAAGTATCTAACGCAAGTGATGAAAACAGTGGTGTGTGTGTGTGTGTGTGTGTGTGTGTGTGTGTGTGTGTGTCATCTGTGCACTGCCAGCTCTCCAAATCACATTTTTCGCCACTCTGTCCCCCTCCCCAGCGGTCACTTCGGCCTGTGGCTGGACGAGATGCTCTACCTCGGCCGCAGTAGCCCCTGCTGCACCTTTGACAACCGCTGCCTTGCCGGGGCGGACGACTTCCGCGTCGTGGAGCTGGAGGTGTGGACTTTCTGCTGAGACCGTCGCCCCCTGGAGACCGGAGGACGACTTCACCAGCAGACTCCTTGCTGAGAAAGAGGAAGGAGGGAGGGTAGCGCCTCCTACTGGACACAGCCACCCGCAGCCTCTGCTTCCGCCATCCCCCTTCCTGGAGGCCGTTGGGCTGCGTCCCAGCACCGCGTCGAGCCCTCAGTGTGACATTGCCACCGTTTACATGTCAGCTGGTCCGTCTGTGAAAGGTTTGACTGGGAAGACTGTGTGTAAACACACTTCAGCCCTTTGTTCAAAGGGGACGGTGAGGGTGGGGGTGATGATGAGCGACTCCTGGGTTGGTTTAAACATGACACATCAGTTAGGAAATGCTTTATTTCTAGAATAACTAACCTGTTCCTGCACCCTTGCTGCGTACTGTAACTCCTACATGTGTACATGACAGTTTACACTGTTCAGCCTGTATAGTATGAATAAAGGTGTGAACTACCAGGAGCAGGTACAGTGAGCATTTCACTGCCCCCAGGCCGTCCGCACTGACGTCCGCTAGCAGAGACACGAGAACAAGGGACAGAAGCAGCAGTTTGGAAAAAGACATTTTATTTTTGGCACAACGAAGGGCACTGGAGCTCAGTGGTGTGTGTGACAAGGTGCATTTCGGGGCTTCCCCTCTTGACAACATTCAGCACAAGATGAGCTATTTACGCACCGGAACCCATTACCAACCTTTCCCTGGTTTAAAATAAAAATAAGTACTTTTCTACATTTACACTAAACGGAGTAAACGAAGGCAGGGGAGGCTGTCGCAAGAGGCCGTTGGGCCCCAGGGTGAAATAACTGGGGCGATGATCAGTGATGGCACGGTCCGCCCATTCACTAGATGGTCCCCACTCTGGACTGTTCCGGTTCCACCACATTTTACACTTTCGACACTCTCAGCCACCGCTCCCTCCACCGCTGGCGAGTCAGACGGCTTCCGTGGTCCTCGGCAGTGACATCGGGCCTGCCCCCACCCGTGGGGGGGCTTTCGGAACAGGCCTTCACAAAGCGCCAAAGTCCGCTGGTTCTCGAACCTTCTCGCCCTCCCAAGAGAAGCGGCTGACTTTCATAGAGAAGAGCGGTGAGAAACGAAACGCAGTGAAACGCAGCTCCTTTACCTATTGCACGGTACTAACAGTAATACAAAACATGAGTACAATAATGAGTAGTAACAGTATGTAGTGCAGTCTTAGCTTTCTTCTATATTTTGGTAATAAAAGTCACTTCATTAGCATGGAGGCAGCAGTGATCGCCCAGGACCTTCCATGGAAAACCCAGCTGTGCAGAAAACACTGTTCCAGATGTGACTGTTCGTGTTGTTCGTTACGGACGATTGGTGATGATGGGTAGAGATCTCGCGCTACAGAAAACGTCAACGGAAAGATCCTCAGGCACCAGTTGCTGGTGTGAGTGTCGCCCCCTGCTGGTGTGAGCTGCCATATTCAGAATTAAACTTCCCCGGAGACACTTCGGAGTTTACAGCGAAAGCACGGCAGGTCAAAGGTGGACGGTCATCTGGGCTTTTGGAGAGAGAGGATTTCACCTGAATGTTCTCTCTTTCTCACACATGCGCACGCTCTCTACTGCTCCAGGTATTCTTTGGCTTTCTCCAGCCCTTCCTGCAGGAAGCGGATGTAGGTGGATGTGGAGGGGTCCTCAAAGCCCCCTGAGAAACTGAACATTGTACCGTCATCCTCCTCGGGCTTCATGGCCGTCTGGTCCAGGAAGTAGTTTGCGTTGATGTGGTGAACCTGGAAAGGAGGTCAGAACTACATCAGAGTGCTGCACCGTTATGCATAGCTTTCGAGGAGGAGGGAGGCGCCTGTCACTGCGATGCAAAATTGAGATACGGTGCAGTACGACATGGGCCGAGCCCTTAAGATGGTGCCCCGCGTCCAGCCGCTTACCACGGTGCCGTTGGGAAGAGCCAACATCATCTCCACGGGGAAGTTGTATTTCTCGAGGTGCAGTGCAGCCAAGTGGCTTAGGGTGGGATTTTGGGGGTCAGCCTGGTGGGTAGAACCCCCACATCAATCAGTATCAACACATAGAAATTAAGATCTTTGTCCATTCCAAGTTTGCACTGCTGCTTTGCTCCTTCTACCTTCTGATGTAAAATGGTAATGAGTCAGATACCCTCACCCTGTTAGCCTGATACCTGTTTTTTCATGTGTCCAGTCAGCTTATTAATACCGTTTATCATTAATCGGGCCGGATGGCCATTCGTTCGGTGGGGCGCATGCGGTCTGGGCCACGAAGCTCCGTCCAGCTGAGGCGGCCTTTGAAAAGTGCGCCAAAGAGCTGTGCGAGAGCGACTGAGACGCACTGCATTGTGGGAACTGTGTACCCACGCTCTCAGCCTTCACCTCACTTAAAACAGTCCTCTCACACGTTAAAGTTACGATGAGTAGCTCACTATTATCTTTCAGACCCAATAAACCTTAAAAAAACAAGTATAAAAATTGCACCTTTTATTTATGAATTTATTTATAATTCAGAATAGAACAAAAAAAGATAAGCATAAAGATTTCTTTTTAAAAAATGCCCTTATTCCAAATGTAGATTTAAATAAATAAAAACTTGGAGTGATGAAGAAGGTTTGTTACTAAACTGCCAACTTCAAAAAATGTGGTGTTGGTGGAATTTTAGTTATTTTCCAGGACCGAACAGCAAAAAAGGCAAAACTACGTTAATGTGTTGCACTCATTTCTCCATATGATATTAGGCATCACTTACAGTGAACATGAGATGGGCTTGGAATTTCATTATTTCATTAATTTCATTATCTGGTGTTTCAATATCCTGTCACTTCTTGCAAAAGTTTTAGAATCAAATAACAGGTGACAAGTGTACCATGTTTTTCCAGGTGTAAATACCGCATGTATCGATAACTTTGTGCACCACCACGTGCCACCTCACCTGAAGGTCCTCTAGCTCCTTCACCAGGGACCAGCTGCTGATGAAGCTCTGGTTGAGCAGAGCGAGGACGGGCGAACTTTCCAGGACTGTCTCCCGGAGAGTTCGCCCCGAACCTGTGGATCGAGGCAGAGGGAAGTTTCCAGAGGGAATACCACATATATTAATTATATCGCATATACACATCGCCACGTAATCCCTGTACTTCGTGTGTAACTGGACTTGTGAAGGGTCCTTCAAGAAGGTTCTGGACTGGAAATACTCCAATGACCGCTGCCATTCTGGGCTGGAAATGCGGTCATGCAGTCACACAACGGTTCGTCTCACCTCAGCAGGACTGGTCGTCCAGTGCACCCCACAGTAAGATGGAGTGCACCAGCTTCTTCTCTGCCTGGGCGCGGTCAAAGGCCTCCGAGAAAGGCAGGTATTCCACCTAAAGGACAGAGAAGAACGGTGAACTTGCACCCAAGGTTCTCCAGGGAACCCTATGGCCACATCAATAAAGTGATCCGGTGGCTGGTCACGGAGTTGCCCTCATTCTGCTTTCTCTGACTTCCCCTTCTATCTGAAGACCGTATTGGCTCCTCATGTTATGAATGGTCAACTTAGGGATTTTTAAAGATAATTTTTGTAAAATTATTTGTTATGGAGCAAATGTGACTTGTGTTTACTTGCCCAGCCTGTAGATGGCAGTAAAGAGCGCCCTTATGCGGAACCACTTCAACCCACCTGTAAAGCTCCTGTCTGGAATTCCTGAGTGCTGGTGATCAATAACAAGATGAGGAATGTTGCACATGTTTATGGGATGAAACAGTCACCAATTGGCTTTCAACGGGACTTAATGGAGACAAAGAATTTTAATGTAGTTTAGAAAAATTCAAGTAAGAAGTCAGTGTTTTTATTTATTATGGCTATAACCAACATTTTTATGGAATCTCATCTGTAAAACTGATGAATGGGTGTGTATTACTAACCTTCTAATAACCGGGACTTTGTAACTCCAGTCACTTTTGTTACTAACAGAATGAATTATGAACGGATTACTTGTCCCAGTTGCTCTTATTGATCTGACACTTTTCAGCAGGGAACTACAAGGCTGATCCGATCAGCTCGATGACACCGACCTTCTTGAAGGGGTAGAACGTGACCTCCATGCGCCGAGCAGCCTCCTCGCGACTGATCTCCGACTTCCAGTGTATCTCCTCAAACACAAACTGGACGGGGTCCCCACCGGCTCCGCCCACCCGGCTATCAATCACATTGCCCTCCTCGTCATGAATGAAGGTGGGAACCGATGGTCCAGTAGCCTGCAGTTCCATCTGAGGAGGACAGGTGAACGCACACCCTCAGACCCGTGACCCCCGCAGCCTCGCACCCCAGCGAGAACACGGAGCACGGTACCTGCGGAAGGTAGCCGATGTCCACCTCCATGTTGCTGCTCTCGCTGGCCCCGTACAGCCACTCCATGTCCACGTTGAGTGACCTTAGCAGTGGACAGAGGGGAAGACCGCTGGACGCTGACCGGGCTGCGAGACCCCCGGGGACCGTTTCCCATGATCCCGCAGCCCAGGAGTCACGCGACCGCTTCTTACGGGTGTGTTGATTGTCCGCATTTAGTCTCGGAACCACAGTACCTGTCATTCGGCACGTAAAGGTGGAACTCGCGGACGTGCGAGGCGTCCCGAGACAGGAGAACGTGGCCCGTAAACTGCCCCGGAGTGAACCAGAAGGGGAAATCGGGAACGTCGTTGAGCTGAAACTCCGCGTGGATCCTGTGGGGGACAGCGGGGCGTGTGTTTATAAACCACCGAGAGACGTCTCACCTTGAAGAGCTCCAGGGGACAGTAGTCTGGGCTCGTCTAATAATGTCCGACTCCTTAATGATCCCAAACTGGACTCATCGAGCGTCACAAGTATCAGTTTAATCTGCATCAATTTAAAAAAAGAAAAAACACTTGTTTTTCAAGCTTTCTTCCTAATATTATTTGTTTGTTCATCTGCTGCTTTTCCTTTTACTGCATTGGTTCTGGCTAAGTACCTGAGTCAACGGCACTACGGCAGAAGGTAGGATTTGAACCCGGGTCCTTTGAGCGCAAGGCAGCGGCTCTAACCACTACGAACCAAGTGGACTTTACTGTCACCCTCTTACCTGGTCGCAGGCTCACCTGAAGGCGATGTCGAAGTAATACTCGCTGGCGGCGCGGATGCACCCCACAGCCCCCTGGGGGGCGAAACGAGTTTTGATGAAAGGCCGCGGGTGAAACATGCTGAGCAGGGAGTGGATGATCACCTGGAGATGAGCAGAGACAACACCGTTGGCAAAAGCAATGAGGAGGAAGGATGAGCAGCGGTTTAAGGAGAGCAGGAAACACTGTCTGCATTACTCATTCCAATTATGGTAATTAATCTCACGCACGATGACACACAGACTAATGTTGGCAAAGGCGTTTCGTGGTACGGTACCTCTTTCCCCCGCGGTGGGGGTGGCTGGTACCGGTTGTTGGGCAGGTACCCGGTGAAGATGTTGAGCTCACTGGGGACAATCCACCAAGCGTCCCCGACGTCCAGCTTGTCCTTGGGCGGCAGGAAGGCCCTGAACTGGCGGGCGGAGATGACCGTGGACGGCACAGCCGGACTCTTCCAGGAACGCAGCCCACTCAGGGAACTGTGGGTAACCTGGAGGGACGAGCCCACCCGTGAGGTCGGGTCACGGGGAGCACATCTGCGGCGGGCAATACAATGCCACGTTTTTGCTGGCTTCAGCACGAACGACGCCCTTGGTCGGTTGCTAGGCAACGCCACATTCACAGACCCTGTGGGTTTTTTGTTTCGACCCCCAGGCTGCGAGTTAACAGACTGTCCGGAGTCTACAGAGGCGTTTGCGTGGTCCAGTTTCGACCCAGTCCTCCCACTCATTCCGCACCAGCAGTGGTTGCGCACGGTAAGAACGGTGTATCCCCCCCACGCCCACGGACGCGTTCCGGCCGGACAGAGCGTCACGGCCTCGGTTCGAAGGACGTCTTGCCAAAACCCAGCCAGGTCATGTCGACCGTACCCCGAGGAAGCCGTCCTTGCTCTTGGTCATGGTGTCCATCCTGAGGGGCTGCATTCTCGCCTCCACCGTCAGGGTCTCGCCGTTGGGGTCTCGATCCTCCTCTTCTTCGAACTCGGCCGGTGGAGACAGCCCTGCGGACGGGGGGGGTTCAGACGCTGCTCAACAGGGCTAAGGGAGTCACCGGTACGGTCGCTCGGTACACACCTGCGAGCTTCTCGGCGATGGGTTTGAACTCCTCCGGGCTGAGGTACAGGTCGCGGTCCGTGTCCAGGGAGGAGAAGAGGAACAGGCCCTCGGCACCCAGGGCCCGCAGACCGGCTTCCTGTCCGGAGGGGTGGCGGAGCGCAAACGATACGAACAACAGGGGTTCGACAAACAGGAAACCGGCTCATTCGCCGCTGCTCATTTTCCTCCTTTAACCTTTATTATGGACAACATTTATTTACACTGTTGTCTACAAATGTTACCATGAAAACCGACTTTACGGTCATTTTCCCATTTATACCACTAGGTTGTTTTCGCTGTGCCAATTCAGGGTAAAGTACCAGGGTAAGTTCTGAGCAGTGTGAACTACTTTTATTTCTTTTTAAATGTATGTCTTTACTCTTATATACCCAGCACTTGTGTACATGTGAGACTGGACTTCTGTACCAGTGTGTTCTGTTAACTGTCTGTGGAAGGGGTGGGACACAACCCAACAACCACCACCCGACCAGCTGCGCGACCTATTGCGAGGAAACCCCCCGAGGCGCGCGACAATCTCCGTGTTTCGCATCGGTGCGCGACCCGCGTGTGCGCGTGCTTGGGAGCATTGTTCTAATGGCAGATGGGCGGGGCTTCCCGGTTGGGGGAGGGGCCTGTTCCCCACCCGACCGAACACCCGTAATGTCGGGGGGGGGCGAGATGGTTGGTTCACAAATCCGGGAGAAAAGTTGTTACGTGGCGCCGGATCTTGTTTTATTCTCATACTAAATATTTACAAAATATCTTTAAATTAATCACAAGCGCAAAATAATGAAAAGCGTGCAGATTACTGTACAACCCCACAACCCCACCATCCAGCAGCGCACGTACCCGCCGCTCCTCCAGGCGCGCGCTCCGGTACCACGCGAAGCCCACGGCCACGAGCGGCGCGGCCGCCAGCAGCAGGAAGCGGATGAGTGAACGGAGGAGCGGCCGTCGGATGGACCCCCGGGGAGCCCCGTTCTCCACCGCGGAGCTCCTCGCCGCCGCCATCGCCATCCTCCTCTTCCTCTCCCGGGTCCCCGTGCGCGTCCACACACACGACACGGGCACGCTCCACGGAGGGATCGGGAACGCGCTTCCCGAAGCTCGGCCGTCCAGGAGTGATGTCCTCCCGGTCTGCGCCGGACCCGCCTTCCCGCTTCCCCTCCCGAACCAGGGTCCCACAAATATGGGGGTGGGGGGAGTTTCTTAAAGGGCCAGCGCCCCATTTACATCTGTTCCGCCTCCTCCTCCTCATAGTCGTCATTATCATCACCACCATCCCCCCAGGGGCTCATTATGGGTTCACACTTTAAACAGGGGGTATTTTTTACCGTTTCATCATAGAATGCTCTCCCTAACAGGAGCGCCCAGAGAGACGGGAGCATGGACACACACACACGCACAATAGTTTCCAGATGGCCAGTAACACAAGGCACACTTTCTCCTCACTCATACACTGAATGCATTCTGGGAAGAGCAGGACAAGAACAAGAGAAGTGGATTCAGTGTTGCTGTGCTAGTGATACCAGAGTAACAGCGGGGGATGAAGAAAATGTCAGAGCAGAGTGGAAAAATGGGGCTACGATCAAATCCGAAGACACTAAAGTCATATGAACTGGAAGAGCAGCAGACTTGAGTTCTGAGGGTGAAGACAGAAGCTGTTGTCATCTGTTGTCTCTTTGGATGAATAACGATCAACATGGGATCCGACAGTGAAGAGAAACACCGGAGAGGAGCACTTGACAGGGCTGCAAGGAAAGATCCGGAAAAGATGCTCAAACGTGGCGACAATAACGAAGACTGTAACTGATCAACTAATGTCCTTTCCTGCAGCTCTACATGTGCTGGACAAGCAGTTATTGACACTGGATGAACGACGACTTCTGTTGTGTCCAAATAAAACCTTTTGAACATTCTGGCTGAGTTTCAGAGGCATTAAGTACCCTCTGTCTCACTGCAGTACCAATAGAGACATGTGTCCCGCTGACATATTCTAGTCCTCCACTCTGAGAACTGGGTATTCCTCTGACGTCCCAACCTCTTGGACAGGGCCGATCCCATCTGCTCCCCCAACATGACCACAAATCAAAAAGATTAGAGTAAAATCGCTGCTTTTATGTAAAGCCATTTTACATAACTGCTCTCACACACACACACCCTTTTCGTATTTACACATTTACGTGCGTGTACCCAAGACCGTACGGACAGCGAGTCTGTCGTGTCTAGGGGACAGAACAGGTGGGCCTGCACATGGGGGGAGGGGATGTCCACAGCGAGGGGGGGCACACGGCCACTGAATTCATGCTCGGTCTGTCTTCTTCAGGTGGTCATCTCATCCTCCACGGGCTGTGTGCGCACCTCCACGGCTTTGGGGGGGATGTAGGAGCCCATTCCTGCAGCCCTGTCCGCCTCCGCTTGGGTGTAGGGCTCCTCACGCAGCTGCTTCAGCCTGGAGGGCGGACGAGAGAACATCGGCGTCGTGGATTCCACTCTCACACACGCCGACTCCAGCAAACCACAGCGTGCTCACACAACTACACATTACACCCTACCATGCTGCGCAGTGCTGCATTCTTTGGTCGCGTTCCTAGAAATACAAAATAGCGAGTCGTACCGTTTCTTGTGCAGTTTGGTCCTGAAGTGCTCCTTCATGGTTTTCAGATCAACAAAATATCGCCTGCGGGTGGGAAACGAACGACACAATTCACGAAACGCAGTTGCGCGCAGCCAGCGTCATCCCCGAAGCGTGAGCGGGGCTGCAGGGACCCCCCAGGCGGACGCACTCACGCGCAGTGCAGGCAGTAGTGCTGCGCGTTGCCCGTGACGTCATAGTCGAGCTCCTGCTTAAGCAGCTTGGCCGCGTTTTCGGGCCTAATGTCATCGTGGATCTGGTCCAGGTCTTTCGCGCGCCGTTTCGTCTTCCACGTCTTGGCGATGTTCTTCTTCTTGTCGCTCTTGTGGTTGCCAACCTGCTTGGACTTTCCCATGGTCAGAGCCTGCAGAGCCATCAAGGAGCAGGTGATTCCAAGTCGAGGCTGCGGGTCTTTACTTTCCAGAGCGCTATCAAATAGTGCACAGAGCAAACATCTCCACGCAAGCATCACTACACATTTTAACAGCGTGCAGCGCTGGCGGCGTAAGCTGTTCTATACACCTATGTAAGATGGTGTGGGCTCTTTCATGAAAGAAACCAACAGCTCATCACGTTCTTGAGAAAGAAATGTCTGGCAAAGGGGTTCAGGTGTCATCAATGCAGTCACAGGGACAGCTCGGTCCGGAAGGGGGACAGCTCGGTCCGGAAGGGGGACAGCTTGGTCCAGGAAGGGGACAGCTCAGGGGACAGCTCGGTCTGGGAAGGAGGACACTCAGGGGACAGCTCAGGGGACAGCTCAGGGGACAGCTCAGGGGATAGCTCAGGGGATAGCTCAGGGGATAGCTCGGTCCGGAAGCGGGAAGGGGAACAGCCCCCGCCACCCCGGACTGCTAGTTCCGCAGAAAACTGTCGGCTCTGCTGCTCTCTAAGCGTCATACAAAGACCACGATTAGCTCGGTCGATGCGAAACATCCTACTGACACTTTTCCTTACTTGACGTTTACTAAAAACCTCAGGAGCTCACATGCGAACAGGCGGAAGAAACATACCTCTCGATCCCGTCGAGTTCTCTCCACTTCAGACCCTCACTAGTCGCTCACGTTTTCCGACAGACGTGTGAATCTCTTCCGGGTCGACGTGCTGTACGGACGCACACCGGAAATGGGTGCATGGGGGGGACACACCAGCGATTTGTTCCAGGTCGACATGCCGTGCGGAAGAACGCCGAGAGGGGGCGCGCGGCGCTGCACCGCTGGCTCGAGGAAAACTTGAGGCGCGCCACGGCATCTCATGCTAGCGCTCGAGCACCACGTGAGGAGGTGGGCTCGTGCAATGAGACGCTCGGGTGCGCGTGCAGAGAAGGGCCGCGATGTTTGCGTTCCTGGAAATGTCAGCTGGCGCACAGCATCTGCACGTTAACGAGTCCCTCGATTCCATCTTATTTTCTTGCCCGCGCGCGCCGTTGTTTTGCAGCGCGCGGGAGGAGGAATTCCCCGTGTTTTTGTGGCGGTGGGCTCAGGTGGGCGTTGGTGCTTCGTGGTGCCCCACCCCCTCGGTGTGATCACTACCTGCTCTCGCGCGTTTCTGTTACACCAAGCAAGGGTGCGCACCGCTGCTACTCCCGCCGCCGTCGTGACTGAAACTCGCGTGAGTTGCCACGCGCTGCCCGGTGCGAACTTTGCGTGCACTTAGTTTGTGCACGCGCTTCTGCAGCCCCGTTCCGTTAGCTGCAGCCCTTTGTTCTCGCGCTGGTTCTCGCTGGAAGACAGGCGGCTTCCTGGGAGCGCGCGGCCGAAGCACAGGGGGCGGATGGGCGCGCGACCGCGCCGTGCCTTTAGCGGACACCTGCGTGGCCCTCGCGCCTAGCGCTCCTAGGGCTGTCCGCACGAGCACCCCCCCCCCCCTCCCCTCCCCTCCATCCCTACCCCGTAAGCCCACCAAGTCGTCGCGTGACGTCGCCAGTGCGTACGCGCGGCGGCCGCGAGCGAACATGGCGGACGGGCAGGGAGAGACTCGCCTCGGCCGGAGGGACCGGCCGCCGCAGGACGCCGCCGAGGGCGGCTCGGACACCGTGGAGGGGCTGCGGGACGCGCTGCGGAGGCTGGAGGCCGAGCTGCGACAGCGGGAGATCTCGGAGACCTCGTCCGGACAGTACTGCGGCAGCTTCTGCCAGGTAGCGCCTGACTGAGTGACGGACTGACGAGGCGAGCGGGGAGCTCGGCTGGCTGGGAGAGCAGCACAGTGTCAGGGCTCCGTGGGCGGGAGGCTCTAGTCTGGACGGGCTGGGCTCGCCTGCACCGCTGCCGCTGGGGGTCCGGGCTGGACGGACCGGGGGAGGGTAGGGAGGCCCGGAGGGAGAGGAAGAGGAGGAGGAGGAGGAGGAGAAGGGGCGCTTCGGGTTCCGAAGGCCGCGGTTTTGTTTTCCTCAGGAGACGTCGGTTAGGAACGAACCGTTATACCCCCGTTACTCTACTGTACACTCAGTGTGACTGTACTTTACTGTTAGTAAGTTACTGTACTCTGCCTTGTCGCTACAACTTACTTGACACACATACCATACACACAGTGTACTTTACTGTACTAATACTGTGTGTGTCGCTCTTTCTGTAGCCCGATGCCACTACCGAACTTGTGCATGTTTTATTAGTTGCGTACACTCTATTACAGTATTATTGTGTACGCCGCTGCGTGCGCGCGCGTGTGTTCGGTCTAACTAGCGGGGGGGTTTCTGGTACCGTCCCGTTTAAAAAAAAAAAAAAAATCTCCAAGACCCACTATGCCGCCTAACGCCCCCACGTGACTTTCTGTTCATCGGTAACGGTCTCTCTGTGTCGCCGTTTGGGGGGCGGGGGGTGCTGCTGGCACGCGGCGGCCACAGTTGCGCAGGCGCGTGGCCTTGCGGAAGACGCTGCGTGTTTCCCTGCACGTTTGCAAGGGCCACGAGCGACGCTGCTTTGAGACGCGGACGCATCTGAGTGAGTGTGTGTGTGTGGAGGGTGGCGGCTCTGATGTGGCTCCTTCGGTCTCTTTGGCGCTCCTGCTGTTGGCACGTGCTTTTTCCCTTGAACAGGCCCCCTGTACACGCGGGACAGATTGTAAACACCGGTTTGTGTATGACAGAGAGTGAGAGAATTTCCATATAGTTAGTGTGATTTCCTTCCGTGGGTATTACATTACATTAGTTTACCTGACACGCCTCCCAAAGCACCTATTAGGTAAGATGCTTTATTGTTACTATATGCAATATTTACCCATTTACTGGAGCAATTTAGGGTACCTTACTCAAGCCGGAGGTGGGATTTGAACCTGTGGTCTCTGGGTCCAAGGGCAGCAGCTCTAACCACTGCACTATCAGCTGCCCACTTCATACATACACTTCATACCAGCTGGTTGGTTTTCTTAAATGTTATGAACGAGATTGTGTAGAAATGAATTCTTACTGGAAGATAGTGGTAGTGATGTTACGATGTTGCTAATGTTACACTGATGTACTCTACATTCTGTGCTGCTTAAGCTGCCAGGTTGGTTGCCTTTGGTGATGGTTTGTAGACACGGCCAGCAGGTGGTGTAGTGGTTAGAGCTGCTCCCATGATCTGAAAGTACTTGGATTAGAATCCATAATCTTGCTTTTTACTCAGTCACTGTGCTTAATCTGTATCAATAGAGTACTTCTCTGTTTAAATGGGTAAATTGGTGTAAGTATCCTTCAAATAAATGCAGACAACCCTGTAGAGAATGCTGAAGGATGTCTTTGTTGCACACATGACATCTTACATTTAGTTTGTGTCTCTCTTTCAGATCTTACCGCTTGCTTACTACGTAAAGTTGTGGCTACATCTGGAATAGACTCTGAAGAAAGTCACTCAATATGTAACCAGTGAGGGTTCCTGGGGTTTTCGGCGGGTGGTATAGTGCTAAATTGGGCTGCCATGCAGTCCAAAGGCCTGGATTTGAATCCCGTCAGGTCCAACCTCATACTGTAAGCTCCCCGGACAAAGGTGTCACCTCAATAATTGCAAGTTACATAAAAAAAAAAATTCATTTACTCTGTGACAGAAAGATCTTGAGCAGCTCAAGGAGTACATCAGACACCCAGGAAATAGGTTTTTGTCAGTTGTTCACGAGAATCAAAACAAACTTTGCAACTGTCTCTCTCTTTCTCCTAAGGTAATGCACAAATTGTATTTTCTATGAGATGTACGTCACTTTGGAGAAAAGCGTCTGCTAAATGAATAAATATAAACATTATGATGGAAAGGGGTAGTTGGCAGCTTTTACTGTAGTAAAGCTGAGAGTATGAACAGGAGAGGTTTGCCAAGTAATTGGAGCTGCTGACTTGGGTGTCTTTTTGTCTTTGATGTCAGACCAACTCTAGCAGGTAGTATTTTTCTAATGCACACCACACGGATAATTTTGCGTATGGATTTGTGTGATGTGAAGGAAACGGGCATCATTACGTTAGAGGTGCCCCCATCGTCCTCAGTCTGAACCAGCCTGTTCTAAGTTGTCATATGGTAGCAGTGAGTTGTCTTATCTTAAATGTTTTGCTCTACTCAAACTTAAAGATCTTTTATCTGCAACTCCCATTTTTACCCTTAATTTGTGTCTTACACTGACATTTATTCATTTAGCTTCTTTTCTCCAAAGTGACTTACAATGTTAAGCTACTTATTTACCCATTTTTAGAGCTGGGTCATTTTTTACTGGATCAGTTTAGGTTAAGTAACTGGTTTAAGGGTACTATAGCTGGAGGTGCTATTCAAACCTATGACTGAAAGAAGCAGCTTCTAATGCTCAATTTTCTTTTATTTTTAAAATGTGAGAGGAAACGAAAACAGACAATTAAAATGTGTGTGAGATTGAACGGAAGCACGTCTGAAATGTGAAGAGTTGTGGAGTAAGAGCAGGAAACGGTCTGTGTGTGTGTGTGTGTGTGTGTGTACACGCGCGCATGCATGCGTGCATGCTAACAGGCTTTCATCTCTCTCTGGGACCGCAGAAAACTGTGACCTGACTACATCAGGGAGTGTGCTTTCTCCAGGGCCTGGGAGGACTCCCTGTTTGTTTGTGTGTGTGTGTGTGTTTTGAGGCACAGAAAGATGAAGATGTGTTAGTGTGTGGCAGAATGAAGAGATTTCTCTCAAGACTGTTCCAGGGTGTGCAGGGCACGGTAGGGTATTTTAGTGTAAGGTGACCCCTGTCATCGTGCAGGACAGATATAGCTGAAGTGGATGTGAGTACCAAGGTGTTTGTGTAGTATTGCAATGGGGGGATAAGAATTCAGTACAACAGTATTCTGTAACACCCCCAAAACCCCACTGAGTGCTTTTTTAGTAGATTTTTCGGTGATAAGTTCAATAACGGACAAATTAGCAACTAAGCTTGACCTGAAGTGACCCATGTAGTGGAGAGTGGCACTAGGGTACCAAGATGATGATGTCATTCACTGCTGCATTTCGGGTCTTGAGCATCAAACCTCACAACTTGTCCCTCTGTAAGAAAGTGTTCTGATGCACATTGAAGGTTTCAGTGTGATTTTTGCACTCCTGCTCTGTGTGTATGTGTGGGGTACCATTTGTTGTAGTAGAGTGTGCGGTCTTTTTGTTGTGTCCTGTGAGTGTGAGCAACACACATTTGCGTTGGTGCCATGATCGTCCTCTGCTTTGCTTGGGAGAGATCAAGGTCTCCTCTCCAGTTGTCCATGTCCACCTCAGCTTTGCCTCACTTCTGGTTTCCCGCTGGAGCCCACACTTCCAAGGACCTCAGCTTCCATTTAAACAACATGTTGCCAAGGCAACCTCCCTGGCAGCAGTCCAGTGTAGCTGGGTTGGTCCTTACTGGTGCTGCCCTGCTCGCCTCGACGTCAGCGACTCCAGACTGGGCTTCGATATGCCAAGCCACCACGCCCAAGACATGGCCCAGGAGTCTTTGCTTTTCTGGCAAGGGCAGAAGGCGACATGCCCCTGTAGAATCTGTGTTTTCTACTGGGATGCGACCAAAGCGGAATGCTTGCATTTTTTTCCCCTCTCCACTGTGGTTGAGTTACAAATAAAAGTAAATGAATAAAGTGGATTAGAGAGTGTGTGATGTGAAACCGGATATCGGATGGCATTCCAATTTTGTGGAAGATAAAAAGGTGGTCCAGTAGATCATTCATCTTATTGCTTGCAGAATGTGACAGCCCTCAGCACTGGACTGTTTGCAGGCACAGCTGGACGTTCCCTCGAGCCATCAAAACCCTCCGGTCTGGTGCGCTTTACATGCTGCCTTGCTAATCGATAAAGGCTTTCTTCTTGTGGGAGAGACTGAACATGAAATGCAGGTCTTCTGCAGCTTGCCCATGTTGAGCAATTTAACACCGTTTAGTTCTGAACACTGAGCTTTCTCGCCAGCAGTTTATGCAGTTTGCCTTACACCAACTTGCGAGGGACACAGAACTCGCTGTGCAAATGTGTCTAGAAGATAAATTCACAGCTCTAAGCCAGCTGCATTGTACAAACATGACCCATTGTGAGAAGGGGGCTTGAAGCATTAATAGGAACCAATTTCCACCTTAAAAATACCCAAGGCTGGTTTCCAGGGCTGCGCTGGGCCCCAGGGCGATGTGCTCTCAAATTTAGATGGAGAGTTTAAATTTAGCCATCGCTTCATTGGCGAGCCGAATCTCTGAGGTCTAGGTGATTGTGGAGCAGGAGGGCCTGGGGGGCTGTACATGTCCCCAAGTGCACGTCTGACACAAGTGCCGCTAATAGCCCAGACGGTCCCTCCAGGTACTGAAAGCACTAAACGGAGACAGCGGGTCACCTGCGTGGGCATCATGCCAGCCTGTCCGCCAAATCCTCCGCAGTCCCACTCCCTAAGATACAACGTGCGCTTTGTTTATTCTTCATTTGTCTTTTAACTGAACTAGAATAAAATGCGGCCAGAGTCCGTCTCTGGCGTGAGGAGTGTTCACACAGGCTGGGTCAGTTTACCAGGTATTAGTATCAGGATGTCTGTTTGGGCCGGGCCTGCAAAAAAGTACCGTACCAAGTGGAACAGTTCTTGGCGTGTAGATGATGTGGGTTGCATGCCGTTACTATGGTGATGAGTCTTGCTCAGTTTTCTTTTTTGCCCCCACCGCAGGCCCTGATGCACTTCGCAGGCAGCAGGAACTCTGTGGAACACAGGCTGCCTCTGCTAGAGGTCTACTGTCTGTCCATCACCTGCTTTGCGGCTGCCCGACCGCATCTGACCACCAACTCAGACAAGGTGGCTCTGGTTCTGAAGAGACTGGCGCTGTGAGTGGACCGTCTCTTTACGCCAGTGTGTAAGCTCTGGTGCTCCAGGGTGTTGAAGGCAGTCAGAAAAGCACAGATTAAATTCTGTCAGTGGTTCCACTGAGTCTTATTGGGCTCCGCAGTCCTTATCAGCTGTTTAATGTTGTTTATGGCAGTAGTTACAGGTGTCTGGCAATCGTTCTGTTTCTATTGACTTCAAGAGTTAACCCAGGATGGAACAGCATCTTCTGTCATTTTGTAATGGCATCATTCTCGGAAGCCACATGTTAAGACCATCACTTCCTGTCCATTCACATAACCAGCTGAAGGTGTGCCTCTGATTGCCTACTGTCTGAATCCCCTGAAGTGCCGTGTTTGCACCTGATAAAAGTAGTTTTCAAGTAGTTCCTGTATTGCAGTCATCCATCTCGTATTGCTCTCTATTTATTTTTCTTTTTCTTTGTCTGTGTGTGTGTGTCTCTCAGGAGTTGTTTTGAACTGCTGCTCTCAGTGCCTGAGAATGAAATCCCTTATGGCACCTGGGAGCAGTTTCGTTGCTCTGTTCAGGTGAGGTTGGGGAAAGGGATGGGTTGGAAGGATGGAGATGATGTTGATGAAAAAGCATATCTATCTTCAAACCTTTAATGCAGCCCGAAACTAGGTTGCAGCAAGCCCTTCCGACACCCCTTTACAGTGTTTTTGTGCTGCAGGCAGCTCACAGTGCCCTCCTGGAGTACGGGAGTACTGACCTGCAAGCCCTGCTCCAAGCTATGGGGGAGGGGGGTGCATGGAGCCACCCTGTCCTGGTGACGCTTCTCACTGGCCAGCAGACTGATCAAGAAGAAGGTATGTGTTGCTGCACTGATGAAAGTCTCCTAAAACACGACGGTTTTAGTAATGGTGACTTTAATTTCTTCCAGAAAAATGCACAACATATTTAGTGCACAGTGTTTGTATGAGCTCTGTGTCCTACAGGATATTGTACTTGGAAAAAAGTTCTTTGTTTACTGAAAAACCCGTTAACTTGATTGATGTTGATCCTCAGTGGACATGTGCGCTGACTGCTACGCTGCTGTCTGGTCTTCCACAGTTGACAGGTATCTTGCCCTAGAGGGCGATGGCTTCATGGAGATGCGTGTCAAGCACCTGGTAAAAGTGGGCGAGGTTGCCAAGGCCTTAGTCCTGGCCAAGTCGTGTGCCGACTGCAGCCACATCTCCAACCGTACCGCCTTCCGGCAGACATACCTCTCGCACCTCTGTGCCATGGTGCCCAGTGAGGAGGCCATCAGGGAGGTACGTTGCTGCACATTGATTTCTTTTGTGTGTGTGTGTGTGCTGCTTGGGCCAGCCCTGGAGCTCTGCCAGGTGTGCAGTGGGCCTGCGGCTTCACTCTGCTTATCTCAGCAGCCTCGGCTGACTGGCCATCTGCCTCCAGAGAAAAGTGATTGAAGGAAATGGGCGTGCATTACTTGCTAACTGTTTGACATGGCAGATCTTATTGGAAGGACCTTTGGTCAGTTACAAATGCAAAGACTTACCCTTTCTGAAAAACTGCAGTTTGTGGAAATTTGCATTGTTAGAATAGTTTTCTGTTGTTTTGTCTTTCCTTCCATTCTGCTAACAGCTGCCTATATGTGACATGCTCCTGTGGAACACGTACTGAGTCTATGGTTCTGTCTTCTCCGTTTTTCAGATCTCCAGAGTGGATGGAAAGGAGGTGCTGGACATCATCTGTAACCTGGAGACGGAAGGCCAGGAACAATTGGCTTTCATTCTGTGCACCACGTACCTGACCCAGCACCTTCAGCAGGAGAGCTTGCACTGTTCCTGGTAAGGTCTGTTTTCTGTGTCCTGATATTGACATCTTGAATTGGTACAGGGAAAACTTCAGTTTTTTTGAAGTGTTGCCTCCTGATACCTCAGGGCTATAGAAACAGTCAGGACCACACTTATGATACTTAAAAGTGGGAGTCACTGCTGAGCTAGTTCTACAGTCAAGGTATTTAATGTCTTAGTAATTTCCCACGTACCATATAGCTGTAAGCGTGAAGAAATGCCTTTTGTAGCTGGCGCTTGTTGGCTCTAATCCATCCAAATGTCTGTGTCTCTTGGTGCTGCTGCCCCTCCCAGGGAGCTCACGCTGCTTTGGAGTAAGCTGCAGAGGCGGATCGACCCCTCTGTGGAGTCCTTCTTGGAACGTTGCCTACAGCTGGGAGCCATTGCCAAAACAGTCTGCCATCTGCTCCTCCTGGTTCGAGTCATCCAAGCAGAGGTGAGCAAGAATGCTCTGTTTTGTCCAACTTTCAGACCACTGCTTTAGCTACCTTGTCACGATCACTCTTTATTTAAGCCTAATGCCACAGTGTGTTTATGAATTTTGCATGAATTAATCAAGAGCTGATTTTGCTGTGGCCTCTTTGCAATTATTCTTACGAACCCTGTTGCATGTCTCACTGTACAGGCACAGCAGTTTGGCCTGGTGGCCTCGGTGGAGCTGTGTGTCCGGGCACTGCAGCTTCCCAGGCAGGAAGATGCTGAAACCAAGACCTCGGTCTGTAAAACGGTGGCCTGCTTGCTCCCAGATGACCTGGAGGTGCGTCGGGCCTGCCAGCTGACAGAGTTCCTTCTGGGCCTTGTACAGGCGGCCTATGACGCCTTGGAGGAACTCTACCTCCGGCCTGATCAGAAGTACGATGAGGAGAATGGCATCATCCCAAACTCACTGCGCTGCGAACTCCTCCTTGCCCTCAAGGCCCACTGGCCTTTTGACCCTGAGTTCTGGGACTGGAAAACATTAAAGCGCCACTGCATCCGGCTGCTGGGGATGGAACCTGAAGAGGACGAGGGTACCGAGGAAGAGGTTTCTCATGAGCTGGAACAGAAGGATGCGGTGGTGGAAACAGTGCAGCCTTGCGAGTCACGGGACAGCGAGGACAACGATGATGATGATGATGATGATGATGATAAGGCCTCTGACACACATAAAGTTGCCCCCAAAAAGAAGGTGGTTGGTACTTCAGAGAGGTATCAAAGATGGAAGAAGTACAAGTTTTTTTGCCAGATATGCCAGAGGGAGGTGATCGAGGCCCGGTTCCTCCATCATTCGAGGAAGCATGTGAAGGATGGTGTCTTCACATGCCCTGTTTGTCTGCAGAAGTTTCACAGCAGACAGGAGTTTGTTCCACACACGAGTCTGCACACCCAGATGCCTGCACGACGCTCTCTCCCACAGAAGAAGAAAAAGGTAAAGAAGAAGGCAGACGCGTGGGAAGAGATGGATGAGGACGAGATGGACGACTTGGAGCCAGGCGAGATCACTCTGGATCCATCGCTGCTCATGTACTACCAGTCCACCCATGACCCCGATGTGCTCGAGCACCTGATGGATCAGGCTGCCACCAAGCCCCGGAAGCCAGCCGATGACGATTACATCACTTTCGACTACATCAGCACCCATTTCCAGCTGCAGGATCGGGAGGTGTACCCATGCCCAGCCACTAACTGCAACAAGAATTTCAAGCAGTTCAAGTACCTGAGTGTGCACATGAAGGCGGAACATGACAGCGGGGACGATAACGTGAAGCACTACCTGGAGATGAAGGACCGACGGGAGAAGTGCACGTTCTGCCGGCGCCACTTTGTGACCGCCTTCCACCATCGGAAACACCGTCGGGTGCACTATGGCGAACACCCATACATGTGCGTGGTCAGTGGCTGCGGCGCTCGCTTCGACACCACCAATGAGCTCATAGCCCACAAGCAGAGCCACGGCTTCCGCCTGAACTACTGCTGTGAGCTCAAGGGCTGCAGCCTCTCTTTCTGTGACCTGGGGCAGCTCTACCACCACGAGGCGCAACATTTCAGAGACGCTGCGTACACTTGCACCAGCCCGGGGTGCAAGAAATTCTATTACTCTAAAAAGGACTTCCAGAAGCACTTGGCTTCTCATGGCCTGACGTTCTCGGAGGAAGACTTCATAGAGCAGAGGAAAAAGAAAGAAAAGCCGCTGGACCCCTTCTCGGAGGACATCGGTGGTACCAAGAAGCCTGGTGTCTTCCGGTTGGAAGAGCCAGTGAGTGGCGTCAGAAAGGACGTCGCAGAGTTCCCAGCCGGGACCACTTCCTCCTCCCAGCACTTGAGCAGCACGGAGACCAAGGGCACATTTATTTGTGTTGCTGTGTGTTTTGATGGTAAGAAATTCACTTGTGGCTTTGAGAACTGCGGCAAAAGTTTCACCCAGGCACGAGAGGTCCAAAGGCACCTGAAGACGGTCCATCCAGCACAGCTGAAAGCAGAGGGGAAAGTGCAGAACAAGCTTAACAGGGAGAAAAGTGCAAAGATGAAACCTGTTAAAGCAGAACAAACTGGTTGTGAGAAGACCACAGATGGCCTGTCCAGCTGTGTACCTTCTCAGGTGTCAAAGCAGGAGTTCCTTTCTCCGGCAGTAGACCCTGTTCATGCTGATGTACAACCTCAGCCAAGCCTTACAGATGATGATCCCATTAGGGACATTCTGCTAGGATTCAGTCAACTGAGCCTGAAGCCTTCCAGCCGTAGATCGTCATTATCTGATTCCTGCCATCCTGTCTCAGGGTCTTCCATTTCACAGGTGTCTTGCTCCTTGAGCTTGAGTCCCAGCTCTGTGCCCAGAACAACGCGGAAGAAGGCATTGTCAAAGTCCAGACTCAGCTCAGCCGAACTAGGCACACCCTCAGCGAAGTCCAAACCTCCACAAACACCCCCTGAGCCCGTGGAGTTGCCGCTTCAGGAGGAAGACATCCAGATCAGCAACTTCCTTGTCCAGCCTTCCACTAAGCCTTACACCTGTGAGGTCAAAGGCTGCACCTTCAAGAGTGTGACCAGCCATGCTCTTATGGGTCACTATTTGAGGAAGCACAGCTTCTCTAAGGAGAGAGTGAAAGGGATGGAGGTCTTCAGAACAAGCAAGTTCAAACCCTTTAAGTGCCACTTATGTCCCAAGGGTTACAGACAGAAGTCGGAGCTAAGGGTCCACTTCATTCAGATGCACAACATTAGCGAAGCTGTGGTGGAGCAGATGAGCTGCTCTGTCAGGAGGAGGGAGGAGAGCAAAGCTCTGGAACTCCTCGGACCCAAGACCAGCCTTAAGCAGAACGTTCAACCCCAAAAAAAGCCATTGCTGAAAGTGTGGTCGAAGGATTCACCGGCCTGGCAGCAAAAATACCTGAAGCAAGAGGATGCTTGGCAGTGTAGCCCCGATCGTGAAAATGGA
The DNA here is from genome assembly GCF_900964775.1 of Scleropages formosus. Classification (NCBI taxonomy): domain Eukaryota; kingdom Metazoa; phylum Chordata; class Actinopteri; order Osteoglossiformes; family Osteoglossidae; genus Scleropages; species Scleropages formosus. The sequence continues at coordinate 1,533,304 of NC_041820.1, read as the reverse complement.
GTGGTGAAGTTTGATAAGAACAAGACAGCCAGTGGAAAAACGGAGTCCCTTCCAAATTTGCAAGATGCTGAAGAGGAAGAGGAGGAAGCCTCTCGCGAAGGAAGAGGCAGTCGACGCCTCATGGCAAAGGGCAACCTCTGCTACATTTTAACCAACTATCACAAACCCTTCCACTGCGTCCACAAGGACTGCAACTCCGCCTTCACCAATCCGAGTGGACTGGTGCGCCACCTGCAGTCTGTGCACCGCTATAACCGCTCTCAGCTGTGCCTGGAAGAGGACATGGATTTACGTCAGAGCAACGGGGTCAAGAAGGATGGGGTGAGACCTCCCCGGCTCACCTGTAAGCACAAGGGGTGTGCGAAGACGTTCCACAGCTCTTCAGCCCTGCTGCGCCACCACCGGCAGCAGCACACTCCGGACAGGAGAGCCCTGGCTCCCGCAAAGGAGTCCAAACCTGCTGGCGCCCCCAGCGTCCCGGAATCGACCCCGCTCTCCGAGGAGCCCATACCACAGTTCAGGTGCTCGTATTCTGGATGCAATGCCAAGTACCACCTATACAGCAGCTTGCTTCGCCACATGAATTACACTCATCGTAATCAGAGCCCCCAGAAGGTCCTTTCGCAGCAAGTGCACTGCAAGTTCGAGGGCTGCACGCGTGTGTTTTCGCAGAACTCTAGCTACAAAAAGCACGTGTTCTATCGACACTGCGACTACTACGACACGCTGGTGCTCCACCTGCAGAACGCCCACAAAAAGGACAAGCCTGGGAGTGGGTGTCAGAAGAAACTGATAGTCAGCGCCACACCCAAGCTACCTCTCCGGCATTCTCTGAGACACTGTCCCAAGTCTCAAGGGGCCTTGAAGAACGAGGAGGGAGCTGAGAATGGCGAAGATGAGTCGGAGCTTGCTAAAGAATCCTGCCGGAGCAAGAAAGCCGCTCTGGAGCTGGTCTTCCGCACGCATGAAGAGGCCTTGCAGATGTGCCAAGACCGCTGCCTGCCCGTGGCCTACCCCTGCATGGTGCAGGACTGCGACTCTGTGCTCACGGTGGAGAGGAGCATGCGACGTCACTACCTGACATGCCACAAGATGAGCCCAGGCACGTTTGCGGCAAACCTGCGAAAGCTGGTCAACAACGCTGAGCAGCTCGAGGAGCTGATCCAGAAGAAGTCAGCCGTGTCCGCCAGAGCTGACGTGGATCGGGCCGCGAATGGCGTGCTCAAAGTGGAATACCAAGCGGAGCCTGAGAAGCCTGGCGGCCCATCGATACCTATGAGCCTGCACTCTATTAAAACAAATCCCCTGGATGGGCAGGATCCTCTGGGTTTTAGCGAAGAGGTGCCGCCAGAGAGTAACGTTCTGGTGGGTGCAGACGACTTGCTCTATGGAGAGCCCAGCGGGCACACAAAAGAGCTCCCGGCCCAGAGCGGCCACGCTAGGGACAAGTCTGGGCAGCTGTCCCCCACACCCCCTTTAGTGCCTCCTCCTCCTTTGGACCTCTCTCCACCATCTTCTCTTCGCTTCACCGTTGATGAGGGCTTTATGGACTGCTCCGTGCGGGAGGCAGCAGTCAAAGCGGCGTACGTCCCCGCATCTCTAGCAAACCCCTCCCCATTCGTGGCCACACTGACACGCCAGCCGCTCAAGCGCAAGAACGAGCTCTCGGACCCGCTCACTTCACCCACATCGGCTCCCCTGGATGTTCAGCCGCTAAGCTCCTCCCCACGCACTTTTGATCTGGCAGCCTATAAGCCAATGGGCTTTGAGTCGTCCTTCCTCAAGTTCATCCAGGAGAGCAAGGACAAGGAGGAAGAATTTGAAGAGGGCACCCCCTGGGGGTCCCCCCATCGCCTCGAACCGGCCGTGATGACACTGCGCCGCAGGGACTCTCACCGCCGGAACTCTGTCAAGGAGAACAGCCAGCGGGGACTCGGCATCACGCGTGGCCGTAGGGTGCGATCCCTGCCGCTGAAGCCCCTGCTCTCGCCGGGGGAGTCGGCCTCCGTGAAGAACCTGCGCTCCATTCTGGACCGGGCCCTCACGGGCTGCGGAGACCTGGCCATTAAGCAGCTGCAGTACCTCAGGCCAGTGGTGGTGCTTGAGAGGTCCAAGTTCTCCACCTCCTTGCTTGATCTCTTTCCTACAAAAAAGGCTGAAAAGCTCCTCCTGGGAAGCTCCTAGATTGAGAGACGCTCTGAGATACAGCCTACGGACAAAGTCCTCCCTGTCAGAATGAGACTCAGTTCTTTTCTATTAATATCATGTCCTCTTATCACTACTACGGTTACTATTATTGCTCTTAAGTTTTATAAGTTGCCAAACAAGTTGCTCAAGTACCTTAACCGAATTATGACAGGTATACGTTTGTATGCGTATTAATAAGAAAAGATCTACTAACAGTTTTTTTGGAAACCTAAAGACCAGTGCTATCCAATACATTTCATTGGTATTAAACGGACATTTATGTTATCCTGTCATCTTTTCCCACAATCTGAGCTTGTATTACAGCTGCACACCTCCTCCATTATGTATCGTGCCAGTCGCCGAATCGCATTGTGCTGTACAGATAGGTAGGGAAGAGCACCTTCAGCGTCATGAAAAGCTAGTGGCCTTTAGTTAAACCAACATGACTTTGTACTTTTGCCGAGTGCTCGTTTTGGGGTTTCTGCCCAAAAGATCCACATTAAACGGTTAATGTGGATTCGTCACTAGTCGGATGTCCCCCGTTTACCTTTTTTTTTTTTTTTTTTTTTTTTTTTTTTTTTTTTTGGAAGCATTGTGTCTTCCGCCGTTTACGGTATAGCGTTTGATTTTTCACGAGTATTTTGCATTCCTGCATCTCAATGCCAGTCAAGGTCTTCCGCCGGGACCCGAAACGCATGGATACGAGGCGCCGGATTGTCAGTCAGCGATGGACGAGCTGCTCCTGCTACAGTGGTGCTTCACGGCCTTCGGGAAACAGCTGTTAGTGGACCTGATGATTTGTTCGAAAGAATGTGGGGGGACCACGTGGTTCTGTCCTGTTTTCCTTTCTTTTCACAGTTGATTCCAATAAACAAGTGAGTGATATGGTGCTAAACTTATGCTATTTTGCATGGTTACACATTTTCTAAATAAGTGGGGCTTTTTAATGGGGGTGTTGGAGTGTTTAGTTCCACGTGGATTTGTGTGGAGTACTTTGCTCATCACAGATGAAATTCTACTGTTTGCTGTCATAACCCAATTATGATAATACTGGATCATGTTTTAGACAGTAAGCTCGAAATTCTTTTAGAAACTTGACTACTGTTGCTGTCCAGTACATTTTGGCAGTGTTAGTAAATGTACGGTTTTGTTTTGCCTCTCCTCCCTATCAGCTTGCATTAAAGTTCACTTTTATATTTGCCTAGATACCATGACAAGTTAAAGTGGTGTCATGACATCCGAAGAATATTTTGTGTTTTCTGGATTCCCTGCTACTCTGTGCACCTTGGAGAAAGCCAGTCTTCTGTGTGCAATTTAATTTGCTAGTGAATAAATCTTTAGCTCTGGTTTCCACCCACTGCGTGTCTCCGAAGGCAGGTGACTGCCAGCGGGTCCCGTCGTGATGCGTCTCCTGGGCCAGATGTGGTTTCGTTGCACCGATGTCTTGGTTGTCGTCTTCTCATTAGTGCCCACAATGAATTCGCTCCAGGGAGACCATCCTGCAATCATTAGAGTGGTTGTGGCACGCGTGTGACTGACCGGTGACTCATTTAAGACACAATGAACCTGAGAATTGCAGTCTTGCCAGTAAAGCACATTGTAGCTTCCCTGGAGCAGAGAAAGTAGGACAACAGAGACAGATACTGATTTATTGAAATAGTGCAGCTCACACATGCAAATGTGACAGTCATTTACAGAACACGGATGATGTACAAAAGAGGATCAAACATCTGTTTCGATATGTTTTGAATTTTCTGGGTGTATATTTAGCTCACTTTGAGCTGGTCGGCACACAGCTGCTGCCTGGCCCTGCACAAGGAAAGGCTCTTGTGACAGGTTTGAATTTTCCTGTGATCATTTAATTTCTATGTAATTATTCTTTATCAGTCTCTGACTAAATAGGGCTGTTCAGTAACTACAGGAAGGTATCGGACATGAAGCTGCATGATCGCTCATCTTTAAAAACGGCATCCGTGATGGAGCAGTCGGCTTTGTTCAGCGGAGGTCTGGGCCCTGGTGTGATTCTAAGGGAATGAAGTGTGTGCAGATGTGCCAATGCACTCCTGGCCCGGCGACGGAAACGGAGGACAAGCAGTGGACCAAAGACATGTAAAAGCAAGGCTGTGCTTCGGAAGCGAGTGTGTGTGCGCGCGCTTTGAAAGGCGTGCGGGTGGTCAGGCGAAGCCCTTTGTGCTGCCGCTCAGAGGCCCAGACCAAAGACACTGACGATGCAGTATGTAGTCTTGTTCTCCCATCTCAGTGTGCAGCTTCCTGAAGAGCCACAGGACACATCGTTAATACCGTTAGCACCACGAGCGCCACTCGGCACTTCGCTCCGGCTGCTACGCGATCCTGGCATATTTAGTCCTTTGAAACATTATAGTTACTGGGTCCAAATTGTATGTTGGACATTGAAAATCATTTATGGGGGAATGATTTTTTTGATACACAAGATTTTTCCTGTCATGTAATTGAATTTTCTTTGTCTACTGCTCGCTGGTGGCCACTTGAGGAACCTGCAGAATTGGCTGCTCAAAGCGGTAACAGTGGCAAGAGAAGAACACCAGAGCACAGTGTAAGATTACATGTTACTGTGTTGTATTACAGTGGCTTCCATTGCGTTAAAGCTGTAGACAACTCCCCCGCCCCTCTCACCATCCGTCGTATTGTCCCAGAAACAGGAGCTGGCCGCGTGCAAACCCGCGCCGTTCTTCTGCATCACGATGCACGTGACTGTGATAGGTGGGGAAGGGGGGGTGGGGGGCACAGTGCTGTTCACTTTCAATGTTTCAAAAGGGAACGCTGACAGTGCACTGCCTGCTGTTGATGGGGGGGGGGCACTCGCCCGGTCGTCTGCTTTGCTCACCTATGTACTTGAAGGGCTTCCCCAGTTTGGCCAGCTGGCTGAGACACGTCTCCACCACGGCGGAGGTCCACGCGTTCACGCGCGCCGTCTGGAAGGGGCTGCTGCCGATCGTGGTGTCCACCGCCTGCCCGCGGGCCACGTGGCACGGACGGTTGTTACGTACCGTTCACACACACACCCTCTGCACACCCTATCCACGCGCGCGGCCTTTACGGCGAGTCTCTACAACCTGATAAGCTGGAATACCAAGGGTTCGTTAACAGACCGTTTCCATGGTAACGCACTCACCTCTTTGATGATGTTGGAAATGTCCTCCACAACGAATGCAGTCTGGCAAAAGAAGAAGAAAAGAACTGAACTGAGGAAGAGTGAAGTCTGTCAGTTACTGATGGAAAAGGAGCAGCGGCTTAGCGCTGCGCTCTTTCCCGGGTCAAAACGGGTCAAATTGAAGTGGACTTTGGTGGCACCGGACAATAGCTCAGTGGAGACGGCGAAATCGACTAAGAAATCGGACGGAGTACCTCTTCTGCAGCCTGAAACTCGTCCATCCCAGCGTCTGATGGTGCGTTGCCTAGCAACGCCGTAAACACACCCGCACTGAACGCCTGCGCTCGGCGACCGCGCTGCTTCCCTGCGCGTCAACATTCATTGAGTGCGAGATCAGATCATTTCAGAGCCGAAGCACAAAAAACACCGGAATGCCACGCACTTTACCACCCGTCCCTTACACACGCGTACACGTTCCCTTGGGTGATTCTTCACCTGCGAGACGCGTTCAAAGTTGTAGCGTTTACCTGCGCAGTGGGACGCACGTGCGCTGCCGCAAACTGAAGAGGCCGCCGAGGGAGGACCACTCAGTTGCTCTGGTTTCCTCGGCCAAACACCCACACACACACACACACAGGTGTTGGGAAGACAGAGCGCACGTGACGTGTTGTGATTTACGCCCTGCGGGGCAGTTACTATAGTAAATATATACATATATATATATATATATATATAGTATTAGTATATATAGTAAATAGCCAGAAAACAGGGAAATTAAACACTCGTCGAGAGGAAATATAAATGATCCCGTTTGAAATGAAGTACTAGTTTGTGGAGTGGAAGGGAACAAACGACCCAAAACGGAGTAATTAGTAAAGTGCGGATCTACACAATTTGCAGGAACGTCCAAGTTCGGGGCAAAAGCCGCGCACGAAGTGTCTTCTCTCTCTCTCTCTCTCTCTCATACACTCACACTCAGACACTGCGTCGTGTTTTCCCACGTCACGAGCGCCTACATTTTTCAACTGGCGGCAACGTTTCTTCTGTGCGACTTTTGGCCGTTTAACAGGAGTTCGGCTCGGGTAAAACCAGGTGAAAGTTGGTGTGCGGGAGCGCGAGCGAAGCGCTGAAAGTCCAGTTGTTGCGATCGATCCGATCGGACCCGTGTAAAGCGCGTGGACACGGCGGTGCCCTTCAGTTCTGGTCTTCGGAGCACTTTGGTCTCGCGCTGAAGAAGGACGATGGACATTACTGATACAAATACTGTTACAAATAACACATACACACTGACTGACTTAGTTAGTTCGGGACATCCGAGCCGAGGTGTGAGTGTCCCAGTCAGGTCCCCGAGTTATCTAATCAGTATGTAGTTTTATTATTATTATTGTAAATAGAAATATATTTTAGATTGATGGTTTACGTTGTCCCAAGAGGAAAAATTAAAGAAATCTTTTGGCATTAAAAAGGTAATTATCGATAATAATAAAAGTCAGGTAGAAACCATTTATAGCGGAACCTCGCTTGTGGGGCAGGCGGAGGTGGCGGCGGAGATTAGTGTGACACCGGTAGTGTAACGTGAATACGGACCGGAAGAGGCGCGGCTGAGGAGCGGCTGAGGAGGATGACTGTGGGCCGGTCCGCTCGTCGCTGAAGTGCAGTCATCCCGGCCCGTGGGTCAGAGTGGGACCGTTTTCAGCCGACATTTGACAGTGTGACGCCGCCGAGGAGGACGGAGAGCGACGGACGGACGGACTGACTGACTGAGGGACAGGAAGGAAGGAAGAACTGAGACTGACTGAGTCTGACTGACTGACTGACTGACTGACTGAGCGCGAGGGGGGGAGACAACATGGTGCTGCTGCTGCTGTCCACCGTGACCGAGTCCATCCCCGTGGAGAGTCAGATCTTCTACGCAGTGCTGCTCTTCTCGTGGACCGTGTACCTGTGGGAGGCCTACCTCGCGCACAGACAGGTGGGCACGTGCTCTGCACTACCGGCTAAACACTGCAGTCTGCTGTACCCTGTTGTACTCTGCTGTGCTGCACACGGTGCCCGCATTCTCTAGTACTAGCAGTGTGTTTACACTATTGTACACTTTGGAAACACTGTAAACAGTGTAAGCTTTGGAAACATTGATATACAGCATACACATGTGTGATGTGTGAAAGTTAGTGTATCTGTTGCCATTGGAAACCTGTTGCCCACACACACACACACACACACACCTCTACAGAGCACATGGTATCCATCATGTGGTTGGTGTGTCAGTGGAGATCAGGTGGATTGTGGATTCTCTACCTAGAAGCCTCTTCCACCGGTGTGACCTGTGTGTGCAATGTGTGTGTGTGTGTGCGCGTGCAATGTGTGTGTGTGTGTACCTGCTGTGGACGCAGCGCATGGTGTACAAGCGGACCAGGCACGTCCCGGCCGAGCTGGGCGCCATCATGGACACGGAGACCTTGGAGAAGTCCCGCCTCTACCAGCTGGACAAGAGCAACTTCAGCTTCTGGTCGGGCCTCTACTCTGAGACCGAGGGGACGGTGAGCGGGGAGTCGGAGGGGTCGGAAAGTTGGAACACCATAGTGGAACACCATGGTGTAACGGCATCGGTCCAGTGCGAGCCGTAGCAACGGCGTAGTATAACCTTATCGCTGTGGTGTGATCCATAGCAGCACCATGGTATGACCTCGTTGCATTGTGGTCCACAGGAGTGGACAGTATAGCGCGCGCACACAAACGCTCGGCGCTGACGTGGACGTGGTCCTGCTCCTGCTCACACTCCTCCCGGCTCTGCTCTCTCTCTCCTCAGCTCATCCTGCTCCTGGGCGGGATCCCGTTCCTGTGGCGCGTCTCGGGGGCCATCACCGCCAAAGTTGGCCTGGGGTCAGAGTACGAGGTGAGTGTCCTCAGGGTGACAAACTCGGCCTTCCTGGGAGTCGGGTTCAGTAACGCCGCGCTTGTGGTCTCTAACAGTGTGCGTGTGTATGTGCGTGGTCTGTAACGGTGTGTGTGGCCGGACCCTCGCAGATCTCCCAGTCGCTGGTCTTCCTCATGTTGGCCACGCTGTTCAGTGCCCTCACCGGCCTTCCCTGGAGCATCTACAACACTTTTGTCATTGAGGAGAAGCACGGGTTCAACCAGCAGGTGAGTCCCCCCTCCTGCCCAGCGAGCATCGGGAGGACTGTCATGTGAAACCGTGAATCGTGATCGGTGGTGTAAATAACCGCGGTGTGGGTGGGTTGTCGGGGGACGAGTGCACTCCTTCCCCGTTTTTTCCTGATGCTTTTCTCTTTCTTCCTGCCAGACGCTGGGCTTCTTTCTGAAGGACGCGGTGAAGAAGTTTGTTGTCACTCAGTGCATCCTGCTCCCCGTCACTGCGCTGCTCCTCTACATCATCAAGATCGGTGGCGACTACTTCTTCATCTACGCCTGGCTCTTCACCCTTGTCGTCTCCCTCGTGAGTCACCCTTGGATAGGAAGCTCAGGCTTTGCTCCATCTCTGTCCCTTTGGCCTGGCCTGCTCTGCATTGTGACTCCTTCACGGTTCGCTCTTCTTCACCGCCCATTTCGACCTCTGTGGGGCTGAGCTGGAACAGAGTGTCTCTGGGGGGCCGTGCGCCTGGACAACACACTGTCGTGGGGATTGGGCATCAAAGTTGCCTTGTGTCGAGGACGGGTCCAAGTGCATTTGCACCTCCAAGGAATTTGACAGGGCAGGACCTCCTTGAGACCCGAACCCCTGGCACTGACCCCTAACTCCTAACCCCATTCCTTACCTTAGCCCAACATACACCCAGCGTCTCGGTAGCAAGAGCAGGGAGACTGGTCATAAATTGTAGACGCTCGAGTAAACCGATGAAGGTAGAGTAAATGCTGTGGTACCAGTGCAAACGCAAAAGCTGATTTTTGTGCCCTCTTGTCTGAGTCCTGACCTCCCTGTGTCCCCTCCTGCAAGGCAGGGATTAGAATGTGTGATGGCCCGGTGCGAAGGGTCACCCACCTTGATGCCACCTTGTTTGTATATGCCGGGCAGGTGCTGGTCACCATCTACGCCGATTACATCGCACCGCTCTTCGACAAGTTCACGCCACTGCCCGAGGGCGAGCTCAAGACGGAGATCGAGAGGATGGCCCAGTCCATCAGCTTCCCGCTCACCAAGGTGTATGTGGTGGAAGGTGCGAACACGTTTCTCCTTCCTTCAGTAGAGTAAACCCCTGTGCTTGTCCAAAACAGCTCTCGTGGGCGTCCCAGGTGCACAGAGTTTCTTTGTGATGACTGGGGCGGGGTGACAACGAGCTTCCCTATAACACGGTGAATGTGCTTTTTTTTTTTTTTTTTTTGTTCCAACCTGATCGGCATGGGGTCCAGGGTCCAAGCGCTCGTCGCACAGCAACGCCTACTTCTATGGATTCTTCAAGAACAAGCGCATTGTGCTGTTCGACACCCTGCTGGAGGACTACTCCCCTTTGAACCGGAGCGGCGAGAGCGAGGCCGAACGTGGCGAGGACAATGGCGCCGCTGCCACTGCTGAGAGCGAGAGCGAGATGAAGCCCAAGACCAAGGTCCTGGGGCGCGGGCGCGGGCACACGGTGCACACAGACGTACTGCTTTTGAAGAGGGGTCACTGGAAAGCCTGATTCTGGTGTCAGTGCACAAACACGAAGAAATGTTATTTATTTGTTTGAAACAATGTTTAGTTTTATATTTGTACTGTACACTACTTATGTTGATTTACCCATTCATGGCCTTGATCAAAGGTACTACAGCAGGAGGTGGGATACAAACTTGAGTCGATTGTTTACAAGGCAACAGCTTCACCCACTACGCCCCCCGGTGGCTTGACTGCCCCTTGGTCGTGGTACTGCTGACTGTTGAACTCTGCTCTCTAACCTCGTCCTTTCTGTCACCCATCCAGGTTAAGAAGCAAGGCTGCAACAACCCGGAGGTTTTGGCAGTTCTGGGACATGAGCTGGGACACTGGAAACTGGGCCACACCGTCAAGAACATTGTCATAGGACAGGTGCGTGCGCGGGCACACTAAAGTTGAGCAAATAATCTTGTTCTTCAGGTGAATGTTCAGAATGTTAACGGACTCATCTGTCATCCCCCCCATCTCTGGTGTAGATGAACTCCTTCCTGTGCTTCTTCCTCTTCGCTGTGCTCATCGGGCGGAAGGAGCTCTTCATGGCTTTCGGTTTCTACGAGAGTCAGCCCACCCTCATTGGCCTGATGATCATCTTCCAGTTCATCTTTTCTCCCTACAATGAGGTAAGCGTTGTTGTTGTTGTTGTTGTTGTTGTTGTTGTTCAGGGAAGTGTCTCACATTACTGGCTGTGAATTATGCACAGATGCCCACCAGGTTCCTCCCCTCACTGTTACTTAGCTACATGAAATGTTCACAGCCAATATTCCCTGCAATTTCTAAGAGGCAAATAAACTATTTTGGTGCAAGATATTTAGCTGTTTTCTGCACCACAGTGGTGAATAAGTTAGGAATTTTTACAGTATAGTTTTTTTTTCACTGTTTTAATCTACTTCTTGTCTAATTGTGAATCGTAAATGTTGATTTTATTATTGTTTTTGTCCGTATACCTGCACTCCTTGTTCTTATGTGTCAGGTTGAGCTGCTGTGTTTGACTGTCCCTGTGTTCTACCCTGTTGTGTAGTTGGTAAGTTCTAAGACTGGCCACAGTGTGGCGCTGATGTGCCACGTGTGCCAATGCCACACGGAGGGCAGTCTTACAACCTATTGACTGTGCCACATGATCACTGCAAGACTGCAGTGACAGTAGAGTGCCGGTGTCCCACTGGAGACTTACAGTCCCTTTCATACAGTTTGACATCTGGAAAATGGACGCTTTATGTGCAGAAGTGCACAGCTTAAAGGGAACATGGGTCACGATCATTTCTCTGCTTCACCCCCCCACAGCTGCTTTCCTTCTGTCTGACGGTGCTGAGCCGCAGGTTCGAGTTCCAGGCGGACGCATTTGCGCGAGCCATGGGTCGCGCCTCCGAGCTCTACTCTGCCCTCATCAAGCTGAATAAGGACAACCTGGGCTTCCCTGTTGCTGACTGGCTCTTCTCCATGTGGCACTACTCCCACCCTCCGCTGCTGGAGCGCCTGAGGGCCCTGGGGGGGCCCAAGCAGGATTGATGGTCCCAGAGGAGGGGCACACCCCCATTTCCATCGTCCCGCAGGGGGTCACCCCTCCTTTCCTTCACAAGGCCCTCTGAGATGTAGGGCTTGCCCACCCCCACCCCCCCCTTTCTTTTTTTTTTTTTTTTTCTTCATCCCTTCACCTCATTTTCTTCATTCCATTGTCTTTCCTGCCTGCTTTTTTGGTTGTTGAAACAATAAAATTGAAACTTGAAACGATAGAATATAGAAGCGACAAACTCCCCAAACGCTTGAGGGAAAAGCAGTGTTTTAGCCGAGGGGAGCTGGATTTAAGATGTCATCCTGATGGTGTGAGTATGAAATGTTTGTTATGTCTGCATTGTACCGTGGGACACCACATGGTTACATTTGATTTGGTTTTTATTCAAAGTTTTATTATTACTTTTATTATTTTTAAATCCCGCGTCCCCTCAAAGTTGGCAAACATTCGGATGTTTTGCTTAGGAAATGTCGCTCTGTCGCAGCACTCTTATGTGACCGGGTGCGTTTTCGGAAGGGGACGGAAAGCCCCCCTCCCCCATGTGGCTCCTCGGCCTTTTGGCTCAGTGGCATGTCCAGGAGGTGGGAGCTCAACAGAAATACTGTCTGTAGGAAAGCTATCAGGTGGGAAGATGCTGCTGAAGATGCACCAACTGAGTGTCACACTGACTCCTCAGCTGTCTTACGCTCAAGCTGTCTAATAATCACTGTATGGAAAGGTGAGGATGGAGAAATCATTGATTTATGTTGCTCCTTTTAAACGGCTTCTTGAAATCAGCTAGAAGTATTGCTTTGTGGGGTTTTTTTTTTTTTTTTTAATTTTTATTTTTATATTTACTGAAATTTGGCTGTGCCTGTTATGGCTCAATGCATCTGGATGTGGGAATCTCCTGACCATAGCTGAGATGGGCCTTATGAGAACTGCGTGACTGAAAATGTCCTTTCAGTAGCTTGTAATTACCCAAGTTTTATCTATTTTTCTGGATGGGGGGATCTTGCCATGAAGTGTAAATATTTAATTTGGCATTTAAAAACTAATTGGAAAATGTTGAGCAGCGCTTAAAATATAATGTTCCACGATGAACAGTTTGGTTTCTTTTGAGTTTCAGTGCCTACGTGTGCGGGGTGGGAATGGGGGTGGGGATCCAGTTGGTCTGCACGGGTGGGACCGGCGGGGACCTGCGGGCACGTGCTGTCGGTGCGAGGCATCCTTGTGCACCGCATACTTTCAAGTGAATAGTTTGAAATGATGTACTTTCCTTGCAACACAAAAAATAATAAAATGCTCACTATAGCCTTGCTGTCTGGGTCCCCTGTGCGTATTTGTCAAGAGATTTAAGTGTGTATGTAAGTAGCACCGTTCCGGAGTTTTTGTGCAAGTTATCTTCAGTCTTGGGCACAATAGTTTCAGGCTCAAGTTTTATAATTCACTTTGCCTTTATTTTCATTATTCAAATCTTAAATTCAATTTCTGCAACTCCCACATGTCTAAATTAATTTTTTATTACGTTTACATGCATTTGTTTGTCAGACACTTTTCTCCACAGCGACGAACATCTCATAGAAAATACGACGTGTTCATTACTTTAGCAGAAAGATACTTAGATGCAGATGTGTGATTCTTAAATGTGGGAATGAGTAACACAAGAACTGAATACTGTGGAAGTCCTGTGGAATTTGTCTCAAGTTATGAAAGGGTTTTAATGAATTCATTAAAGAGCATGTTGAGGTTGTCATTTATTGTACTGTTTCTGTGCTTTTTACTGTAATTCTGCACACACTAAAAACAAACATCTATATAAGTGTCATTCTGGACATGGCACAGAAGGAAAGGTGTCTAAGTGTCGTTGGCAAGTGGATACTGTCAAAAATGAAGAGTATAAAAGGCGCAGAAATGTCTGCAAATGTTTTTTCTAAACAACACAAAGCAATAGTTAGAGTATAAATGACAAAAAATAGAGATCAGTATGAAAGTCCTATTAACTAAGAGCGCAGAGAAAACAAACTGAGGTTACAATCTAGATGAACTGTGTGACTGAATGATTTGGAGTGTCATAATTTTAACTGCTTTTCATTAGTGGAGTAGAATAATGGTAAAGTTCTCTTTGATTTCATTAGAGGGATATAAAATCACATTTCTTATGGAAGAATTTGCATTTATGTATATGGAATCAAGTTAACAAGAAAGTTCAACTGATTAAATAATACTGTAACATTGTAGCCATCGAAGAAGGCAAACAGCACACTGGTTTGCGACACTAGTACTGTACCCTACTGCACCGTACTCTACTGTAGCTATATTGATGAAACGGCACTTCCGGTCGTGCCTCTTACTACTGTATACAACGCGCTAAGTCAACGAGTACGTGCACCTAATCAATTATCCAATCAAAAAACGCTAATCAGACGGGCAGCCAATCAGGAACCGATACGGGCCATGGAAGAGGGACAACTGAACAATTGCCCAGGGTTTTCTAAACTACGAGGTTGTCTATTATTTCCTCTCTGACGAAGAATATAAGGTAGTACACTGTAAGTAATTCAGACATTAAAGTATATCGTCTTATCCGCTTTACTAACACCAGTGTCCCACTGCGGCCGTTTTCTGGGACCGCGGTGTTAGTGACTTGCGCTCCGCAGATCGCTCGTGCAGTACGTCACGGTCTGGAAGGGCGGGCGTCTCGCGGAGGGACACGCGCAGTGGAGCGCTCTGACGGGAGGAGAAACACGCCCCATGGCTCGTCTGCTGCGCTCCCCCTGGAGGAGCCTCGTCTCGGCGCCCGTCAGGATCATGTCCTCCGACCAGGTAACACCCTCCTCTCCCGCTAACACACACACACACACACACACACAGAAACAAAGGCTGTTTTGTTTCTGCTCTGACCTCAGGTCAGTGAGTGAGGTACCTGGTTAGGTAACACTGTGTGACTAGTTGGTGTTTTCTCCGAATTCACACACACGACGGACGGGCGTCTCTCACACGCCCTAACGGCTCCGTTTCAATGTCGAATTGGCGGTTCGACTCACTTCGGACCGAGAAGACAACTGCTGTGTCTCGCTGTGTGTGTGAGTGTGAGACTCCTGCTCTGACTCTCTAAGTCTCTTTCACGCACATGATGATTTCTGGTTCAGCTCTTTGTGATTGTGCTCCAACAATGTCCCCCCCTGCCCCTCCTACTAGTGAGCACTGGGGGGGGTCTCATCACTGTCACTGCCACCGGTGTGTGTGTGTGTGTGTGTGTGTCCGTGTGTCCGTCCTCGAAGCCTGTGCTGCTCTGATGTCACATGACGCTCCTCACTTGTGCAGGAATGTGCTGGAACAGCGCAGCGGGCAGCCAATACTCACTCACTGTGTTTAATACTGTGTGTTTACTCCTGTGTGAAATGGTACAGTAAATCCCTCTGTCAAAACGGGCTTAAAACTGGCAGCAGGAAGTAAAACCTTGGAAACAGGCTTGTTACGCATCAACAATTTCCACGAGTAGAGACAAACTTCTGAGCTAACTGTGTGTGTGTGTGTGTGTGTGTGTGTGTTGAGCTGGGTGAGATTGGGAAAGGCGCAGGGAAGGGCGGCGGTGGCGGAGGCTCCATCAGGGAGGCAGGAGGAGCCTTTGGGAAGAAGCAGGCGAGCGAGGAGGAACTCTACTTCAGGTAAGTGGCTCCCAGGGACTCGACATTTGTCCGCAAGGCCGGAAGGTCCAGCTGGATGCTGGGAATCGGGAATCGGAACACGTGGTGGACGCTCGGTCGATGGCCTCGGGCAGCTTGTTTGTACGTTCTCGTTACTTGGTAAGCTCGGAGAAGGAGAGTAGTCCTGATGGCGGGAAAGCCGCGGCTCACCCGCGACCCTCCTGCTGCAGGCGTAAGGAGCAGGAGCAGCTGGCGGCTCTCAGGAAGCACCACCAAGAGGAGATCGAGCACCACAAGAAGGAGATTGAGCGGCTGCAGCGCGAGATCGAACGGCATGAGGGCAAGATCAGGAAGCTGAAGCATGACGATTAACCTGTCGGTCTGCGGCGGAGCTTTGAGACCTTTGTGCCACCCCCCCCTTGTCTGTAACGTCCACCTGTACTCTTAACTGTATAGTCATGTTCAGTAAAAGTAGCTGCGTGTTCAAATAAGTGTCCTGTGTCACTTCAATGCAGTAAATATTCTGAGGTGGGGACAAGTGGATCTTTTAGGAAGTTGTCAATGTTCCACTTGAGTTGAGGAAATCATCGCATGTGTCAGTTTCCACAGGAGTTTGTGGATTTCAGAATTTTACATTTCGGCACAGACAGGATGTTCCGTTACGTGTGCTTATATAAGCCCACACAAACACACTCACAGATGGGCTGTGCACGAGGGTTAGTTCCACTGACCTATTATGAGTGTCTTTCCAGTAACCTTTAACTCCATTTCCTCAACCTGCATGGTTTCAAAAACTTCTCCGGAGTGAATCTCGCCTCTGTTTTGGCAGTAAACAGACGAGGAGTGTGGAGTCGCCTTCGTTCAATTCACTTTCACAGTGTTTATGGCTCACTGGGGATTTGTAGGTGCTGATCGGTACAGTAACACCACGACAAACACTCAACGTTCGCAATAAACTGGAGGACAATCAGTATTAAACACTGAATTACAGATTTTACATTTACTCATTTATCGGATACTTTCCTCCAAAGTGATGTACGTTTCAGCGAAAATACAATTTGTGCATTACATTAGGAGAAAGAGACAGTAGCAGATGTGATAATTAAGTAAACCTAGTTTTTCTTTCTACTTGATGCACCGATGTTCATCACCTGAGTAGGTGTGCAAAACTCAGGATAGACTAATCCTCATCTTCCTACAATTTTTTTTTTTTTTTTTTTTTTTATAAGGTACACAAACATTTACATTCAATACAGGAATAGCTGAGTAAAGGCTCATCTGGGGATGATCATGAAGTTACTGCGCATGAACATTTACACCTTACATGAGCTGGAGAGATCTTTGGCAAAATGGGTCTGGAAAAGGTGAGTTTTCAGATCATTCTTGAATGTAAACAGAGTTTCAGCAGTTCTGAGTGAGAGGGGGAGGTCGTTCCACCACAACGGAGCCAGAACCGAGAACCTCCGTGCTTTTGGACCTTTCATGCGCAAGATCACCAAGCGAGCAGAAGTAGACGAGCGAAGGGGTCTGGCTGGGGTGTACTGGTTGATCAAGTCCTGTAGACACCTAGGATCAGTTCTAGTGATGTATTTGTAGACAATAACCAGGGTCTTGAATGTGATCTGGGAGCTATAGGAAGCTAGTGCAGAGAAACGAGTAGAAACGAGGAGATAGATGGGAACACTTCCGCAAGTCAAACAACTCGTGCAGCAGCGGTCTTCTGTATCAGCTGTAGAGGTTTGATGGCAGTAGCAGGAAGGCCACACAGACAGTTGCAGTGTCTAGACGGGATGTCACCATGGCCTGGACAAGTAGTTGGGCAGAGTCAATTGTCAGGTAGGGACGGATCCTGTGAATATTGTGCAGGATGTATCAGCAGGTCCAGGTTGTGGCTTCAATGTGCTGAGAGAAAGATAGACTTCAGTCAATCGTAACTCCCAGACTCTTAGCCGAGGAGGTAGGAAAATGAGTGAGTTGTCCAGTTTGATCGACAGATCGTAACAGGAGGACAGGCTGTTTCTGTGACAATTTGTCCGGCATAATACACATATCTGTATTCAAAGGAAAGAAACATGAAGAAAAAAAATGTGACCCCGACGTGATTTGAACACGCAGCCTTCTGATCTGGAGTCAGACGCGCTACCGTTGCGCCACGAGGTCTTTCTACCAACCAACATTTCCGTGTTCATTTAAGGACAGAAAATGACTAACGGAAGACGCAGCGTTCGGCGTCATTTACGTCAGCTGACGTAATCCGTTCGCCGTAGCTCCGCCCATGCCCCTGATTTGTACGCCTGGCAGCCCCGTCCTTCTTTCTTTTTCCACATCATGGCGGACCGGTTCAATAAGGTGTGTTGAGGCGCCACGGAAAACCGATTAAAACCTTAACCGAAATTAAGTCTAATGTTGACCTGAGGACACGATTACAATTGTATACATTACTTGTTGTAGTGTGTAGCAGATTAGTGCATTTGGGTAGTTGTATTACTGGATTTTTGACACGCTGAGTTGACACATCATGACGTTCGTCGCGAGGAGCTGGCACGCGCTGGTGTGCGGCGCGAGGCGGGCCCTACAGCTGAGCTCAGATCAGCCCCGCGCGGTCTCTGGAAATCGGGCATTAAGTCTAAGATTTCGCGATATAATTTTCTCGCTCTTGGACTCACGTAACGCCTGAATTGGTTATGTAGTGCGGGACGAAGTTTTTCGTAGCTGCTAGGCCGCATTAACTACGTCTCATCGCTTCAGCTCGTGCTGACATCGTTTGAGTTCCTGCATGCTGTTTATGTCTCTTTCCTGAGAAGTAGGCGTGCGAACTTGGTTAGTGAGAATTCCTCATCATTCCGAAGGGGGTCGAGGCGTAGTGGGCTTGAACCCGAGCTCTCGCTCCGTGCTGGAGTGGATGCATGATGTCCATGACGTGACGAACCACACAGCTCACCACCCGCACGAGTGAAACGCACGTGCAGTACCGTGAGCGCGCAGCGCGGCTCGGGGACGCGCGGGGGTCTGGACCACACGGCAGAGTCTGCGGACAAATAACGACACCTCTCTCCACCCCCAGGTTCTGCTGCTTGATGGCAGAGGTCATCTCCTGGGTCGCCTGGCTGCCATCGTGGCAAAGCAGATCCTGCTTGGTAAGAATCTCCTCCTCTTTTCACACACGCATGATGATGAGGGCAGAGTGTGGTGTTACTCTGCTCATGAGCTGGATGCGCCTGGGGGTCTGTGGCCTAGTTGCAACATTAGCCTAGGGTGTAGCCATTGAAAGGGTAAATACAGTAAAACTAAACTGTTACTGGCCTGTCGATGATGCTGAACCTACATAGTTTGAGTTTCACTGCCATGAGAAAACTTCACATGCACTACCATCTGAGACAGCCATACGCAGGACGTGTGTGTGTGCGCGCATCACATGGGTGTATCTTAACATGTAACTCTTGTGTGTTCAGGCCACAAAGTGGTGGTTGTGCGATGCGAAGGAATTAACATCTCTGGGAACTTCTACCGCAATAAATGTAAGTTAAACTTTTTAAAAATTGTTCTAGTCTCTCCTGTGTTCTGGAGTTTCAATGTTGAAATTGATCCTAGGTATCTGGCAAGTAAATGTATCCTAGTCAAGGTACTTACATCTGTATAAAAGAGTAAATAACCAAGTAGTTTGCAGTATGTTGTTTTGGAGAACATCTTCAGCTACATTTACACTTATAAATCTGGCAGATGGTTTTCTCTGAAGTGGTGTACATCTCCGAGGGAAAAAACTCCATGAACAAATGTTTACATAAATGCTCTGCTTCACACAAGAAGCTCCATCTGCATGTAATTGCTCAAGTGTCTAAACCTATTTTTGGGAGAAAGTTCATATTTGAATTCCATATCATCTGGTCTCTTTTTTGGGCAGCCCTGCTTAACCTTTACATCATAACATATAGCTGTAGGTGCCTGTTTGTAGTGTATGCCTTGTGTGTCTGCTAGCCTGTTAATATTAAAAAAGCTTCATGGAAAGAATGCATGGAGCTTCTAGCAGCAAATGCTTGTAGCTGTTTTTTGTAACAGTACCTTTGACATTGTGCTTTTATAACAGTGAAGTACCTGGCATTCCTGCGCAAGAGGATGAACACCAACCCATCCCGTGGTCCATTCCACTTCAGAGCTCCCAGCAGGATCTTCTGGAGGACTGTGAGAGGTGAGCAGCAGCAAAGCATCATAAGTTTATGGATAGCAGAAACTGATTATGGTTTCATTTAATGTTATGGCACGCTGGCCCCTCTTGAACGATGATGACTACTTATCCCGAACCTGACAGTGTTCTGATGAGATAAAATTATGGATCTGACTGCTGAGTTCGGATGGGTTGCCAGTGTGTCTTGAGTCTCAGCAACTTGGATAGGTGGTGCACCTAAATGCAGCTAACTTGTAGTAAGTAATGTAAAATAATACACATGTATAATAGTGTCAGTCAGTTAGACTCCGTTTACAAATATACTATGCAAGACCTTATTCCATTGTATAGTATTACGTGGCAGTGTCTCAATTCCCCCCCCCGGGCTGGCAGGTATGCTTCCTCACAAAACCAAGAGGGGACAGGCTGCCCTGGAGAGGCTGAAGGTGTTTGATGGGATCCCCCCTCCATATGACAAGGTGAGTCCAAGCAGCAGTAAATACAGGAAGCTTTGTTTGACTTGCTGACAGTGATGCTTTCTTGTACCTACATTGTTTGAATGGTCAGTGTGAGAATATATAATCATCTGAGTCATGCTAGTCTTTACTGGAAGCACATTGGGTTTTTTTTTTTTTTGGACTGGTCATGGCTTACTTGTTCATTGTGTTTTGCAGAGAAAGCGCATGGTGGTTCCTGCTGCCTTGAAGATTGTTCGCCTGAAGCCAACACGCAAGGTAGGCATTGGAAACAAGTGTTGTGCTTGATCACCCTGCTAGCATTGGAACCCAGGCTGAGATTCTTTAAACTGGCATTTTTTAGTAGTCTCCAGGGTCTGTCAGGTTAACTTTCAGTATTGTACTGGAACACTTGGTGATGTTTACTCCTTGCACAAAATGACCAGTTAGCAACTGAGGAAACTATAATGCTACTCTGACCTTGTTTACACCAGTTCAAAACAATCCAGAGAATTTTGAAATTTACCTTCAAGGCAGGTGTTGAATTTTGATCCCCATACGCCTACTTCTTTTTAGTTTGCTCTGCTTGGCCGCCTTGCTCATGAGGTTGGCTGGAAGTACCAGGCCATCACAAACACCCTGGAGGAGAAAAGAAAGGCAAAATCCAAGCTCTTCTACAAGAAAAAGAAGACTGAACTGAAGCTGAAGAAGTTGGCAGAAAAGAACGTGGAGAGCAAAATTGCCAAATACACCGACATTCTGAAACAATATGGTGTCCTTGTATAAAATGGCTTTGACTTCTCATAAAATAAATGTTTATAGAAATTCAACTGCAGCTGCTTTGTCCTTTTTGCATGTGTTGTGTAGTCCTACCAATATCAGTGCAAAACTACTCATGTCTATCTGCAAAGTGTCAAAAGTGCAAGCAGAACATATTGAAAGTACATGCATTGGCGACCTCATGATTCAACAGCAGTGTTGTGACAATTACAGCGGCGCCCTGTGAATCCAACAATGGCCACAGATTACAAAGAATTCCTCCTGTTAACCGCCTTCCACATCTCCATTGGTGCAAACATAGTGTCCGTCACTGCGGCCTTCTCCCTGATTGGCTCTTAATTTTCTTACGCCACGACCTTGGAGCGCACTGTAGGAGACCCCGTGGTGGAGTTGCGTGCGCGCGCCCGTGCTGCACAGGGTCGGGTTGACCGCGAGGGAAGCGCCGTGCACGACAGCCGTAGCCGTCTCGAGAGCCGTCTCGCGGGCACGTCCAGATCAATAGCGTCAAAAGGCCCCGCGCCGTTCGCGTTGGATTGCCTCTTGTGCGCCCCGTTGTGAACCGTGCAGTGCGGCAGGCTGCGGGGACCGGTATTCCGAGGTAAGGAGCGGTGAGTGTCGGCCAGCCGGCCGGCGGCTGTCCGTTGTTTTCTCCGCCGGGCTCCGGGCTGCTCTGACTCGCCACCGGCGGCGGCCGCTTCCTCTCGTCAGGCCGCGTATCTCAGACAAGCGCGTGCGGCCCTCCGCGCGCAAACCGCCGTGAACCCGCCGGGAGGCGTTAGATAGAGGGCCGCTCAGTTAGCTTCTCTGTTAGCCTAGCCGCGGTGCGCGCCCTTAGCCGTGCTGCTAGCTTAGCTCCGCGGGGAGGGCGTGAACCGCGGTCCGAGGCCTGCTGCTGGAGGGGGCGGAACGGCTTTTGTACGCGTCGCCTCAGGCCGCCCGAGACCCGAGCATGGCGCCCCGCCGCCGCCGCCTCCTCCTTCTGAAGGCTTCTTCTCCACCGCCACCCGTCCTCCAGCAGCCCCTTTGTCTGCCGCTCGGCTCGTCGTGGGCCCGGAGCGGGTCGGCCCGGGATTAAGGGGATTTTGGGCAGCGGTTGCGGTCTCCAGCAGTGTCGTGTTTACCGGCGTGCTCGTCACACGTTGTGACTGGAACACCAGGCAGTGTTTACTGTCCAGTGTGTGTTCGCACAGCTCAGCTGCGGTGTGGGCTTTAACTCGGTTCTGGCATGTCAGTGTTTGCCTCAGACTCTGCTGATCGGTGAGGACCAGTCCAGCAGCCTTCACTGTACTTTACCCCTGGTACCCGAGCTCAGGTGGTAAAAGTCCTCACCAACAACATAATCGTGCAGCGGTTCGCGGTGTGTGTGCTTGTGATTTGTGTGTTAACATGCCTAACTAACTCTGCCATCCCCTTCCTTTGTCTTCCTTTGTTTATTTATCCTTACACTCTTGTCTAAATGTCATTATTATTCCTGTGTGATTCTACCGTCCTTGTCACCACTGTGTTTTACACGAGGTTCCGAGGCCTCTTGCAGTTTCCCTCAGGGTCAGCGGAGTTCTCACCTATGTGCGTGTGTGTCTCTGTCAGGAAACGGGCTACAAAAGTACACTGAGGATCTGAGCACCTTATGCCTTTGCTAATGTTCGAGTTGAACGTTTGCAGTATTGACTCACTTTAGTGGTTGATTTCCCTCTCTGTTCTGTCCCTCTGTTGTGTCGACCTGCAATCCGATGCAGCGGGACAATGGCGGCAGAGGTGAATGGCAACTCGGCTCCGGTGAAGGAAGACGAGGAACCCATGGACATCACTGTCACGCACACGGAGAACTACCAGACGCTCATCGATGCCGGACTGCCGCAGAAAGTTGCGGAGAGCTTGGACAACATCTTCCAGACCGGTGAGGAGGAGCGCCTTGGTGGTCCGTGGAAAGCTTTCCTGCAAATGGCTACGTATCGAGTTGTTGGAGGCGATTGCTGTCAGCACGTGTTTGTAGTGCGGTGGCTCATAGTGGAGCACTGTGGTGGCAGCACACGTGGAGAAGCCTTGGCAACAGCGTGTACATAGCAACAGATGGATAGCCGAGCGCGCGTGGGGCTCGGCGGGACTGCTAGGCAGAAATGCGGCTTGGCTCCGTGTCAGGTGGCTGCTCTTCTCATAGACTCCTCTTCTGTGTCACGCCGCAGGGCTGGTGGCTTACGCTGACCTGGATGAGAGGGCCATCGATGCCTTGAGGGAGTTCAACGAAGAAGGGGCACTCTCTGTCCTGCAGCAGTTCAAGGAGAGCGACCTGTCCCATGTGCAGGTGGGGAAGTTGGACATTTTTTCCCCAGAGTTCAGACACAACCATCCAGACCTTGTCCAAGAGTGATTTTAATCCCTCCTGCTCCGGTTCCTGTTTCCCAGTTCTGTAGTCTCTCACAAAGTGATGCCTGTTCTGGGTATTTTTTTTTTCTTTCTTTTTTTGAAAATGCGAATGCATTTCAGTCACAGATGGAGGGAAATTTTCCTGTTAATTCAGGACATGACCTTTTCCCACAGAACAAAAGCGCCTTTCTGTGTGGGGTCATGAAGACTTACAGACAGAGGGAGAAGCAAGGCAGCAAAGTGCAGGAATCCACAAAGGGGCCAGATGAGTCCAAGATTAAGGTGAGACCTCTGCATGCAATATTTAATTTCACCCAGCCTGCTTTTTCTACCCTTGTGCTGCACCCTTATTTATTTGTTCATTTTGTGCTTTATTTGCACAGGACTGCATATGTGTCAGATTGTCCGAGTTCACTGCATTAAGTGCAGATGATGACAGTCATTAGTGTGCATTAAAATAATGAGTCAACATTCTTTTAACTGGTACAAAGTGCCCTAGACATTTGTCAGGAGAGAAAGGTTTAAAGAGATGAATGCTTTTCATTTTAATTCTGTGGTATTACCTGTTATTTTTGAGAAGGAATCTACGTTTGCACAATGCATTGTGGGCATTTATAGGAATCATTTACATGGTCTCACACAGTTGCCACTCTGCAGAATAAAACGACTGCACAAACACTTGTAAATGAGCATTATGTTGATGTGTGTAGACCCCGTTTCAATATTAGGCGGTGATGGGGAAACCTGTAACACTGGTGCGGTGTTTGTCGGCTTTGGTGTCCGTCAGGCCCTCCTGGAGAGGACAGGGTATACTTTGGATGTCACCACAGGACAGAGGAAGTATGGGGGACCCCCTCCCGCAGAAGTGTATTCGGGGTCTCAGCCAGGAGTCGGAACAGAGGCAAGGACCCCCTCACCCTGTGTTCCCTTGCTGGAAATGTCACATGTTTTTCAGATGTGTAGGTCTGTGTTCATTCCCATTTTATACAGCTTACCATGGTTGTGGAATAATCTACATATCCTTTCCAAATTAAA
Organism: Scleropages formosus; assembly: GCF_900964775.1. Lineage (NCBI taxonomy): Eukaryota > Metazoa > Chordata > Actinopteri > Osteoglossiformes > Osteoglossidae > Scleropages > Scleropages formosus. The sequence goes on along the minus strand of NC_041820.1, from coordinate 1,509,401 downwards.
AATATTGACAAATATGAAGGAATAAGTGTTTAAATATTAATGCTATAGAGCTATCCATCGTCCTCTGAGATCCTGGTTTGTGACATATCATGTCTTCTCTGACCCAGGTGTTTGTGGGAAAGATTCCCCGGGACTTGTATGAGGATGAGTTGGTACCCCTGTTTGAGAAGGCAGGCCCAATCTGGGACCTGCGCCTGATGATGGACCCGCTGTCAGGCCAGAACCGTGGGTATGCCTTCATCACCTTCTGCAACAAAGAAGCTGCACAGGAGGCGGTTAAGCTTGTAAGCATTCCTGTTTTAAATTTTGGGGGGGGCAGGCCACAAGGGTACTTAATCTTGGTAAAGGTTATAGATTAGTGGGAATGGTAGAGGTCATTTTCAGTTGATAATTTATAGCTTGATGTTTGGTATCCAAGCCTGACTTTGGGAAAGTGATATTTTTTTTTTTTTTTTTTTTTTTGTGTCCCTTGAATCTTCCTGTTTTTAGTGTGACAATTACGAAATCCGGTCAGGCAAATACCTGGGAGTGTGCATCTCTGTTGCAAACAACCGGCTGTTTGTTGGGTCAATCCCAAAGAACAAGACCAGAGAAAGTATCCTGGAAGATTTCAGCAAAGTAACAGGTTAGAGGAAGATGAAGCCCCCGCACCGTTAAATTCATGCTGAAGTTGTTAATGTTTGGTCACTTAGCAGGTGCTTTTCACTCAGTAGCTTAACGTTTACAACCTGGGCATTTCATTAATATAATTACGTTACTTTCGTAGATTAGAGGCACAATAACAGTGTAATCCATCCCATCATACACCTCAGAGCTGTTTTTTCTCTGTGTGTGAACACTGTGAGTCTGTTGAGTGAAGTGAATGACACCAGATGTTTCCCTTCCTCATCCAGAGGGCCTTGTGGAGGTGATCCTCTACCACCAGCCAGATGACAAGAAGAAGAACCGTGGCTTTTGTTTCCTGGAATACGAGGACCACAAATCGGCTGCTCAGGCGCGTCGCCGTCTCATGAGTGGCAAGGTCAAGGTCTGGGGTAACCCTGTCACTGTGGAGTGGGCTGACCCAGTCGAGGAACCTGACCCAGAGGTCATGGCCAAGGTAGCTTGCTGAATTTAAATTAGCAGTTTTGGTTTTGTGTCATGTATGTCATGAGTACATGCAGATCATAAAGCAGCATCAAAAAAATGCTGCTTGTGATATTACTAGAGATATTGTCAGATGAATGGTTCTGGAATTGTGGAAAGTGTGATGTGGCTGAACTAGTGGTTTAACTTGTCATTTTAACCAGGTGAAAGTGTTGTTTGTGAGGAACCTGGCCACATCTGTCACAGAGGAGCTTCTGGAGAAGACCTTCTCCCAATTTGGGAAGCTGGAACGGGTAAAGAAGCTGAAGGACTATGCCTTTGTCCATTTTGAGGACCGTGATGCTGCTGTCAAGGTGAGGAACTGTTTGGGACTTCTGGCAATGCGCCACAGGAATGTGTATGGCGCGTGAGCATCCATTAGGGATGACTACTGTTATAGAAGCTAGTGGCACAGAGGCATTCCCCATCTTTTGGTCACTCAACCGAGTCGTGAATCGATCCTGTTTCTTGCACCCATTAGGCCATGCAAGAGATGAACGGTAAGGAGCTGGAAGGAGAGGAAATTGAAATTGTTCTGGCAAAGCCTCCAGACAAAAAGAGGAAAGAGCGCCAGGCGCAGAGGCAGACCACCAGGAACACTGGGTAAGTCCGCCACGGGACAGGCCTGGAGGCAGATGCGATGGATACACTGCTCATATACAAGTGTTTGTGCAGGCTTGTGTGTTGGACTGTGAGGTGTAACTTCTTCATCTGTTTCTGTTTTTACCTGCTCTGCAGGTATGACGACTATTACTACTACCCACCTCCACGGATGCCACCGCCCGTGCGAGGAAGGGGGCGGGGAGGCAGGGGCGGCTACGCATACCCCCCAGACTACTATGGGTATGAGGAGTACTACGACGATTACTACGGCTACGACTACCACGACTACAGGGGCGGCTACGAAGATCCGTACTACGGCTACGACGACGGCTATGCAGTGAGAGGAAGAGGCAGCCGTGGCAGCAGGGGGGCCCCACCCCCTCCCAGGGGCAGAGGAGCTCCACCTCCCAGAGGCAGAGGAGGCTACGCCCAGAGGGGGGCGCCCATGGGTGTGCCGAGGGGCAGCCGAGGGGGCCGGGGCGGTCCATCTCAGCAGCAGCGTGGGCGCGGTGCCCGGGGGGCCAGGGGCAACCGCGGGGGCAACGTGGGCGGGAAGAGGAAGGCCGACGGCTACAACCAGCCAGACTCCAAGCGACGGCAGACCAACAACCAGCAGAACTGGGGGTCCCAGCCCATCGCCCAGCAGCCCCTGCAGCAGGGGACCGACTATTCCGGTAACTATGGTTACAGTAATGACAACCAGGAGTTTTATCAGGATTCTTATGGTCAACAGTGGAAGTAGAGAGACGTAAGGGTACTGGGAAATGTAAATGTTTAAAAAAAAAAAAAAAACAAACCTAAAAGAAACGAGGAGATTGGCAACACCACGTCTGATTGGCTTTGTACCCTTCATGCACAAACAGTAAAACAAAGTAAACACGGCAAAAATTGGCTTAACATCATCCATGTATTGATTGGCTTCAAATACAATATGTATTGGGACGAAGATGAGTGTAAATACACAGCCTTTCTGAATTTTTCCTAATTCTTTTTGCTTTCCTTGTGGTTATTTGGGACATTTCTGGCTTTAAACACTTGAAAACGCTTTTATTCCTTAAATTTGATTTCTTATTTTGTTGGTTTGTATTTTTTAAATGCCTACATTTAACAACATTTTAAAGGTGGATGCTCATATTTGAAAGTTTTGGAAGACGTTAAAATCATGAGTAGTCTACAGGAAGCAAAGAGCCCCCTTCACCCACCTACCCGACCCCACAACCCTCGGACTTTTCCCCTTTCAGATTTTTTCAAAGATCGGCACAGGAATTTGCTTGTATATAAAGGCTTTAAGCCAAAACTTCATTTTAATTTGTTCTGCGACGATGGTTATCCACAGGGGAGAGAGGAAGAATTTCCATTTTACATGTATTGGGAAAGTAACGTTAAAGTGTATGTTTAGCATTTGTAGAAGTAGGTTAATTGTGTTTTTTCAAAACTGTTATTACAACAAAGTATTTTTTCTCTCTCTCAAATTTGCCCTTTAGAATTTGGTTTGGCTGAACCTTAATAGCCGAGGCAGTTTGTTTTTTGATGTGTTTGTATTTATAACTTGTTCTTGTTACATTCAATAAAACTCAACCATACATCATTCAATTACCAGCTATTTCAAATTCAGTTGTGTCATGGCCTATTTGATCCCGTCAATTTTGACCCGTCTCGACATGGAAAGCTTACATAACGTGAGTGATCCTGCTGGTTCAAAACTGAAAGTTTCAGAACAAAACAAAAAAGATATGATTGTGCTTTTGGACAAAGAAACAACAGTATTTCATGGCAGATCACTTTTTGATCAACTTGTGAATTTTACCAAAAAAAGACACCCCACACAAACAGTAACATGGCAAAACCAGTATGTGATATGTGTGCTCTGCCACTGCATAGGACGATGCATTGTGCCCAAATGTACACAACCGTTTGAAACCAAAGGAAAGGATTTTAACCCTTTGCTTTCCAGCGTTGCTTAATACAGCTGTCAGCTGTCTATTGTTATGTGGGCTTCTAGATAGTCCTACACAAAAGATTGAAAGATATGTAAACAGCAGGAATTTTTATTTATTTATTTTTTTTTTTATTTTGAAGCAGTTCTACCTTTCAAACACTCTATTTACAGCTGTCTTTCTCATGGATCATGCATGTATGAAAACAGCAAACTGATGCCTGGATTGAAATCTTCCCCTCGAAAAGGACCGAATGCCATTTCATCTAAAACCAGTTTGTCCCAAAGAGAGACCCAGTAAAGCCTTCAGTATTAAATGAAACATGTGGAGCAGGTCTCGCTCTCCAGGCCCCAGCATGAGATATTGCACTGTGTCAGTTCTGATGCAGTGTGTGGCTCCGCCGCTCCCCGAAACCGAGCGCTCCATTTGTGCCTCTCTGCTTTCCTTTCGATCATCCCTCCATGAGTCAGAAAAACATTTTATTGCCTGCTTGTCCTCTACTGGCAACCAAAGGGTTAAACTTCTTAGGGCAGTTTCCGTGCTGCTCCCCCCCCCCCATTTATAGTAGCACTGTCTCAAAATACCACGCTCAGAAATCTCTAATAGCCCACCTCCCCTTGCAAACAAAATATAGAGTTCATTCTTTTTCCTTTTTTCATTTTCCCCCATTTTCTTTTTATAAGTATAACGCTTTTTGGTTTTATTTTGTTTTTGTTTAAGTTTCTCCTTTTATTCCGAATCACCCAGGTGAAGACGCGAGAGCGGCTGCGATTGCGTGAGTGAGGAACACATCTATCTCTGCTGTGTTCTTCCCAAAGGGTGAGCTTGGTTTACCTCTTCGCCTCTACCTGGTGTTCTCTTCTCCTCACGGGCTGGGGGCCCAGCGTGCCCCTGCATCATGTTTTGCTCAGTAAAACCAAGTAGCGATTGGACTAGATGCGTATACGCCTGACAACGTCTCGCTTGTCATGGGGCTGGTCGGCCCGTTGGGTGCCTTCCTGTCCGGAGGGTCTAATCGGCTGCAGTGAGACCCGTCTTCGGTTGGGTCAGGTTGTGGGGAGGAGCTTTTCGGTCCTCTGCTCCTTACCTGAGATGAATCTCAGTTTTCCCCACAAGAATTACTGCCAAGCCAAAGTGTGTTTACTGAACAAAACATGGAGACCAGTTCAGACGAGGGCTTCAGCCCCGACGTTCTGAAACCAGTGTTGTTTACACCACAGAACCAAGTAACACGCTGACGTTAAAGAGGAGACAAAACATGATGCCTCTCAGGAACGTGTAGGGCTGCGAGGCTGTGACTTGGGCGGGTGGCAGGGCTTTTCTTCACATGGTCTCCTCCGTTCTCGAGAAAGTAGGTGGGTAATGTATGCAAACGGGTAGCTCTCCCAACTGGTCCTTTTAGGCCTGGTGTGTGTCCAGGATTTTACATCCAACTGAGTGCAAAGTTGGACTAGCCGTTTGCATAATTGAATGAAATCTGGCTTCTCTTTCTGTTGAGCATTTTGTCCATTTGAGGAGAAAAATTGTACGTGTCCCACAGTCGTGTAGAGCTGGACTCTGAATATGGTCCAATGTCCAGTTGCAGCCATATTAGTGTCCGCTAGAGGGTGGATGTGCTACTGCACAGATTCCCCCCCTTCCCAGTTAATTTGAGATTCTCTAGTATCCTAACTGGTTGCGTGTTCTTTAAGTTTAGCTTGTTTTAAACTTCCGCTTTAAGAAGACTGAACTCTGTTTGGACCTGGATTACAGTACTTTACAGCATTAAATGAACACTTTAAAGCTCAACAAATCTGCCACAGCTCATTAAGCCTTCTGTGAGTCCATTAGATCCACTTGGAGACCTTTTGTGTCTCCAGCTTGCCTTTGTAGATAAATACTTGCTGAAATGTCTTTGACAGGGAGGTGTGTGAGGAAGATTGTTTTCCCAGATTAGTGTGTGTCAGGGTAGATTCATGGAGGGAAGTGCACTCGTCGTCTGCAAGTTCTCCCTTCAAAGGAAAAACCACGTTTCTACCGTATCCTTTGGCTCAGCTTTGAGACAGGTGTAGCTGTGTTTGTCTCTGCCTCTTAAAGCTAACGGAATAATGACGCTCATAACATGTTTGTGTTTGAAGTTGTCAGATCGCTCGCACCTCGGAGAGAAAAACACACCGGATTTTGTAGAACTGATGTTCTATGACACTTCGCTAAGAAACACGTGGACCTCATTCCCAGTGTTTTAGCCTGGAATCTGAAAGCCACTGCCCACATATTCACATCAAGTTTAAGGTTTAATGTTGTAATTTATGTAGGGGTAAGTATGTTTGCATCACATTGCCTTGACTTAATTTGGTTTCTTCAATGGTATTAATCTCAGTTATATCAATTACAACGTAAAAGAGATGCTCCTTACACACTCTTCCAAACCTCCACCAGTTACATGGGGAAGCTCTTTTTGCAGGATCAAAGTGGAAACATAGAACCTACAAATACATATTGCTCTTTGGGCCCTTTTGCTGGGCACCATGTGGTTTTACCCATGGAGACCCAAGCTGGCTCTTGGCATGTTTGTGTGTCCTTTCCACTGACCCTGGAACAGTTGAAACTTCTTTATGTTGAGCCCTAACCCTCTTTGTCATGTTTGGTTTTCTTTCAGCCAGTGTTTTAGGTACATCTGCGAAGTTCCAGGGCTGCTTCCTTTTACACGTGTACCGTAACCTATGTTTGGCTTGCTTTGTTGCTGAAATTGTGTGAATTTACCTCAATGATGAAGTTTGCTCAGTTCAGTAGTTTCACGTGGAATGTGATATGAATGTGTGATGCAATATCTGCGTATCTCTAATATTGCTCTTCTGATCGCTACAAACGAGCAAAGGCCAAAAAAAGCACTGATATTGTAGTGAGCTCTGACCTGATCTCCCCTTGAAACTTTAATGGAGGATCCTGAAGAATTTCACTAAATGTCATATTTGGGGCTGCAAACTTGACAGACTGCAGGTCAATAATTGTTAATATAATGGCAAAAACAGATTGTACAGAACAGTTTCTGAATTCCTCGGACACAAACGTAGACTGTAATGTGGCAGTTTAAATCTTTCCTGTCACAGCCCCTCAGCTTTATTTCTTGACACCGACAATAAATTGATATTCAACTGGAATCCAAAAGCAATCCATTGTCAAGTTATCCATTTTTGAACATTTCCTGCGTAAACATTTGAAAGCTGAGCCGTCGCAGGCTAAGTGGAGCCAGCTTCTTGTCACGTTTGGGATCCAAAACGGCTTTTCCAAATCATTCAGGAGAAACAGGAAAAAAGAATCTGAATAATTTCAGATGACCTCCAAGAAGGATGTAAGTATTGACATTTTTGTATTTTAATCCCTTGCTTTTGTCACCTGACTTATCTATCAGGAAAGAGCGCGTGCAGAGGCCCCGACCCAGCCTTGTCACCATGTGGACTTGCTAGGTGGGGCTTCGGACGAGCGGATTCACAGGACTTCTGGGTAAGGACACCCCCCCCCCTCAAAAAAACCAAAAAAAAACTGTCATTCTGTTTCATTTTATTTTTCTCCCCAATCCAGGTATTTTGTGCAACCCGTCTCAGCTGAACCATTTTTACTTTCAGGGTCATACAAAATCCAGAGATGCGCTTGTGTAGGAGTGCGAATACGTTTCAGGTGCGTGGAAGTAGGGAATTTCTAGAGGAGAGAACTTCCTGTAAATAGCATCAGGCTGTTGTGACAAACATGCCAATGCAAAAAAAGAAAAAAGTAGTTAATGAAATTCGATCTCTGTTAGTTGGATCTGCACCTCAAGTCAGGGATATTGGCTGGAACTGGAGTGCGCTCTACCCTGCAGTGTAAGTGCTCTGTTGGCTTCCTTGGACCCTGTTATGTGTGAAATGGCCCCACTTTGGCTCCCTCCTGCCAACAGGCCCGTGCTGTGACTGCGTTCGTCATGCTTGGTCTCTTTAATCGGCGCTCGTTCACGAAAAGCTGCCAAAAGGCGAAGAGGAAAACAGCGGCGCTCACCAGGCATCTCGTCGAGAGAGAAGGACAGAAAGAGGTAGAACCAAACTGCTGCGGGACCAAGAAAACGTTTTTTCCTGAGCTTAGAGATGTCTCCCATTCATGTTGAGGCTTAGCAGTGCAGCGCCCCCTGTGTCTATTCACAGGGAGAGCCTCAGCTGCACTTTGTTAGTGGGATTACGGAGGGTGTTCCTTGCGCAGCCTGTTGATGGGGCGCTGCCTCGCAGGAAGTGGCATCGGTTTCAAAGCAGGTGCCCGTCCTACTGGAAGTTTTATCGAGTACAGTTTTACCGTTTATGCTGGTGTACAGCTGTATGAGGAGCTGGTTAGATGGAGCCCTCTAGCTTCATGGTTAGTGCTGCCCTGCATGGTCTCTGTTACGTTGGACACTCGAGTCGTGTTTTCTTCAGCGGGGTTTGCGGAACATAGTCCTGTTTGTTACTCTACTAACTCTTTTCTGGAGGGCACTGTCATTTCAGTCCCACACAAGTAGTCTGCTTGTTTGCTCTCGCAAAAAAAAGAAAAAAAAATTACCCACCGTATTAAATGGACTGGAAGCCCATTAAGTCGAACCGGTCCCCACCCCTCAAGGTCACGTCATTGAGGCTTCTATGCAGGACTTTTTTAATTACTTGTGCCTTGGAAGTTATTCTGATTACAGTTTCTTTGGTTTTTGTTTAAGACAAATGTATAATTAAAATATGATGAATTGAACATGGGAATGTAGGTCAGTTCAGCTGAGGGCACATTCTTTGAAATGGCTCCATCCGATTGTGGCCGGCTCTAGAGATTTATCTCAGTTGATGTCAGGGGATAGTTCTCCCAGTTTGTGTAAGGTATGTTCTTTATTATTTGGTCTGATTTAATTAGTTGCCAGCAAAACAGTGTTTTCCCTTGTTGCTGCTCTTGTCTGTAGCCTGATTACAGAAACGTCCTCTGTTCTACCAGGACAGATTAATCCCACAGGCCGGGGACTCCAGCTACAGCACTTTTCTCCTGGGACGGATTGAACATCTTCATGGGGTGGGGTGTGTGGCCTCCGTTACATAATTTGGTCTTGAGAAGTATACTGGATTGATGTATCGCAGCAGTTGGAGTGGTGCCCAGGTTACCCATCCTGCCTTGGAGAGCGAGTGTCTTTCAGTCTTTCAGCTCCCTCCTGTTTGGAGCAGCACAGAATAATGCGGTAAGGGTTCCAGTTACATTGCAGGCCAGGCCTGCCATTCTACCCTCAAGGTGGTACTTAAGATGTATTGCCTTATGAAACAACAGCCAGCAGTGCAATTGTATTAAAAAAAAAAAAAAAAAAAAGTGTGCTCTACTCGGCAGACATAAAGCGGACAATAAAAGTGCATTCTTCTGTGGGCCGGTTTTCCACAGCCGTTGTCATGCTCCAGCTTTCAGACTTTCACTCTGAAAGAAGGTGATTCACATGCGCAGTGCTTTTCCTGCTCACTTTAGGGCTCACATGTTGATTTATCCCACAGGCTGTTTTGTGTTGTACTTTTCAATTCAGTGTCTGTTTTTTGGGGGGAAAAACCCTGTATGTACCTCAACAAACAATAAAAACATGTAACATCCCAAACTTTGTGTTGGATCGTGGTCAGTTGGTGATCATGTTTACAGCGCCGCAGTGCAGCCTCCAGTAAGAAACTATTTCCTGCTGAGGGATTTCGGGAACGAATTTCCCAACATTTTTACCGTGGTACATATCCCAGAAATTTGCCCCGTTATTCATGTGCTTCTTTTGAGCACTAGGGGGCAGTGTAATACAGCGCTTGACCGGCACCTTCCTCTTGTGTTTTTTCCTGCTCCTCCTCGAACCCAACTGTCGGCCATTGTCCATGTAGCACTGAAATTAAATGTAAAAATCTAAAGTGAAAAGCAGTTGTGTTGTACTCTCATAACTTCTCAGCATCTTATCGTCCCCTCTGGTGGTCAGTCATCTAAGGTGCAGTGAGCCGAAATGGGACGGTTCCTCATTCTTCCGAAGTAGCTGGGTGGTCTGTGCTGCCCCAGGGGTACCTTGTGTTCTGGTTTCGGAGCTGTGAGCTAGGAGAGCCTAAAGGCCGTTTCTGAATGCACGGCACTCTCACTCCTCACGCAACTAAAGCAGTGGAGTCGAGGGGCCCGGGCATCCTGCGTACTGCGTCCTCGTACTGTGGCCCGGGAGGTGGCGCGTGTGCGATTTTCATATTCATCAGAAGTCTCAATTACTTTGAGTGCAGGGAGAGTGGATTTTGCAGGTTCCTTTTGTGTGTATTGTGTGCGAAAGGCTCCCTAGAAATTCCCAACGAAAGCTGTCCTGGTGTCCTCGGTCTCGGGTCGTCCCAGCTCTCGGCTCGCTGTCCCTCGCCAGGTATGATAGGAACTCAAAGAGGCAGGTTCGCTGAAGGATGACGCATTTTTTTCACGGGTAAATGAGCTGGAATCTGGTGCCCCTGCTCTTTCAGGCACTCCCTTGACAGGCAGGGGCCCCTGGGGCCACCGATCCCACTTGAGGAGTTTGAGTCCTGCTGCCGTTTCACACCTTGTCCATCATTTGACCCCTAAGGGGCAGTGGTGAGCCCGGTCCAGCTCGGACCACGTGGCCTTACAGCGTACAAGAGGCCCATTTGAAATAAAAGTGTGCCGAGTATTAGCTGTTTTCACATGTTAGGAAATGTCAATATAAAAGCAACATAATCCTCTGGAGAACTCCGTGTGGCATGTATTCATGAGTAAGATGTGAACCGGCAGCTCTGACGTTGCCTGATATCGATTGCCTGCTTTTCCAAAATGTTTACTAGTGGGTTTTAATTTGCATTTATAAAATTTGGGTGTAATCCTGAACTGAGCTTCGGTGTTTCCAAAGACCAGACTCGTGAGTTCAGTGCTTTTCTTTTTTCAGTACCTTTTCAAGAGAGAACTTTTCCACTCGGCCGATTAAACAAGCCAAAAAGAAAGAAAGAACGTATCTCTAGTCAAAGGTAATGTTTTATTTTTTAATGCCCTTATCACAGCTTGTCCAAAAGGTCTAAGTCCTGCCTTCCCATCATGCTTTGCACTACTGCCCATGAGTGATTTTCCACATTTCTCCCGTTGACCCATGTGCAGTGTGGGCCTACAGCAGAACCCTGATCCCACCTGCCTTGACTCAACGTGCAGCTCCCTTGGAGATGTGGGTAATCTCTGCAGAAGATCCCTAAAGGTCAGAGGTCTTTTGTATGCACTTAACGCAACAACAAAAACAGGAAGCTCATCAGGGATCAAGGGGGATTAAATCAGATTTTAGGAATGCAAAGAAATGTAACGTTCTCTTGACACAGCAGTGCTGACAGCCTTCAGTTTTGGTTGGTCTTGCGCTGTCTTTATTGCATCTGTGCTTCTCCTTTGTTCTCAACCCCACTGTGCCCCGGTGGCTCAGTGGAATAATACATTCCTCTCGCCTCTCTCCCTCCTTCTCATCTCTGCTCTCTCTCGTTTCCTGGATACGGGCCTCGCTTGCCTCACTCGTACCCATTCCTCTCCAGCTTTTGTTCTCCTGCCTTTCATCATTCCTTCGCAGATGGAGCTTCCTTCTGCTGTCGCTCAAAGACGTCTGCGTGTGTCAATGTGTGTATGTGGAGCTGGGGTGATGTTTGTAGCTCTTAGTTTCCACCCGTAGAGTGCGCTGTGCTCTCTTCTCACATGCTTCCTGGACCTCCCCCCGGTTCTGCATCCGCCCGGTCCCTGTCCCCTCGGCGCATTCAGAGTGTGTTCGCTCAAAAGTTCCTCCAAACACACGCGGAGTGTCATTAAATGCCTCGTTGTAATTCGCTCCTCACCGTGACTCGTGGCAAAACTTCTTTTCACAAGCCCTTCAGTTCCAGGCTTTTCAAAAAGATTTTCATTATTTGCTTATGCGGTCCCTTGGGAAGGGTGTGCAAACGGGGATCACAGGCAGGCGGAAAACACTCGGCGCAGCGGCAATGAGGACACCTAACAGACGGGCACGAGGCGAGGCACACGCATGTCAGTGAAGCGTCTTCCGCTGTGGGATGGAGAGGAGCCGTGTTAAACAGGGCTGGGGAAGCTGGCTCTTAATCAGAGTGGAAGAAGCAGAGTAATTTCACACATATTAACTGGGGCTGCTTGCTGGGTATTGGCACATGCAGCAGTTGCTCCTGTACTGGGAACGATGGCTGCAGTGTCGCATCCCAGCCAGTAGGGGGGGGCTGCCTGGAGCCTGTTCCCAGTACAGAGAGCGTGGAGCTGCAGTCTCTTACATTACCTGAAACGCTGCGGCACGCTTGCAAACGGCACGACCGCATTCCAGTGCTGTGTTGCTGCTTCTGGCCTTTAGTGTGATTATTCTCGCGGCTGGCATGTAGTTTTTGCACACGCCTGTTGCACTTTCTCCACGTGGTGCTGTGCAGCTGCGAAACGAGTCTTCAGCAGGCCTACTGTAGAGAACCTGGGGTATAGTACCAGGCTTGTTCTTCTAACTTTGTCCCAAATTTCTCAAGGTGAAAGGGAGTGGTGCACACTTGCGTAGCTGAACACATGATGGCTTAATTGGCTCAGACTTGACTGACATGTCAGCGGGTTTGGCGGAGCATCGTTCACTTCCGTGGTTACCCACCTACACTATAATTTCCTCTTGGGAGTTAGGCAATAATGAGCCCACCTTTCCCCTTTGTCTCTTTATCCACATCTGCTGTGCCATGTCCTGTCTCCTGATCCCTCCTGTGCTGTGCTTGACAAGAAACGTTGCGACAGCCACACATTTCCGTGGCCCCCAAGGCCCAGCGTGTGTTTTTATTGTACCAGCAAAGAGAGAGAAATGCCAGGCTGTTCCTAGTATTGCTCCTGTCGAGGAAAGGCCCGCCACATGCTGTGTCCCATCAGTGTTTGGGTCTGATGTTTCGGCTCGTTGACGGATTGGATCTGTGGAGGATTTATCTGTTTGATGTAGGAAGAATGTGGCAGCGTCATCTGCTCTGTGAAACACCACCCTAAATCCATGTCCTTGGGCCTCTATTAAGGATTCACAGCGTATCACCTTTACACTTTCATCAGACCCCGTTGGGTGCTCTTTCCTTAATGTTTGACACGATTAAGGAAAGTTCACACCATGGGATGCCTTTGAGAGACCAGCAATGATAGTTTATATGAGGGTGAAATCCTGATGTTTGATGAAGTTCATGACATCCATGACTTTCCTTGGACTGCTGAACCTGACTTGTGCAGGAGCTCTAGTGGGACACAAGGAAGCATGTTTCCTGAGCTGCACTTGAACTTCACTTGTGGCATCTCAGGATTTGTGTTTGTTTTACATGTTTGAAGGAGTGCTCAGGGCATGCTGGAGCAACCTCCTCCTCTCGCATCAGATGACCTTGGTCTTTGTGGCATGTCTACATTACATTTATTCACTTAGCAGATGCTTTTCTCCAAAGCGACTTACAATGCATATTATGTAGTGTTACTAGCCCACACACATTATTCACCGCAGTGACTTACACTGCTACATACACTACTTACAATGAGTCACTCATCCGTACATCAGTGGAACACACTCTTTCTGTGTCACTCGCACACTATGGATGAACCTGAACAGCATGTCTTTGGAAGAAACCCATGCAGACGCGGGGAGAACGTGCAGGCTCCACACAGACTGAGCAGGGATCGAACCCATGTTTTCTCGCACCACCCAGGCGCTGTGGGATACCAGCACTACTCGCTGTGCCACCGTGTTGCCCATGAGTAAAGACCTTCTCATGATATTATGAGATCAATGCAATATTGCAGCCAGGGAGAATATTGATTTGATGGCACGAGGACTCTATGTATTTTACTTGTTTCCCTGCTGGAGGAGTTTTAGGGAGTGAAAGAACTGGAGTAGCGCTTGGACGGTCTGCCTGAAGAGTGGCAGCCAGCGGAATCTTGGAAGACCCATGACCTCTGCACTCAGGACCCAGTCAGTTCTTGTCTAGTTTAACTGTGTGTGTTCATCCGCTCTTTCCAGTTCATGATCTAACAGTGAGTGACCTGTGATTGGCTGAGAGGTGAGACTGTGGCCTCTGATTGGCTGAGCCTGCTCTACTTCAGTAATCAGTTTTATCACACTTGTAGGAGGTAAATGTTTTGGTACAGATACTGAAAGCACTCGGTTATTTCAGAAAGTGTTTCATCTCTGTCTTAAATGGTGTTTATTTTTTGGATTTTGAAAATGTATTTTGACTGTGAATTTGGTTCAGGGGCAAGTTTATTCTGAAGAAAATCTGATACCACCATCACTCACGCAAATTGTAAAGTACTTTTCTTTTTTTCCCCCTGTGTTTTTAAATTTTCATTGAGTTAAATAAATAAAAGGCTAAAGCTGTATCTACAACTGGTCTGTTTGTTTGTGTTAGCAGTGCATGTAATGAAATTCACACGCTGCCTTTTTATCCTTTGAGATACAGCAGAAAAGAAAGGGAAATTCACTGAAAGGAAATAACCCAGGGTATTTAGTCCGTCACGGTGCGAGTCGGTGCCGTGCAGCTCACTGCAGACTCCTTTCAGGTTTTGCACTCCCTCCAGTTTTGCTTCTCTTTAAGCATCTCTCAGAGCTTTGTGAGAGAACTGTTGAGGCTCAAAACCACCCCATCGCTCTCCTCTACCTGTTGACACACACCTGAGGGCCACGCCATGACATGGATGCATTGTTAGGCCTCATTTGGTGGGAGCAGTGGTGACTTGTTTTAATGTCACAGGAGCCAATCAGAGCTGACTTCAACCCAAAGTCTTCCTGGTAGAAGTTGATGGGAATTTCTGCTGCGAGATGGGAATGTGCAGAGCAATTAAATATCTTGTGTCCTTGAGGAGTGAGTGAAGTAAACAAGAGTTCATGCAGTGTTTACAGAAGATGTACATTTGGCACAAGAGCATCCTAACGCACAAGGCTTAACTTGAAATCTAATGTCCAACTTTTTTATAATAACGCTGTCAAGTTAAGAATATTTATTTACAGTGTGAAACATTTGAGAGGTTCCTCCTGACAACTTAAGGGATTTGAGCAGATAAATGTTTTTACCTAATGGACACAAAGTTGTACTTCTAAACTGCTGTTGGTGGTCGTTCACTAGCAATAATGTGGTCTAATGAAGTCTCGGCTGATGGCGCTGTCTTCAAATGGCCTCAGCGGTGCAGTGTTTGAATTCTAAGTTCAGCCGGAGTGAAAGAAGTGCAGTCAACCAACACCTGTTTCTTGTGTTTGCTCGAGGTTCGTTTGAATACCCATTTTGAAGGTGTACTGCAAGGGCTCAGCAGAGGGATACTGAGGGGCAGCTACTCGTTCCTGATGCGGACGTCCGGAGAGGGAATGGGTGGCTTGGCTGAGTGAAGCTCCACTTGGACAAGGCTGCCTTTTGACTCCTGCTATCAGGGAAGACCGGCGAAGAGCACCGCAATGAGCCTCTCGCAGCCCGTCCTCGTCTGGCCCCGCAAATGGACTCTCCCTGAAATGTCACGGAAAAGCCTGCTGATGCCAGGCTTACAATTTTGTTGCCAAGTTACAAAACAACGTCCACCTATGCGATAAGTCTCCCAACGCAGGGGCAGGAGAACAGACAAAGTGACATGTTTCTTATGCTTTCCTGCGATACCAAATGCTCGAGAAGTCTTCCTCACCCCCGTTTGTGCACAACACCCTCACGGACAATATTGTCTCGGTTTTTGTCAGCGCGTTTCCTCAAAGAGCGCAGTACATTTTAATTAAACCTGTGCCTGAAGAGCCTGGATCCAGAGGCTGGCGGCGTAAGGAGGGCGCGGGGAGAGACGAGCAGCCGAAAGCGGGAGATGCGCCTCGATAAGGTCTTTGGCTTCGTCTCGCTGTGTCTCTGCGAATTGCCGCGTATTTACCAGGCACGTGGCCCAACCCATCGGGGGGGAGGAACACTGTCCTCGTTCCAGACGTCTCTATCTTTCCTGTAAAATGAGCTGAGCAACGTGCCAGTTAGTACCTCCTGTGATGTTGTTGATGTGTTTATGCCTGCGCTAAATGAGAACAGGAGGAGCTCATCTTTCCCGGTGACAGTCGGTGAGATGGACGCTGGAAACGGGTGGTTTCGGTGAAAACCCCGAGGTGCTTTGTTTGTTGAAGACACGGGCAAGAAGTCGTCCAAGGCCCTGTGCCCTGTGAACTGAACTAACCCGAGTAAGAAGAGAGATCTGTTCCTTTGGCATGTTTTGTGCTGTATTCTCTGGACATTTACTGGCCCTCTGTCCACTTGGTAAGTGAGCCCAGTCTCCTCTCTCCTCTCCCTACTCTGGGGAAGTTGCTAAGTACAAGTGTCATTATGTGTGATTATCGTATCGTGGCGACTGGACCCGCTGTGCCAGGCTGTGAAGTCTCTCCTCCCAGTGCCATCGCAGCATTGCCAGCTTTCCTTGTGTGCACATCTGTGAAAACATTGCCATTAGATGGAGTCCAGCGGAACACCTTTATCTGCCTTGCACGATGGTTGCCACCTGAAAAACAAAGTTCTTTCTTTGTCTCCTCGTCAAGAGGCTACAATCATTGTGTTTGTTTCACAGATGCGTCTGAGGTGCGTGTGCCCAGGGGCTGTTGGAGCTGCCGCTAATGTAGGATCGCTCCATCTTCTGAGGTTATTGTGCAGCCGAGGGGGCGGGGGAAGGGGCCGTGGATGTTTGAGGGGGTGGCTGACATGGTGCCAACAAGAGACCGAATGGTATGAACAGAAACTGCAAGTGTTGCAGCACCTGACACCCACAGAAGTGTTTTACTGTGGTGCCCTGGTGGGTGGGGATGGCGTTTCACTCCGCTTTTCTCACTCACTCCAGTGCTCCCTAAAGAAGACCACTGCGATCCGCCGCTGTGTTGTCAGTCCTTTCCGAAAGCTCCTTGTCTCTTTGTTTTAAGATTGCAATCTTGCAGAAGATAAATGGTATGACATTCTTCTTTGTCACATTTTATTCTTTGTTTCTGTGATCCAAGGAAATGTCGTGAAAAATGGCCCCTTGTTCTCTCATCAAGTACAGTCATGCTGCTCAGATACTAATGTGTGCTGCCAAATTTTCTTTCCGTGATGCTAGCATGCTGAGTGTAATCGAAGTGGGCAGGTGTCGTGCGTCAGTCGGCAGCGCCGGGTCCCACGTTCCACCTCTCCTGCCACCCCTTCGTTCTCCGTTCTCTGGCGTTGGCTCCTCTCCGAGAGGTTTCGCTGTGTCACGTCAGTCTTTGCCCTGGTTCCTTGACTGGACCTGACGGGGCCGTGTTGGGCTGTCGGAAGCAGTGAGGCCGCAAACGTCATTTTGGAAGAGCGACGTTCCTCTTCAGCCCACACGTGGCTGCCATAGCGTGAAGTAGAGAAAGGGGCTGGAAACATTATCTCAAGCATCTGTTGTGAGCTTGAAATACTGAAGATTTAACTTCTGTAGAGGAAGCAGCTGGTGGATGTGTTAAACCTCAACCGTCTCACTTGGGGGCAAAACGTGCAGAAAGTGTAATCTGTGTATGTCTGCCAGTCCATACTTGATATTATCTTGTCTCATCGATTTTCCCTCCCAACCAAGTTAGCAGAAGGCTTCACTTTGATGCTCTCCAGTTGGATGGGAGACAAAGAAGGGGTGGCAGGTCCTCCAGCAGCAAGGCCAATTGCCTTGCAATGTAAAAGTCCTGGGTTCAGATGTCTGCTTTTGAATCCCACCTCCTGCAGTAGTACTCTTGATCAAGGCACTTATCCTAAATGAATACAGTAAAAATTACCCAGCAGTATAAAGGGATAAATCAGTACAGGTAATTTAGTGGTGAATGTAATGGGGGAAAAACCCAACATTGTAAGTTGATTTGGAAAAAGGAGTCTGCACTCTACATCTCCTTGTGTTTAGGAACAAACTCACTGCTCTAGTCACTCAGCCCAGTCCTGTCAGTCATCTCATCGTGTGGCAAACAATAATCAGATCGCCTTGGGTCGATGAGGTGGAGGTGCAGGAACAGCGATTTTGCTTTCAAGAGACCCCCATCAGGCCCCCGTATAGTAGTAAGATCACTCCTGACTTGTTCATCTCACAGGCAGGCAAGTGCAAATGATTGATCCAGAATAACCCTACCTCATCTGCCGGTGCCCGTTGGCAACAAGAGCGACTGCACATCTGACCACGACCTTTAGCTCTGCACACCCTGGTTCCTCAGGTGGTGCTGATGTGACCGAGAAACCTGGGTCCACAGAAACCTCTCCTTCCTGCAGGCACCAGTAGTGTGTGTGGCTCCTTTATTGAGGGGTCGTGCTATTTTCCCACTGCAGTTTTCACCCTGTTTATGACTTTGTGTTGTAGAGTTAATGTATGGCATAGCTCATGTGTGTAATAGTGTATGTGTTACCATTTGTGCCTTAAAATGTACTTAATACTCGTAGGTGACCAAATTGCCTGCAGGACTGTGGTCTAATCAGCAAAAAGGGGGGTGGGGGGATTTTCCAAAGATGGCTTTACAATAAATTTGAAATTCCTGTCATCCATGAACCTTGCCGAAATGCACATTTAGATGGAGACTACCGCTTCCTATGATGTACGATAGCGATTAAAACTTTTTCAGGTAATGCACTGCAAGGTACTTGACATCAGTAGAGTAATGCGAGTTGAACCCCATCGTGTCCTTGTGAGAAACCAGTACTTTCTTCCCCCATACAGTGTCTTTTTTTGGGAGAGATCAATGCTGTGCTGTAGGTGTTAGCGGGAGACAGAGAATAGGATCATATGGTTCTTACGTGGGGGACTGTCAGGCCAGGCCGCCATCCCATTGTCCCTGCACCTAGAGAGCGGGTATCGAGTGCTCGTGTCCATCAAGGAGATTGACCATCATCGAAGTGACAAGCAACATGGAGTGTGAACTGCCTGCTCTTAAAGAAGATGAGCCCTGGAGGTCCTTTTCCAAAGTCTTAACGGTTCGTGGTCTGCCAGAAAAACACCCGACCTTTAACGTTGACTGTAGTTCCCAGCTTCCAACATACAAAACCTCGCAAAATTTCCCTGTGATGGATGATTCTATGCTCACTGGTAGTGCCATTAAACGTAAGAAATGTAGTTATCCAGAAAAAGTTTGAGGGTATATCGTTTACCTTACGTTGTATGACTTCCTTATCCTCACTGGGAACATGGAAAACCCTCCTTGGTCGAAACCTGAGGAGCTTCTTCCCACCTGCGAAGAAAACCAGGTAGTAAATACAGCTCATCTGGCAAATGGCCCAGTTGCATCAGCATCACGCATCACAACAAACACCAGTTAGCCTGTTGAGCAGAGCAGTGTCTGGGAGCATCAGCTCTGGAGGTGTGATGTGATCGACGTGAGCATCGCTGCTTGCTTTCAATTTATTCACCGAGCCGGGTACTTCAGGTGGCATGACTCGTTTTGGCAGAAGAATGGAAATTACTGAGCTCCTCATTGAAAAAGCTCCACCGAAAGAGCGCTTGGGTCTTGCTCATGGAGGCTGGTGCACGTGTAAGGGTCGTTCCATCTGAGCACTTAAACGCTCGTCAAATGTGTTATTTGCTCTCATTTACAAACTGACGTAGTTACCTGCACAAAGCTGGAGAACAGCGTAACAGACTGGATGTCCCTGCTCTGGAACCGTGGCGTTCCAAATGAATTCGATGACGGGGCCCTTCGGTGCCACTGTTGAAAGGAGACCCTGGGCGGCCAGCAAGTAACAAACAGATCAATAACATTTTGCTCAGCTGTAAGGCAATGGGAACCGCAAGCTACCAGCATTTTCTCTCAGAGTTTTTCCCGGAACGGATAGCGGAGACCTGCGGCATTTTTCTGCACTTCGGGAACATCGTTAGCCTTGACATCAGGAGGTGGCCATTTGAGAGGAGACGTGCCGATGGCCATTCGGGACACCGAAGTCGCAGCTTTGATCCCTTTTTTTAAAAAGCAGCCACAGGTGGGTTAATCCCTTTCCTGTAAATGTAAATACGAGGGTAAGTGAAAAAGTATGTGCAATAGTGCGTACTGGTGTGAGTGCGAGACTTCTAGGATGCTGACGAGGCTTGGTCTCAAAGTCCTGCGACGGTACATGGTGCTGTGGTTCGGTGGCCCGGCTCAAAGTTGACGGTGCAGCGCCTGGTTCCGCTCGCTGTGACTTCTCCCAGAGCTCGAAATTACACAGTATTGTTCCACATGGAGGTGGTAAAACTACACACTGTGCTGCAGTTGCAAAACAAAAGTTTATATCCTGCTTCGTTTCTCACACTTAGTGCAGGCAGATGAAGCTTAATTATTTCCGTTCGGCTTCAGCAGTTTCCCATCTGGCACTTGAACCTGTAAACTTCTGGTCCACAGTAGTCCTTTGCCAGTACGGTATAATGCTGCACCTGGTCACAGTGTAACCAGCAGCAGCAGGAAGTGCCGTTGACTCCACGACTCGGTGTCCCTGTGCTGGACGTCTTGGGCAGAGACGCAATGGCCATGATCCTTTTGGGTGAAACCACCAGCCATAACTCCTTGTGCATTAGCAGCTTTTGTCTAGTCCTCTTCCAGACATACTGCGTCTTGGCACTGCGCTTACCACCTTCAAAGCCAGCGGCGGGTAAATCCGGTGCCCTGGATCTCTGTGGCACTATGCGGGATTGTCCTTGGGAACCGATTCTGCAAATTCCCACATCCATTTCTCTTGTTAGATGCCTTCGCGCTCTGCAGAACTGAGGGGTAAAGAAATGAGATGCAAGTTCCACAGTTCCCGCGATGGACCAAGGCTGGTTGTCCCAGTGAACCGGCTCATCGCAGCAGCCTTCTCTCTCCAAGGGGCTCCGTCGGGGTCCTTAAACTTGGCGGGCACCTCCTTTCCCAGCCTCGAGCCAACGCCATTGACCGCCACAGATGTCCGTAAAGCAGATGGGCATCAATGAGTCAGTCGGCTGAGCCGGTGACACCCGTTGCGAAGGGCTCCGAGATACTCTTCCGTCTCCTCCGTTATGATTATTATTTATTTAGCTGCTCGCTGAGTGCTTCCATCCAAAGCGACCTACTGCGACTGAGACTTTGTGCAGCTGTTTATTTCACTCAAGCTGTTCATGTGAAGTACTTTGCCCATGGATGTAATAGGTGGTGCAGGGCCCCGGAAACCGAGCCCGGACCTCTCGGACCCCCTGTCCAAATCCGGGTCCTTATGTATTCTGCTACCTGCCTGATTTGAAGAGATCCTTTTCCCGATGGGGTCTCTGGAAGAAAGCGACTGGACGGAGGAACCCAGTTTACTGAGCTCCATGGAGAGGTGAGAGGCTAGTCTGAGCAGCAGCAGGACACTCGAGTGGCGGGTCGCTGGGAGGTCTCTCCATCTCATACTGCTGCCACACTGCAACTTCTTGGGCAACAGCCTCTCTCTGCACAGCTGTGGATCTGGCAACTGTGGCTTCACTTGTCCTTGCAAATAGACATCTGCAAACTTGGCGCACGAACAGCTCCTAGCTAAAGCCTCCGTGGACTGCCAGTTGTCTAAGCACACAATATACACACACACACACACACACACACAGAACCAAACACCTTTGTTTTGGCGATATGAGCTCGGCTGACGCGCCCAGTGACATTTGCACTCGCACAGTGGAGCTGCATGACCCAAGACGTGAGAACAAACGGCCAACAATCTCGCACGGCGTCCTGCTGCACATTGCGAGCCCTGTGCCGGCAGGAGGGACCGCGGTCCGTTCGAGGCGATTGTGGGCAGAGTGCGGCAACAATGCACCTCTCTTTTCCCCCCGCGGCGGATCCGAAAGCACGGCTCCCAGCAGGCCCTGGGCGTGTAGGCTTGGACGGAGAGACTCAGCAGTGCCCGGGGTGGCCTGCGGTCCTCTCGCGAAGGACGGCGTCCCGGCGATGAATCCGTTCCAGCCCTAAAATATCAGAGGCGCACGATTTTGTGCCCCGCCTGCAGTGGGATCGAAGTTCGGTGAATGATGCGAGGCCCCGAGGGAGAGTTTCCTGGAGCTCGCCGACAGAGGTGGGCGAAAAGTCCGTGACTTGCGACTCCTCGGAAGCGTACAGCACCGTTTATCACCACCTTGGAAGAGGTGTCCAGCCCCGGTCCCGCAGACCCCGTCCGTGCGTTCCGCCTTTTCTTCCCCTTCGTCCCCTTCATTAATTGGCTGTCATAGCTGTGCATCGACTAACGTCGCTGCACAAAACGCACAGGTGGACTCTGTTTGCGTTTTCAATCCTGTGAAATGACGTTTGAGTGGGGAGATTGATAGAGGCACGCCACACCAATTTCTCATTCGTTTTGGTGTTGTCCTCAAGCGGAACGCAATAAATGAGCATTGAACCACTTTTTGATAAACCCCTTAAGTTAATTGTTGAAAAGCTAAGAACGATTAAGTGGCCGATGTGTCATTGTTAACAGCGGTTTAATTACTATTCCAGAAAGATCTCTGCTGATCTTTTACCTGTTACGCAGTTTCCGTGTTTTTTTTAACGGTCTAAAGTGATCAAGCTAATGTGTTTGGATGAACCTTATTAGAGCTGTGCCACACTTTCAGCTAATAACTTTATGAATCACGATCAAACCAAATAATATTAAGCCCTCAAGCAGGGTAAAGTAGGGGAAATTTCAAAGATGTCTGCCGCCCACATAGACGCTACCCTAGGACTTTGACCACTAACAACAGGGACGGTGTGTATGAAGCCCGTTTGGGTTCTGTGGTCTCGTTCCTGGATCGGATTCCTCGACGTGTCACTGGTGCTCCTCAGAAGAGCAACAGCAGCATCACCGGCACCTCGGTCCTCGACCCACAGCCCGCTCTGCTCTCTACGCTCTTTGATTTTGGGCACGGGGAAGAAATGAATTCTTCATGTCGTATTGTGAGATAGGTTTTCTCCTTCTGCAGAGACATCTTAAGGGTTTTTGTGTAGGAGCCAAAAAACAGGTCTGAAGGAATATCTCGCGTCACGTCGGCTCAGATGAAAAGCACGTGCAGACAGTAGTGTCCTGGAAGGATTATTACCGCGCTCCCTAATGGCTCTTGTGAAAGCCTGACCCTCTCTTCTGAGGCCTCTTGATGGTCCTCACAGACCCTCCAAGTGAGAAGTGGACATTGAACTGGAGAAAGGGCTTCGCACGTCATGAGGTAAGTTGGGAAACTGCGATGAGCACAGCAGCTGATTCGATTTGTTCATCGATCCCCGAAATCTCATCTTGAAGTGAGAAAGAGCCGACAGAGCATCACCAAGAAGGTATTTGAAATAGATCTCTCCAGATGGAGCAGTTTGGCAAGGTGAAGGGCAGGTGAGTCCTCCTACTACCTCTCCAGGTGCTCATGTGTCAGTCATCACTCCAGGTTCTTAGAGAGGGCACTGGGTTCAGTCATCCACAGTGACATTTATTCATTTAGCTGACGCTTCTCTCCAAAGCGACTTACCATGTTAAACTACAATTATTTACCCCTCTATACAGCTGGGTCGTTTTACTGGACGACTGGACTCGACGGGCTGCCTGTGGTGTCGCCACCAGACATCAATCCTGGGATCTCATTTTCCCAGAAGGGCAGCAATGATTCACCCGCTCTGGGCTCTAATCTCACAAAGTGGAGAAGGCCGTCTGGCCTTCAGCACACAAGGACTGATAAACATAAACAAAGGTTTTAATACTATACACAGAGCGCGAAGGTCTTCAGGATCTTCTCTCCTAGGTCTCATTAGGAGATTCGGGTTATTGCAGACCTTGCGCAAGATGCTTGTCATCAGTCACACACACGGTCTTCCGGTTCTGTTGTCTTTACGCTGACTTTTCTTTGCTCAAAACAACACTGTATGCACTTGTGCTGGGATGGGGGCCTCGTCCTCCAGTTCGGTTTTGTGTGTCGATGATGAGATGTGGGAGACGTCGGCGGCACGATGATGGCAGAGAGCCGAACCACAGTCCTCCGACCACAGAAAGACTCCGCGTCCGTTAAGTTCGAGAAGAGATGTGTCACGGCAAAAAGGCGGCTTACTGTCGCACTCCACTGTCCAGCCTCCACGTCCAGGACTGTGGTTTTACCTACCAGAAACACTGAGCCAACGAGCTTCAGCTGTGAACTATTTACAGTGATTTACTCATTCATAGGGGAGGGTAATTTTTCCTACGTGAATTCCAAGTAAGGACTTTGATCAAGAGTAATACAGGAGGAGGTGGGATTTGAACCCGGGTCTTTTGAGTGCAAGGCACCGACTGTAGAACCCTGGAGCCAAGGTACTTACCCTAAATTGCACCAGTAAAAATTTGCTCAACTGGATAAATAATTGCAAGTCCCTTTGGAGAAGGTCAATGTTGGAATGGATGACGGTAAAACATTGCTGTCCAATGTGGGTAAAGGCGTCTGCTACACATGTATTTACTGGACATGTAGAATTTCCTGCTAAACACAAAGGTGGTGTTCAAACACCTGGAGCAACTTTGTGTCCTTCGTTCTCTCTCCCGCGGTCCATCCTCAGCCTGCCGGTTCACGCGAGCGGAGCGACGCGCGCACGCTCGAATTTCGGTTTGTGCCGTCAACGCCGGCGCTCGGCTTTTGCTTAACGAGCGCTCAGCTTGGCCAGGGCTTGTGGGACTCTGTGCCGCGATGGGTGTCTACAGAAGCGCTGCTGTGTAGTTGAGATGCAAAGCATTTCCTCCCTGGTTATTTAATTGCCCCCGCCCTCCCACCTCTCGAGGTCGCCCCAAAGCGACGCCCCTCTCTGTGATCTCACCGAATGAATCCGGATGTTTCCTGCGTTGTCCCTGTCCGCAGCTAGTGCCCATGTGCTCACGTGAAAGAACCCAGCACGCACCTTTTCCCACGTCCACCCTTCCCCTTCATTAAGCTGCGTAAAGATGGCGAATGCAGGGGTAGAAATTGAAATTCTGCAGGAGTGTGTGCTGTTCAGCGGCGACAGTCGGTGAAAAAAAAAAAAAAAAAACACTGGGAAGGTCTGGTTTGCCAGGACCAGGGATGGAGCCAAACGCAAATGGAGCATCTTGGGACAGCACTCTCAAACCCTTGGCCTTTGCCATGTCGTTCTGAGCCCCGATGCCCAGGAGACCCCCTCGGGTGACCTTCGTTCCTCTCCATTAACGCTTCCTAACGGAGTGATGAGACCGCCGGGAGCCGAGGGGCGACGGGGCTCAGGAACAGCAGCGACTGCCAAGAGCGACGGCCTCTAAAGGTCGAATGGAATAATGGGGAGAGAAAAGAAGAGAAGGTTCAAAATGCTGAGTCCATTGTGAATTAGGAGAGACGCGAGCCAATAGCGCTCGGCTGTCCGCCGCGGCGCTTGCACGTGGAACGCAACGCCGCTGATCAATTTCCCTCCGCCGCGGCCTGTCAGGGTCGATAAGCCTCCGTCCTCTGTGTCTCTCTCGTTGACTCGCCTGTCATCCTGTTCTCCCAGCGGTGCCCCGCTAAAATGCCTGATTTTTCTCTACAGAACATTCCAGAAGTTCACCCAGCGAAAGGGATTAGAAAGGAACTGAATTCATGCTGTAGGTACTTTTGCCCAACAGCTCTGGTGAGAGGATGTGACAGCAGTCTCTGTGTGTGTGTGTGTGTGTGTGTGTGTGTGTGTGTGTGTGTGTGTGTATTCGTGTGTGTGCGCGCACCACAGGTTTGTGTTGGCACTCGGTAAATAACAGCATTTGAGCTGCTGAGGTTGAGCACAGACCCGCCTGCGATCACACCCACACGCAGCACTTGAGTCCATCTTCAGTTCGCACAGATTTTCTGTTCTCATCGTATCCATCAACAGGGGGGTAAATATAATGGTTTTTTTTCCCCTAATTTTCAAAGCAGAGCTGTTGTAGTGTTAACTAACTTCTCACCTATGCTGTGAGCAAACTTCTCTGCACAAAGTCACCTGTGCACCCTCACCTGTCCTTGGCGCCCCAGAGGTTTTCTCTCCCTTCGCTCGTCTTCCAACGCGCCTTTTTAACCGATTGTCGTTCTCAACGTCTCTCTGTTCTAGGAGAACCGTTGGGGAAGGATGCAGCTCATCACGTCTTTGGCTCAAACTGAAACGTCCTGTGGAACCCGCTGCCGACCTTTCACATGTGAGAAAGAGGACGTAGAAAAAGCTCTTAGTTCCTCCCGTCCTTCAGAGCTCGGAGGACTTCCGGACGGAGGTCTCCTTGGCACCTCAGGGAAAACAAGAGAGACGGCGTCTCCCCATGGGCTGCGAACCCTAATCCCGTCTTTGCAGGAAGGCGCAAGGAGGCCGTTCCGTGGCTCGCCGAGTGTGACCGGGGGGTCAAAGCTTAATGGAACAAAATCCGAATCGGTCCAGTTTGCTTGCCAAAGGGTGGAGAGGGACTGAAAGTGCGAAATCAGGTTTGATTGTGGAGAAAACCAACGAGTGCGGCACGTTCTCATGATGGTTAGTTGAGCGTGTCCTGCACATCCAGAACTTTGAGTGTTATCGATGGTCACCGGTCGGAAGCGGGAGAACCGTTCACACGGCCAATCAGAGGGCCAGTTGCACTGCCATTGGGCCAATCGTGGGGCGGCACACGGTGCCGCCTCCATCACCAAAACGGGATATAAACGTTTCAATCCGTTCGTTTCTTTTCTTTCGAGAAGTGGCTTCCTGGACCGAAATGTTGTCTATTTTCATGTTCATATGGTTTAAGAAAGTTGGCATGACTGACGTTCAGGTTTTATGAGATCAAATTACGCCGTGACCTGACGATCACGACATGTCGACGGGCCGTTGTGAGCCAGTCTGGTCTCCGATGCAGATGCTGAGAGGTTGATTCGAACGTCTTCGTGGTTCTACTGAACTGGGCCCAATGGAGCGGTGTCACTCTGAACGGCCCAACAGCCTCTCTGGCTCTACTGAAGCACTCTGCGTTTTCTGCTCTTGAGGAGTTGCTCTCCCGGAGAGGTTTTACGCCAAACAAGCGTCTCTAAATTTCATTTAGTTCCCTTTATCGGCTGATTCTCTTCTTGTGTAGAGAATGGAGAGCTCCGGGTATCCAAGGGTCCAATTTAGAGTCTTAGCAGTTTGCAGCTCATCCTGGGAAACGTGAAATATACACTCTTTTATTTTCCCTTTGTTTAAATTAGCCCTCACTGTCTCCTAAGTGTGGCTGCAGATCTGGAGATGCTGGAAGGGCTCCCTGAAGCGGAGCTAATAGAATATTATAGAGAAAAAAAGGTGTAATTATAAACACTCCACATAGTTTCACGTCATCTAAACGCTTTTTTCTTTCCCCCCAGATTCTGTTTTTATGTTTCTGTTTATTTATGGAGGATTATGAGCTTTTTGGATATGCAGCATCTTCCTCCAAGCAGAACAGAATAGGTCATTTTAATTTTCTGTGTATTTTAAGTGTTGCTTCTCGCTTACAGTTTACGTTAAATGGCACACCAGCGCAGACCTGCAGGATATGGATGGATCATGCAAATGAGGAGGAAGTTTACTTTTATGATTATGTGATTAAAGAGTCGAAGGATTTGCTTTTTCTGGTATATCAGTGCAGATTGTCCTGCGTTAATCACTGTCATTATTTATCATTAATTATTATTTAGTTGACTTCTTTCTCCAAGATGAGTGACGCTATCAGGTTTGCTCCCTAAGATACTTATAATTATTCACTTATTCACTCACTTTTCTTCATTGCTTCTCCAAGTCAAGGTCATGGTGGTGTGGAGCCTCTCCCAGAAACTCAGGGTGCTGCGCTTGGTGCAGCCTGGATGGGAGGCCAGTCCATTGGAGCACCGAGAGCAATGTATCTATTTATACAGCAGGGTAATTTGTACTGTATCCATTCAGAGTAAGTTCCCAGAGCAACTGTAGCACAGTAAGACATGGGATTGAAACATCGCTCCATCAGTTGCAAGGTGATGGTCTCAACCACTACACCACTTGCTGCCAACTGGTGATCAAGGACCGTTCTGTTATTGTGCACATTTTGGAAATTAAATGTGCTCTTTTTGGGCTTTTTTGGTCGCAGGGGCTGCGGTTCGAGGGAGGTCTCAACTGTGGTCCAGGGTCTCGCTCTTCCATTTCTTTGCGTGCTCATCGGTGGAGGGGGGATGTGTGCCGGGTCTCGAACCGCGACCGCAGCCTCTGTGAGGGACAGGCTGAGTAAGAACCGCGAGCAGCTCGGCGGCACGGGGGGGGGGCTTGGATAGCCCCACCGCACGCCACTTGAGGAGCGTTCCCACGGTTATCCGTCTGACCCATTGGCTGCTGCTGAACGACAGGAAAGAGTGAGCAGGATGAGTGCAATCGAAGGGCCTCGTTCGCAAACGCACTCTTATCGAGCTCAACGGATTCTGGAACAAATGTTGAGTAAAACAATTTCCTAGTTTCGCTCATCTGCATTCCTCACGTTCTCCGAAGTTGCTGCGAGTCTTGATCGTTGTGTTTCAGAATTGTCAAATTGTGCCTCTGCGGCCGTTTTTGATAATATATTGCGACTGGAATCTCTGCGTATTTCTATCCTACCATTTTCTTCTAAAGAGCCTCCCCACGTTGTACCGTAAACCCTAACCCTACAGCACGGAAGTTGTGTGTCACCGCTCTACGGACAACGTTATCTCGTTGAAATATTCAGTGGCTGTTGGCGCAAAGGAATCATAAATTGAACTCTCACAGAGAAATTTCATGAATACAAAAAAAGAGTTGACGCCAATAAAGTGATATTTTTCTAAAAAAAAAAAAAATAAAAGCTGAGGTCCAACTCCCGAGATCTATTACCGTTTGCAAATTTTAGCTTTTGTCTGCTAATATTCAGTATAAAAGGAGTAACATGTATTTCCTGTGCCTTCATGGTATCCTGCACTCATTTCATTTCCTGCTTTGCCTGTAAGTCCAGGAGGTCTCTCATCTCGAAAGTTAATTCCCCGAAGGTTCGCCTCCCGACAGGAAAGACGAACAAATCCACACAATGCAATTTGCCTGCGATCCGCAAGGTCCTGCAGATGCCGAAGACACAGTGTGGCTCAGATCGCTGCTACATGATACCAGCACGTGTGTGCTGGCAGACGTTGGCGAGTTCTGACCATTCCTCTGACCATTCTTCTGACCACTGCTCAACCCATCCACCAAAACCCCTGATCAGGGACGCAGATGTTTGAAAGACTCTGTATAACATGGCGACACTCCGACCTCCACAGTGGGCCTCTAGTAGACCGGATGAAACGCAGTCCCGTCTGGAAGAGTTTCCCTCCTTTTTTTTGCCCATCTTCATTTTCACAAATGTAAAGTATTTTTGGACGGACTGAGGATACCATCAAGTCAGATCCAAAGCCAGGTGATTTTACAGTATAGACAATGTGTCACTGTGTGAGAAGATCACTCTATAAGAATCAATTGAATTGAATTCAAAGATATATCAAGAAATGAGTGATTTACTCACTTTCTTATACTTTTTGCCATGTTGACTTAAAACGGGATGTTTGCATGCTTAGCTACTTCTTTTTTTACGCTTTTATGCAACAGGGTGAACCGTTCAGACAAAGCACCATACTGAGGGGTCCTACAGCAGGAACAGCGATTGAGCCCCTGTCCTTTGACTGCACCCCCTGCTGCCTTGACATGAGTTCCAGATCCTTCACAGTTCTGCACAGGCTTCTGAAATTCCAGGTTTGTTCTGTACGATCCAGACGCCCACAGTCCTTCCTTTCCCGCCCATTTCCAAAGGGGTGTACCGCAGCTTTTATTAAGACTGAGGAAATATGAAGCGGGACAAAGGACACTGCTGCGTGTGCTCTCAGAATCACCGTGCGGAGTAACAGACGCGTCTCCAACAAAGCTCCTTTTTCTTGGCCTATATTGACCCCGGTGGCCCACTGATCAAAGTGCAAATGTTGTATAAAACATCCAAAGAACCGAAATAAGGAGAAGTTCCAGATGTATTGGCCCCATAGGTGAGTGGTTATTATATTCATCTGTAGGCTCTGCACTTGCAGCCAGATGGGAGATGAGAAGATGAGGGTCCAAGTTTTGACCTCAGGAGGAACTCTGTCTCTGCAAAAGCTCCGGCTGACTTTTCCATCCAAGAACACAGCTGACTCCACGCTTTTCGTAAAAGAATAAGAGAGGTTCCATTCCGCTGGAGAGCCTAATCCAATGTGACACAAACATATATTTTTGCAGGTTCGTATGAGGCTGTAGGCCCGACCCACAGCTTTGCAGATTATGGGCTAGCCACCCGTGGAAAGAGCTCCTTCAGTTTTGTCTCTCTGAAGGCTAATGTTGGGGCGAAGATGTCCTGCCTTACTCCTCCTTTCCGCTGGAGCTCCATTAGGGCCGAAATAATGATGAAAAGGGACATAAAAGAGGGCATCTGTGCGAATCCTTCAATGGCGGGTGCATTCTTTCCCGTCTCCGACTGGCAGGGAAATGTCAGAGACGGGCAAATTGGAGACGGTAATGAGATCATGAGCCCAGACGCCGCCTCGGTAACCACGGCGAGACGGATTTTGGAAGAGACGGGCAGCTGTGACAGTGCCGAAATCGCGGCTAATTCAGCAGCTGCCGGAGCACCTGCAGCGTGGAGTCGGCCTACCGGGGACACGGAGGAGCTACAGGCTGTGGGCTCAACTCAATCTTTCACCAGATATCCTTCTAGCTCACTTTAGAAAGAAGACTGTGTTTAAACGAAAGAGCAGCGACCCAAATTTCCCACGTCGTTCTGAGGACAGTCAGCTGTTAATCTGCTAGAGGCGAAAGGTCATTAGAATATGGTAGAACATCTGATGAGATGAGCAGGAACCCCTGTGCAATGCCCTCCATGTGGAGATGCTGAAGAAACAGGAAAGTTGTTCAGACGTTTCTGGAGTGTTGGTGGCCTCTTGAATCACCACGTCGCACACATCTTCTCTCGCTCAGCGTCTCCTCCTTAGCCGTACTTGTGTTTGAGGACTCTGGCTCTTGTGCAGGTGTGAGCTCCCAGTGGTGGCACATCTCCCCACTGGGTATCCCGGTGCCCCTCTTTGGCTCCTTGGACTGACGGCTCATGCCGAGACTCTTTGAACTCGTCGTATTTGTTCTCCTGGGCGCGTCACGAGGAGCTGCCATTCGCCGTGAAGCAGGACTCATCTTCTTAAAAAGGTTTGTCTTCTTCCGTCGCGAACGCAAGACACCAACCGGTTTGGACCCAGCCACCTCCGTACTGGTCCTGCCCGTACGTTGCTGTGAAGGTAAACGTCCTTTTTGTGCCGCATGCAAAAAAGTATGGGTGTCTGTCTTCAGAAAGGCTCTGTCTTAGGTCAGCGGTTAATGCCAAACCATCTCATGCTGACTTGACTTTAACAGGACTTTATGGGCTGGCTTTCAAAGGCGACGTGTAGGTTTCATTCGCAGGAAGGAGCCTTCTGGTGCTGCACAGCCAAAGAAAGGACCTCAAACTGGTCCGGGTGTCCAACTGCCTACGAGTAATAGAAAGAGGATGAAAATTAATGTTGTTATAATACTGAACGTAATTAGGGTAGATTGGATCATTACTGGCTGTCTTTGTGTGGAAAGTTCTAGTACAACGTGAATCTTTCCAACAGAGCTTAATTGATGTAGTGAGCAGAGTCGAGAAATGCTACTAGCTGTTGGGATTTGATTGTGTGTGAAGTGTGAAAAGGATGGATGTGCAGTTTTCACTTTCCACCAGCCTCGCAGATTCATGAAACTTTCTCACGAATTGTCAGAGATCAGGATGAAACAAAGGTTGTCCAGGGCTTCCGCCGCCTCGATTGTGCGCTCAGATCGAGGAACTTCACGGCGCGCCCGGGTAATGACGCCCCGTCCGAATGTCCCGTTGAGTATTTGCTCAGGTCGGCACTCGTTGATGGCTGAGGAGGGGAGGGGACCCAACGCTTCAGGCTCCAATTACAGGTAACGCGGCTAGCCGAGGATGAGGATGCCCTGGGCGGCATGAACACGCTCACACTGCCGTGCCATCAACACAGCTTGCGTTTTCACAGAATCGGAGCAGTCCGACACATGGGCTTTTTATCCACGTCGCCATTGATAATGTCTTTATGAATCGCTCGCTGGGAGAATCGTCCGCTCTTCATCGATCCCGTGGAGCCTCCTCCCGCCATCGATCAAACTCTCATTAGCTTGAGTCGGGGCCCGAGTCGGGACCGGGGCCGCACCGTGACATCCGAAGGCTGTTGAAGGCTGCGGAATGCAGAACTTGGGCTGGCTGATGTAACAGCCGCCTGGATGGAGGGGAGCACAGAAGCTGGCTGTAACGGCCGAGCGCCTGTTGCCTCCTTTTGACTCCCTCAGATCTCCCAGGGACTCTCCCGCTAAGTGAGAATTGCCCTGTCTGTGCAGTCGGGTCTCACCAGTGGATCTCCTGCTGAATACCTGCTCCCACACCACGCCAACACGCCAAGCCGCTTCCCTCCTGTTCTGCTGAATGTAAAGAAGGTGCTCTGGGAAGAGTACATAAGTTGGCCATAATGATACTGTGCGGCGTCAGTCTTGTGGAATATTGTGAGCGTGAGTCACTGGTCACACCAGTCGTTCATTCATTTGTGTGATGGTCCAGAGTCTGTCCTGAAACACAGGGCGTGAGATAGGGCACATGCTGGAGGGGGATGCCAGTCCATCACAGGGCAATCTCTCTCTCTCTCTCTCGTTCTTTGGACTTCGGAGCACTTGGAGGAATCTCACACAAACTTGGGGAGAACGTTCAAACTCCAAAGACTAAGACATGTTTGAATCCACATTCGAACCTGAAGCTCAGGAGCTGTGAGGCACCATTGCCAGCTGCTGTGCCGCTGTGCCGCCCTAAACCAGTCATGACTATTAATTTAAAAGGCTCTGCTGTGCACAGGGACACATGATGGAGCCATAAATGTAAAGGAATCCATATGAAGAATTAATTTATGTGCAATAGGAGCCATCACGTCTCGCACTGATGCGCACAAAATCCCCGCTGAGGATGCAGAAGCTACACAGGTTCAGAGGAACATGGCAGTGGGAAGCAAGGACACGATGCATCCTGGATGACGAGAGCATCACTCCTTCAGGGACTCGGTAATGGACTCCACCGTGTCCCTGTCCCGCACGCAGCTCATGGACACACGGCAGGGACACAGCGTCTCCTCCTGCACTACATGTCTCTTTCCTCCAGCAGCCCGTTGCCCCACGTGAAGCATCGCTGCTGGATCGCGGCAAAACCGAGTGCGAAAGCGGTTTTCGGGACGGCTCTTAACCGGCGCCCTGTGTTGAACCGGTCCTCCGGAGTCAGTGGGGTTTAGGGTCCAATATCAGTGAGCGACACACAAAATTCGAAAAACAGCACTAGTGCAGCAGTCTTTCGTGTCGTTTTCGGTTTCATTTGCTCCAGTTATATTTTATTATCCAATTCACCTCTTCTGGCTGATCTCTTAAGTTCATGTAGTGTGTGTAAATGTTCACGCTCTATAACTTTGAGATGATAACTGGTGAACAACAGATGAACCTTTATACAGCTACTCGCGATGAAAATTGATTCATATGGTGGAAAGAAACTAACTGTACTTAAGAATCACACGTCTGTAACCAAGTGTCTCTTCCTGCTACTGTAATGAACACGCTGTATTTTCTATGAGATGTTCGTCGCTTTGGAGAAAAGCGTCTGTTAAACGAATACATGTAAATGTAATTCGGTCTTAAGAGCCGACAGCCGGCCGTCTTCGTTCGGTCGGGGCAGGGCCAGGTCCCCGGGAGCTGTTTGCCATGATGCCCCGCCTCCTGCCCTAGGCTGAACCGCCACCGGTTCACAACACCAATAAGTCACTTTGGATGCAACCGTTCTTTGGGGGAACCCGAGATGTGTGTCGTTCCTGAACCCAGATCGCCGATCCCATTTTAGGCCCGACTGCATGCGGACAGCGACCGGGGACTCGTCTCGGTGGCCCTCCGCAGTGCACGGAGGAGGCGTGTCCTTATGTTGCCACGGTGACCGTAATTGACGTGTGAATGACGTGGACTGAGCGCGGCTCAGCGTCGCCTCCCTTTCACAGAGAAGCCCTTCTGTGAGCAGAGCTCCTACGACGGACTCGAACCTTCGGCCTCAAAGAGCGGGAGGAACGCTGGGCTCCCTGCGTCAGCCGCCCCTCCGGAAGCGCAGATATCCCGGCCTCGTCGGTCAGCCGCACCACCTGCACAGGTGACCCGGTTCAATTGGTTCCTTAATGAGGGTGGGCTGCTCTTGTGAGTCGTGTCGTCTATGTTGACTGGGGACTCCGGTGTAAAACAGTTACCGCGGTACGCTCTCCTTTAATGGGCAAAGGATTCCCCAAGGTTTCTGAACGCAGTCCCGAGAAAATGAAACATGAAATGAAAATGATGAACCTGGCGATTGCTTTTCCGAGCTTCCTTGTCAAAGACGACAGGTGTGTGTGTGTGTGTGTGTGTGCGTGAGAGAGAGAGAGAGAGAGAGAGACAGGGAGCAAGCAGTGCTGCAAGAATACATGCAAATCCTCCAAGTTCCCTGCTTACACACACACACCTGTTTTGTGGAAAGTGGTGATTGTCTTGTTTACTTTGCAAATTAATGATGAATGCACAGTAATTACTGTACTTCCACCTACAGCTGTGCCAAACGGGATTTACTGTCTTTGCATCATTCCTGCGTTGACAGGCCACGTGCAGGATGAGGGGGACACGGGGTCCACCAGGTGTCCTGCTACGGGCTGCGCTATCAACCCCACTGCAACGCCTGGTTCACAGAGTAAAATCGCAGTGAAAACCTCGACAAAAAGAGTAAAGCCAGTAAAGAGGAGCAGTCCTGGGAGGAGCGCAGTGTCCAGGTCTCCAAACCTGAGTGTCCAAAGTGTCTTCGCAGGCTGTCAAGATACAAGATGAGGATCGGCCCCAAATGAGGGCACGCGGTTCCAGGGATGAAGGCAGCGACCTCCTCTTTATTCCCTGGGCTCTGAACACAAACACAGGCGGCGCTTGGGTGGCTTTTAAAAAGAGTGGGGGGGCACAGGGCTTCGATACACATGACTAACTGTCGACTGCACTGAGGGGGGCGACGGAGCGGCACTGTATGGAAGAATAACGAGCCACAGTGGAGAGAGAAAGAGGCACCCCACTGGTGTTTCTCTCTCTCTCTCACACACGCACACACACACACACACAGTTTATCTCAGTGCAGCGCCTTAAAAAAAAAAGAGTCCAGCTTTCATACAAAAAAATTCCGTCCTCTGGTGCCGCCTGGCAAAGGACCATTTTAGAGATGGACCACAAAGGATGGAGAGGACCCTTGATGGGGGGCTTCAGACCTGGACTCGAACCAGTCCATTCGAGTCACCACACCATTTCTCGCTGCTCAGTGTTCAGATGGACAGGCTGAAGACATAGCGCCGGGTCCCACTGTATGTATCCAGGGTGGGCAGCGCGTGAAGCGGACAACTGGGGAGATGCAATCGGACAAGACCTTTGTGTGACTCCAGAGCTGTGATTCGCACCACGCCGCTGCGTTAAGTAACTTTTCTTGACGGCGATAGAGAGGGACGCGCTATTGGAGGACGGGCACCGCGGCACCGCCCACCTTTCTCTCTCTCACGTGATGCTAGGGTGGAGACTGGAAGGACGTGTCCAGTCCCTGCGAACCTGTGCGCCAGCAGATGAGCGGGATGAACGATTATGAATCACACAGGTAGATGCGCACACACACACTCACACACTCGCAGTGAACAAAACAAAGAGGCCAGTAATGAAGGAAACAAAGAGCTGCTCATGCGGAGAAATAAAGAGGTTCCTTTTCAGCCGTCCACTTCCTCTCTTTCACGCCGCTGGCGTGTCGCTGGGTCGCGGCCCCAGGAGCCTAATGGGAGCCAAGCGGAGCTTTTTAAACATTTGCCACCTGAGGAGCATCTCATTAAGGAGAACTTGTTCCAGTGCAGACGGCCAACAAGGCCCAGCAGGGTTCTGGATCTGGTGCTGAGGGGGGATTCGGTGTCGGCTCGGCATCGGTGTCTTTTTGTCTGACCGTAACCCTAACCACAACCCTAAACCGTAACCTTAAACATGACCCTGTGAGGGGACCAGAGGTCAACCCCGCTGCCCTGCGTAAAAGTGTCCATTCATCAGAGCAGTGCATTCAATGAATGAATAAGAAACTTCACTAATCCCAGAAGGAAGCTGCACATGGTAACTGCAGCAGTGCATTTCTATACCACCCCCCCACCCCCCCATTTATCTAGGACAGAAACTGTTCCAATGTCACGAAGTCGGTAAAAAAGTATGTCATTTTGTTTTGTGAATATTAATAGCCTGCCTATGTGCTGTAGACTCGTGAGCCTGAATAACCCAACGTCAGAGTGACCGAGGACATTAAACTGGGCCTTTCCGCAGAATGTTCTGGAAGCTCCCACTTCCCCTCGGTGCCCTGTATTTTCATACTGTGCTGGAACTGATAACACTTCATTGGCCAAGCGTTTCTGCACACGGAGTCTGTTTGAGAGCC
Organism: Scleropages formosus; assembly: GCF_900964775.1. NCBI lineage: Eukaryota > Metazoa > Chordata > Actinopteri > Osteoglossiformes > Osteoglossidae > Scleropages > Scleropages formosus. The sequence continues at coordinate 1,473,346 of NC_041820.1, read as the reverse complement.
GGACCCTCAGGTCACACAGAAGAACAACAGATGGAGAAGAACAAGTATAGTGTAGCATCGCTTTGTGAAAGTACAAACGTAGTAAAACATAGTAAACAAAAACAACAGCAAACAAACATAGTAAAACAGTACAGCTTTTTAGAGGAATGCTGGAGCAACCGTCACAAGTGTGGCTATGGATGATTCTAGAATAATTCCTAGAAGATCCAACGATGTATCCCATACGTGGTGAGGTGGCAGGATATTCACCGGTTACATTTCTTTATCCATCTAATGCTTTTCTCCAAAGCAACTTGTCATGTTACTCCACTTACAGTGACTTACCATTTGTGCAGCAGGGTAATTTTTACTGCATCAGTTCAGACCTGAAGGTTGCAGCTCTAACCGCTGGGATGCCTGGTGCTCACTGCTTAACTGGAGCTGCTATTGGACCCTTGAGTTCCAGGGCAGCACGTGGCTGGACCTGCGCTCCGACGTCAGTCCCCGAGTGAACGAGCCCCTCGGACCCGTGCGCCGACCAGCAGGGTCCTCCGCTCCCTTGTCTCGCTCTGGAGCTGGAAGCGCTCGAACCCGAGGGCACCCGGTGCGTCAGATCGCCAGAGTCGACGTTACTGCGGGCTGTTGGCTCCGAATGGCATCTCGCAGCGCGCTTCTGTCGGCAGGAACATTAATTTCCCCTCAAACTCAGTTTCATCTCCCACGGAGACGGCAACTGGTGGGGTCACCTGCGGGGGGGGGGTGGTGTCAGGATTGAGACTCGTTTTTATTGTGCGGGTGGGGTTGGGCAAGGGGGGGGGGGAGCTGGCAATAAGAGAGCGGTCGTTCATCTCAGCAGAGGGGGGCAAGACTTCTTTGTAACCCCAGTCTTAATCCTTTAGGTTAATTCAAACACCAACCACATGTCATATCATCATCATTGTTATTATTATTATTATCATTATTATTATTATTAGTGCTTTGCTTTCAATAATCACGGGTTTGAGCGGAGAAGGGCCTGAGATCCTGAGTGAGAAAGGGTGGTGACCTCAGGGACATCGGCGCCCGAAAACACCCGCATGCCAGCGGAAATGTTCCAGAACACGCGATTTTTCCAATGCCGTCGCACCACGTAGAAAACGGGCTCTGAGAAGCGTGTAGATCGATACAGGGCTCAACTGGGCTGCGTTTCACTGAAACAAATGCGTACGCTTGTTGTGCAGATGAGCCGAGAGGATGCGGACGCGACGGGACGCGACGGGACGCGGGCTCGTTAATCCAACAGATGGTTATGTGTCTGAGAACAAGACCCTGGAGGCCGACGCCTCGGCTGAGTAAACACCAGTGGCACGGATTCAGGCGGAGAGCAGCATCTGAGTGTCCAAAACAATTCTCAGCATCTTCTGCTTGTTTTACACACATTGTGTGCCCCCTCGCTGCAGCCCAACGCACACACACACACGCAGGTTTGCTCTGAGTGACTGGACTTCTGTGTGGCGGAACAGTGATGTTCAGGGTCTCAGGGGAGCGGCTGTCACTGGTGCGCAGAGACCCAGAGCTGCACAGGGATGTATGCAGATGGGTATTAATAATACATAAAAAAATAAATAATAAAAAATAAATTCACTTCATGGCCTTGAGACAGAGAGAGCCGGAGAGGGAAGCAACAGGGGGCGTATCTCCACGGGGAGAAATATCAATGGCTTCCTGGAATGAGTCAGGGGGGTGAGCCACATTGCGGGGGTGCGGTGGCGCAGTGGGTTGGACCACAGTCCTGCTCTCCGGTGGGTCTGGGGTTCAAGTCCCGCTTGGGGTGCCTTGCGAGAGACTGGCGTCCTGTCCTGGGTGTGTCCTCTTCCCCTCCGGCCTTACACCCTGTGTTACCGGGTTGGCTCCGGTTCCCCGCGACCCCGTATGGGACAAGCGGTTCTGAAAATGTGTGTGTTTGTGTGTGTTAATAGAGAGGGAGGCAGAGGGAGACACGCTCAGAGAAAAAACTATGGTGACGAACGAACAGATGGAATGTGGAAATTAGAAAGACTTTATAAAAAGGAAAGCAGGAAATTAAATGGAGATTACTCTCTGTGGCTGTAGACAATAGAAAACACTTTTCTCCAGATTGTGCAGCTCCTGGTAGGGGACACTGGCTCATCGTCAATCGCAGATGTTCACATTTCGATTCAGAATATTACCATAAGTTCCACTACAGCGCCATTAGTCTTAGTTTCTGCTCTTTCCTCTGCGAACGGTGGGGATCAGCTTTGATTACTGTGACATACGAATGACATCTAGCAGCTGTATGTGTCTGAAGTGCAAATCTCATGCATCTGATTTTGTTGCTGCAGAAGCTTGTGTTCCTGAGCCCCAGTGTGTGTAACTGGGAGAACAACAGCCTGCCATCATCTCACCAAAGTTCTCCCATCGCTACTTTTTTTTCCTCCCACAGTTCCTGCTTTTGGTGGAATGGGATACAAAGTGATTCATCAGCCATTCTGGTCCCAGTGATGGGAAACATTTAAACTGCCTGATGTAATAGATAAGACAGAATTTACATCCAGAGACAAGACAAGCTGCCCCACCATATGATTCCGCGTACTCCTCTCGAAAGATGGCCAGCTGCCCCACCATATGATTCCATGTACTGCTCTAGGAAGGAGGCCAGCTGCTCCACCATATGATTCCGCGTACTCCTCTCGAAAGAAGGCCAGCTGCCCCACCATATGATTCCGCGTACTCCTCTCGAAAGAAGGCCAGCTGCCCCACCATATGATTCTGGGTACTCCTCTCGAAAGAAGGCCAGCTGCTCCACCATATGATTCCATGTACTCCTCTCGAAAGAAGGCCAGCTGCCCCACCATATGATTCCGCGTACTCCTCTCGAAAGAAGGCCAGCTGCTCCACCATATGATTCCATGTACTCCTCTCGAAAGAAGGCCAGCTGCCCCACCATATGATTCTGGGTACTCCTCTCGAAAGAAGGCCAGCTGCTCCACCATATGATTCCATGTACTCCTCTCGAAAGAAGGCCAGCTGCTCCACCATATGATTCCGGGTACTCCTCTCGAAAGAAGGCCAGCTGCCCCACCGTATGATTCCGCGTACTCCTTTAGGAAGGAGGCAAGCTGGCCCATCATATGATTCTGTGCACTCCTCTAGAAATATGGCCAATAGGCCCATTGCATGATTCTGTGCCTCCCTTTGAACAGAAGAGCAGATGAGTCATCACATACAGCAATGTTTGCGCCCAATTTGTAGAATACAAAGCTCAGCCAGCAAAGCGTGAAGCCAAATGTGGGGTAAGGAAAAATGCTTGCATAGACATGTATGGTCACATAAAACCACACGAGGGTCTTCTTCAGTCTGCTAATCAAAGTAAAGCCCACACAGCTGCAGAACTGACAAAACATACTTGTTGTTTTATAATTTACATTTAGCCAACGCTTATCTCCAAAGCAACTCACAATTTTGATCTACCTACAATTATTCACACATTTGTATAGCTGGGTCATTTTTACTGGGGAAATTTAGAGCGAGTACCTTGCTTGAGGATTGAGGATTTCAAACCAGCAACCTTTGGGTCCAAAAGCAGTAGCTCAAACCACTATGCTACCAGCTGTCCCCCAGTTCTTATGATAAAAGGATGCATTAGTTATTAAAGTTCAGTTAATGCTGCATCATGTATAATTAAATGTTTACAAAAGCATGGCTAGAACTGTAAGGTACACAATAGTAGTCCTGTGGAACAAATGAAACATTAACATGAATGAAAGTGAAAGCTTAAAGAAATTTTCCTCACACATATTTGCACTTCCACTCCATGCTGAATGCACAAAAGTTCCTGGGAGAAGTACAGAAGAGATAGGGACTCAGGATAATGAGTTTGTGTCCAGTCCCATTGATGTAACCTCACTTCCCTGTTGGAAACAGGTCCTAGCAGGCAGGTACTGACCTCAGCAGATGGACAGGATATGGAAAGATATTCGATAAATACATACGGCTCAATGGAGGGATTTATTGTGATGCCACTGACCCAGAGCTCATCCACGCTCTCACTTTTTCTTCGCTCACCTCCGCTAGACAATTGAGGCCGACCGTGGGTAACAACCCTCAGGATGCTCTTCTGGTCCTTAGAGCATGAAAACTCTGTCACGGGAAAACTCTTTGTTTTATTTCCCCCCCCAAGCACCTGACGAGCATGTCTGGATGTGTTAGGGTTTCCTCTACGTGCGGGAAGTGCTTCTGACTCCGCTGTCGCATTGCACAGGGATGTACGTTGACGCAATTGGGCCAAGGCACCGACTGCTCATAAGATGCACTTCCACAGTCAAGTTGTTTGGGGGGGTAAATGCTTAATACAAACTCTAGGTTTTTTCATGGCATCTGAGGGCAAAAGAACCTCAGGTGAACCTCCCGCAGCGTTTCTCTGGTGGTACAAGAGCCTGAAAGAGGAAAGCATCTGCCACGAAAGTTCCTCCCCAGTAGCTCTGCTTTGAAAACTGCATCCAGCGAACATGTGGCAAAATTCACCTCGACTCTGTTCTTAGGCCGCTTTCGTACAGCTGCTCAAACTCTTTCTTTTACCGCTCAAACCATGGTCCAGCTCGCATTTCTGAGCGGCTTTCATAAGCAAGCAGGCTGCTGACATTTACAATAATAATTGCCATCAGCAGCTCTCCATCCTCCTTTCGTCCCATTTAAGAGTGCTTTATTAAAAAACAAACATCTGTTCAGTAATGGGATGTCTGCCGGTGAAAGTAATTACTTACTCAGGTCCAGCTGGAGCGGGTCACAATGAACGAGTCGCACCGAGCTCAAGGAGCCCTTTGCTGCTGCATGGTTAAAAGCAAAGTAACTTTGATATTTTTACGTAACGTCCCTTTCCTTCCATTAACGTACTTCAGGGTACGTGAGGCACAGAGACACCGACATGCGGACATGAACGTATCACGGGATGAACGTAGACGTGCCGCTAAGTACAAGTCGTTTAGAGCAGAAATAAATAGAAGGTGCTGCACTGGTTAATTTAAATGTTCCTTAAATTAGTGTTTCAATGTTGAGTCCAAGGCTGTACAAACCAGAATGTTGGCTTTACAGAAGTTTACAGCACGACACTGTAACCGGTGGCGACTGAGGGAATATGTGCAGCATCGCGCGGGTCTGCAGCGGGATCCTCAGGGGATCCCTCGAAATTATGCATGCAGCTGCACGCGTTCGCCGTGGCTTTCAAACACAGCCTCAGCTGCTTTCTAGAGCACATTTACTGTACGCGCTGTGAATGACGGTAAATATTTTGCCCAACGGGTAATCGTTGCCCGTCAGCTTTCTTTCACTCCCAGCGGTTTGCGGAAGTGCAGCACGAACGAGCGGGAAAGGCGTCTCCTTGAGTCGTTTCATGTCCTTCAAAATCAGGTCATTTCACCCACAGCGTGGTCGAAACGAGGTAAAGGGCTCCGCCGTACTGCCTCCGCGCTCCTCCTTTCTAATGTCGGATCCGAAGCCGAGGAATAGAAACGTCCCGGAAGGAGCGCAACATTTCTGTCGCCGTAGCGTGTGGTATTTGACGCACCGAGTGGCGAAAATGAAAAAGCAGGTTAAAGTGCTCATCTTAAATCATTAAGAAAAGGTCACTCTTTGGAAAGGAAATGTTCAGCGAAATCTTTGTGTCCTTAGAAGCAGAAAGATTATGTCTAAATCTAGGCGTTATAACTGCACCGGAAAGCAGTCCTTCTGCATGCATCTCGTACGCCCGAGTCGTCACGCCAAACCAGACGAGCGAGTAGCAGAGCGGTGCTGCCGCACTTCCCATCCGCACTTCGGTACAGGAGCATTGGCTCCAGTCAGGAAGAAAGTCGCCCTGCCAGCGCTGCGTTAGTCAGTAAAATGTCATGTTTGAGCATCTGTAATTCAATCTGAAGAAAAGGGCAAACATGTCACAGCTCGACATTTGGAGAACCAAGCACAGCAAAGTGCTTTTCGCCGATACAATGGATACAAGATTCAAGGGCAACGGGGGCTGACAAAGTGGCCCGTGTGTCTTTCGCTATCAGAAAGAAGATAGTTCTCCTTAAGAACGACGGAGAAGGGACGCAGACGTGTTCCCGTTATCGGGAACTAACAGGTGTTCCCTCAGCAAGGACCTCGCTGGGAAAGTCTGAAAAAAGTCGCGAACATCAAGCACGCAAAACTTTTAGTCTATCGGTCGTATTTCCATACGCACTTTCCTGCAAGAAGTCAGAAGACGCTTCTCTGATTGCAGGGAAATTGGGTACAAAGCACAGACGGAAGTGTGGGGTTTGCAAAGAATAATTTCCCTGGACCCGGTGTGCCGCAGCATCATCTTTGGGATGCATTAGAAAGCAGAATTAGGCAAGGCCAAGAGGACCATAGTGAGCAGTAGAGTGTTTCCATGCTTTAAAGGAAGAGTTGAGCTCCCGACCACCACAGTATCTGTGGTCGTCGCCCACTTGGGCTTCTCCTTCCTCTCAAAATGTTCTGATGGACTCCTGGCGCTGTCTTTAACTGCTCACTTTCTCCTTCTTTTCTCAGTGTGTGAGTGTGTGTGATGTAGACTTTATCGCAAATGCAACTTGATGGAAGACAAAAACTGATCTTTAACATATTGGCTTAGTTGTAAACAGAGTATCTCGTACCTGAAACTTGGTGTCCAGTCCAGGATTCTGCACCGTGTGCGTGAGACCACTGTCCTGGACACCGGATGAGCGGCACTGAGCAAACAGCCGTCGGTTACCGTGAGGACGTTTAGACGTTGTACCGCGCTCTCCAGCACTCGGTTTCCTGGAGCTCAGGTACTTGTGTAGAACAACCCCAGAGGCAGGTGAGTTTTAACCAGACCTCCCACACAACGTCCTTTAACTCACACACCCCACACACTTGATGACCACAGTGATTCAAGGTGCAGGGGAACGTAATTTGAAAAATGCTGCAAAGTGTAACCATTGGCCGACCTTTCAGCAATGAATACGGCAGCAGCAGCAGCAGAGTGACTAGAAACTGGAAGGAGAAAACAAGGTTGACTTTAAACAGATGAATCACTCAACCAGTCCTGCTGTGTTGTGCCACTGAAAGCAGAAGTTCAAGGAAAACATCAGTGTGAATGGATTTAAGGTGGATCCTCAACAAGAACAGGTGAAACACGTACATCCCGTACTTGACGGTTGCTTTTGCCCCCCTTTCTGACTGTCATAGTTGTGTCCTACTGGCTACGGGGGGGGGGGGATGCGCACCTTGACGGGAATGACCATTCAGGAGGCAAATGTAGACATGGTTCAGAGCAACACAACTGCATCTTTACCTGCAGAAATCTCTTTCCATATTATCTCTTGTCTGCATGTTATTACTGAAAACGTGCACCTGCCAGTATTGATCTGATGTTACGTAAGATAAATATGATACTTTGCAGCTGGGACTCAGTGAAGAATTATAGCCAATGAAACAGCCTTCAGCATGTTCAGTACAATAGCAATATTAAACTACACTTGAATGTGATGAAGCTCATTTTAATAATTTAGTGGACCAATTTCAACTATAGTTTGCATTTTTAATTACAGAAAAGACAACCTATCAAGGTTTTCGATCATTTTTTTTTAATAAATTGAAAGTTTCCTGTGTAACTGATGAACATGTGCAATTTCAATCTTCTGGAGCTCTCATGAGTTGCACCACAAGCACTGCACATGCTGGGAAAATGGTAATTCCAACATTAACGGCTCAACTTACAGTGTAAGAATTTGCCTAGAAGACAGCAAAATGGTAATTACACATCAGTAATTATAAAAAAAATGGCAATTCAAAAAACTATGAACCTTGGACGAATGAAAAGCTCAGCAAATAATGCATGAAAAGAATTTCTCACTTCATTACACTCACCTGTTAAACTGCAGTGGATGGATTCTATGCAATTTACTTATTCCTGTTTGCTGAAGATTACATGATATAAGAGCCTGAGATAAGCCTTTAACTTATTACCTGTGGACATCACATTTTCTATTTATATTTATTGATTTAGTGGCTTTCTGTTATCAGTCTGAATATACATTAGGTGATCAATCTCTGCCAAAGATTTTTTTTAACTGAAATGCGCTAAAGGTGAAATTAAGAACTTTGTGAGCACAGAGTAAAAAAAGTGATTCCCTTGACTTTTCCCAGAGGGAATGTTTGTCCTGCAAAATTACTTAATACACAAAAAGCTGTCTTGCCTGATGCTATCCTCAGGGAACGTGTCCCAGGTGCAAATTTCAATTGTTTGCGTGTGGGTGTACGCAGGAGAGGCAGGTGAGACCGAAGGGTAGAAGCACCGATTGAAACAACCCAAACACAACCACAAGGTGGATTAATCAGATAATGTGTGTGAATATGTCTGTAAACATATGTTGGGGATGTCAGAAATGTAAAGATGGTATATGTCTCCCTATATGTCTTATCAGAAATGTAATTTGCTTCTTCAAACACATCAAAGCCATAACCCGGCCAGATACATCCTATATAACACCTCCAGGATCTGCCATTACCTCCCAACACACTCTGTGCAGCTTCTAGTCCAGACCATGGTAGTATCCTTCCTAGACTACTTCAGCTCCCTCCTATCTGATCTTCTGGCGTCTGCCATGAAATCTGTCCTGCTGATCCAGAATCCCACAACATGAGTTTTGTTTGACCTGGTAAAGCGCATATATCTGCCCTCCTTGTCTCTCTCCATTTTCTTCCTGTAGCTGCCCACATGGGCCGTAAGACTCTGGTTACAGCTTGCAAGACCATCACTGGATGGGCTCCCTGACACCTGTAGGACCTGATCACTCGCTCCACCCCAGCCAGACAGTGATGGTTCTACACCTCTAGTCACATGGCGGACCCACGCACAAGAGGTCCAAAATCAAAAGCCCAGAGGTTCTTGTTTCTGGCTCCAGTGTTGTGGAATGAGCTCCCTCTCTCACTCAGAACTGCTGAATCCCTCAGAAAATTTAAGGAGCCTGAAAAAACTTCTCCTCCGTGAACCGCCACCTTACCGTGGTGGAGGGGTTTGAGTGCCTGAATGAGTCCAGGAGCTATGTTGTTTGGGGCTATATGCCCCTGGTAGGGTCTCCCATGGCAGACACGTCCTGGATGACAGACGAGACAAAGCGCGGTTCAAAAACCCCTTATGAAGGAAAAAGCAAGGCTTTCGTTTACCCCGCCCGGTATGGGGTCACCGGGGCCCCACCCGGGAGCCAGGCCTGGGGGGGGGGCTCGCATGCGAGCGCCTGGTGGCCAGGTCTATGCCCACGGGGCCTGGCCGGGCTCAGCCCGAAGCCACGACGTGGAGCCGCTCTTCGGTGGGCTCACCACCTGCCGGAGAAACCGTAAGGGGCCGGTGCATTGTGATTTGGGCGGTGGTCGGGGCCGAGTGCCCGGCCGACCCAAACCTCGGGCGCCAACTCTGGTTTTTGGGACTTGGAATGTCACCTCACTGGCGGGGAAGGAGCCTGAGCTGGTGCGAGAAGTTGAGAGATACCGTCTAGATATAGTCGGGCTCACTTCCACTCACAGCTTGGGTTCTGGAACCACTCTCCTCGATCGGGGGTGGACTCTCCACTATTCTGGCGTTGCCCAAGGTGAGAGGCGGCGGGCTGGTGTGGGCTTATTAATAGCCCCCCAGTTCAGCCGCCATGTGTTGGAGTCTACCCCGGTGAATGAGAGGGTCGTCTCCCTACGCCTTCGGGTCAGGGAACGGTCTCTCACTGTCGTTTGTGCTTATGCGCCTAGCGGCAGTGTAGAGTACCCGGCCTTTTTAGAGTCCCTGGGGGGCGTGCTGGAAAGCGCTCCCACTGGGGACTCTGTCGTTCTACTGGGGGACTTTAACGCCCACGTGGGCAGCGACAGTGATACCTGGAGGGGCGTGATTGGGAGGAACGGCCTCCCTGATCTGAACCCGAGCGGTGAGTTGTTATTGGATTTCTGCGCTAGTCGCGGTTTATCCATAATGAACACCATGTTCATGCATAAGGGTGTCCATCAGTGCACTTGGCACCAGGACACCCTAGGTCGGAGGTCGATGATCGACTTTGTAGTCGTTTCTTCTGACCTTCGGCCATATGTCTTGGACACTCGGGTGAAGAGAGGGGCTGAGCTGTCAACTGATCACCACCTGGTGGTGAATTGGATTCGATGGCAGGGGAAAAAGCTGGACAGACCTGGCAGGCCCAAACGCATAGTGAGGGTCTGTTGGGAACGTTTGGCGGAGGCCCCTGTCAGAGAGGTCTTCAACTCCCACCTCCGACAGAGCTTCAACCAGGTCCCGAGGGAGGTGGGGGACATTGAGTCTGAATGGACTATGTTCCGCGCCTCCATTGTCGGGGCGGCGGTTCGGAGCTGCGGCCATAAGGTCTCCGGCGCCTGTCGCGGCGGCAATCCCCGAACACGGTGGTGGACACCGGAAGTAAGGGATGCCGTCAAGCTGAAGAAGGAGTTCTATCGGGCCTGGCTGGCTCATGGGACTCCTGAAGCAGCTGACGGGTACCGACGGGCCAAACGGAGCGCGGCTCTGGCAGTCGCCGCGGCAAAAACTCGGGCTTGGGAGGAGTTCGGTGAGGCCATGGAGGAAGACTTTCGGTCGGCCTCAAAGAGATTCTGGCAAACCGTCCGGCGACTCAGAGGGGGGAAGCGGTGTTCCACGAACACTGTTTACAGTGGAAGTGGTGCGCTGCTGACCTCAGCTGAGGATGTTCTCGGGCGGTGGAAGGAGTACTTTGAGGATCTCCTCAATCCCTCCGACACGCCTTCCGTAGAGGAAGCTGAGGCTGGGGACTCGGAGGGGGACTCGTCCATTACCCTGGCTGAAGTTGCTGAGGTAGTCAAAAAACTCCTCGGTGGCAAGGCTCCGGGGGTGGATGAGATCCGCCCCGAGTTTCTCAAGTCTCTGGATGTTGTGGGGCTGTCTTGGTTGACACGCCTCTGCAGCATCGCGTGGAGTTTGGGAACGGTGCCTCTGGACTGGCGGACCGGGGTGGTGGTCCCTCTTTTTAAGAAGGGGGACCGGAGATTGTGTTCCAACTACAGGGGGATCACACTCCTTAGCCTCCCTGGGAAAGTCTATGCTGGGGTACTGGAAAGGAGAATCCGACCGATAGTCGAACCTCGGATTCAGGAGGAGCAATGCGGTTTTCGCCCTGGCCGTGGAACACTGGACCAGCTCTATACCCTCACTAGGGTGCTGGAGGGTTCGTGGGAGTTTGCCCAACCAGTCCATATGTGTTTTGTGGACCTGGAGAAGGCATTCGACCGTGTCCCTCGTGGCATCCTGTGGGGGGTACTTCGGGATTATGGGGTTCGGGGCTCGTTGCTACGGGCTGTTCGTTCCCTGTATGACCGGAGTAGGAGCTTGGTTCGCATTGCCGGCAGTAAGTCAGACCTGTTCCCGGTGCATGTTGGCCTCCGCCAGGGCTGCCCTTTGTCACCGATTCTGTTCATTATCTTTATGGACAGAATTTCTAGGCGCAGTCAGGGAACGGAGGGTGTCTGTTTTGGTGGCCGCGAGATCTCGTCTCTGCTTTTTGCGGACGATGTGGTCCTGTTGGCTTCATCAAGTCAAGACTTGCAGCGTGCACTGGGGAGGTTTGCAGCCGAGTGCGAAGCGGCGGGGATGAGAATCAGCACCTCCAAATCCGAGGCCATGGTTCTCAGTCGGAAAAAGGTGGATTGCCCCCTCCGGGTTAGGGGGGAGTTGCTCCCTCAAGTGGAGGAGTTTAAGTATCTCGGGGTCTTGTTCACGAGTGAGGGAAAAATGGAGCGGCAGGTCGACAGACGGATCGGTGCGGCGTCCGCAGTAATGCGGTCATTGTACCGGTCTGTTGTGGTGAAGAGGGAGCTGAGTCGTAAGGCGAAGCTCTCAATTTACCGGTCGATCTACGTTCCTACCCTCACCTATGGTCATGAACTCTGGATCATGACCGAAAGAATGAGATCGCGGATACAAGCGGCAGAAATGAGTTTCCTCCGCAGAGTGGCTGGGCGCACCCTTAGGGATAGGGTGAGGAGCTCAGTCACCCGGGAGGAGCTCGGAGTAGAGCCGCTGCTCCTCCGCATCGAGAGGAGCCAGTTGAGGTGGCTCGGGCATCTGTTCCGGATGCCTCCTGGACGCCTCCCTGGGGAGGTGTTCCGGGCTTGTCCCACTGGGAGGAGGCCTCGGGGCAGACCCAGGACACGTTGGAGAGACTATGTCTCCCGGCTGGCCTGGGAACGCCTTGGGGTTCCCCCAGAGGAACTGGAGGAGGTGTGCGGGGAGAGGGAAGTCTGGAGGACTCTGCTCGGACTGCTGCCCCCGCGACCCGGCCCCGGATAAGCGGAGGAAGATGGATGGATGGATGGATGAAAAAACTTTCTTTCAAAAATGCTTCTCTCCTAATCTCCTATCTGCTCCGTAAACTTTCACTAAATTATCTGTTAAAATTGTTACTCCTTATCAGTTTTATTGATAGTTTTTTATGTAATGTTTACTAGCAGAAACAGTGGTATCAGACTAAATGCCTGCACTTCCTGAATCGCGTCTATATCTCTATCTCTCCCTCTGTCGGTGCAAAGCGCTTTGTTTACTATGAGTAGCACTTCACTTCTGAGAAAAGCGTCTGACAAATCAACAAATATAAATGTGAATACGTAAAATGTATGTTTGCCTGATGATATAATAACAACGCATTTTGTGGAAAAAAACTCTCCCATCTGGATTCATACACACACACACGGTTTCTGAACTGCTTGTCCCGGGGAACCGGAGCCTACCCGGCAACACAGGGCGTAAGGCCGGAGGGGGAGGGGACACACCCAGGACGGGACGCCAGTCCATCACAAGGCACCCCAAGTGGGACTTGAACCCCACACCCAGTGGAGAGGAGGACCCGGTCCAACCCACTGCACCCCCTTCTGGATTCATAATAAAGCCTTAATTTAGGTGTCTTGTCTGCATGAAGCACAGACAGAGTCCCAACGCTTTACCAACCTGCACAAAGAAATGTTGGATGTTGTTCGCCATTCTTCGTCAGTGCAGTGAAGGGCAGGTCTGGAGCCGTGGTGAAGCTGAAAATGACCAACGTTCCTTTGAAATGTGAAGCACACGAATGAGCACCTTGCAGAAAGAGAGCGCTACAGACATGTACATCGCTGTTACCGTTTCCGTTTCGCTGCTTCTCTGACACTGCACTGATTTCCCTGACAGCGCTTTCAAAGCTCTTACACGTCTGAGTGACAAGGCTCTTGCAAGACAGCTTCACATGATCAGTAGACAGACAAGAAGATGAAACAGAAAATATTCTGAAATGCAGTTTTAACAAATCGCAAACACATGCTTTGAATAGCCAACATTTTCAAAACACTTTTTTCATGCATGATACTGCTGAGAGCAGCATTTCCAACATAACGTGACTGTGATTCCTATGTGTGTCGCTGCCAGTGTCACTGTTTCATGCTTGCGGGGTCACCCCCAGCTGGGTGGACAGAGCAGAGCTTATATTGCCGCGTTATTTGTCGTACTTAATAATAAGTCAAGTCATTATTCTTTGGTTTCTTTGCTTGATACACACACACACATTTTCAGAACTGCTTGTCCCATACGGGGTCACGGGGAACCGGAGCCTACCCGGTAACACAAGGCGTAAGGCCGGAGGGGGAGGGAACACACCCAGGACGGGACACCAGTCTGCTGCAAGGCACCCCAAGCGGGACTCGAACCCCAGACCCACCGGAAAGCAGGACAGTGGTCCAACCCACTGCGCCACCGCACCCCCTTCTTTACTTGATATGTAGTGCAAATTCACAGTCACGGCACTAAAATGTCTAAAAACTCTTCTCCGCCCTTGTGCACCAGGTACTCCAGACTGACCCTTGTGCCCTGCTCACTGAAGAGTGCTAATGTCACACCGCTTGTGCCTTTTGGTCCAAGACATGAGCCAGGAGATGCCATGATGGCGATGATTCGGCTCTTTTCACCCGTGACCATGTCGTCTGCCTTCAGCAGCTCCTGTGACGCAGAATGATAACGGTTTCAGTTTCTGTTTCTGTTCCACCGACACGAGAAGGTCCAAGGTGAGAGAGCTGCCCTAGGAGCTGTTGTCGTCTTGTAGTAGCTGATGATGACGCTGGTGATGAAGATGATGATGATGATGACCTCTGGCCAGCAGTGAGGACTTTCCCTGGTTTCTGATGTAATAGATGTCAGTGTAGTGACCGGTGTGGTGCTCCCAACTGCTAACGCATTCAGATATAAGTGAATATACATAAATAAATAAAGAAATGAATCTCTGGAACGAACTTCATCCACACCAGTGCTCTGGCCTGTCAGGCCAAACCGAAAGCTAAATTAGCCCCCGCGGTGTCGATGGCAGACCTTTCGTCACCTTGGCTCGCTTCTGACGTCCAAAGGGTAAGAGGAGTACATGACAGACAAGCATCTCGCTAATGTTTCTGGCAAGTGAGGGTCACTGATGGGCTTCACCTTCACTCAGCTCCTCAATTCCAGGCCAATCTCCCATATTACACTGCTCTCGCCTCTACACACACACACACACACACACACACACACACACACACACACACGCACGCGCACACTCAACACGGCTCTGCGCTGGGGGCAGGCCACTCGGGTGGACGGTTCACAGATTAATTGGCCTGTACATTTTCATCCAGTTTGCATTCGCCAAGAGTCTTTGGAGCCTGCGCAAGAATAAATTACTTGCCGGGCGTCGGCGTCGGCTTCTCGTACCCGCTCTGGAAATTAGCTGCAGGTTAACGCACGCTTTTCCGGAGGCGCAATCGATTTGGAAAAGAGCAAGGAGAGATTCGGACAAGGAGCCTTTACCCCTATCCTGGGACACGGAAAATCTCACAGTCTCCCTTTCAGGGGCCCTGAAGCCGATTGACTGGAGAACAAGGCGGGGAGGCAACGGGCGTCAGACCGCAGACCCGGCGCAGAGGCGGCGGACAAGGCGCTCGAACCCTCGGCGCTCCCCGAACGCTGAATTCGGTGCGAGAAGCAACGCTGCGGCTTTTGACACTTCTATTGATATTGCGCCTAACGAAATGTGGGGACGGGCGATTCAAACCGGTCCAAACGGGAACACCAGGAACGCAGCCTAAGCTGGAGGGGTTTACAGCGTGAGGAAAGGGTGAGGCGTGTTTCGGGAAGACCTCACGAGGCTGCCGAGTAAATAAAAAAACACGAAGGAAAGAAAAAGCGCCGCAGACTCGCCCGGCTAGCGGCCCGAGATCGGAGGTCAGCGGGCTTTTGCTCGGGACCGCTCTCTGTGCCGCGCGCCGTTCTCACCGGCCTTCGCTCCTTCATGAGCCGTCGCATTAATCTGGATTCCGCTTCTGGGGGACTTGCGTTTGCTTCGTCGGTCGTTTTCTTGCGGACAGAGGGGCGAGGAATGAGAGAGCAGCGTGTTTGTTCCCTAATGCAGGTCTGGACTTTGGGTTCAGTCCATCACCGTTCACTGCAAGCATGAATACAGAGTACAGTACAATGTGTATGAATATTCAGCATATTATATGCACTATATGATCAAGCACCAGTTCCATAATCATATAAATAAATCATAAGCTTTCTGTATATGATTATGAAACTGCCTTAACTTCCGGATGAATTATTGAAATTAATTCAACTCTTAGTTTCACAATGAATTTGTACAGTTATTAGTAGCAGAGTTAAACATTTCAGGCTGTTGTATTTAAACCCCATTTGCATTATTTCCATTTATTGTTAATGTGATATTTATGAGGGGGCACGGTGGCCCAGTGGGTTGGACCAGGTCCTGCTCTCCAGTGGGTCTGGGGTTCGAGTCCCGCTTGGGGTGCCTTGCGATGGACTGGCATCCCGTCCCGGGTGTGTCCCCTCCCCCTCCGGCCTTACGCCCTGTGTTGCCGGGTAGGCTCCGGTTCCCCCGTGACCCCGTATGGGACGAGCGGTTCTGAAAATGTGTGTGTGTGTGTGTGTGTGTGTGTGTGTGTGTGTGTGTGTGTGTGTGTGTGTGTGTGTGAGGGATCAGCAGCAGGTTAGAGGTGTCACTTTGATCAAGGTAGTTTCCCTGAGCTGACACACTAGAAATTACTCCGGTGTATAAATGTGTGAACCAGTGTAAGTAGCTCAGTGTACAAACCTAACACTGTAAATAACTTTGGAGAAAAGCATCAGCCGATAAATAAACAATAATATGAACCTGTGGTATTTGTTGCACTGCACTGTGGCCGTGTGTGTAGCCTTACCCATGAACTGGCAGAGGCTGGACCATAACTTCGGTGTCACCTGCGGACCTTCACCCTTGACCCCTGAGTTCAGACGTCGAACGTTTGCGAACCGTTTAAAAACCTAAATGTAAATGATGCACTGAAGTCAATGCCTGTAAGTTACTGTGTGTAAGGGCGTAAAGTGCAAGGCGTGTGTTCTTGTGTTGTGTCCTGACCCGCAATGGAAACCATCCCTGGGAAGAAATTAACCCGTTCCTCTGGTGTCCATCTCAGGCTTCCTTAATTACGTTTTCACAGAAGTGCCACGCCGGTCTAATGAGAGGTCCATCCATATTTATTACCTGCTCCTGCTAAATAGCCTCTCTACGATTAGCCTCGGAAACCAAATGGAAATTTTCCTTCCTAACACCTACCTGTCTCCGTGTGTCTGGAGGCCTGCTCGAGCAAATTCTAGGTGAAATTTATTCATTTGATTCTCCCCAGAAGCTGTAACCTCTTCCTCTTGGATGGACGTGAAAATGGGACCTTGAAAAGGTGGGGGAGCATGTTTAAACACGGGATACCAAAAGAGATGTAGTTTTTCAACCCACAAAGTTTTCAGCTATTTGACCTGTGTGGGTCTTTAACCCTTCGGGGTCAGATCCTGCCCGCCGAGGGACACGTACCGGGTGGGATTTTCTATTGCCGTGCTACAGGGGTCCTCTGCATGGGGTCTTGGGTTAGCACCAGGTGCCAGGACCCCTCCTCTGCATTGTTGGCTTTCAGGTGATCTGTAAGATGATTTGACCAAAGACACGTGGAACAAGGTAATGAAGCCTCACGCCTATCGATAGCAATTAAAGGTACACTTTGCTGATTTCCGAAACACCTTAAAACAGCCACTTGGTGGAGCAGCAGAATGGATTAAAGGATCTATGTGTGTGAGAGATGGAGATTAAAGGTCGTAAGCTAGTCGTGCGTAAGTATCCCAGGGTGCCCATTCGTATTATTGATGAATGGCTGGTGGGCAGAACCTGCGACAGAGTTGGGAGAGAGGGCTGGGGGGGTGGGGAGGGCGGCCTACTCTGACACTCCTTTCAGCTTCAGTAAATCACAGTGTCACCCTGTTGGTCAAGGAGGCAAATGCACAACATGCTACCAGTCCCTGCCCTTCACTGTGGCGCACTTACACACACACACACACACACACACACACACACTCCCTCCACAGTGCCTCACCTGGCTGCCATTGCAGGGAATCTATTCCCCGCTCAGCTCTCTGCTCAGCCAACCTGTCACATGGTAGAGGTTGTCTAATGGCCTGGTGACAGGTGACAATGCACCGTGTCCCCTATTGCCTCGCAGCCTCGGCCCCTGAGCCCAATTACACCGGCACCTTCACTTTTCGTGGGAAGGGGAGGGCTGGAAGAGTTCCGGATCAGAAGCCCACCTCCACCCGGAGAGTTCCTGTGTCTGCAAGAAGCGTCTACTCCGAATCACCGCGGCGTTTCAGATGGAGGAGGTGATCATGAGATACTTGGAGTTGCACCAAGGCGAAGCCCACCGACCCACCGGTCTTTAAAGCGTAAAAAAAGGAGCCTTTTCTGAGCTTTGATAGTGTGAGTCAGGCGCCGAAGCCACACCCCCCACAGCCCTGGCTCGCGGACTCACCGTGGGTTTATTGTGAGAAGAAGGGGTAATAAAGCTCAAAAGGCCCCCCACCGGCACCCCTCACGCCCGGTCGCTCTGTGCCAGATACGCTCTGCAATGTTCCGCGGTGGAATCGCCGAGTTCGGCTCCAATCCCACGAGGACCCTCCAAGTGAGAGAGGAAGGAACTGACAGGTTCCCTCCTGAACAGACCTAAGTTTAACAATGCATCCCTCCCCAGGGAACGGTAATTGCTCTAATAATTTTGCCCTAATGAATGTTGATATGATTTTGCACCCCAGCATTTTAATCAGCTCCGATGATTCCGTTTCCTCTCTGGTTGTTTCTCTTTGGCTTCCATCCGCCGTGCGTCACAAGGTGATCTACCCGCATTTCGCCGCTGTTGGTCAGGACCCCCCTTCCGCCTCACTGCCAGCGTTTCGTTCTCCCTCGGTGCGTCCACGGAGACGCGCGTGGCTTGAATGCCACGTTTCGGAACGGCCCGCATGGCACTTGCTGCTCTGCGGCATTTCGGTGAGTCACGGCTGCGGTGGATTTCAGCACAGATGAGACAGATGAGCCCCTATCGAGCACCGTGACCTCTTCGCGACACACATTTCGCTCAAGTCCAGGGCACTCGCATGGCCTTACAGCCCAGACCACAGGTACAGTGTGATCTAGTGACATTAGCCAGGAGCGTAGCGGGGGTCCGACAGGTATTCCAGTTTACAGCTGACCGCGGTGCCTCCTGGAGAGCAGTCTACTGACCTAAGAGCACATTGACGTTCAGATCAGTGCTTTCAGAGAACATGCACAGAGACACTGGGGTCAGTTAAGGATTCTTTCACACATATTCAGTCATTCGCTCAGTCATTGTCAGTAAGTGCTCGTCCAAGGCGGGGTCCTGGTGGTCCGGCGTCTCTCCTGGAAGCATAGGGCACGAAACAGTGAACACCCTAGATGGGACGCTGGTCCATCACGGTTCTTTCTTACACATTTTTAGTAATATTTATAATCCAAACGGAAGAGTGGAAGCATCTTCAGAGGACAAATGCCTTACCCGCTGTGGTGCTCTTTCAGTTTCATGAAAAAAATGGCGCTTCTCATTTTTGCATTACGGTGCACTCTCTGATCTCAGAGTTATTTCTCCTAAAAGCCCCTCAGGAGCAGTGAAGAGAGCAAGAAGAGAAGAAAGGTTTCTCTACCTCTTTAAGACAAATGAGTTTTGTCTGACAGCACCTTGCAGTCAGGAGATCTCTCCGCGGACTCATTTCTGTCTGAGACGGCTCCTCAAAGACAATTTAGACAATTCATATTTTGATCAGAGTGGGACAACTTGGAGTTTAAATGTGGCTGTTTCTGCGGGGCTTGGAGAAATTTGAGAAAAGGTCTTAAATCTCACTTGAGGTTGAAAACATCTCTCTGTCCAGGTAAAGGAAGGGGAGCAAGGATGATGTTTTTTGCTGGGATTTTCCATCCTCGGGGCCTCGCTTAGCTATATTTAATACGGGCGTAATAAGTTGTGCTTCAAGTGAGTAATGGAGCGACACATCATCGATCCGTGTGATTGATTACCTGTGATGTTCGTAGGAGCTCCTCGGTGCGGGTAGGAGAACACGGCCGATACGTTCTGATGCCAGCTGGGCTTCTGCTGGACGGTGTTCTGGATGTTCACGGTGTGTCCCGCCGAAGCCTGATCTTGAGTTTTCCGTACGCTCTGCCGAGATCATCGTGGTGGGACCGGTCCTCCCGTCACCTGTTGTCACCCGGTTGTCTGCCGTGCCTCACGTTGCCCTACACCTCCTCTCCAGCTGCTGTGCAATTAGATTCTCACCGGTGTTCACATCCTGCTGCTTCCGTAATGAGCAACGCCCCCCTCCCACACACCCACGGGAATGTTAATTCATGTTCAGTTCCCTCTGAGGAAGCGGAGGGGGCGAGATCACCCTTTGATTCTGTCATTTCTGGTTTACCACATCTGCACCGGGGAACTTTGGATCAGGGAGGGCGGTGCTGTTGGCCCACCTCGCATGCGTGAAACACAGCAGACCTTTTGTACACTTTGGAAAGTGGTGGGAAGGATTCAGAGGGAGAAGCAGGTCTCGTTGAGGAGGAGTAGGAGCAGCGTTGCTTTGTAATTTTGTTCCATTGTCTGCACGTGCAGCGGGTCATGCGGTTCTCCGGCATTGTGAGAAGACAAATGCAGCGCGCCGCCTCCGCAGGTGCTCCCGTAGCGCACTGAAGTAGGGCCTCGTGAACCCTCGGCAGCTGTGTGGCACCTCAGCCCTCGCATCTGGAGCGAGACGCAGGACGTCGCTCTCACATCTCGAGGGTCCCATTTCACTTCCCTCTCCGGACAAATGGTTCTGGGGATGAGACGAGCGCAACCCCTTGGTACAGATGACAGGTATGACAGTGCACAAGAGGGGCCGATCCCGAGGATGGCACAGCAAAAGAGCCAAGCTGGGGGACAGTGCCAGGTTGTTTTTTTGGTTGGAGTCCATCACTGCACACAGGTGAGGAAGATGGTTTCTTCTTCTTCTTCTTCTTCTTCTTCCTCTTCTTCTTCTCATGCCTCTTATCAAAAGACCTGATGGTCTGGAAAGATCTGGCGAGAGTCGAAGGGTGGGGTTGGATGATGGAAGGAGACACATATCTTGTGGAGCAACCAACTCAGTCTGAAGCCCATCAGTTTCTCCTTGATGTGACCAAGTATTGAGGATAAAATGGATAAGAAAGACACTCATGACCATAAAAGCTGAAATGCTAAGCCAGCAGCTACGGCGAATTGTTTTGTAGCAGTGTGCTGGGTGGAGTCTTCCCATCAACCCTTCTGGTTTAATGCAGCGTTAGTAAAGTTTAAAAGCCGTTCTGCTGTGTTCTACTGACATGTGTGCTGTTAATGATTTCGGGGTAATTGAGGTGGGTTTGCATTACTTGGTTATCCACTGTGAATGTCGGTATTCTTATGTTCCCCTTTGGTTCCTGGGGTGTGAACAGAGGAGCTGGTGGCCTTGAAGGTGTTTAAGTTGTACATGGTTTTGGAAACATGTTGGTAATGATGCAGAAACAAACCAAAAATAGTACGTGAGAAATGGTGCCGGTCCAGCGAGAAGAAACGGAACCTTTACCGTTCGATGGCACTTGCGTTCCAGTCTTGAGACATGGAGGCAAATGGCACCCATGAACACACACACTCACGCACACAGGGACACACACCAGTGAAATGTGGCCCAAGTGGAAATAGAATGTCTTGAGGCAAGTTTTGGGAGACAGGAAAAGACCTTTTCACGGTGCCTCGTTTGGATGCTTTGCCATTCGACAGCCGGAACGGCAAACGTTAGACGAAAATATGGCTGCAGCACAAAGCATTTCCAAAACAGCGAGGGGAAGAGGTGGGCTTGTGAGTGGGAACAGTCTTAATCCTCCCGATGTTTGCATGATGTGCTCCAGGGGAGACTATACCCGCTCCACCACCTTAACTCTTGATGAAATCCTGGCACAGATGGGCACATAAATGTAGATGTCTCTTATCGCTCTTTCTTGCCAGATTCCAGCTGGTCTGAACATGGGTGTCTGACAGACTTCCAGCTGCTGTAGGATTCATACACCCTCCACCCCATACCGCACTTCCTGCTTGACATTCTATGGTTTCTGTTTAGTCTTTTAGGGTTTATGAGTAAAAATCCACAACTTTTTGGCTTCAGAGACAACAAATTGTGTCTCTCGCCCGAATGCCGGGAAAGTGCTTGAGGCTGCTCACCAGCTTACCCCATCCACATCTTTCCTGCCTTTTCCAGCAGCTCCCTAATCTCAGCCCAACACACCCATGAACAGCAATCTTTCCCTTTCATAGCCTCAACACCATGTCAGTGGAGAGGGGGAGAGGGAGCAATGAGCCAGTAGTGCCCCTTTCCAGTATCCTGCAGGAGAAACCTGGCTCAGGGTTGCAAAATGAACACCTGCCCCCCAGCAGAGCTGCTCACCTCCTTTGCTCCCTTCTGCTTTCTCTCACACCTCCTCTCCCCAAGTCTCCCCAGTGCTGAGCTCTCTGAAGGAAACACTGTGGGCAGCTTCCACACCATAGACGTAGTCCTCTGTAGACACTCTCAGGAATGACCGTGTGAATGTGTGTCTCGAACTTCTGGATCAATCGGGGAGTGATCAGTCTATGTAGTGGAACATGACTCAGCTGGAAAACCTGCATGGCTGGATTGGTCCTTCCTGCCTATATAGCCACTAACCTCAGATTCATCCTACCTACAGTCGCTGACCTTGGACTGGCCTAAAAGCCATGACCTAGAAGGGGCTCCTGAGGGGCTCCTGACCTTCTAGGTCATGGCTTTTAGGCCGGCGACCCAGGATCAGTGACTGTAGGTAGGATGAAGGCCAGGCCAGTGGCCATGAGCGCTAACTATGGTGTATTTATTATGGACATAGGCCACAGCTGCAGAACGATGATGAAGGCCATGAACATTTCTCCAAGGAGGGGACATCGGCAATGAAAAGTGGAGGAAGTACCATGGCGGAAGCAACTGAGTAGGAGCACCACATACCATGAAGATGATGATGAACTAAAGAAAAGATTTTGCTGGAGGTACCAACCATCTCCTGATTAACTGGATCTGAAACTGAAATATCGAGGAGATGATGCTTTAACACTAAATCTTAAATCTCACAATTTCCTTCCTCGCTGGAACCAGTTAAATGCCCGTGAACGAATCTTCTCAGCACGGGATGTGTTTCCCTGTACGGACTGTGGAAGTTGTAAAAGTCTTTTCACCTGCCCTTTGTGCCACACTCCAACTTTGAAGCTGGCAATGGTTGTCGGCCTGTGGCGCTCAGGAGGTAATGCTCCAAGCAGACCCCAGGCTTGCAATGTAAATGTTCTACTTTACCGGGGTTCTGGGACTTACAGAGTTTTCACAAATGAAGTATGGGAATGGATCCAGTTCCTGGCATCTCAGGCCATCCTGACAAATGGATCTGCAGCGCAAAGCTGCTTTGTTAGGACATCAGAGCGAGCCTTCAGGCAGCGGTTGACCTTGAGAAGGTCACATTGTCGGAGGACAGCGAAACTCGGGCTCTAACAACAGCATCTCCTGCATCTTCCCGTTACGCATTTCCACTAATCGCCCAATGGCAGTATGCTGGAAAAGTCGCAGAGCAGTTTTACAGAAGTTGTGTCCGTCCAACAGATCTCCTGGTGCGTCGAATTTAGCAGGCAGGACTTCAGCCCCTCATGGTTTAAACCTCCAGCAGAATTCCCACCCAGGACTTTTTAAATATTCTTAACTCCTCCCAGGGTAATTGGCCAGAAAGTTTAGTACGTTTAGATTTTCTTTCAAATTCGCCTCTAAAAGGTAGCTTTCAATCCCTCAGTTTATTCTAACTCCTATAAGTGAGAGAGATGCAATATTCTTTATCCGTGTAGGAAAAATGATGCTCAGAAATGATTTTAAAAAATTGTCTTATGATGCCTGGAACAAAATGAAATACAATATACAGAAGTATCACTCGTTTACTTGACATGATCCCTTTGAAGGAACTTTAACTGTCCATTTGTTTTACAGGCCAGTGGAAACTGTAATACGTATTATGAATTCCTTTTATGTTGCAGTTTCTTCTGATTGTTCTGGTTCCCAGGGGAAATATATAAATATATATATATTTTTTTTTTTCTCTCACATGTTTGTATCGACTTTGTGGGAACTCATCCTCAGAGGAAAGGGGTGAGGTTTTATTGTGTTGCTCTGTGGTTCGCTCAGGTGCTTTTCCCTCCAGGAGGCTGCGGTCACACAGGACGGGGTGGGGGTTGGGGGGGGGGGGCTACTTGTCATTCTGCTCCTGACCCCACCGCTCAGTGCCTGGCGGGGGGTCTGTCTCTTGTGCTGCAGACCCACAGCTGAACTGAAGGAGCAGCTCCGAAAGCCTGTGGCCACGCCCACACCTGCCCATCACGCCGAAGCACCTCCACTGCAGGGTGGGGGGGTGTAATCTCGTTTTAATGCCCCTGTGCCACCCCCCATCCATCTCTCTCCACAGCTCTCGCTTCTTATCTCGCTCACTCTCTGTTTTACTCCGCGCTGTGCCTCTCCCCCATCCCTATCGCTCCCTCTCTCCCTCCCTCCTTATCTCCCTCTCTCCCTCGTTCTCTCGCTCTCCATCTCCCAATCACTCCTGCCTGCTCCGTTCTCCAACCTCCCACACAGACTCAGCGCATGCGTACTCTGCAGGTTGTTCTCGCCTTCCCGGTACTGTTTCCACGGCTCGCCACACACAAGGGGGGGCAGCATCCCACTTCCCCTCGGACACAAAATACACCAAATCTCTACTGCATGGGTGCAGCTGAAGGTTCGACGCTGGGCAGCAGCGGGTGTCAAAGCGGAGCTTATCAAATTCCAGAACAATTGCAAAGTTCCAGCCCAGAAGGTCCCTGCTGTTGTACCGTTGAGAGGGATACTGAACCTCCTCGTATTAAGAGGACAGTAGTAAAATTGTCAGCTATGAAAAGTATTTAAGAAGCTCTGTTAGTAAGCATGTACTGTTAGATGTATCGAGGCTCCTGACTGATCTCTCAGCACTGATTTAGGGACGATGGGGCCACCTGTTGCTCCCTTAGCGGCTGACGGACATTATTTTGGCAGCACTCGGGCCGTCTCGGCGGACCTGATTAAATGGGAAGGGGGCCAACTCCCCTCTGTCTCCGTCTCGCTGTCCGACAGCTCCCTGCACACCTGCCGCCAGGAAACAGACAGAGGCGCTTGGGAGTGTGAGTTAGAGGGTGTCGCGCGGTGAGCGCCGCGGTCGAGTAGAATCTCAATGCGAAGTGGACCCCACCTTCTGCACACAGCGCGAAGGGACCGTACTTTACTGTGCAGGAAGCGGAGGCACCTTAAAGGAAGCGCGCAAAGCTCCCGCACCTGTGAGCGGAGGCGCCGTGCTGCAAGTCATCTGCGACGGAGATCACGGGGTTCGAGGGATTAACGAGTAATACTGACTTATTAACAAATATTGCAGTCGCTTGGTTGCAGCTGGAATGTGATTAAGAGCAAATGAGGAAAAGCATGATTCCAGATAAATATGGCACAATTATCTGTCAATCAAGCGAATTCCCAGAGCCACACCAGGCTCTTATTTGACCTCCGCTGTGCTCTCACACGTAACACACGCAGTGGTTCGAAAAAGTATTCGCACCCTTAACCGGTTCCCTCCTTTTACTAAATCACACGTTGACATTAAAACTGTGTTCTCCACCATACTGTATTTCAGAACACCAAGATGAAAATTTTATTTACTTTTTATGTTAGCAATTACACACTGAACGAGAGAAAAATAGAACCTGTGTAGCCTCCTGACTTACTGAAACTCAGCAGTAGTCGGGGTGCCTATCGTCACATTCCTGACACACGTTGAGTTCTGGCTCAAAAGCTCTAACTTTGGCCCATCGGACCACTAAACCGGTTCTTGCATTGAAGCCCCCGTGCTTTCTGACACACTCTGAACATGCTTTGAGGAAGTTCTTTCTCATCAAAGGTCTCCCTTGAGCAGTGGCTGCCCATGCCTCAAGTTCTCCTCAAGTCCATTTGGTGAAGGGCGTGAACACTTTTGCAAGGCACTGCACACTGCGATCTTGTGTATGGATGCATTCATCGGGCAGACTTTAATATGTGAGCAAAGTGAACATGTTCACTCTCTTGCACTGGTCTTAGGAAACCTGTGGGGAGCTCAGTGTTACCACACAAACAAACAGGACCAAACGTTGCACAAGTTCACACGTGTTGGGCTGGTGAGCGTGTACCGATTAGGGCTGTTGCCTTCCAATGCAAAGGTGCTGGTTTGAATCTCACCTACTGCTGAGCAAGCTCCTTACCCTGAATTGCTCCAGTAAAATGATACAGCTCTGTAAACGGGTCGGTAACTGTAGGTATCTCAACGCTGTAAGCTGCTTTGGAGAGAAGCAAAGCTCAGTGTGATCTCCTTCAGCTTTTCCACTGAATCAGAAAACAAGAAGTGACTTGTAAAATTCACACCCTTCTTCATTTTTTGGGGGGCGAGAGAGGGGGATGAAGAGAACTGTGACGGCTTTTGCAATCCAGTGATGTTGATTTAAAACAGAAATGGAAGCCTCACCCGAAATAGGTTGAGCAAGAATGTCATCCTCCCTCCCTTAATTATCATTTAAGTGACTTTAAGAGGCTGTTGTACCATATCAGCTTCAGTCAGATATGGTGCAACATCAGGAAGCGGTAAGAGGGGTGAAAAGGATCCTCACTTATCACGGCAGCCAACTGTTTGCCTCTTTTTGACATTTTTACAGAGCTGCCAATCTTTTCAACCTTCGATTCTGCCAGTAAGCGAATGGCTGCACATGGTCAGTAGGGGTCCGTGTCTGTCGGCCTTCTGCGGTGGGTTCGGTGCCTAACCCTAACCCCGGAACCTGGTGGGCACCCAAAGCTGTGAATTTCTGATAACGAACACACGAGATTCTGGTTCGATCAGATGTTGAAGTTCTCAGAAAGCTGTGAGGAACTGAGAGCCACATCCTTCGCGTGAAAGGACGACCAACCCAAAAGTCATTGTCCCCCAGCTGTACAGCTGCTAAGAAGAAGTTGATGTCGCTTTGGAGTAAAGCGTCTGCTTAATGAATAAATGTAAATGTAATTGTGAGAAGAAGGTCAAACAGTGTTTTCTGCTCCTTAGCTTTAGTCACCTTTGGATGAAGAAAATCACTGTCTTCGGTTTTTTCAGCCTTTTTACTTGCTCACCACACCCAGCTCAGAGGCTGAACTCGCTTCTAGGTTATGCTTTGCTCCCCCAAACTGCTCCAGTCCGCAGAACCTGTGAAACGACACGTTGAGCTCTCCTCCGGGAACGCTGGCTGGAGGAGAATCAAACGTTGGTTTAATCTCCGCTTGAAAGCAACGGACGTGTGTGCTTGCCAGACGTCACCGCGAGGGAAGCCTGGGCTTCGGGACGCTCGCTGTCCGACTCTAATATGAATTTCACTGGGGAACCTCTCACCATCAGCTCCATAAACTTCATTCAAAGGCCAGTTTGTTCTGTGTCCTTCTGCATGTACAGAAGTCATGAACCCGTCTGCTGAGCTGAGTTCATATCGACGCCAGTCAGGTCCCTGTAGAGCTCCCGAGACGAACTGGACCAACCGTGGGTCCCGTGCCGCCAAGTGCAGCAGTGAGATGGCACAGCACCCTTGGCCAGGAGTCGTCCGGATGTTAGCAAAGCAAACGTGCGAATGCCCGGACGCTCCCTGCTGTCTTTCCTCCGAGCAAGATACTTAGAGATATGTAAATGTTTGATTTGCATGAGTAGCTGTGAAAGGTGTGGTGCGAATGGGTAAATCTGCGGCGCTCGCTAAGATCGTAGGCATAAAAGCATCTGCTAAGCTGCTAAATAATGCAACAAGAAGGTGGAAGCTAAGAATAGCTGGTCTTTGGCAACTGGTGGACCATACAGGTCCAAACGTATAAGGGCTGCTGGCCGAGAGCAGTTCTTCATTGTGCGGCCGGTCACTCCGGTTATCAAGGAATCGACACATACTGGACGCAGTTCACATGTCTTTTCGTATCAGTAGAGCTGGATGTTGAAAATGGAGAAAAATACACTGATAAAATATTCCGTATGGAAATTTCGTCAAGCTTAGATGCTTCAGCAAATGTATTAATTCCTCGGCGTGTTTGTCTAAAGTGTCACGTTCGCTGATACCCCCAGTGACGCACCCGTACAGCTGTAGGGTACCCGGCGGACACTCCCTGAGGGTCTGGGACTCGAAACCACGGGGCGGCCCGCTCTCTTCATGAGGATCATAAGGGATCATAATAAAGGTGATGCAGAGACACAAATGACAGAGTGACACAGGCTGTTAACTGAGCCATCAAACAACCCTTTACATGTCAGTAAAGTGACCATCAGTCATATATATAATCAGCAAATAATAAAAATAATAATAATGGTCTTTTAGTTTACAAACATACATGGGCTCGTCCCTTTTTTCATTCTTTTTTTCTCTTTCTATTTTCCTCCAGGCTATTAGGTCCGCTCGAGCCCCGCGCACACCGCGGTCGGGCTGTGACACACACACACACACACACACACGCGCGCGCACACACACGCACGCGAGAGAGAGAGCGAGAGAGAGGGGGGGGAGGCAGAGAGCGGTGTGCGCGCGGATCCGCTGGGCTGGAACATCTGGAGAACTTAGAGAGAACAGCAAGAGCCTCGAACCCGCGGAAGAGCGCCGGAGAGACCTACGGGGGAGAGACCTACGGGAGCACCTAGTAGGGGACCTAGGGCTAGGCTACAGCCACACCTGTCTCCCCCCCCCCGCCGCCGGAGAGAGAAGCTCAACGAGCTGCAGCAGCTGGGTGTTTGTTCAGCTCCCTGACTCGAGGCACTGACTGGGGAGTGGTGTGTATCTGTGTTAGTGAGTGGTGTGTTAGCGAAGTGTACCCGCGCCTCTCTGGACTCCTCTACAAGTCTGGACTCAGACAGGTTCACCTGCTGCGGCGCCCGAACCAGGTGGGACCGGAGAGGACGAAGCAGCGCAGCACGAAGAAGAAGAAGAAGAGCCCACAGTTTTGGTGAGTGTGTGTGTGTGTGTGTGTGTGCGCGCGCCTGTATCTCCACCAGGGTCCACACTGAGCAGCTGAAATATGGTGAGTGTTGAAAGTGGTTCCTGGACTGCGTGTACCGTGCCTCGCACTCTGGGATAGGGTCCGGACCACGGCGACCCTGCTGCACTGCACACGCGGGTATCGATGGCTGGGGCTCCAAGCTCAGCTCCGCTGTCACTGCGATCTCTGTCACCTCCTGTGGTTTGACAGACAGTAAAACAAAGTGCACCGCAGTCCGTAGGTGTGACAGTGGTGTGCGTGTGTGTGTGGGTGTGTGTGTGTGTGTGTGTGTGTGTGTGTGTGTGTGTGGTCTGAGAGTCGGGATCAGCGCTAATTGGAGGATAACAAATAGTGAGAGACAGTGAAACATGGTAAGACACGCTCTGTGGACACCGGAATGAAGTCCTGCAAGGAAAGAGTAACAGAGAGACGACGGTATAGAAAAGTATTGCTGCCCTTTGCAGCAATTGTTTATTGAAATTATTAATGTATTTATTGAAATTATTAATTAAAGTAAAAGAGAAGCATAAAGAAAATTAAGGTCTCGTCATTTAAAAAAGGAATAAAACGAACGGGACTGAATAGCGCTGCGCAGCGGACCGGAACGCAATGAATTAGCGTGTGTGTGTGTGTGTGTGTGTGTGTGTGTGTGTGTGTGTGTGTGTGTGCGTGTGCGTGCGCGCGCGCGCGTGGGACACTGGGGTGTTTTTACCAACAACACTTGTCATTAGTGCACCTGGTTTAATGTCTCACCTCCTCAAGGGTCTCGCTTATCCCAGTATCCTGCGGTCAGCAGGGGGCGCAGTGATTAAGGAGCAGGATTGTCATTGTTTTGTGGCCCTTCAACATGGGACCCAGTCTGAACTGCCCTATAAATAAGTGACAACTAACAGTAAACACTTTGGTTTTGTTAGTCCCCATGGTGAAATACCGTGTGTCCAAACAGTACTTGGCCATTAATGCTTTAATTGATCCATGTAAATTTACATCTACATGTTCGTTTACTCATTTATCAGACACTTTTCTCCGAAGCGGCCGATGTCTCAGAGAAGAACACAACGAGTACATCACATCAACAGAAGGTGTACGAACCGCCCTTTGCAGCAAACATCTTGCAGGTTCTTTTTCAACCTGGAAACGTCTTCAAAACGTGCTAATTGTCCTGTGACGTCACAGGAGAGGAATTAACAGCAGCCAATGAGCTTCATCACAGAACCAGCATATTTAAATGCATGCAAATTCATGGTCATATTTTTTAAAATGTTTCTAATTTGAATGGGGGGTGCGGTGGTGCAGTGGATTGGACCACGGTCCTGCTCTGTGGTGGGTCTGGGGTTCGAGTCCCGCTTGGGGTGCCTTGCGACGGACTGGTGTCCTGTCCTGGGTGTGTCCCCTCCCCCTCTGGCCTTACGCCCTGTGTTACTGGGTAGGCTCTGGTTCCCTGTGACCCCGTATGGGACAAGTGGTTCTGAAAATGTGTGTGTGTGTGTGTTTCTAATTTGAAATCATCCTTTCATCCCATCAAATGAAATATGTGGTTCTGCAATGAAATTTGCTGATGAAACCCCATTAAGGGACATCGGGCAGGGCAGTGCTCAACTTTGATTGAAAAATTTATTCCGGGAGTCTGTGTCCATCTTTTCATGTAAATGCTCCAGCATGAGGATGTGGATGCTGTGCACTGCAGAACATGAGGACAGACAGCCCATGCGCTGTCCTCTCCAGTGGACACTGAGGGCACTGTCTCTGCCTCCTGGAGTAGAGCACTGCCCTTCCCAGCTCTGAAGGACATCTCTCTCAAGGGATTGTGGGTACCATGTGATCAATAGAGAGGCCAGGGTACTACTGACAGGTGAACCCCCCCAGGATCCCAACACACGCACACGCGCGCACAGGAGTAAGAGCTGCAGAACATCAAGTCACCATGTCTGGGGAGATGTGCTACTGCAGCTTTCATGGTCTTTGGCCCCTCTGTGGCCCCCTGTGGCTTCTCTGGGTGTGGGCACTGTCCTCAGGGTCACATGCAGACATCTCAGGGACATATGCAGTCAAGGCATGTACTGCGTCTCACTCGAGCTCATAACACCATTCATATTTTCTGTTCAGAATTGCTGTTATCACAAGAGGAGGTGGGATTCAAACCAGCAACCTCTGAGTCCAGAGGTGGCAGTTCTTACCCCTACACCATATACTGCCCCATATTTCTCTCAATCCAGCCACTCCACAGCAGCTGGCCGACGTCCTTCTCTTAAACGGAAGCGACTGCTGAGGCTGTGGAGCCCGTGGCAATCCCATGATGCGGTAGTGGAAATGCTCTTGTACCCGAAAGCTCCTCCTTCACTGTGACCCTGTGCCATCTTGCGAGGTCCCGGTGGGGAGAGGAAGTAGCCAGCGTGGGCTCCTCCAGCCTGTCTAGCGTGGCACCCCACCCCTTATACCCTCCGGTGCCATGGGCACGTTGCCCGCGCCCACAGAGCTCCTTTTAATCTCCCAAATCCTCCTCGGAAAGTCACAGATGCTCTCCGTTTTGTCCTCTTTCAATCAGCACTAATACGTTTCCGGCGTTGACCTTCGCCGGCGCGCGATCCCACTCCTTCTTCTTCACATATTTGCTTTTCCTCTCATGTTTGAAAGGGACTTTCTTGGACGATTAAATCGCTGCGTTTGGAACACACTCATCGGCGGTGCCGTGCAGCAATTTCTGTATTTTCCTCGGAGGTCGTTGAGCGCAGAATGAGCACGTGGCCCAGACTGGTGGCGCTGGAACGGCAGTTTGGTGCACTTGACGCTGCTGATTGCTGATATAATATTGCAGATTAAGCCGAGCTTTGACTCAGTATGATTTGGTGGATTAGCTGCTGAAAGCTCTCTGCTCTGCACTGGAATAAAGTCTCTATGTGCCACGGTGACCCATCACTGCGGGAGTCTGTGGGGTGTGGCACTCTGTGGAAGCAGTCCCGGGCTGGATTTAAAGACACTTTGGCGAGACAACAAACAAGGTTGGGACCTCAGGTTGTTGAGTCTCATGATCAGTTGATTTCCAAGCTTGGCATTTTGCTGTCAGTCAACGGAGAAGGTGGAAAAGGGTGAAGTGGGAAGACGGTGTGTCTATAAAGTACCCCGGTTGATCAGTGGTCGCGATTAGTTGGTCGGCTGACCTGACTGGATCATCACTTCGTGATTGACCTCGACCCTTGGCTTTTGACCAGTTTGGGGTTCTGGATGCGTTGACCCCATGTGCCCCAGCCGTGATGCTGCTGCGTGAGCTCCTGACCTTCCAGACGGAGAGGTAAATAAGAGCCCAAGCCATGTGCCCAGTTCCTGTCCTGAGTGGTGACCCACTGTCACTCATGTCACTTCATGTAGATGAACTGGGTAGAGCTTTGGCTGAGACAACGTGAACATTCTGGCTTGTTCAGGCTGGAGAAGAGGGAGGACGTTTCTAGAAGCCTTTTTAATCCTGTCAGCATGGACACCATAGTGGTGTCCAAGTTCACAGCATGGCCAGCAGCCGATCTGTGTGTAGATTTGTTGGCAATGACCAAATGACAGAATACGATAATTCAACAAAGAAGTGTATGTGTGGGTGTGGCCTGTAAGTGTGTGTCTCCCCTTCTCTCCCTCCACCCTCCTGAGTCTCTGTTTGCTCATGTGTCCCAGAAGCAGCGGTGCTCATGTTAGCCCATAGGGAATCAGTCCGTCTGTCCCGCAACGCTGGGTCTGTCCTACTTTTCCCATGGGGACAGGAGAAGAAGCACCAGCGTCCCTCTGCCCGCTATCCGCCCCTGGGCACCCGGACACCTCCCTGTCAGGCACCCGTTCAGCCCCCCGCAGTGGCACCTCCTCTTTATTCCTTCCGCAAGTTTAACAAATGTGATTGTTTCTCGAAGCCTCTCTTCCTTTTTCACGTTGGGCTTTTGGTTCCTTATAGTCACGAGTCACGTGCTGACAAAACATCAGTGGTCTTTGTTTTGCGATGGCAGTGCGATATACACACTCTACACACACACACGCCCGTTGGGTAACTTGGCTCTCCTATTGATGGAGCCTTCAAGTGACGTGTTTGTTATTCCCGCCATGCGAGCCGTATCAACGCGGCTTGAGCCAAGTCAAACAGGTCGTTGTTTCACAGGTGTGTTTTCAGGTGTGTTTTTGCTGGATGGTACTGCTTTGTACACACGAAACGTGTGACACGTGCACAGCCCGCCCACATCGGCTCGAGGACCAGAGCAGGACACACACCCTGATAGTCGTGTTCCTGGGTGACGCGATGGTTTGACCACAAGGGTTGTGGGGTAACGGCTGTCAAGGGTGGACTCTGGAAACAGTTGAAGAAGTTGAGTTAAATGGCTCTATATGTCGATTTTTGCTGTAGTGTGCCGCTGACTCCGCCACTAAAGCCAGTTGGTTGCGTTCGTCTTGTGAAACGTAACTGCGTTGACATTTACAGGCACTTGCTCAGTCACAAAGGTCAATGAAAGCAATGATGACAAGGATGGATATAAACAGGAAATCCCAGATTGTATGAGTATCTTGGTTGGCATAACCTTAGTGTGGTCTTGATTGCTGTCAATGAGCTTAGTTCCTTTTTTTGAACGCTCCATATTCAAGGTAAATTCATCAGGGATATCTTCTGAGTCTCGCAGTACCTGGGCCTGTACGTTACCTGGGCAGCAGGACATTGGTTGGTGCGGTTAATTCATACTGTTACTGTTGAAAACATGCCATGAGTGACGGTGTGACCTCGCTGACCAGATGGCCCTGCGAACCAGGTGACCTCACTAATGAGGTGACCTCGCCGAGCAGGTGACGGGAGGGATGCTGGGTCCAACAACTGCTCTCCACGGAGCCCCTGTGCCGGATTAATTTCCCAGCACGAGGCACCGCCTAGGCTCCCAGACCAATTAAGGAGCCCCGAAAAAGGCGGGGACCTGGAGACAGTGGTGAAAGGATGACTGGCCCACGGCATACATTAGCATGCCAGTATGAACCTCAGACGTGTTGCTGCAAGGAATTGTGGGAAAAAAATCCAAAATCGGTTCCCATGAGCCATTACTTAACCCGCATAGCTTCAGTGAAACATCTAGCTCCACAAGTGACTAAAAACGTGTGTCGCGCTAAGAGCTTTGGCCAAGTAAATGAAAAATAAAGATGGAAGTAGCTCTGGCTCTGAAGTGAAAGCCAGATGAATAAATGCATGAAAAGGCTTCAGTCGCCGCACCCGTTCTGCAGCGTGTGTCCATCATGCGGCTGTAATGACTGCGTCTCAGTCAATAATGGGCCCGGCTGCAGAAAGACCACGTGGCGAATTCAGTCACGGCCTTTATTTACCGTCCTGCGTATTTATTCCCAAACCCTCTTTGCTCCCTCTGCTCCTGCTTCACATTCTAGATGTGTCTGTAACCTTGACAATGTCACTCGGTTCCATAACAAATGCATGGAGACACATTTCTTTGGAATGTCCAAATCCTCTTGTCACCGGCCATGCTCTGCGACATCTGATTGGAGCCTCTTAGCCGGCTGGTCGATGACTCGCACCGCCGATTCCGTTATTTGCTCGCCTTGCATTCTGCGCTCATCCCCCGGTGGACAAGGGGGCGGCCACGATTCCCAAAAAACCAATTAGCCCGGCTCCCCGACATGCGTGTGGGTTCCGGTGGCTCTGCAGGTCGACCTTGTGGAGGATGGATTTTCCAACAGGACCAAAAGTCCAGAGCCTTCACAGTGGAGGTGGCCTCAGTCTTTGGGTATTTGGGTCTCAGCATCTTAGCGTCGAGCTCCATGATGCTCCGTCGCTACTGGAGCTCTTTCCACCTTTCCTTCCTGCACCTTTACTATTCCGCTCCGCTCCACCTGTTCTGTCGGGTGGAACTGATGGTTCGGCAGTACTGCAAGGAGGTGCAATCAGAGCAAAAACTGACATCTTTAAAACCCATGTCAGTCCCGAGGGCATCACCAGGCTCTGCTTGAGCTCTGTGAGCTGGGTCATGTGACCACGTGACCATGTGAGTTCCTGCCGTTGTCCTTTGCACTGAAGAAGCCTCAGTGAAATGGCTTTGAGCACGCCAGGATTTAAAGAATTCGGGTAGCAGCTGGTAGCATAGCGGTCACTTCTGCCCCCTCACAATCCAAAGGTTGCGGGTTTGAATCTTACCGACTGCTGCAGTCCCCTTGAGCAAGGTACTCAGCCTAAAATCTCTCCTGCTAAAACACTACCCAGCTATATAACAGGGTAATAGCTGCTGTAAAAGTAGAGTTTTTGCACCATAGTAATGTTGTAAAAGTACCCAGTGTACAGCATTGCCCTCGTGTAAAGAACACTGTGTGTTTGTGTGTTCTCGGCTGCCCAGGAGGGACCATACGCACGTGTCCTGTTTTCCTCCCACGCTTCTGCGTACCGGAGGAGAGCAGGCCACCTGTGTGTGTTCCCTCCAAACACGCTGACGGAACGCTCCCAACAGGAAGCCACAGACAGAGCGAGTAATGGTCACGGTAGGGGTCCCCGTGGTGCTGCTGAGGGACGTTGGTGTCCGAGGCGTTACGGTGGCATGTGACACGAGCCATCAGAGGAAAAATGTCATCTTGCTCTTATCTTTACAGACAGACACACACACACGCTCACACGCTCACACTCACAGGAACACCAGTGTTTTCATTCTTTTTTTTGGTTCTGGGATTTTACCGTCTTTGCTTAATCGTCCCTTAATGTTTTTTCTAAGCCGTGGAGTGTCGGCTGAGTAACTGTGTCCTCCTGTGGGAATTTTCTTCCCTTTTTTATCTTCTCTTTCTTGCGGAATATAAGAGCTCAGTGTTCTCTTTCCACGAGACATTGACCAGCATCCCACACCTATTAGGGATAGTGGTTGTGGTCAGGTGGTCCTGTGGGCAGGGTGGGGCTTTCATACATCACAAATGGGCATCAGTTGTTGTCAGTCGTACTGATGTCAGTTATTGACTGCAGATCCGTTGTCGAGATCTTTCTGAGTTTTTGAATGTCTGCCGAAATCCTGCACTCAACGGGCACAGCTCTGCTTCCAGAATCAGGCGCGCTGTGGGTCGTACACATGCCGGCGTGATCCGCAGTAACCCCAGCGCATCTGTTGACAGTCCCTCAGGTTGATGGTTTGTCCCCAGAGGTTGATGTCTGCAGCCAAAAAAATCAACACACAAGCTGAACTTCGGCCTTGTCGGACCTGCAGGATTTGGTTCAATCGGCGTGGATCGGACAGGTTGAACAACAGCGAGAGATCCCGCACAGCTCCTCCGAGGGAAGCTCACTTGGCTCAGGTCACGGAGGTTCTGCTTGTCTTTGACAGATTTCCTGCCAGGGTTAGAGTTTATGGTGAACGCGTGTGTGTGTGTGTGTGTGTGTGTGTGAGAGTGTAACTGGCAGTCAAGTCTTTCACTCTGCACACGGCCATCTGCCTTTCTCCTGGCACCTCTGCGTTGCAGCGGGATGCCCAGTGCACGTCGCCTACACCACACTTCCAGGGTGAAGAATCCAGGGACCTCATGTGTTTTCACGAGACAGCAGATCAGAGTCCTTCCTGAACCTGGCAGGAACGTGAAGTTGCATGTCTAGGGAAGCCCTGTGGCAGCTCCAGTGGCTGGAACCGTTTACCTCTTGAAGGACCAAAATGGTTCTAGTCTACTGAGGCGGCTAATTGAATAATGGTGTTTGGCCAATTCTAGATGTCTTCCACCTCTCTGCACAGTGAGGAAAGTGCTGTGTGACTCCCTCCCCCAACCGCCAACGTCCATGCCTTGCTCTCCAGTTTTAGTCTCATTCCCACAAATGGAAGGATAAGGAGAACCGGCAGCGCCCAAGACCTGCTCTTCAGCTCCACTCATCCCAGGTGCAGTGGCATGTTGAGCAAGGCGTGATGAACGGCCGAGGAAGCGCACCGTGGGCCGCATCGCACCCGCAGCAGGATCCCCATTGAGATGCAGTATGATGTGGAGCATAACGTGCAGGACATACGGCCATTAATCTCACCGTTGTGCAGATCAGAAACGGTGAACAGTAAGACAGGAGTTTTCTCGTTGGATCGAATTTCTTGCCTCCGTCTGCGAATTCCTGCTGCGGCTGTGGGATGCTGATGGACCTCTGATGTAAGGGCGATCCTGGGCTCCGCTGGGCTCAAACGTTACTAAATAAACAGTCGGATCAGCAGACGCTAATCTGTGCTTCGGTGTCAGCTGTTCTCACTTTCGTCCAATCTCATCTTTAAAGCTCTCATGAAGAACCTGCAGTAATTCATTTTCAAGGAAAAGCTTTAAAAGAAGGGGGGTGTGGCCACGCAGCGGGTTGGACCAGGTCCTGCTCTCCGGTGGGTCTGGGGTTCGAGTCCCACTTGGGGTGCCTTGCGATGGACTGGCGTCCCGTCCCGGGTGTGTCCCCTCCCCCTCCAGCCTTGCACCCTTTGTTGCCGGGTTAGGCTCTGGCTCCTCGTGACCCCGTATGGGACGAGTGGTTCAGACAATGTGTGTGTGTGTGTGTGTGTGTGTGTGTGTGTGAAGCTTTAAAAGGAACAAGTGGAATTTCTAAAGCTGTACAGTTGCTCTCTCGTGTGGCATTAGCCACAGAATTTGCTGCTCCTTCCTCTTGCTCTTAATGGCTTCCAGCGGTGTGTTTCATGAGAAAGAGAACTATAAATAACGGGCGTTGCGAGTCGACCTTCTTGCAAATTGATAGTGATGAAAGTGGTTTGTAGTCGGCAGGCCCCACCCGTTGCCCGAAACAACCCTTCGGCATGTGAACGCCACCGTGTTAACAAGAAGCTAAGGTGCAAATGATCCGGGAGATTTTCTATTGACGGTGTGATGGGGAGCTGAGCCACTGGAAGTTTAGACTAGCAGCAGAGTTTTTTTTTTTTACACTCCACTCAGCTGAAAGTGATTAATTTGTTTTTTATCCAGAGCAACTAACACAGTTACATTTAACGCAATATATTCACGGTGTCATGCGGAACCGAGGGAACCGGGACGGCTGGACCCAAGTGCGGAGTCGTGCGTCTGTATTCAGGGGATCAGGCAAGTTCTTGGTGTCGGGAACAGGCGAATGGTCGGTCCATCGGCGGTCGGAGTCAGAACGAGGATCCATGGGCGAGGTCAAGAGATGAAGCGGCGAGTCGGTCGATCGGCGGTCAGCGTTGGGACGAAGATCCGTGGATGTGGTCGGGAAACAAAGTGAAAGGACGAAAACCGGAGGACGAGAACTGAGAACAATGGTTGCTTGTGAATTGGACATCACAAAGGAGGGCGGTTGTCTCTGATGAGATTCCGCAAAGGTATGAGAGCTGAGGAGGGTCTTGTAAAGGGTGAGCAGTTAGTCAGGTGCTGAACTGGAGTCAGGTGCTGTCGATTGAGTTGTGGGCGTGAACGTGATACACGGCTGTTACAGAGTTCAGGAGCAAACCAAATCCACCCATCAATCCATTGATCCATCCATCTGTCCATACACCCATTCACCTGTTATTCTATCCGTCCATCCATCCATCCATTCATCCATCAGCAATAACTGTTAGTCCAATACAAAGTCAACAAGCCAAAATCATTTCTTCAAAAGAGTCGTTTTAGATTTTTCAAAATTTTCCTCATCGTAATTCTTTAAATGCTCCAGAACCTTCAAGTGTGGGATAGAGAAGGGAATCAGTCAAAAAATGTGGGTTTAATGTAACCTGTATGTGGACCCTCTGTTTTATGAGGCATTTCAGACAAACATGTGGTGTGTGCAAGGATGCCACTTGTCATTATTTTTCCGTTGTTTTAAAACACAAGGCAGTGCAAAACCAGTCAGACTGGCTGAGGACAAGTGCCAAACAGGAAGAAACTGAAAGTCTCCTCTCATATGTCATGCTTGGAACAAGCAGGCTGGAGACAGATAGGTGGTGGACCCAATTGCGGGTTGGTTTTAATCTTTCAACGAGGTTCGTAGGACGGAACACAAACGAAGTCAGGGACAGGCGAAGGTCTTGCAAGGCACGAACGTCACAGTACAGGCAATCCGAAGTCAGTAGTCAGGAAGAACGGGCGAGAGTCAAAAACCAGGAACAAGGGAACAAGCAAGGAAAGGACGCTGAGACTGCAAAACCACGAAGGTGTTTGCGAGAATTCGCATCGTGGTGTGGACTCAGAGCTCCTTATATCTTGGGGGTTCTCAATTAGCCGCAGGTGTTGCCGCTCCGCTCGTTCCCGGGGGAGTGACGGTATTTTTGAGTTTGTCATCTTTCTTCTGCTTTCATGAATATCCATATGTCCATGAATGAGTTGCACTGATACACCATCACTTCCACTTGGTCAGAATCTGAGATGAGCCACCATGGGGCCTTCTACATACCCATGGTGCTGCTGAGCATCCCTTCCAGAGCATGGAGATTGAGAGGTCAGAATCGGAGCTTCCTAACAAGCGGTCAGAGTGTTGAAGAATACCATGTTTTTTGGCAGTGGACAGCGGCTGGAGGCACTAACATGTGTGTTTGACAGGAGGTCGGCGGCTCGAAACTGGACCGGCCTTTCTGCGGCGAGCCAGTTTTGGTTGACCAAGATATGTATTATTCAGAAGGGGTGTTATTCCTTTTCCCTGGTGTAGATGTTAACTGATGTCAGTCCCTGGAGTCCCTCGCTGCAGAAACGGGTGAAAGGAGGAGTCTGCAGGACACTTGTGCAGAATTTAAACTGTTGCTGCAAATGTTCTGAACTTGTCAACGTGGGGGGTGCAGGGTCTTCCGTCCATCTTCGACGGTCCGTGGTGCTGCTTGTTAAATGCGTACTTTCATAAAGAGCTGTGTTTATCTTGTTCGGAGTATCAATGAGTATGGAATCCACCGTGTCTGTGTGTGCTGTTTACACATGGTGTGTGTTTGTGTGTGATAGCAGGAGCAATGCAATCTGTCAGTCCCCTCTTTCAGTTCCAACTCCTGCTGTCCATCGAGGAACTTACCCTCAGTTGATAGAGTAAGTATGGTCTGCTGTATGGATGGGTTGTAAAGTTGATCCTCTAACACTGTAAGTCGCCTTGGAAAAAGGAGTTGGATGAATTACAGTTAATAGTCATATCTTTTCTAAACATTTTTCACTGTCTGTCTGTTTCATTCTTACCTTCAGATCAGACATCTAAAGCAGAAGGAGGATCAGGTCCAGACTGCCAGCAAACAGCAGACCTTGAACACCCCCCCACCCAGTCGTGTTTGGTGTTCAACAGCAAATCAGAAGATAGCTGATAAAATTTGACAAATGACACAAACACACCAAGAGCCGTGGGGCACCCCAGAACGATAAAGGATTTAACTTTACCGCCAGTCACTACATCGGTAAAGCAGAACTAAAACCTGATTTGAGACAAATAGCAAACATTCGCTGTCTTGGGGGAATCGGCGCAGGGGACACGGCTCTTGTGTAACGGATATAGAGGTTGTTTACATCTGTTACCCGTGACACCGAGTAGCTTGGCCTTGATCCTGATCACAGCCCGAAGCTGGTGTGGGAGAAAACTGGGTCGAGTGTTGTTGCCATCAAGAAGTGAAACGACACACCACCTGAAGCTTGAAGCTCTGCTATTGGCTTTAAGGAAGGAGGCTCGTAATTTCGGTTGTGGGCTGCAAGCCTGAGCGACCCATTAGCAAGTTCCCGACACGACAACGATGACTTCCGAGCGATGAGGTCATAAGCGTGGCCCCTCAGCTCCAAGCCACTCGGGGCAAACTCTACATTCCCTCACAATGACAGCTCAGAGTCTCCCCGAAGTAAACTGGACCGCGGGTAGACTTCCCAAAAAACATCTGGAGAAACCATAGCAGTCACCATGAAGACGAAGACATTCTGAGCGGTGACACCTGGTTTGCACCAGCTGTAAATGCGTTTGGCCAAACTTGAATTAAACCCCTAAACGAAAGACAGCAGGGCGGGGCGATGGATTGGGAGAACCAGTCGACAGAACAGTCTTTTGGAAATGCCTCCCAGAGCCCCGGTGATGTGCTGGCGC
The DNA here is from genome assembly GCF_900964775.1 of Scleropages formosus. Classification (NCBI taxonomy): domain Eukaryota; kingdom Metazoa; phylum Chordata; class Actinopteri; order Osteoglossiformes; family Osteoglossidae; genus Scleropages; species Scleropages formosus. The sequence continues at coordinate 1,432,898 of NC_041820.1, read as the reverse complement.
CCTGGGATGAGACTACCTTGCTTGGACTGCAGATCTCGGTCTCGGCCATCCTGGCCATGGTCACCCTGGCGACGGTGCTGTCCAATGCTTTCGTGATCACGACCATCTTGCTGACGCGAAAGCTGCACACTCCCGCCAACTTTCTGATCGGCTCGCTGGCAGCAACAGACCTTCTGGTGTCCATCCTGGTCATGCCTATCAGCATCGTCTACACGGTCAGCAAGACCTGGTCCTTTGGGCAGATCATGTGTGACATCTGGCTGTCCTCCGACATCACCTTCTGCACTGCCTCCATCCTCCACCTGTGTGTGATTGCACTGGACCGCTACTGGGCCATCACAGACGCGCTGGAATACTCCAAGCGACGGACGGCGCGGCACGCTGGGGCCATGATCGCTGTAGTCTGGGTCATCTCCATCTCGATCTCCATGCCCCCGCTGTTCTGGCGGCAGGCCAAGGCCCACGAGGAGTTGAAGGAGTGCGTGGTGAACACGGACCAGATCTCCTACACGCTCTATTCCACCTTCGGGGCCTTCTACGTGCCCACGGTGCTGCTGATCATCCTGTACGGCCGCATCTACGTGGCCGCCCGCTCTCGCATCTTCAAAACGCCCGCATCCCATGGCAAGCGCTTCACCACTGCGCAGCTGGTCCAGAACTCGGCGGGCTCGTCCCTGAGCTCCATCAACTCTACCTCCAACCAGGAGGGGGCGCACCTGCAGCCTGGGAGCGGGGGCTGTGGAGGCAGTGGTGGGTCTCCTATATTTGCCAACAATGTGAAAGTGAAGCTGGCGGACAGCGTGCTGGAGCGGAAGCGCATCTGCGCCGCCCGGGAGAGGAAGGCCACCAAGACGCTGGGGATCATCCTGGGCGCCTTCATCGTCTGCTGGCTGCCTTTCTTCGTGGTCACCCTGATCATGGGCATCTGCCAGGCCTGCAAGCTCAACCCTGTGGTCTTCGACGTGTTCACGTGGCTGGGCTACCTCAACTCCCTCATCAATCCCGTGATCTACACGGTGTTCAACGACGAATTCAAGCAAGCCTTCCAGAAACTCATCAAGTTCAAGCGATGCTACTGAGGATTGTCCGCTGACTTTCGGAGGGTCGCTTTCCTTCTCGCCTCGTGTCTTCTGGGTGAAAACTGGAATATCAGTCAGCGGAGCCCCGGAACACCATACCGCGGCATTAGTACATGTTCTTCACACAAATCCGCACACACGCCGTGTACACTGGGTCCTCACTGCCCATCTTTTACAGATGAGTGTTATAACTTCCTATTCGATGTACGTACACACATGCATGGTTAAAATTAGAGCTATAGGAACCACAGCTGCCACTGCCAGTGCTGCAGACCTGCAGGGCGGCCGTTCGGCGAAGGAGGTTTTGCTGTTTTGTGGACATTTGAGCACAGCAGAGCACTTGGCCGTTACGTTCTGAAGCCTCGACGTCCTTCGTGTCACCAGTGGGAGCGGAGGTCAAACCGCGAAAGACAGCCGGACGCAGCGCAGCAACGGCTCTCGGCAGAAACCAGGCTAGGAATCCAACACGAGGTGGGCAAGCACGTGTGTGTGCGCGTGTGTGTGCTGTATGAGGAACACGTGCAATACACACTCCTCTGTATTTTCTTGTGCGTTTCTTTCCATTGTGGCTCTCAATGGGGCTGTGGGGGGGTGGGCAGCTGAAATGTTTCGCAGACGTGCTGTGGACGTGTTCATCTCAGCCTGCCGTGTCTCAGCGTGGTCCAAGTTCAAATAAAAACAAAAGAACTGCAGAAGAAAGTGGCAGAATGACTAAATGAACTCCAAATAAGTTAAATGTAAGATACAAAAATATATTATTAAGTCTTTACAGTTGTTTTCTCTCTTTTGTGTGTGCATATGTGTGTGGGGGGAGTTGGGGGTCTTTCAGTAATCTAGGTTCTGTGGTACCTAATGTTGTGATTCATGGTCCTTGAGGCGCTGCAGCTCCAACGGAAGGAGACCATGACCAGGCTAGATGTTGTCCTGTCTGCCTGGCTGCAGAAAGCGGTCATGGAGTCACCGTGGTCATCGCAGTCCTTGCCAGGGGGCCCTAGACAGCGTGGAGGCCAGCGGATGTGGCTCGTTCTTTGAAACCGAGACGGAGTCCCGTTTGCTCCGTCCACATAGCGGTGTTACGCACGGAGCTCTGAAACGAGCGGAACCACAGAACAGGTGGCCCATGGCACCACGCACCGCGGTCCTTTACTCCGCTGTGCAGTGGCTTTCCGGCCGAGTGGCGCTTCACACAGATGCCGTCGCCGCACGGGCGCCGTCCTTCCCAGCTGCAGAACTGGCTCTTCCTCTGGAATCCAGATTAATGAACAAATTCATTTGGGTCCAATAATTAGCCAGACAGGGAATCCCTGCCATTCGCAGGAGCTTTTCAATTAAAACGAGAGCAACGCAGAACGATGGCGCCCTGTACGTCGCTCCCAATCAGCAGGGTCATTTTCTTAAGTGACACGTGTGACAGTTCGATAAATGCTTTGTCTCCGTTTAGTGGTCAGGGCCAAATGAGCAGAAGACAAACACCTGGTGGCATGCGCCTCCCTCCCCCACAGTAATGGGATTCCTCCGATTCCCGGTGGTCTTGAGCAGATTGGGAGTGACACACGGCAGTCGCACACCTCCAGCACGGCCGAGGAGGACAAACAAGCGCGCAGCGGCATCAGGACAGGAACACGGAGGTTAAGTAGAATGAAGGAATTGTGGGACCGCAAAGTGTCACCTTCACTCTGTCACCAGATCTCCTTCACTGATGTGGCCTGAAGTTCAGGCTCTCTGTGGCGACCTGCTGTGACCCCGGTGTGGCATCGACCAGTGTCACTTGGCCCTTAAGCCAGGTTCTGGCACCGCTGTATCTCTTAAAATTAATTTCAGATGTTTACTTAGGGAATTTTTAACATTCAGCAGCAATGACTGTATGAAAGGCTGCAAATGTAGCAAACAGTACAATATGTAAAACATATGGAAGACGACACACGTTGGGGGATCATATAGAGATATATTAAGTGAACTGAAAATACAGTAAATTTAAAGCTTACTCACATATTTATAAAAGTGTTACATTAAGAAGTGAAACACAGTCTCCATATATGACAACCATATATTGTTGCCTTTGCGTTTCTTTTCTGATCTGAATGTTACACTGAGATGATTTTTTTTGGCTTTGATTTGCATGAATCAGATTCGGGATTTTACGTAAGTTTCCCGTAGGAGGAAATCATGGTAAACTTAATCTCATCCCAGCAGTCATGCAGTTTACTAAACTGTCCGGTTATGTCGTCGGGTCTAATGCAGTTGCCTAACGAACCATGTCCGTTCTGTGTGTGTGTGCGTGTGTGCGTGCGTGTGTGTGTGTGTGTGTGCGTGTGTGCGTGTGTGCGTGTGCGTGTGTGTGCGTGTGCGTATTCTGCCAGCTGCAACCACAGCACACCACACCACTGACCACTCCAACCATTATCTCTTTTAAACAAACGGTGACGGCGGCGGAACGACTGGCAGGGCAACTTGGCCAAAATTTCGACTTTCTCAACAGGAGTGGGAGGAGTCAGACCCAAACTTAAAGCGTGATGTCATTATGATGGCTCCGCCTTCATCATCTTCACTCAATGGACTTCTGGGCACATTTTGTCGTGTGGGCACAGGTGTGAGCAGCGTGGCGGGGATGCAGTCCTGACTTTCCACTGTGTGGCTGTACAGCTGTGGGCTTGTCCGCTGCTCATTTCTGCACAGAAATGGATCCTGCCACTTCTCCTTCCCCACGATAACAGGCAAGGGCGAAAAGGCAAGGTATCGCACAGATGGAAATCAATAGTCGTTTTAAAAGCAATTAACAGCGTGACAGTGTCGGACGGAGAAGCAGCAGATGGACGCAGAGCTCCGGTCCAAACCCGCATCGCCTGCAAGGAGCCGTGCCTCCGTCTGCGAGCGTGGACACCCGGCCTCCTCCGAATGGTCAGGCGTCGGTTTTCACGCGACAGACGTGTCTCAGAGATGGAGGTATACTAACACACAACTGGACCCACCAAGCCACCGTTAATCTGCACCATGCAGGTTTGGTTAAAATGAAAAAATGCTCAGTCGTTTTCATTTTATATTGAAAATTATTGGGTTACAAGCTTCTCTTGCGAAAGTTGCACTGAAACCTGTTGAAGTGGATGGTTTTGAGTTCAAAACCTCTGACTGACCACCAAGCGCCGGGTTCAACGTACACCGACCTGCAGCACCCAGGATGTTCTCATGAATCCACAGATGCAGTAAATGCATGTAGACCGCAGTCAGCACACGCTTCTGGGGTCGTGTTCCTGGAGACACATGGAGGCGTTTTCTTCGTACAGAGGAGGTGGGCTTCAGATCTGTGGCAGAGCGCTGCATTATTCACACGATGCTGTGGAGCGCCTTCACCTCACCTGGCCCATATTGTCAAGTGAAATGAGTCCTTCAGCCGAGCGAAGACAAAAAAGAGGCTTTTGAGTGTAGCCAGCCTCCTCGGGGATGCAGGAAGACCAGAAAGTGTTGTCTGCTCTTATGTTGCGGTGTCTTCTTCCAAAGCTTCCCCAAAGTCAGAAGGAGAGCAACACGAGCAGTCCTATATATTATTTACCACCGTGAAAATAATTCTTTTTGGACCACAAATAAAACACTGTGTTTTTCAGCTGCATCCAGCAAAAATTGACAATATAACACCTTTATGGCATATAATGAATGCTACCGGTATGTACCGACACTTAAAAAGTTGTAGACAATTTCTGGAGTATTTCTTAAGAATTCCCGAATACACGGCGTAATATCTTCACTGCGAGTCGAAAAAGCGATGCTCAAATTCCAAAAATGCAACCAAAGAAATACCGATGGACCCTCGAGCAAGATAAAGCACGCAGGTACGGTCGACTTCGACCAGACGTTTCATCCCCTTGATGTGACCTGAACCAGCCGACCCTCACCCACCCCCACACGCCTGTGGAGCTAGAAACCTGGTGCACGGAATATTCTGGAAAAGGTTTCAGGCGGCAGTGGTGTGGGAGGGAGCGAACATCTACTGCTCTCTCTCTCGCTGTATTTCTAAAGGGGCTTCTGCATTGGTATTCATATGCAGGGTTTCAGCTGCAGGCCTCCGTTATCGGGAATCCAGCAGCTGGGCACAGCGATCACTGGGGTAGAGGAATTAATAAGTGGAAAGGTGGACCACAGGCGCAGAGACTGTCTCTCGTGATCTGATACTCCACACCCTGTGGTTCTCGATTCGTCTCTCCAAAGGAAGTTGTCCCGGCCCAGTGGTCCGGCACCGCTGCTACAGCCGTTGCCTTTGTTTGAATCATGTCTTTAATAAAGGACTGTGTTTCTATTGATCGGGTGGGGGCACGGTGAGACCCATGCGGCGTTAGGAAGTCTCTGCCACCGCAGATTGATGCGGTCCTCAGAGAGCGCCGCGCCCAGGCTCCGGAAAATGCTAATACCACAGGGCAAGAAGGCCAAACACCAGGAGACGACGCCTCTCTCCACTCGTCTACCAAACGGGTCTCTTTCAAGCCCCCCGGGACTCCTGTTTGTTAGGCGTGTGTACAGAGAGCGTCTCCACCGGCTCTGGATGCATCCTAAAATTAACACTGAAATTGGATTAGCTAACGTGGCTCATCTCAAATTAGGCGGGGCAAAGCGACGCACGCAAATTTCGAACGATGGGTGTCTGACTGGGTTTCTGCTGGCTGAAATGGTACCGCAGGAATGGGAGCTTGTCCAATCTGCTTTCTTACAGCTGAGGATAGAATTAGACTGACAAAGCTGCAAGTTCAAATCGGCTTTTCCACTAGTTATATGGCGATGAGGTGACTGACAGCAAAGCCATAATCCCTCATCTGTATCGCTATGTTGATGTGCACGTATTTTTTTACAAGTACGTCTTGCCTTTCTTTGTCTTTCTTTGACGTTTTTAGTACCGAAAGTATCAACGTTTGAGCCGAACCAGCCAATGTTTGTGACCTCCACTGTGGGCCTTCTGCCCTAAGAGCTTGTTATTGGCTATCAGGACGCAAATCCAGAGTGTGTTTGGTGAGGCAGAGCCGGAGATCTACTGGAGAACACAGAGAGGGGAACACACAGGACAGGGGTTTCGGGAGTCCAGCGCAGGGAATGATGCACAGGAGGATGGGGTGGCACCAAGGTCCGAGAGACAGAATTCTTGATCTGAGGGGGTAGTTGACCTCCAGGTACCGAGTCGAAGTTCGGACTCGTGATCCAAAGACCCGAGATCGTGGTCCGGAGCAAGGCAGGTCATCATCAAAGCTTCTTAGTCCAAAAGGGAAGGGTGCAGATCCAAAAGGCCATGGTCGAGATTCAAAGAGCGGGAGGTCATACTCTAAGAAAAAACCATCACAGAACAAGGGACTAGAAAGATTGCGAGGAAAGGAGTGTTGCCTCCGAGGAGATTCCACAACTCTTTCAGTGGAAAATTGTTCTTTCAAAGAATGTTTGAGCTACAGGTGTGTGGAATGTAGCTGAGGCTTGTCTAGTGTGGCGTCTTCTGTGGTCGCCTGCAGTATTGTTTCCCAGAGGTCATGACGGCATAAGGAACTGTGGTCCAGGTCGGACAGTCTGGCCTCTACAAGTCTGTTAAGGCGGCGAGCAGAGGGCGAAACTGAGGGACGTCGGAGTTGGAGGGTTATGAAGGTGGACAGTTGTAGTTCGGAATTCACGGTTGTTGGGTCGTTCATCTTTATGAAGCCGAGCACGCAGGCAACACTTTGGCGTGCGTGAGGGAGTCGAACTTCTCCGCAGCATCGTCGAGGAGGCAGGCAAGGAGATGAGTCAGAGCCACTTGGTTTGACGAGTGCAAAAGTCCACGTGGAGGAAGAGACATGCAGAGAAACATCGAGATTCAAAGAGTGGCCAAGAGAGACCAAGAGAGAGCAGAAGAAGTAGTCATGAAAACGAGAACAAGCTCTTCCTTCAAACATCCCCAGGTACGGAGGACAAGTGATGCAGTGGTGGGAGTTTGCAGCCAGAGACCGTGGTAAATTTCCAGACGGGAAAGGAGAAGGTGCTGAGGAGCCTCTCACTTTGAGGGTTTAATTACTGTTAAGTTCTGGCAACACATTGGAGCACAGAGGAGCTGCATATGAGTAAGGGTGTGAAATCACCTCAGTTGACAGCTGATGCAACCCCAACGGGCAGAAAACAGCTCCCAAACACAAGTTGTGCACAGAAAGCTGCTCCCGCCTTCGACACGGACCTTTGCAACTGAACCCTCCCATCTAACTCTCCGCTGACTCACCGCATGAGTCCAGTCAACAGATACAGGTGGACGAGCAGGTCACCACAGCGGGGGATGATGGGAAAGTAGTGAGTCAGAGGTGTGCAGAGTAAAGAAAGTGGAATTTACTGCAGTGAAGGACTGCAGTGCTGTTCTAGCAGGGTTTGAGAACTTCAAGGCTGGACTCTTGGTATTCCTGAAACACCCACCTTATTGAGCTGAAATACTCCACGCCAGTGAAAAGTTTGAGTACACTCACTAGGATTGTCCCCACGAGGCATCTGGGTAACAAGTGTGGTCAGGAAACGAGTCAACGTGTCTCCTCAGATCTCATGTACCAGTTCCCAGAGATTCCGGACACTTGCGGGTTGCTTTGTCGTCACTTTTAGGACCAATTTGTCGCACACTAGTTTTGCTCAGGTTGTCCAGGTGGACTCACACATTCCACTGGTCCTGTAGGTCCAGGTTGAAAGACACTGTGCTGCAGAACAAACTAGTGAACCCCCCATTCAGTTATCCCTGGGCATTCGTTACCGCTCCTGTTCCAGTGTGCAGTGGAAAGAAGTGTGTGTGTGTGTGTGTGTGTGTGTGTGTGTGTGTTTATGTTCCTTCTGTCAGCGGACCACCCTATCCTAGACGCTGGTGTTGTTACACACTCTGGACTGTGCCACATGCCATCTCTTCATAAGTTCAAAATGCCGCAAAAGTGCATGGCTTGGAGATGCTTCCAAGCGATTCGGAGTCCGTTCCGTATTTCTGTGACTCGGCGTGGTCTCTCCTACGAAACGACAGCCGTCCAACCTGCGAGGATCTTCCACGTCGGAGTCACCAACTCAGGCAGCAGCAGAGCAGGACAACAGCCGCCGCACGGTTCACAGCGGGTCGCAATCTGCCGAAAAACACTTAAAAAGACATTTTGGCTGCTCCGATTCCAGCAGAGCGAGAACAAATGAGTCATTAAAGCAGCAAAAGCTCTCAGCTCTGTTTTCCTACCTCCTCCCTCTCCTCTCACCTGTACCGTCAAAGGCAATCGGGTTTTATGTACTTAACCTATCTGAGGGGGTGTTATTTACAGGCGCTTCTGGGAATTTTCTGCTTGGTTTAATGGAGGACGCTTTTAAAGAAGGAGCGGGAAGCTGCGGTTGAACCACTTAGGTGCCGCACCTTCCAAATAACGCACGTGCTCATACACACCCCAAACCAACATGGTCCAGGTACAGGAGTGGCGTCAATGGAAGGCGCCAACAGGTGTTCCGCCGATACAGCGGATCCTACCTGGAAATCGCCCGAGTGCCTGGCTCACGGGCAGGAAAAAAATCCCTTGAGCGGAAGTATGGGGCGCATCACAAGTCTGCAGGAGACACGTGCACAACACAAATCCGAGAGCGAATCAAGAGGAACTTAAACACGATCTAACGGCCAAAGATCTTATGCTCTCACGTATCGCCTAATCGCCAATAATCCTCCTCGGCGGAGGACGTAAAACCATGTAGCGTGCGCCATAAGTATGATCGCATCACAGCAGATTATCAGGGCATCTCTCTTAGCGGCTGCATAGCTGCATCACAAATTTAATCTGTTTGCGACAAGACCCGCTGGAAATGTATCCCTGTGTGTCTGTGGAAATGTATCAAATGTGCATCGCTTCGACTGGCAGGGCTGAATCGCTTCATTTCATAGGAAGGATGTCTGAATTCAGCGCTTACAGCGTCCCCCGCTGACCCCTCGCTTCTTTTCTGCCGCACCACTGTGGACTCTCGCTGGTATCCTAACGCTGCCACCATTGAGCCATCGCGCGATGTTGCCGGCTACGCCGGGTCCCCTCTGCGAACGTGGATGATGAGTGGGAAGACTTAACGAGGGCGATTTAATTGCGCGTACAAGCAGCTTGTCGGCGAGACGGCGCACGGGAGGAAACGTTAGCGTACAGGTACCCGGCGACTGCGTAACTACGGAACCTAATGAACATTCAACATATGGGATTCGTTTCATTGCACTCGCAAAGAATTATGCAGTTAGCACTCATTAATTGGACAAACGCACACACACACACACACACACACACACACACACACACACTGCAGACTACAGCTAATGGGAATTGGAACAGAGGTTCTCTCCTTTTTCTCGCCACCTCCCTGCCTTGTTTCCAGCTCCCTCTTCGCCCCTCTCCCAAGCTCTCGCTTTGCCCCACGAAGGGGTGAAAACTCTGCAGTCCACTTCCTGCTGCTGTGTGTGTGCCGGGTGCAATTAACCTGTCTCTTCTGTATTCTGTGAGTGCTTCGCACCCGATTCGCTGCCCGTTCCGCTGCTGCTTCGGCAGTTGAAGGAAGGTGTCAGGGAGACCACCGAGAGAATAAATGGAGCCAGAAGCAGCAAACAGCAAACGGGAGAAGGCCGTTTGAGTGTCTGCGCTGCAGCGCCCTCCGGGGGCCTTTACTTCGATCTGCCTCTTGTCATCTGTGGTTGAAGAGCATTTCTGTGGCAGGAGAGGCGGTCGACTGACAGTGAAGAAGAGCCTGAGGGATGATGAAGGATGTCTGGAGATCGGAGTGAGACCTGAGACTCCAACACACTACAGTATACATGCTCCAACGCACCGGAATGCGCTGCTCTACACACACTCACACACTCACGCACAGGTTACGTCAAGTGGAGCTGAGACCTAGCTGAAGTTCATCCCGCTCCTCGTGCTCCATCTCCCTCGCCTGCCTTCTCTCCATCCTTCCCTCGTGTTCTGCCAGTGCCCATATGCCCCGTGCTCTGTGTTCCAGACCCACTTCATTTCGACATGTGATAGAGCTCCGGGTTCTTACTTTCACGACATGCGGGCTCTTGCTAAAGAGGTGGATGGAGACGATCCGAGCCGAATGGACCCAACGGGACCTTGCCACAGTCATCTGAGTCGGGCCCCAGAAGCGTCCCAGCCGCATGACCGCCGCTGGAGGGGAACTCGAGGAAAATGGGGGCTTTTCCATGGCAGGTGATAGCGCCGTGATTAAAGCCGCTGCCTTTGGATCGAAAGGTTGCTCTTTCAAATCTCACCTGCTGCTGTAGTACCCTTGAGCCAGGTACCTACCCTACATCGCTCCAGTAAAAATTACACAATTGTACAGTATAAGTGGGTAAATAGCAATAAGTGGCTTAATATGGTAAGTTGTTTTGGCGAAGGGGGGTGCGGTGGCGCAACGGGTTTGGTCGGGACCCGCTCTCTGGTGGGTCTGGGGTTCGAGCCCTGCTTGGGGTGCCTTGCGGCAGACTGGCGTCCCGTTCGTGGTGTCCCCCTTCCCCCTCAGCCTTGCGCCCTGTTTTGCCAGGTTAGGCTCTGGCTCGCCGCAACCCCCCCCCCCCCCCCCCCCCCCCCCCCGGGACACGTGGTTGTAGACATTGTGTGTGTGTGTGTGTGTGGGTGCGGGTGCGGGCACGCTTTGGGGAAAAATATCAGTTGATGTACTGGGTTGACAGAGGCTGGGTTTCGTCTCTCCGAGTTTCAGCATGACGTCGACGTCTCACACACACATGCAAAAACAAACAACCTTTTTTTATTAATCAACGAACAGTAGTGCAATAAGCTTCGCTTATTGCTTTGTGTCATTCAGCCGCTTCATCGAGATTGTGGGTCCAGTTAAAAACGCAGTAAAAAAGTCCCACCCAGAGTGCGCCGATGACGTGCACTATGCGCTTGGAGCGAGGATGCCAGCTGTCATTTTTATTACACCGCAGAAACGACAGCGACCCCCAAGGTGGATGGTAAATTGAAGCGCACCCCCCCATACACACACCTGGCCCCCTGGTCCTCGGCGGCAGCAGAGCTTCGCTCCCGGTGGATATTGGATTTTTTATTTCTTTCCAGCATTCCTGCGAGAGTGAGACATTCATTTCCTGCCCGGAGCGAGGTGATAAGCGCGGACGCCCGCGTGCCCTGCGCCCGATATTGTGCCATGAGTATTCCACCGCCCCCTCCATCCCCCGCAGCCCGCGACCCTTCCAGAGACCCCTAGATGTGCCCGGGTTCGCAGGCGGAGGAGCAGAGAGCACTTCACCGCCGACGCGGTTTCATCTGGGACAAAGAAAGGGCTCTGGGCGCCGTCGGCCCTGCGCTCCATACTCCAGAGAGTGCGGGAAAAGGGCTGTTTGCCCATCGCGTTTATCGGCGGGGCGGCGAGACGCAATCGCTCACACCGAGCCAATTACACTCCAGGACATGAGAAATCGTCGCATCCTTCTCTTTGCCGGCTTCTGCAACGGCTCTCCGGGGAGGGCCTCTAACAAAGTGCTGCGTCAGGCGGTTATGTCCCGGAAGACGGGGGCTGACCCTCTCGGACCTCCGCGGAGACGGCTGATTGGCTGATTTTCAAGAAGTGGGAGGGGCACCGTCCACGGAAGGTCTCGAGAACGAGTTGATGGGCAGCCCAACGCCGGAGCTTCCTCCGCCTTCACGTGGTCTCAGGGAGAGGGTCTCCGGAGGAGATGGGAGCTCGACGAGCGCCAGCCGATGTGTGTCGGGACAGGGTGGGGGGTGGAGCGGCGTTCCGCCAGTCAGCGGGTCGAGTTCCGCTCAATTTAACCGGGAGGTCAGGTGTTTATTTGTCCGGAAGAGATGCCTTTTGCATCAGCGTCCCTCTCACCCGTAGCCGGCCTCCCCGGAATTAGCCACCTTTTCACAGTTTGATCGCCCTGCTGCGCAGTGGGAGAGCGAGGGGGGGGCTCATGGGAGGATGTGGGGGGGGTTCGACAAGCCCCTGTGTGTGACTGAGAAGGCCGCCGTTCACTGTCTGCGGAACTTCATCCTAAATGAAATGTGGCGTAACAAACTGCAGCGGGAGACTGAGTGTCTCCGGAGGAGCGACCGCACTGCGCAGGACCGCGAGCGCCAGCGGTCGGCACACCCCCCCCACCTTCTGCCTCATCAGGACATTATGCATGAGGTCCTGTGAGCAGATTTAAACAGCTGGACTTTCACATTTTCTACTGGACTCTTGCTGCTGTAACGTGAACCAACCGGAACCGCTCCCTTCGCACTCTAATGCGGCCGTGTAGACGGGGAACTGCGCGTGGTCATCTGGACCAAAAGCGATCGCAACTACATGTCCATGTTGTCCCGTGATGAGGCAAGTGCAGGGAGGACACGTGGTGGGGGGGGTCAGCCCGCCCTTTAATGCGTCCCGATCCCGATGTGGCGGCTGCCGAAATGGAGCACTTGTCAAGAGCTCTTGACCTTTCGTCTCCAACAGCAGTGGGCGCAGCCCCCCCAACCCAAGGGCCCTTGGGGCAACCCAGTCCCCTTTGTCCTGTCTCTGGCAAGAAGCCTTTTCATGCGCGCAATTACTGCTCCTTGGAGGGTTTCCGGTGCGTCATCGGGTCTCGACCCCTTCTGGCTCGGGTTCGCTGGTAAGCGAGAGCCACGGTCAGTCTGTTTTGTGTCTCAGACCTAATCGCGACCCCATGAGACGGTCAGAACCAGTCGCTGGGATGTCAGTAAAATCTCAGCCGTACTAAAGGCGAAACAGAGCTTCCAGCAGAGGTCGGGATCCAATCCTGGAATGGCGTCCCAGAAGGTGACCGGGTCGGACGGCGAGTCCCTCGGAGACGTCAGGGACACGTGAGCAGCATCTCAGTCGCCGCTTTGCCTTCACTACTTTTCCTTTCTTTTTTCTCTTTATTATTTACTCTCTTAGAGGAGAAACTTTTTACCAGAGGATCAAGATTTTACTCTCTTAGAGTAAAGATGCTTTTCTCTATGCACAGCTGAGTCACACTGAGAGGAGTACTTACCTGTCCCACTTTTCGTAAATCAAATCAAGTGACTTGGCACCAGCGCACTTATTTTTACTCCATTACAGGGGATTCAGTAGTTTTGGTGATGTTGGCGGGGACAATTATGGTAAATTCCTGGGAGGAAAAAATTACAAAAAAATACCACAATGTGTGAAAACATGCGGAATTATGATTTTATTCATCCATAATTAAATTTACATTTTACACGAATTCATTTCAGAGGCACTTTCCTCCAAAGCAACTTACTGTGTAGTTTTTAGCCTTTCATCCACGGTAAATTACAGCAATGGATACTGTACAGTACTCTACCTATAGTCATCAGTCATCTATACACACACACACACACACATATTCAGAACCGCTTGTCCCATACGGGGTCACGGAGCCTACCCGGTAACACAAGGGCGTAAGGCCAGAGGAGGAGGGGACACACCCAGGACGGGACGCCAGTCTGTCGCAAGGCACCCCAAGCGGGACTCGAACCCCAGACCCACCGGAGAGCAGGAGTGTGGTCCAACCCACTGCGCCACCGCGCGCGCACACACATGCACACACACGCACACACAATGGGCAATTTAGAGACATCAATCCACCAGAAACACATTTGAACTGTGGGAAGAAACCAGAGCACCCAGACAAAACCAACACAAACACAGCCAGGACATGTAAACTCCAATGAATAATTAGTTTATTACACCCCCGTCCAGTGCAGGGGTGGAAAGGAGGCTTCGTGTGAGAAGTGGGAGCGGCGGATGCCGAGGTTTGCTCTGTGGGTGGCCTGCTGCTTGGAGCTGCTGCCTTGCGCCTGGGGAGACCCGGGTTCAAAATGGGTAAAGCAGGATAAATAATTTAGTGTTCAAACATGAAACTTGAAGCGAATAACAACGTTTTGTACTGAGTTCATATTCCGTTTATTTTTTCCGACGGTCAAAACTAGGAGCGTTTAATACGTTCACCGCGACTCAGTGTCAGTACCTCGTTTGTGGTGAAAATGAAAGTCCAGACCCTATAAGTCCAAGGTCTCGAACCCCAACCCCCATGTGAGCTGTAACAAGGAGCATCCCCCAGCCCCATGGGGGCAACTACTGCTCTTTGCAAGGCTCAGAAATAGATGCTGTCAGAGGACATCAGCATCGCACGATCATGGGAAACGTGTTCAGGTGTGTTTGTTCTTCTGTCTCGATGCACAGTGTGGGCGGCCTTCGCGTCTCCTCACTCCACTGATACCACCTCCAGTCTGAGGCTGCACAAAGGTGCATCTTCTCAGTTTGATACCACTAGTGACACAGAACTGTGTGTGTGTGTGTGTGTGTGTGTGTGTGTGTGTGTGTGTGTGTGTGTGTGTGTGTCTAAGTCTGAGATGCTTTGTGCAGGTCTGTGGTCGACGTCGGGCTGTGAACACACTGCCGGTGCCACAGGGAGAAGCACTAGTGTAGTGGTGTGGTGGTGATGCTCCCTGCTGGTCGGCCCTGTGTACTGCAGGAGTTCAATGTACTGTCATTCATTCATTCATTCATTCATTCATTCATTCGTCAGACACTTTTCTCCAAGGTCACTCTGTCACCCTCTTAGATACACTCCACTAAACTCCCGACAACCGTTCGCACATCTGTACACCGGTGTAACACATAAATTTACTACAGGCAATTTAGAGTCACTACTTGACCTGAAACACATCCTTGGACTGTGGGAGGAAACCAGAGCACCCGGGCAAAACCCTAGTGAACACAGCGAGAACACGGGAATGGAAGAGAGGCGATGGAGAACATGACGAGAGGCTCACCGACCCGATCTGCGAACCGTGGTCAACCAGGACAACCGTGGCTGTCCAGGGACTGCAATCCCATGATGCCTTTGGGGAGGACAAAGCTGTAGACACACTCCACCTTGCTGCTTTTCGCGGTGCAGAAGCCGATCCGTTTGAGATGTGCTCCCTCCGTGCGGAGAGACTCGCCCCCCCGCCCCCCGTACCTCAACCGTTTATGTCATATGTAATTAAAGCCATAATATTTGTCTAATATTCATTCTGCCAGAGCGGCTGCTTTAACAGCCTCAGAGCGGCAGCCGTGGGCCTTCTGTATGTTTGTGGTGCGGGTGGGTGCGTGTGAGCGTTTGTAACCATCCCCTCTACCCCAAGATAGGCACTACGGTGCACGTAACGTATGTGGAGGAACGGGGAAGGGGGAGCGAAGGGCGCTCAGTGTGTGCGGCGGGGCGGGAGACGAGCACGGGTCCGAGGGGCAGAACCGGACTTGGCGCCGCCGTCCGCAGCGTTTCATTGGTCGGGAGGGGAGGCGCCACAATGACGCGGCGGCGGATCTCGTGCCCACACAGGCGACGCAAGCTGCTGCTGCTGTGGTGTGTCGGGAAAGCTCCCTGTTCGCCTCGCACGGGTGCGGTGGAGCAGCATGTTTGCCTGGGACCCGCTCTCCGGTGGGTCTGGGGTTCGAGTCCTGCTTGGGGTGCCTTGCAGCAGACTGGTGTCCCCTCCTGGGTGTGTCCCCTCCCCCTCCAGCCTTATGCTCCGGTTTGCTGTGACCCTGCTTGGGACACATTTTTTTCAGTGTGTGTGTGTGTGATTCCCACCAGTTAGTCTGCCTTTCATTTCCTGGCACAGGAGAAAAGAGCTTCTCGACCTTCACACTGTCGCCCCCCGCCCCATAATGGTCATGATTTAAGGTGAATCTGGGAGGGGCCTGGAACAACCTGGAATTTATCCCCATCAAAAATCACGGAATAAGTAATTTCATGGTGCGGCTTTTCCATATTCCCTCAGTTTCCAGTTTGACCGCGAAAGGAGCGCCGCTGTACCTGCTGAGGGCTCTTTCTTATTCACTTCTCTTGCTCTTTTGGCACCAGGGCGGCACCACCGCGCTCAGGTAGCCCTCAAGTGTCCAACCTCGGCGGCTGTGACACCTGGGGAGATGTTTATGTCCAGCAACCGCAACTTGCGAGCAAGGACGTAAAGCGCTCAAACCGTGAGCCCTGCTGGCCAGCAGGGGGCGCAGCACTTGGAGCACTGAACCTGTGGTCCCCTCAGCTCCCTTCTCCGGCGGATCCTTCGCTCTCATTGCTGGATAAGGCTGCAGACTTCAGGCAGAGGCGTCTGCCGAGCGACCAGATAAATAAACAAATTAAAAGATGCCGAAAGTGAGACGTGGGCCATGAATCACCGGCGTAATTTATCTGCGGCCGTGAGCGCGACCGCGAGCGCAGCGGGACGCGGCAATTTCCTGCACACGCGGACCGTCGGCTCCGCTGCGCGATGGAACGATTAATCGTCGTCCGGCTTTCCGCGCCGTCGTTCCCGTCTGCGTTGATAAGACGCCGCAGCGGCTCAGAGGCTCAGACACGATGAGCTGTAAACGCTGTGCTGGCGAGTTGAATCAACTATCAAGGCGGCGCGACGCTGACGTTCTTTTTGCTGCTCTATACTGCCATCTATCTGCTGGATTCTCAATGACAGCTTGGAACTGAAGAGAATTCACACACACACACACACATTTTCAGAACCGCTTGTCCCATACAGGGTCACGGGGAACCGGAGCCTACCCGGCAACACAGGGCATAAGGCCGGAGGGGGAGGGGACACACCCAGGACGGGACGCCAGTCCATCGCAAGGCACCCCAAGCGGGACTTGAACCCCAGACCCACCGAAGAGCAGAACTGTGGTCCAACCCACTGCACCACCGCACCCCCCAATGAAGAGAATTCAATGAAAAATAAATGAATTAATTGAGAATTTTTCATATCTGCAAGGAAGCAGCGTAACGGAACGAAGGAGTTTCGTATTTTCCGCTCAGTCTCTCCATCGGTTGGAGTCGACGTGTGGCAATTGGATCTTGGTTTCTCTCCCGGAGCTCCCAGCATGCCCCTCTTCATTCAAAACTGCGGCTCGACCGACATCGGCTCATCGCGGCTGCAGTTCTCGCTCCGATCGCGCGCGTTGCCACGACAACTGCTTGCATGAACAACCGCGCAGATCGCGTAGATGGCGCCCAGGACAAAAACGCGGCAAGGCCAGGGAGCTGCGGGACGAAGCCGCCTTTTCTTAGCTAGAGTCACGGGTCGCCGGGTACGGCCCTCGGACTCAGGTGTGTCCGTGCGTTGCCAGGTAAGGGCGCGTGTTGCCAGGCGCAACCGCGGGGCCCGAAAGCTGCCGCAGCGGGCGGTGACCACGTGGGATGATCTCTGAGGACTCGTGGAATCTCCCGAAATGGAAGAGCTGAGACGACGCGGCGGATACATAAAGAAATAAACAGTTCTTTTGGCGACTGCCGTCCGCGAGCCACGGGGTGTGAGGCGAGGGGAGCGTCCCGGGCGATCGGATCGGCATGGCCAGCGAGGGCCGTCCTTTTCGTTTGGATTTTCAAATTTGGTTTCAGTTTAGGAAGGGGGGGTTGGGGTTGGGGTTGGGGTGAGGGAACGGGAGATGGAGAGCAGGATGCCTCCCCCGAGACACACACACACACACACACACACACAGAGAGAGAGCGGTTTCCTTCCCCCTTCCTTCCAACAGGCCTCGCTATGCCACTGAAACAGGAAATGAAGTGGCCCGTATCGCGGTACCATAAACACACATTTGGACGGGGAGGGGGGGCTGCACACACTCTGAATTGTGGAGACCTCGAGCGCTGAGTCCCCAAGATGACGCAACGTTTGCACCCTTGTTCCATGCAGCGTAGAGTCGCGGTCGCTTCCTACGATCATGTTACATGGCGGGGACCGTCGCCCGTCTTTCCAGGGCAAAAATCGTAAGAGAAACTTGAACGTAAACTGAAAACAAGGTGAATGAAAACATGTTCAGTATCTGTCTCTGTGTGTGTGTGTGTGTGTGTGTGTGTGAGAGAGAGAGAGAGAGAGACAGTACTGATATGCAAAATGTAATTTTATGGCAGTTCTACCAAATCCATCTCGGCATTTTTTATTTAAATGATATTTCGAAATGGAGATTAAACTGAAAACAAAGTTCACTAAACAGAGCTCATCTCACCGGAACTTTCCAAACATGGTAATGTTTACCACGGCTGGCACCGACAATACAGACCGAATGAATGAATGAATGAAGACTTTATTTTCATTGTAATTCTGAGCAAAACAATGAAATTATAATGATATTTCCTGAGTTCTTCAGACAACAACATAAAAGAACAATAGAAAACACATCCACTTAAGTACAAAAAATAAAAAACAATTTCAACAAAATAATACAGTGAAAGAGTAAACAGCAGGACAGACCAGATCGGAGGTTTGTAAAAAATGTATCAAAAAACACCAAGGAAAAATCACATGGAAGGACATATTTAGACCTTGCTGAGGAAATTTGTGATGTTTTATAAACTGTCACACAAACCAGCATGTTTAGTGCTCTCTGATATGTTCCTCACTACAGTATTTTATTATTTGCAGAAACTGGGCAACAGCGCCACCCCGCGGCTCCCGGGCGACACAGCAACACACTCCTTCTGCCACTTTAACCTGAGATGTTCAGCACCAAAACATTTTTCGCATTTGTTTACTCCATGACACTTTTCTCCAAAGCAGCTGGCAGTTATTTACACAGCCGGGTCATTTCACTGCAGCAATTTAGGCCTAAGGATACTCATCTGGAGGTGGGATTCGAACCTGTGACCTTTGCATCCACAGGCAGCAGCTCTAGTGAGGGAAGTCCCTGCAGCCTGAATCACACTTGTTCTTCTCCACATTCTCTTTAAGAGGATATCAACTTGAGGATTTTTTTTTTTTTGTTAAATGTGCTTTTATATTTGTCTGTGTCTCTCAACGGGGATAAAGAGTATTAATTCCTCACGGGACTCCCGTCCTGCAGCTCCTCCTTCCAGCCACACGGTGGCGCCAGAGTGTCGCTGTTTGCTTCTAGAACCCGGAGCGCGTGCCTCTGTCCTGCTCCATCTCCAGGGTTTCTCCTGACCGTGACCACACTGGACGGACTGACCCCTGACAGCTGAGCGCTGCGAGGTGAAGACCAGCGCGCTCACACACACCCGACTCGCCCAGGAAGCGCGTCCCCCCGGCCTGCCGCGGCCCCCCAGCTGCATGCGTGCGCATGCGAGTGTGAGTGTGTGTCATGAAGACGGGGCCTCGATCTGTCCTCTGTGTGGTTATGATTCTACTCCACTGTGTTCATTTTCACCAGTGAAGTCATTTTCCCATTAACTGCTGTTGTAAAGATGGGTCGCGACCCCACACTGTTCTGCGGTCCGAACGAGGAGCCTTGCAGGGGGCCCTGGTGTCACCGGGAGATGTTGAACTGACTGAGCCAGAGGACGACTGGGACTTAAAGGGACGCTCGGTGCGCCACCGCACCAATCTGAGAGCACGGAGGGGGTTGTTGGGTCTCGCGTATTTTGTTTATCGATTCTAATCCCACTGAGCAGCAGGAGGTCTCCGCGTGATCCCGTTCAAGGCAGCCGTCACACTCGTGGGTCGCAGAGACAAAATGCAAGGTAACCGCTTTTCTTGTTCCGAAACAATCCAGCCCCGAACGAGCGGAGACCCAACCCCCACCCGGTCGCCACGGGACACGCAGGACGGCGCTCTGCGACGTGGACACACCCGCATGCCGCCCAGGTGTGTGCCGTGGAGCACTAGGCAACCTTGGCGGGAGACCAGGAGGCTCATGGGATACGTGCAGTGGATGGGGGAGGGGGAACATTCCAGAGACAGGCGGAGCACTTCCTGCCGTCTCTCTCTGGGACACTGGACACACTGGGGTGGACAGATGAAACACCAGTGCCAGAGGGGGGCGCTGTGACGTTCTCCTCGCCCATAACGAGCCCTGGGAATGCGGCATGTACCCGGGCAGCGCCGGGTGGGTGGGGGCTTTACCCCCCCCCCGTGTGCCACTTCCTGGCAGAGGAGCTCTCTGTACCGCGGTGCAGCAGCAGCAGAGATGTGGGTGATGGTTGGGGCTCGTCTGGACAAACAGTGCCGTGCCGTTCCCTTTGCCAACACACACAAACAGTGTGTGTGTGTGTGTGTGTGTGCGGCAAACAGAGAGCTGTGTGTCAGGGCCTCGGCTCACACTGCGGTCCCGTTCACACCGTCTGTAGACCGTAAATCTCTGACCTGGTTTCAGTCCCTCAACGGGCTGAGTCACAACTCATTATTTCAGCCCGGTGGCTCCTGGACTCCCTCTGTGTTTTTTTTTTTTTCTCTCTCTCTCTCTCTCCCACACACACACACACACACACACACACACACACACACACACACCCCCTGCGCCACCCGTCTTCCACCCCAATCAGAAGAGAACCTTCTGCAGCCAGATGAGTGGAAGAGTTAGTCTGTCTGTGTGTGTGTAGGTAAGACCCTGTGTGATCGGTCCTTCTCTTTCCCCATCTTGCAGTCCTGCCTTGTTGTTAGAGCTCCCCAACTGGTGGGGAAGACTGACAGCACTGCGGCAGCACTTTGCAGAAAGGCAGGTTTGTGGGCCGTTAGAAACAGGTCTCCCACACACACACACACACACACACACACACAAAAGAGAGTTCCCCAGACATATCTCCATTGTGTGCTGGATCTACCCAGGGGTCTCCTCCCAGTGCGATGCGCCTGGTGGACCCCCTGCGGGAGGCGTCCGGGGAAACAACTGAACCCCAAGGAGGTAATTTCTGCTGCTCGAACCTGCGATTTTGTTCCGTCGGTCCCTGCACGTGGGTCTGGACGTGGACATCGGCAGAACGGTAAATTGCAAGCCTGCGAGGTCATCTGGACGGTCACGCCTGATTCGGGACGGTGGACAGCGAGCACCATCCTTGTATGAAGAAGCACAGCAAAATGATCAGAGCTCCACATCGAAACCGCACATGTTCTTGGTTTTAGCTTCACTGTGGTGGAATGAACTCCCTCGGTCCCGCAGAGCTGCTGAATCCCTTTCGCCGTTCAAGAAGGGTCTCAAACCCATCACTTTCCGAGCCGCTTCTCTGCTGACCACCTACCACCTCCATGAACCTGCGCCATAGCATCCAACACGGTCACCTCTGTATGTCCCTTCAGTTCCATGCACAGTTACTGCGTAATCTGGTGTTGGACACGCTGACTGAGCTCCGACAGTGACGTGTGTGTATGTGCGTGCGTGTATAAAGCTCACTTTGTTCACGACGACCTTCACGTCACCATGGAGTAAAGCATCTGCCGATGGAGCAGATGTCGAGGCATCGGTGCAGCTCGTCTGCACTGAACCGCGATAAATCATCAGCGACGTCGAATTTTCACTCCTCTCTCGCACGCACACCTTGACGAGAGCCAGAGAGCAGCACTCCTAACCAGCGTGGCCCTGGGCACACAGACCGTCGCACTTCCTGTCACCCACCTTTACGCTTCCTGTGCACTTTGCGCCAGGCTGCCGCACACCTGTCCTTTATGGCCCTCGTCCCCAGGCGGTCGGCGGCACGGCCGGCGCTAGATGTGCGATCTGGTGTCTGCGTAGCGCCGTCCCGCTGAAAGCGTCCCTGTCGTGCGTGCGACAGTCGCCGGGGCCCCATGCAAATACTGTCCATCTGACAGCCAGAAGAGACCGACCGCTCCACGGCGGGCGGCTGCACCACAACTCACAGGTGTGCATCCGCTCGGTACACCACTAACTCTACTTTACCTATTTATAGAGCAGGGTCAGTCTTACTGCATCGATTCAGAGCAAGTACTTTGACCAAGGGCACTGCGGTGGGAATGGGATTCGAACCCAGGTCGCCCCAGTCGCAAGGCAGTGGCTCCAAGCAGCAGGCCACCCACAGAGCGAACCTCGGTTGGTTCCGCTCATTTTGGAACCACAGGAAGTCCAGTTTCCCGACAGCGGTGCCACCAGCAGCCCGTTCGGGCTGCGGTCAGGAGGAGGCGCTGTGCTGGCTGAGAGTACTGCCCCGTCGGACTGGGATGTGGTCTTCGTGACCGTGACCGAATTCCGGTCGGGTTCACACCTGCGTCCTTTGAGCAGAAGGCAGCAGCTCTAACTGCTACGCCACCTGCTGCCCCCAACTGGTAACATACAACATTTGTCATACTTCAAGTGACCTATGACTGAGTGCCAGGGCGCCCAGGATGTGCCTTATTTCCCAACCGGTACTTCCGGGATAGGCTCCGCACCCCCACGACCACTGGACACGGGTCACTCATCATGAATGAGTGCTGAATTTCCAACTGTGCTGTGACACATTAATAGAAAAAGCTTAAGAAACTTCCACTAATACAGAAATGTATTGTCTTCGTAGCGAAAAGCAGCTGAAGTCGGACCCCTAGCGTGGTGCGCGCGCACTGAGGAGGCGCCGCATGCATGTGAACGCGGAATTATAACGATGATTAAAGCCGAATAATGATCGGTGTCCCCCCCCCCCCCGACCGCATTGTGTTAAGCTGACGCCACTGCGTTCGGCGCGCGAGGCGGGCTCGTGGGAGGGGGGCAGTTTCGCAGGCAGATACCGGAGACCCGTCCCGCTGCTCTCACATTCTCACCTCGGCAAGGGCGTTCCGACCGTCGGGGGGGGGGAGCACTCTCGATTCAGACTCGCGCTCGCTTGCCCGCCCTCCCGCAGATCGGAGTCCACGTTCCTCGCGCTGCCTGCGGGACTCGGGATGTGACTGTGGCGCCGCC
Source organism: Scleropages formosus (assembly GCF_900964775.1). NCBI lineage: Eukaryota > Metazoa > Chordata > Actinopteri > Osteoglossiformes > Osteoglossidae > Scleropages > Scleropages formosus. Next base: position 1,410,237 of record NC_041820.1, on the reverse strand, counting down.
GCGCGGGGGAAGGAAGCAGCAGGAAGAGCCGGGAGTCGAGTTCGCTCGCGCCGCGGAGGGACACGCGAGAGGGAAAAGGTAAGAGGAGACGCCGGCGGGGCAGTAAAGGAGCGCGGCGGCGTTCGGCGTCTCCGTACTGCGTTTGCGCGAACGCGGATCGGCTGCAGAACTTGGAACTGCGGCAGCCCCTCCTCCCCCCTCACCGCCCCCTCGCCCCCCTCCCACTGCCGCAGCCGGACTGCAGCGCGCCGCCGGGCCGTTTCGTGCTCGAGCCATTCGGGCCAGAAGCCGGTTGTTCTTCCCCACCTCCACCACCACCACCTCCTTCTTCTTCTTCTCCTCCTTCTTCTCCTCCTCCTTCCCTCAGGTCATTGTGCCGCGCGGATGTGCCTGGGCTCGCGCACCTCCTCTCCCGCCGCGGCACACTGGCGTGCGGTGGGACTGTGAGGCGCGTGACGCCACAGCTCGGCGAAACGGAAGGTTTTTCGGTGAGTTTTGCTCCGCTCTTGATCACGTAAAGTTTATTTTTTTTGCCGAAGTTGTGCTGCTCTGTGTCGGCGTGACACCCTGGAAAAGAGGTTTTCGACCAGTTTGGCTCCCCGCCCCGGTCGGTCGGTGTCAGTATGTGAAGTTTTTTGTTAAGTTGCGGTCCTCCGCTCTCTGTCGATATGGCTGTGCCGCGAAAAAAGGTTCTGGTGACTTCGATTTTTCTGACGATGATGTGTAATTGTGAAGCTTGTGAGTGTGAGTTTTCCTCCTTTGTCGGTGAAACAGTGTAAAGTTTTGTTTTTCCCTAAGTTGTTGGGATCTTCTCGGTATATAACGACGGTGGTGAACACGGCTTTTTTTTTTTTCCCTTTTTTTTTTTTTTTTTTTTTTTGGTTAGTTCAGGTCCTCAGTGAAAATTCCTCTGAAAGAGTGGCAGCTATCAATGAAAATTAGTCACTTTTTCTTTAAGTTTTGAACCTCTCTGTCGATCTGTTTCTCGAAAGTTTTCGGTCAGTTTCGATCCTGTCGGTTGCGTTCCCAGCACAGTTGGGCTCGTCGGACCCGTGTCGTCGTCTTCCCCTCTCTGCTCCTTCCTGATGCTTTTCCATTTTTCCAAGGGAAGAAGGAATTTTTCCCCAGCCCAGGAACCACGTCTTCGGGATCAGTTCTTCTGGTGGTGGGACGAAACGAGAATTCTGCAGCAAAAGACAAACTAAACTTCAGCCGTGACTCAGGCGGCTTCTTAGCGGCCTGCCCTCGACGTTCAAGTTCGCTAAGTGTGTAACGACAGATGAGACCAAACTCTCCTTGAATTGTGTCCTGTACCTGCTGCTGTCCTTAGTTTGTAATCCGCCGCTGTTAATAATACCGAGGTTACCCACAATGCCAGTGGGGTGTGTGATGCTGGGCACTGATCTGCCACTCGGTGTTTCACAGGAAATCATGCCACAGGCTTATGACTGTCGCACTAACTTAAAGCAAAGTGATTTACATTTACATGTATTCATTTAGCACACGCTTTTCTCCAAAGCCACGTACATCTCAGAGAAAATACAATTTGTGCATTACATTAGGAGAAAGGGACACAGATAGTTGCAGATGTAGTGAACCTAGTTTGTTTCTTTCTGCTTATGCACCGATGTTTATCGCTCAAGTAGTAGGTGCACAAAATTATCATCTTTTTATGAATGCTACCTCGATTTTCAGCTCTGTCGACTATAATCAGCCATGATAATGGACATTTCTATTTTGCGAAACTTTCACATTTATTTTAGCTGATGCTTTTCTTCAAAGCAAATTAGTGTTAATCTACCTGGAATTGCGCATTACCCAGCTGGTTAGGGGTCCTCCCACCGGAGCAGTTTAGGACGAGTACCTTGCTTCAGGGTATTGCAGCCAGACGTAAGACCCGAACCTGTGGCCTTTGAGTCCAAAGGTGCCATCAGCTCTAACCACTATGCTACCAGCTGCCACTTTTCATCCACATTTGCGATCGTTGCTGTAGGCCTTTCAGTTGCTGGACACTCTGTTCTTGCTTGGCACAATGGGAACTGGTCCAGCAGACAACAAAAAGTTACAGATGTAAGCAAACATTTTGCATATCCTACCAGGCTGTGGGCCAACAGGGCTTCTTTTTTGGAGACGGGTTGCTTACATCACAGTGATCTTCTGTAGAACTGATTGTGCAGCACCATAGGCTCTGTGTTTGCTTAGAGGTATAGGGCTGCTTTACGTGAAGGTTTCAGGATTAAACCTGCCAGGTCTGCAGTTCTGCCTGCAGCACCACATTTGGTGGGGGGGTCGTTTCATACATGCATACTGCTAATGATGTAACTAGGGTTTGTGGAGAGGGTGAGTCTACCTGCTGTTACCTGCCCAGATGCCTGGGTAGACAAGTCAATTGCTTTACAGTCAGTCCCAGCCTCTGCCTCCATCCCCCACCACCGCCTATCTGCCCACACTGAGGAGCGTGCAGGTAGTGTCAGCAGGCAGGAACCATTGGGCAGGAGGAATGTGCCCTTGTTACCCTTGGTTTTATGCATGTTGCTGGCAAATGTGTTGAGTAAAGTTTCATCCTCTTTCACTCTAACGTGCTGTTTTTCATCTTTTGTAATAGTACTTCATTGTCTGGACTGTAGGGGTGGAGGGTGTGAATTGGACATTTAGACTTAGGAAGTTCTAAGGTGTGCCAAAGAGTTTGGTTACCTGGACTTCTCCATTTGGCTGAACTGTGAGGTATGGGGCAGGCTGCCTGTACAATTGGCAATGTGAAGAAAAGGAGCATGCCGTCGGCAGCCGAGGATTTGGAATCCACTGAGTCACTCCGGCTCATCGCTGGCTTGACCCCATGCTAACCATGTTGTCCAGCTGTGTTGCCCATGCAAAGTAATCATTTCCCGTCTTGTTTTATGGGCCTGGCTTCACGTGATTAGTTTTCCATGTGCCAAAGGCATGCATCTGAATGCGAGATGCCGTTTACAGTGAAACCATAGACTGGTCATTATGGGTGTGCTATAGGTGTAATTATTAGGCTAGTGGCTGGTCTCCTGAATTGGAGAGTGCATAAACCACTAGTCCAGGGATTAAATTGAAAACTGTGGTTTTTAACTAGCATTCCTGTGAGGTTGCTTAGGAATGCTCATTGGGTGTGTATCCCCCATCGTCTGTGTGGGTACCTAGAAGGACATACTGATGAGCTGTGGCTCGTTGTTGGAATCTATCTGGTAGATAAGTCGTTTAAATGCAAATGTGGCTCTGTCTGTGGAAGTTGTGGAGCAGTGACTTTCAATATAGCACTACCTGAGGAAGTGAGGATGTGGTGAGGTGATGAATGGCAGTCAGACAGTGTTTGCTGGGAGCTCAACCGTACAGTTTATGGGTCCATGGTTAAGTCTTTTGCATTTACATTATTCATTTGAATTTTTATTCAAAGCGATATACATCTGAGAACAATACAAAGTTTCCCACAAAGTAATTGTTCTTAAATTCTTCTCTATGACAAAATGCATCCTCTTGTTTTCATTGCTTAGGGGAATCTTAATTTCTGTTTCTAACAGTGTTTAATTGTTCAGTTTTTTTATATTACACCATAAATAATTTTGCTCAGAATAACTACATTTATCAAGTTTTAGTTGGACTGAATTTTCATTGAGTTTCTCTTAACATTTTCAGGTTTAACTGTATACAATGTATATATTGTAGTCAAACCTGCATATTGAATAAGGGCCCCCAGAGGGAAGGTCCTAACCTATCTGTCTTGCTGGTGTCTGCTTTTTCTGTGGAGAGTTGACTTGTCCCCACCCTGGCCCGCAGCAGACTTCCTCTTGGCTGTTGAGAGTCCGAGGCGTGGCGTCTGCGTGTAAGTATTGGGCCTTGGGTAATCCATCGCCACGGTGTGACAGTGCTTTGTTTTTATACAGGGAGCCTGCAGAAATGGCTGAACACCCTCTATGAGGACTGTCCACTTTGTCTTAGGTGCTCAGTTTAAGGATTTAAGGAGTCGCATCTAATTTTGGGTTTTGCTTATATTGTAATAGCTCTCTAGAACAATGCCTCTTGTTCTGAGGCATTTGACCTTTAGTGTCACTACATTTACATTTATTCGTTCAGCTGATGCTTTTTTCCAAGGGGACTTGCAGCATTAGGCTACTTACGGTGATTTACCCATTTATTCAGCTGGGCAATTTTTACTACAGCAATTTCAGGTAAGTATGTTGCTCAAGGGTAGTACAGCAGTTGGTGGGATTCAAACTGCTAACCAACAGTTCTAACCACTCTGCTACCTGCTGCCCCAAAGTCTTTGTTTTGCCTTGCTGTGTCCTGTTGACATTGAAAGGCAAAGGAACAGCCCACCTAGCTGCCACACCCCAATATGTGCTTTTTTTTGTCATCAGCCAGTGTGGTTGCATACCTGTGCAGGTCTGATGAAACAGGGTACTTGGTAGTCTTCCATTGTTACCTGGGATACAAAATTTTGTTGACTTTAGTGCTGGTTCATCCTGTAATTTTGCCAAGCTTGCTATTCTCTTTTTGAGTTGGGAGTGTTTGGCAGCTAGGGTTCACCACAGTTCATCACCCCTACTGCTGCTGTTAGGTTTCAGTATAAGAACAGTTCTCCTGACCTAGGACTGTCTGAGTGAGCAGACTTGGCTTATAAGTGTGTTCTGCTTCTCCCATGTCAAAGTGGGTCTACAGCCTCTGTCCTGCCACACCAGAGCTGCTCTGTGGAACATCCTCTCACAATTTTTTTTTTTTTTCCCCCCTCTTTTTCTCTATGAGAAAAAGAATCGGGTCAGATACTCTCACCCAGATGCCCTTGTGCATTTTGTCCAGTGTGCATTGTTCCTTTTTATTTGGCAGAGTTTGGAACAAAATTAGTATACTGACGAGCACAATGAGACGGCCTCCTTTGTAGTAATTATGTAAATCCCGCAGCTTTTTTTTTTTTTACTCCAAGTAATAAAGTAATATTTTCCCCTAGATATACAGGCATGTCAATTAGGCATTGCTGTAGACTGTTTCTTGAGTTATCGTGATGCTCCTTTAGTAAAGGAGTATGGTTTCCAGATGACGGCAGGCCACTCGTGGGTTCCAGTGATTTTTTTCAAAAGGTGTCGTGCGGTGTTAGAAGATAAGTCAGCTCCAAAGAAGTTGGATGTTGTGATATCCATGGGATATTCTCTGTTGGAATGGTAATCTCACCCTCCTCCTCTTCCCCGTTCTTTTCTTCTGAAGGTCCTCATGGCAGGCATGGCTTTGTCAAGCGATAGCTCTCCAGCCATTTATCGGGGCATTGCCCAGTTTCACATGTAGACACTGGTCTGCTAAGTTTGTACACAGAAGCCCTGATGAGTGCAGTTCTTTGCCTCTACTGTCTGCAGTCAGCCTGTCCAGTAGGGGGTGAAAGCTATGATGAACCTTACCCAAAAAGGCATTGGGCCTTGATCAGGCATTCTTGAGGAATGCAGTATAGTTTTTTTAATATAGTTTTTTAAAATGATTTTTTAGAAAGACTCACTGGCTTCTGATTGCTTGTTATCAGATCCAGTTTGGTTTCTTTATAGCTTGGTAATGAAACGAAGAACCTCAAGATAATTGTTCTTAATCAAAAGCACATTGACTGAAAGGAGTTGGTTACTTTATTTTACTATTTAGAAAAAAGGTTTCATGGAAGATGTCCCAGTCCTCCTGAGTGGATCCTGAAGAGCAAAGAGGGTGAACAAAAAATGGAAGACACAATGTGTGTACTGGATATTCAGCTGGGCCAAACAGTCAGGCTTAATGTAAATTTACATCTGTTCATTTAGCAGATGCTTTTCTTCAAAGCAATTTCCAGTGAACACTGTAGTACTTAGCTGACACCTTTTCACCCAGGGTGACTTGCAGTGCTAGATATGCTACCTGCAGGGAGTCACTCATCTATAAATTAGTGAAACAGTGTCGCACGCACGCGCGCGCACACTGAGTGATTTATGTGTCCAAGCTGACACAGATGTGGATTCGCCCTTGAAATGCAGCTTTCCCTGGTACAAATTTTGGGGAAGTCTGAAGTGAACCTCTGAACTCCTAGATGGATACATGACCACCTCAACCAGCATTACTTCCCATGTGCTGGCAATGGATGGTTTGGGTTCAGTTTCTGAATATAGGGGCCCCTCCAGAACTTTTTAGTGTGCAATTGTGCACTTGCAGAAGCCAAACTAGTTCAATTTTCACAAGTTTTTGGGAACACGTCCATCTTTGGCTGTGCTGTGGAACAAATGAAGATGGCCATGGCAGGTATTGAGCTGTTTTAGAGTAGGAACTTAGAACTGTGAGTGTGATAGATTTACAGTCTCTGACTCCTCACAGTTCCATCTTCTGGAACAGACTACATATGACACTCTACATTTTGCTGTTGTCTGGCTGTGTACTGGACTTTTTTTTCCTTCATCTGTCTCCTATTTAGGTTATAAATGAGGAAGAATATTGGGTGCGTAGTGTGGGGAAGCAGGACCACTATGCCTCTTATTTAGTTTGTGTTTGAGGGCCTCATCCATCCACTGTGAAGTTGCACCATTTTTTTGTGGATGTTTTCATTACTGTGGTCATTAGTTTGATGGCATGAGCGCATACATTACAGGCATGCTCATCACAGTGATCAGTCTGTCATCATTATAATCACTGTATACCAAACATCCATAGTTAAAATGAAGTTAAAATTTGGATGACAAGCCAGGACCTCCTGTGGTTAGCTCGTTCTTGCTGTATGGGATGAATGAAGTTGTCAGTGCTGGTATGTTACCAGCAGTGTGTGACCAGGGTTCCGGTACCACCACCTTCTGGCTCACTAAGCAGAAGAGGTAATGGCTTCCTGGAGACAGACAGGAAGTGCTGGGGATTTTTTTTATTATTATTATTATTTCTGGGAGGTGGGAAGGAAAACCTTTCATTTTTTGTCAAAGCTGTGTTGTCTTCCCTCTGTTGGAAGTCTTTCCTTTTTCTAAATGTAAAGGCCCTATGGTCACTTTCATGCCAACTGAGCCTTTTAAATGCTGTGTTAGTGATGACTGCCTTGGCTCGGGCTTTGCTGGGTGTTGTGCTTGGGTCTGTGGACTGGCTATATTCCAGTCTTCCCTCTAGACAATCTGACCTGCCAGAGTGAACATATGTAAGGACATGTCACTGACAGGTTTCCAGGTTGCTGAGGGTGGGTGGGTTGCTTCTGAAGGCATTTCCTGTAAATTGCCCTAGTGCAAGGCTTTTGTGTATTGGGCATTGAGGACAGCCCCATTGCCTAGCCTCTTTGTTTCTCAGGGCCTAAGATCACTCTTTGTGCCCTTCTCAGTACCCCTACATTTCTTGGGATCCTCTACAGAATCCTGTCAAGCAGGACAACCCAGGCTACTTTAGTGTTGCCTGTGCAATACAAAAATAGAGCAGTTTCCCTGAACCACTTTCCCTTACAAGGCCTGGCTAGGTCAGGTGTGCGTGTGCTTACGAGAGAGAGGGACGGCTGAGGCTGGGAGTAGAAGCCTTGTAGCATAGCCTTTGGGTGGGGGGTTTTGCATATTTGGCATACTTGAACTTCTTTCACTATGGTTCAAGGTGCATTCCTCCCCATTGGAAGGTGGAGATGACTGTGTTGAAACATATGCACCCTGGATTTTAGTTCTGGAGTTTATGATGGTGCCCTCTGTAGGACTTGATGGACATTCTTGGTGTCATTGTGGATTGCAGAAAGTTTTCCTGTGGCGCTTCTTTGTGCAGCCAGCTCTGAAACTGTCTGTCTCGAGTTCATCCTTGTCACTGATGAGTGCTAGAGAGCTGAACTGGGGCTTGGACCAGACTCGCATGGTTTACGGCAAGGAGACCCAGGTTCTCACCCTGGTGCGAAAACCATGGATTAGGAAACCAAGTGAGTCTTTGTCTAAGCATCTAACTGTGTTTTTATTGACATGTCGTGCTCAACTCTCCTGGAGGTTGACTCATTGCCGTACCGAAGGTCTGAGCAACGCTTGTATCATACATTGTTTTTTCAGCATGTGATTCTGTGTGTGTGACGGTGCCCAAAACCCTACTGATTTGTGGATGGGGAACATTGTCAAAGTGCTGGATTATTTGCTAAACAATCTGTTAGCAAACTGGTGAGCCTTGACCCATCTTTGCTCTTGAAGGACTAGGCCTTTTTTGGAAGCTCCTTATGTACTGTAACACGATTGCCTCACCAGTTTCACTTCACTTTATTTCAACTTGTCACATTATTAGCATAAACTACCCCGTCCCAACTTTTTTGGAATGTGTTGCAGGCAACTTCAGAATAAACATTTCTTCAAAATACAATGCAGTTGATTAGGTAAAACACAAAATACCTTGTATTTGTATTGTTTTTGTTTGAATACAAGTGAAAGTAAATTTACAAATCAATCCTATTTCTTAGCATTTTCCATATTGTGTCAACTTTTTGGAATTGGGATTGTAGCATCAATAACTAATATAGTAATGTATAGCCATCAACCTTTGTTGAGCACTCTGTCAGTGTGAGAAGAGCATTCTATAAGCATTGAATATGGTTGCCAAATAGAAAACCATGTTGGACTGTTCAGCTGCTGATCTGCTTTAACATCTCACCGTTAGGACCTTGTCTGTTCCTTTCTTGTTCTCTGCATTTCTGGGGCATGTGGCAGTGCAGCTAGCACTAGTGAATGCACAGTGGTGGGGTGTGGGGGCAGGGGGCTGGCCCACACACCTGTATCAACATCCCGAAGCTGGCTTTCATCAGTCCACACGCAGTACTGGCACGCAGGCGTTGTGGGATGGGGGCCAGAGGGGGGTGGGTTCCTTTTAGACATTATAGGAGTCACGCTCTCTTCTGCTAAACAAGTTCTTCTCGGGGAGGGAGAGATTGTGCCAACTGCTTTTAAAAAAGTCACCCATTTTGCCACAGATCTTCTGCAGCATTCCAGCATGGGCTGGGTAAGTGGGGTTTAAGGGCATAACCGTGGTCTTTCATGGTAAAGCTGCTCTTAAAGCCTGTCCTTTATGCTTGGAAGGGTCCTTGTGCTTGTTGGAGGACCGTTGGGTCATTAAGCTACCTACCAGACATCTCATGCTGAAAGCCCAGTGCTCTTTCTGATTAGGTCCTGGGCATCTTTGTCTTTGGAATTAATCCCCCCCCCCCCCCCCCCCCTTAATAATCACATAATATACATCTCTGAGGGGAGAGCTTTTGTGAACAGAGCAGTCTCTGGCTTCTTTTGTTTCCTTTTCTTTCTTTCTCCTAGAATGTCAATCTGTTTTTTTTCTCCATCTTTCTATTTTAAGCCACAAGGAAACCTGAATTTTCTCTCCTGGAAGCACACTAAATGTATAAATATTCAGGTTTTGGTCTGTTTTGTACTAGTGCAGCTGTTGATTGTGTCATGCTTTGGTTTTGCTATGTTTTTGAGGATTTCAAAATCTTTCAAAGCACTGAAATGCCCATAGAGGGTCCTTTTACTGTTCCACGGCCATCTAATCCCTTTGGACTAGAAACATAAGCCTTAGTAGCAAATATAAAACACAAGAAAAACAGCCGTAAATACAGAGACGGCTGGTGAACCGCACTTTCAGCTCCATTTGACACTGAATTTCTTTGCTCTTTTTTCCCCGTTTTCCCTGCTCAGGCATTCCTGTTATAAATAGTTTGGTTGCTGTTTGATCCAGAGTTGCGTTCCAGGTTGGAGATGTTGCTCTTGGCTAAGTCCAGGCGCCCTGAGGGCTGCAGGGTTTTGCAGACGCAGCACAAGGCCTGTGCGCAGCTCGTCTCATAGTATCCATGGGGACTAACCTTGTTCCCCAATTTGGGAAATTGTATTTCATGTTTCTTCGATTGCTGTTAGCTCATGCAGCTCCTTCTCTGCAGTTTGCTGTCAGCAGGTTTGGGATGCAGAGATTAGACAGAGGAGTCACTCTCAGCCTAACTCTGGGCTCCCTGTCTTACACTGAGAGTGAGGACAGTTTGAAAGGGAACATCTGGCTTTCTGCATCCCTTGCAGATTGGATGTCGTCAGTGTCGTGGGTTGAATAAAGTTTTCTCTGAATGATAGTGGGCTTGTCCTACTGTCGTCCCTCTCTACCTGAAGTTCTCTGGGCCTTTAATGATTTGTTCTGACATGCCATTATGACTAGTGTCTTTGGTAGCCGGAGGTGTAATGGGACGCGTTGCACTCAGAGTAAATTGTACAGAGTGTTTTTCTGCCTCTCCCACAAGTAGTGACGCACAGATCCTTTTGTCTCGAGTAATTTGGCGAGAGGAAGGCATGGCCATGCTCTGAGATAATGACTCCTCAGGAATACCAGACTTTCCCAGGTGTGTTTGTGGGACCTGTTCCTTGCATTCACTTCAATTTATTTTTCTTAATCGTTCTGACTTCATAAAACACATCTGCATTTTTTTCAAGCAAGGGTGGGGGGGCTTGCTTGTCACACACACTGCACTCCTGTTGTCAGGAGTGTTTTTTCTATAGTGGCTCAACTTCCATGTCTAAGGAAGGGGCTTGCTGATGTTGCTCTGATAGGGGCAGTGTGATTGCAGACTGCTATGTGCACCTGATTGTAAACCAGACATCACAGGGTAATCACTGATTTCATAATACTCTGTGTGAGACCTACCAGACTGGCACTTCCCATGGAAGGTGCATTGTTACTGTGGAAGACATGCAACTGTAGAGCTTGAAGTAAATGACTCTTTGTAGAGTGATTCTGGAGTGAGTCACATAGCTTCAAGTTGTATGTCTGGCCAGGAGAGAAATGCAGTAGACTGCAGAGACTGAGATCACAGCTGTGATTACTCAAAGTAGACAAGTATCCCCAATGCCTGTGGTCCATTCACTGCCATTGTGCCAATTGGCCAGATGGCACTAGATGCCTGGCCTTTCTTGAAAGATTTAGGAGTCCTTTGCTGTCTTTGGAAGGAGTGGCACATTAGTGAGTTTTGCAAGTTCAGCATGGTGCAGGGATTTTCCCAGAGCATGCATTTTTTGCCTTTCCCATCTCTTCCTCAGCCAGAAGGCACGCGGTAGACACTCCCTTTCTGCACTGTCTGTCTGTGGTCTCCTGTTCTCCATGTTTGCTTTGTGCGTTCCTTGTTCTTGACCTTGTCTCGCAGACACAACAGCAGCATGTTAAAGCTCCACAGCCCTGTGCTAATCACTGACAGGAAGCAGCTCTCATGAAGCAGCATCCAATAATCCTGGATGTAGTGTAGAAGCCAAGAAATGTTCTGTTTTTAAAAAAAAAAAAAAAAAAAAAAGGTGTATTTTGTGACCTCTCCTGATCTTGCGCTTGGTTGAGTAAGGATATGCTAAAGGCATGAGAGAATTTTTCTGTGGACAGAAGCAGAACTGCAGACTTGGGTTTGCACTGCTGTTCACCCTGCTCACTCCTCGATTGTATGTAATGCCCCCATCTGCCGTAATTAGTGGGAAATATTGGTGCATAGTTGGTCATCTCAGACTAATAATGAATAGCCTCCTTGGGGTTTTAAATGCCATGGTGAGCTCAAAATTAACTTCTTTGTAGTTAAAATGCCACCATCATCCCTTAGAAAAAGATTTGCACATGGAAACTGCCCCAAACTGGTTGGACTGGGTTAGCTTGGCATGGTGTGAGAATGTGATGTAGATATGTGTTTGCACAGGGAATGCCAAGGTGATGGGGAACATGGGTGGGTTAGACTTCTAATAAGCAATGTTTCTCTGTGCTCATCTCACTGTTAGAGCAATCCATCAATACTTTAAGGTTGAGATGTTGCAAAGGAGAACCTTTTATTTCAGTCTTTTCTGCCGGTCAGGTGTATTGTCTCATGTATAAAGGCATTCCTTTGTTCTTCATTCCCTGATTTGTCATCCATCTAGATGTGGCCTGTCTTTTACTACACAATTTTCTTTTTTTGTAACATGAAGTTGAACATTTGCAGGTTTTTTGCAGCCTCTGAGGACCTGTTTTTGGAGTGCAGTTGTTGTGAAGAATATCAATCCAACATCTTTTTCCTCTTGCTTTCCTAAGGCTTCTAGTAGCCCTGCAGCAAGTTTCTACATGCATTTGTGTTAATGGACAGTTTCCCCAGCCTTAAGACCAGCATCAGACAGGGGCTAAATAAGGTCAATTTTGAGTTAGTCTGAAAAGAACATGTCATGATCTGGTAGAAGAGAGATATTTGAAAGTACTTTAATGATTTAGCTTTCTGCTGTCTTCCACAAACTCTTCTAAATCACTGTCAGAATTCCCTTTAAAATTTGGAAATAAACTAGATGGACTGTAAATCCCTCAGATAATAGGGCTGCATGGTGGCACAGCAAGTAGTACTGCTGTCTCTCAGCACCTGGGTGGTGTGAGAGAATGTGGGTTTGATCCCCGCTCAGTCTATGTGGAGTTTGCATGTCTTCCTCATGTCTGCGTGGGTTTCCTCCCGCAGTCCAAAGACATGCTGTTCAGGTTCACCCGTAGTGTGTGTGTAACGTTGTGTTCCCCTGATATATATGGATGAGTGATCCATTGTAAGTAGTGTATCTAAGTAGTCTGAGAACTGACTGTTGTTCTTGTGCTAAAACCAATCAAAAATCCCATCGCCGACATAATCTTTGTGACCGTGCTACCAGCAAGCCAGAGTGGCTCAAACTGCCCTCTGTGATTGAACTATGCCCAACCCAAGTTTATATTTGTTTTGAAAGCTTCCGTTGACATTTCCCAGCTCTGTGGATGGAGCCATACAATAGCTCTGTGGGCCTAGAAGGGTAACCTGGGTATCCCCCTCTTATTCCACATGGCCTCCAGCCATTGTGAGTGTGTGACTGTGTGCCTCTGAGGGTGCTTATTAAATTTTAATTTTAAGGAATAATTACAGCTTGGCTTGGTATGAGTATGCTGGAAAGCATCTGGGACCGTGGGCTATTTTGGATTACTCAAACATGATTACCGATGGCTGGTCCTAATCCTACAGTTCTGTGGAGGTTTCTGCTTCAACTGGAGCTGCTTTTGGATCCAGTCATCAGTGCTCCCATCTGGGAAAACAGTCTCATTAGTGAGCTAGTGCTGAGGCTAGTGACATCTGATGGTCCCTTTCCTCTGTTCCCCTGTATAGGCCTGTTGAAGAAAGCATCCCCAGGAGGAACTACAGGTGGACAATTCATGCCACTAGGTTCTTTCCAGCAGAAAGGATGCAGGTTCGCAGTGTTTGCATTTCTGTACTCGGGAAAGAAGGGGGGGTGGGTAGAGCCTTTTTTTTTTTCGGAACAGGAAAGCCAGTTAGAATGTCCGGAAGGTTCTGCATTCCAGCTAGTTACCTCTGAACCTTTGTGAGTATGTGTGCAGACTTCCTCTTGGATCTTGTTCGCAGGGTTTTATGCACTTAAGCTGCTTCTGTTTGCCAGTTGTCTACAAGTTCAACAATGACCATGAAAATGCTCCTCTTAATTTACTTGAGAGGATGGAAGTTTTTATAAACACTTTTTTCCTCCTCCTTAGAAGGCATTTAGGCTGATGTACAGTAGCAAGTCACCCTCTGAGATGTTGAACCTGTCAGTCTGCAGTGCTGTCCCCCCGGTTCAGGTTTCATCTGTCACATGTGGTTAGTCATGTATGCGCTATGGTAGAATTTGAGTTTTGCTGATGTTGAGTTGCTCTGTGTTCTGCTGCCCTAACCTGGCAGAGAATCCTTGCAGCTATCCTGCACTGCAGACAGCTGTCGAAAGTGTGGTGCAGCTGACGTCTTTCCTCCACTCCCTCGTTTCCGTTCTATTTCTCACTTGTTTTCCTGTATATTCCTGTTCTAACCCCTTCCCCCACAGACTACTTCTCTGATTTTGTGTATGTTGTACCCTGTTCCATAGTTGTGTGTGAGAGAGAGTGAGGTCATATAGCCTGCATGACACATCCTCAGCCACTGCAACACCATGACACGCAGTTTAACTTTGAGATGCATCTTGCATGGTTTGTAGTGGATTGGAAGGAAGGGATCTAGAGAGACTGACTGACTAGGGAAAGGGGGGTACAGGGGAGGGGCCATGTTCTTGTTACTCTCCAGGCTGCAGAGACTGATGAGAATCTCAGATCAGGTATTTGCTGTAGCCTGACATTTCCACCCCTTCCCCCACCAAACAAGCACAAACCATGCTCTCACAGCTCCATGTGGTTTTAGATCTGGGCTCACTGCTGTGGTTCAAGATCTAGGGTCCCAGACATGGCAATGTTGGCTTTGCTCCTCAGTCATTCTGATGTAGTCCAGCATCTTATGTTTCCATCACCTCTTTATACGTGTGACCCTGTCTGCCCACCCCGGTTAGTGATGAATTTGGTGCATTCCTGCTGCAGTGTTCCACTTTGATGAAGCCCTGCTCAGCATTAGAAAGGTTGTCTAATCCCCTTGCTTTCCCCTTCCCCTGCAGGATATACACATAAATAAGACCCGTGTCAGGTATTCCATAACACTTTGCTGTTTCGATGGCAAACCTTTGGCAAACCTTTGGCAAAACTAGAGGTGGTGACTGTGAGGGTGTGTTTTGTGATTGTGGGGAGTGAATGGATTGTGGATAGTACTAATGATTATTGCTCTCTTTACAGTAGCTCTACAGACCATGCCTCCTACGGTCAGCATGTTGGTGCATATACAGACTCTCACAAACTCATAAAAAAATGAACACACACACCCTTGCATGTGAGTATGTGGTTTATTCCCCTGTTGTCACGAATATGTTTCCCAGCTCCCTACAAAATCCTATTTAGTTGTTCTAAGCTGTGCTCTAATATGATTAGATTTGACTTCGAGCTTTCATTTTATGCATCTGCTCTGATAGTCCCCCTATAAATGTCACCCCTTCCCCACTATGCAGTACATCTGTACAAGTCAGGATGTGTGACTGGAGAATGAAAGGTGTCGATCACCCCTGAGTGGCCCCGGCCATAAATGCTGCTGCTGTTGCCCCGGTAACCTGGGTGATTACCACTCATCCACACAGCTGCCAGATATAGCTGAGGTGGAGGAGGGGGTACCTTAATTAGATGTTGTGCCCCCCCCCCCCAATATCTCTGAAGACCGATTAAAGTCAAGGGATGATGCTGGGCTTTGTGCTTGCAGGGAGGTCTGTCTCTCTTCTCACCTTTTCTGGAGCGATTGCTGAATTTCCTATACCGTGTGTGTTGCCACTTTTTTTTTTTTTTTTTTTTTTTTTTTTTTAAACATCCAACCTTCTCATGGGACCCTTTCATTGTGTGTTTGTGTCTGGCTTATGACGATTTTGTGTGTGTTTGTCTGTGTGTATGTTTCGGTGTCTGTATCTGTGCTTATCTCTGTGAGAAAATTGTGAGTGTATGCACACTATCTGGTCTCCAGCAGCAGCCTGAAAACAGGAAGTGTTAAGTCCCGAGGTGGTGCAGCTCCTCTGACACTCCATCCCGTGTGAACGGGAGGGGTGAAAAGAAGAAGAAAAAATTACCCAGCTATCTAAATGGGTAAATAATTGTAACCTTAACATTGTAAGTCGTTTTGGAGAAAAGTGTCAGGTAAATGAATAAATGTAAATGGTGGTCAGTGGTGTGGGTTGAGGCAATTCCTGGACTCTGACCAACTTGTCCTGCTGCAATTAACACTCCAGTTCTCACTACTGCAGCCATTTTAAGTCTACTACACACAGCTGTATCACCTGCAATGTTTCATACCCCATCTGACCGCATACCCTGTGCCTTTGTAAATGGTCCTTTAGCCTCTCTGGTTTTATGTATTTACAGGCAGTACCCAGGTTACGAACGTCCGACTTGCGTACATCCCATAGTTATGAACCACTACCAGTAAAGCCTATTATATTAAAAAATTCAAGTTATGTGCAATGGCTCATAACGAACAGGCACTACTTTGTGATGCACATCAAAAGATTGCGTGTCTACAGTGGTTTGTTGGCTCTTGGGCGCATGGACCCGAGGTAGGACAAAGATTTTCTTTTCAGTCGGGCCATGTTGCTGTTAAGTGTCTCGTGTTTGTTAGTGTATTTGGCTTTATTTTTTTGTTTTTAGCCTCATAACCATGGCACCAAAGTGTAAATGTGATGCAAGTGATGGTGATGCATCAAAGAAAACAGTCACGACTGAAACTAAAGGGGAAATAAAAAAAAAAAAAGGCGATCGGAAAAAGATGAAATGCCAACAAACATTGGAGAAGCGTTAGCCTACAGATGGTCAATGATCAGGATAGTTTTAAAGGACTACGCGAAAATAATGGAGCATGTAAAGACATGCTTTTCAGGTTCCCCCATAGTGCGTGATTGACACGTGTGTGTGTTCCACTGATATATGGATGAGTGACCCAATGTAAGTAGTGTATCTAGCACTGCAAGTCACCTTGGTGAATAAGCTGTGTGAGTTGGTAACACTACATGGAGTTCATTGGAATTTGCTTTGGAGAAAAGCATCTGCTAAATAAATGTATGTCAGTGTAAAAGGCTCTGTCCCAATGTGTCTGTCTCTCTATTAAAAACACTGTAGTTACATTTGTCTTTCTATCTCTCTATAATACTGTACTTTTATTCTGTGTTAGATATTTTAGTGTATCTGAAAGTTTCTTTAATGTTTTTCATACATAGAAGGGTACACTATATACCAAGACAAACATTTGACTGATGTTAAATACGAAGCGTACCTAACTGTTCCAACTTATGTACAAATTCGACTTTGACTTAGGAACAGAACTCATTTGTAATTGCCTGTATATGAACACATTTCTATATTTATTCAGCTGAAACATTTCTCCAAGCAACTTAAAATATCAGGTTTGTACACTAGTTAGCAATTATCAATTGTAAGTAATTTTTTCCTGTATCTGTTCACAGTAAGTCAACTGCCTATCCAGATGTTTTGCTGCCCATCCAGAGCAAGGGTACTACAGCAGGAATGGAATTTGAACCAAGGTTCTTTGAGTGGAAGGTGATGGCTGTAGCTGCTGTGTGATCTACCTGTAGCTGTTCAGGTAGGCGCAAAAGGGTCAAATTCAGGACCTATAACTAGACGGTCATTTCATCTTAATCTCAACATGCAGGTAGGCTTAGGAGGCTTAACACTAGAATTTCAGGTAGTTTTCCTTGTTTTTAGTTTCCCACTGAGTGTATGAGAATGAGACAGTTTGATGACCACAAAACCAATGAGATATCAGTGTTTGGTAAAAGATTTACTTAGGTTTGTCTGCTAGAACATTGTCACCCCTCCTGTGGGTCCATGGTTCAGCACCCAGTGTGTATACTTGCATGTGTGTTCACAATCAGCCTGGGGATGCTCAGTCCACATGCTTTCCTGCCAGTGTTCATTGTTTTGCTGTCCACCCAAAAATGGTTTCATAGGAGGAACAAATATTTTCGCTTGGCCAATGAGCCAAGAGGAAGTGCGGCCATTATTGTGCCATTGTTTCAAATGGGAGGAATAAACATCCCTTGGAAGAGGTGGACCAACTGAGGCCTATCTTCCCTGGATCCTTTTGGGCACCGATGAGCTGTGGGGTCATTGGCACCTTAGGAAACAGTGTCCCAGACCCAACTCAGTTACATAATCAGTCATTTATAGGTCACATACCCGCATTTCAGGACGCATGTGCATTGTCTGAAATCCTACCCAAGATGCAAAATGCATTGCTCTCGTTAATCTGGTTCTATTTTAATAATTGTACAAGCCATGCCTCTTCGTTAGCCTTTGACATTTATGCCCCACCTCCAGTGCACATGGTTCAAGTGCATGGTGTCATGTGGCTTATTCTCAAAATGAACCCTTTGCCTTTTACACATGGCCAGGAACAGGAAGGGCAGAACAGTTCCTGTTATTCGAAACCATTTTTCATTCCCTTGGATGCACTTTCACACACCCAAAACATGCTCTTGTTTAGCTATTATGTTTGTGGAATTTGCATCAGCTCCCATTTTAATGGATTAAATTGTTGTGAACCCACCTTAAAATTCAGAAATGTGAAAGTTGAAGCCAAACAAAACGTTTTTGCATTTTTGATTTATTTGTTTAGGCAGGCTGACTTGAAAAGCCTTTTACCGTAATGCCTGTTGAGGATTTCCTGTTCTTATTGGGACATTTCTTTAAATGTTAAGATGTGAGAAAATGTACTCACAAGCTATACATACCCCCATCAAGATGTCTGGGTAACTTTAGCCCTACTGTTGTCAGTTGTTACATGAACAAAATCAACACACAAAGGAATTTTACTGTTGTGGGAACTGACCAAACAAATTTTAAAAAAAAAAAAAAAAAAAAAGTTTGAGCAAAGTACCAGTGCTTTGGCCCAGAATGCACTGAGTTACTGAGCAGCACTATTCCAAGATCGTTATGAAGCAGAACAGAAACTTGCCCACACAAGATGCGCACCCCCATCCCGTGTGTGTGTAGCACAGACGGAGGCACACATTTGTCCACACCCCCTTGTGAGAGAGTATGTAGTGGGGTGAGGTTAGTTGGGTTGATGATGGAGGTCAAGTGTTGAACTGACAAACTTGTCTGTAAGCAGTGGGTGAACAGCTTGCTGTTTCTTCAATTTTCCCTGGCAGATTAGGGCCATAACTTGTTCCAATTGTCCTGTGGATTATACCCCAGCCCCCCAGGAACTATGCCTATTGGTACTAGGCAAACCTATATCCAAGAATTTGGTGCATTTGTCTCTCAAGCCATTTGGATAGTGTTATTCAGCTTCCAAATATTTAACTGTCCATGTTGAATTTTGTTGTCCAAAGTAGTTATTAGAACACAGTCAACAATCTGCACACAGGACAAGCATCCATGGCAAAGGAGTTCACAGAACTGAAACAAGCAAGTAGGAAATGAAACTGTATCTTTGAAGTCCAGGCATGAGAGGGGTTTTTTTTTGGGGGGGGGAGGTGATTTTAGGTCAGGTGTTTCCTGTTGCTTCCCCAGTAGCTGAGTGCAGTTACAACTACCGTACCTCAGGCTGGCCATCTTAATCTGTGAAGTTGATTTATACTTCAGAAGGAATAGACTGTGGCTCCCAGCATGCACCCTGGCACCTTCACCCAGAAAACATGTACTCCATAGGCTGCCTTTTCAGCATCTGGAGCTGAGATACCAGTGTGGTTGCCCAAGGCTTGGGTGTCACACCTCAAACTGTTGGAGCAATGAAAATGCATCTTCAGATGCCACACGATCCCATGAACATCAGCAGCGGTGCAACACAGTGTAGGGCTGTCTGATCTTTGTGGCCAATAAAGAAAATATGTAAATTAATATACATAAGAGCAGTCCCTTGAAAGAAAAGCTTACGGAGCTTATTCCACCGAGGCCTCCTGTGGTCCTTCAACAGTGGAAATGGAGCTGTTATTTATTTCATGCTTGCTATAACCTGTTCTGTGGAAAGCTGCTCTCTCCCAGTTGCCTTTTTGTGTCTTATATTCAGTGTCTGCCTTCATGTAAAGGAGGGTCAGTCCATTGAAAGACCATTCTTCCTTTGTTGCTCTTCCATTTCTCCAAAAGCAGGAGAGGTGGAAAAAGAACCCAGGAAGTGAGCTTGATGTTGAGATTGTTTTTCCTTGGAGAAAGTTGGCTGTGGAATTAGCATCTGGTTGTCACGGTGGCAATGGAAGGGTGTGTGTGTCTTTGAGCCTGGGGCCTTGACAAGGGCCAGTACAATTCAGAGCCCCAGGCTTCACACATCCACTGGCCTGTAATGAGCAACATAACCCGCAGGACGTACTTCACAACTAATGTCAAGTGCAAGGAAACTTGTAGGGTTTTTTCCTACAGGTTTCTTGGAGAGAACAGTGTGTGCTTAGAGTCTCAGGCTGGAAGAGCCAGGAAGAGTCCATAATGATATGGTGTGTGATTGTAACCTCTGTGCTGGAAGCCATTCACTTCCAGAAGTTTTATGTTGGCATGACAGTGATTCCTGGCAGTCTTTCACCCCCACTCTCCCTCAACTTTGCTGTTGCTCCTCTCTTCTTTTTCTCTGTCCTTTTTGTTCTTTGTCTCCCCTGTAATTATAGCCAGTCTCCACAATTTCCTTTCCTCTCTCACTTTCTTTTCTGAACTGCATGTGTGTGGTGGTCTAGATGGAATCAGCACACACCCTGGCCCCTATCCCACTCTCAACCCCCCCCTCCAAGTTCTTTACTCCTTTCCCCAGGCTTTTCTGCACTGTTCTCCTGACAACATTGTCCCACAGTGCTGTTTTTTTTCCCCTTCCAGAGATGGCGATTAGACTAAAAATGAGGTGAGAGGTTAAGTAATGAACTTCTCTTGCAGATTGTAGAAAATGGAGGCAGCGGATTGTGGGAGCAGTGTGTGTTGAGGCCTTTGGTCAGTCCCTTTTGTTTCTGATCTTTATATTGTTTTTTGATTTGATTAAGTGATTCATTTAACAGCTCACTATACTCACTCTTGTAAAGAGTGAAATGGTTGTTGCAGAGCAAAGAAACAGCCATATCTCTCAGTAAATTCATTCTTAAGTCAGAGCATTTAGGTCAGTGAACCATACTGAAACACCACCTCAAATGTGCATTGATCAGTTTGACCAACAGCCTCAGCATGAACCATCCCAAAAGTGTACAAAAATACTTCTCCACTAAGACCCCAGCTGAAATGGCAAAAGGTACCTATTTGACATGGTGGTTGGTACGCAGTGGTTAGAGCTGCTGCCTTTGGCCCTGAAGGTCAAATCCCACCTCCAGCTGTAGTACCCTTGGGGATGGTACTTGTCCTAAGTTGGTCCAGTAAAACTACCCAGCTGTATAAATGAGTAAATAATTGTAAGTAGCTTAACATTGTAAGTTTCTTAGGAGAAAAGAGTTGGCTAAATGTGTGGGGATACCCTTTGTCCCTTTGCAATATTCAGATTGTTGACCCCTTTAATGGTCTCCCTTGTTTTCATCATGAATGTGATACAAGTGTTGACAAAAACTTTTTGTTACTTGGGAGGATTTGTGGTCCTTGTTGTACCAATTGCCACATAGGGTAGGTATGGTCATAACTGCTGTGGCATGAAGCCAGCTGTGCCAAAGTTGCATTGCATGCTTATGTTGGGTTTGGATGCCTCTGCTGGCAAAGTCAGTGTATGTTTTTGGAGCTAGGGTGCCTTGGTGGTTGGAGCTGACTGTATGACCAGCAGTGGGAGGACCCACATCATTGGGGTGCTTAAATTGCTTAGGAATTCTCTTTGCTACATGGCCAGAAGCAGAAGTGCTATCTATATTATTGTGTCCAGTTTCAGTAGCTCCCTTTCCCACCTGCCAAAAGACCCTTAAATGTAGAGATCTACTCTCATTGCCATAATGAATGCATTTCTGTGTTGAGTGCCACTTTGGGAGGGTTGTGGAGAGGCAAGTCCATGGATAGGTTATTGTCTCTGAACGTGTCGTTGAGGTTTTGTTATGGGTGGTTTTCTTGTACTTGGGAATGGTGGATGACCACGGAGGAGGAGGAGTGACATTTGGCAGCCTATTATTACAGACCCAAGAGACCTTCATTGGTGTAGAGGGTCCAGTGCTAGGTCTAAGTGATGTCTGCTTCCTTTTGCTTTTCTTCCAAGTGGCAGAGAGAAGAGGAAATATTAAGTGTGTCATCACATGGAGACACTGACAGAACCCAAACCATGTGTCCACTGGTAACCTGCTGAAAGCAGCACTTTTTCATGCTAATGCTGCTTGTGAATCAATGGAGGCAGCCTCTCAGCAACTAAAGAAAATTAGATCTCAACAACCAGCCTCCTCTCTCTGCTTCTTTCACATCATTTTCCATAAAAGACTTGTTTATGGAGGGACCTTTTGGCTTTATCACCCAGTGGGATGTTTTATATACCCTTTGTCATGTGGTAGAGTAGGGGCAGGTCTAAAGCACTGAAACAAGGAGTAGGCTGTAGTGGTCCAGATGCAATCTACTTGGCAGTGAGGCCGAATAGACTGGGAGGTGAATATTAGGATAGCGTACCTTGGAAACCAATGGACCGGTGACTGGTGTGGTTTCCGCCAGTGCAAGTCATTTAAAGAACAGCAGCTACACAGTATATGATGTTGCTGTTACCGTGACAACAGCTATATGGTAGGTGTCATTGACATGTGCTGCAGTCAGCACAAAATGGGTTGGAATGTCACTGGTGGCAAGGGAGAAAGGTAACAAATCTGTTTTTATTTGAAATGTTTAAAATCATACTGAAGTGAATTGTCAAATTTTGCGCATGTCAGTGTGCATGTTCGGTTGTAATTCTGTACAATATAGTAGTAGGAGTAGGTTGAGATACCCCAGTTGTGATTTGAGGGATGCAGCAGTAAAATACTGTAAATGCAAGTCCAAATTTAGCACAGCACCTAGTCACTTTGCTTCTTTTTTTCTTGCTTGAGGTCTTTATAACAGTATATTTTTCATGCGTAGCCAACTAGGCTATATATTGCACCAGTGGGCGGTAGAAAAAAAAATTTGTGGTCTTTTTGAAGTGGGTCTAACAGCTTGTCTCTGTTTATCAAGTTTTGTGAGAGAACTGTACAACAGCCACTGTACAAGAAGTGGTGACAGTAATATAAGCCAGCCAGTGGTATGAGATTGACTTTAATTAAAAACCAAAGATGGGCTTGAACCTAATAGAGCTTCTGGGAGGCAGAGCTTGTAACTGTATAACTAAATAATACACAGATGTTTTAAATGTGTAAACATGTCATTTAAAATGTAACCAGCGCTTATTTTTCAGTGCTAATGTTTACATATCTGTTTGTTTCAGGTGATCATTCCCCATGTTTACCAGAAACTGTAAGAAAATCCAGTGCTACGCACTTTGGCAACAGAACGAGTCGATTTGGCGAGGCAGTAAGTGACCAAAAAAGGAACAGACATACAGTAGATCTAGCTGTCCTTCCTCTGAAATAAAGAACTGTAAAAACACAACAGGACATGCAAGCATAGCTCTTGCATACAAATGTGGAACTCTCAGAGGGTTGTTAGATTTTATTAAATAAATAAGAACCATGACGGATTACAAAGATACAACAAATCGGCATTTGCGGCACAAGCTCCAAAGCCTCAGCCGGCGTTTGGATGAGCTGGAAGAGGCAGCCAGCAAGCTCCAGAAATCTGAGGATGAGCTGTTGGACGTGCAGGACAAGATCATCCAGGCGGAGGGCAGCAACTCGCCCCTACTGAATGATGTAGATGTGCTCCGTAAGAGAGTGCTGAAAATTGAGGGGAAGGATGAAGAGGTACGTAAAGCTGAGGACCTGTGCCGACTGGTGCGTGAGAAACTGGAGCAGGAGGAGACTCTCACCAAAGACCTCAAGAAAGAAATAGAGAGACTGCAGAAGCGCATGACAGAACTAGAAAAGCTGGAGGAAGCTTTCAGCAAGTGCAAATCAGACTGCACTCAGCTGTGTCTCAGCCTCAATGAGGAAAAGAACCTTACCAAGAAACTCTCTTCTGAGTTGGAGGGACTTAAGGTTCGAATGAAGGAGGTTGACTCATCAGAGTGTCGGCTTGACAAGACAGAGCAGGCACTTGCTACAGAGCTGGAGAAGCTCAAGTTGCTTACTCAGAACTTTGTCAGTGAAAGAAAAAGGTTGCTAGAGAAGCAGAGGGAGGATGAGAAGCTCATCTTCGAGCTGACTGAGAAACTCGAGAGAAACAACCACATCAACTCTGCTGACCAGAGCAGAAATGCTTCCAATCTGCAAGAACGACCCACTGAAACTGGTGATCCCCGCATTGAGGATGACCTATCACCAGGCCTGACCAGCAAACTTGGCCCCAGAAAAAAGAGCTTTGACTTATTAAAAATCTCAGATGATGTTGGCTTGAGAAATAAATCTGAGAATGAAAAGAACAGATCTGATGGCCAGGAGGATAACAAACTTAAAGATTTGTCGCAGGAGATTGAAAGGCTAAAAAATCGCCTGAAGCAGCTAGAACTAGTGGAGGAGGACCTTAAGAAAACAGAGTCAAAACATGAGGATCTTCTGCAGAAGTTCCAACGGGAGAGGAACCGTAGTAGGGCTCTGAATGATCAGGTGGAACAGTTAAAAATTCAGCTCTGCATGGACACTGGCAATAGTGCCACCACTGAGGGCAGGGTACTTGAGAATGGGAAAGCGGAAAATGAGGAGATCAATGTGCGGGGAGGTTTCAGGCAGGAGAAGCCCAGGCACAGGGGGATTGCTGCAGAGTCATCAACTTCCAGATGCAAAACCAGAGAAGTTTCCCCACAGCAGGGGAGAGAGACTAAGGTGAAGAATAAGGATTTGGAGGAGAGCTCACCAAAGTCCACAAGAAGGCCCCTTAGTCCAGCACACAGTAAGAGCAGGAGAGGGTTGAAAATGAATCCTTCCACTGCAGCTGATGTGGGATTGAAGGAAAAAGGCAAGATGGGAGAAGAGAGAACACCTGGCAGCGTTACTTCTGGTGGTACTTCCATAGGAGAAAATAAGAAACCGTCAGTCCTCAGTCGGTACCCCCCAGCTGCAAATGATCAGAAGTCCTGGAAGTCTTCAGTGAAATCCAGTGAGACTGACAAGAAGAGCCGAGTTGAGAAACCCACAAAGAATACCAGCAGTGATCCCGAACCAAGCAATTTGGATGCTTTGGTGGACAACTCAAACAAGGCCACCAATGCATCACTGCTTGAAAAAGATAATGAGCTCTTGGATCAATCACAAGGTCCTCTGGTCATGTCAAGTCTCTCTAAGGCTAATGGGTCATATACAGCCTACCGGTCTCGTGTGTCACCCTTGTTGCCTTGTGACCAGGGCTCAGAGGGTCACTCTTCTGCTTCAGAAACTGAATCAACAGGGTCAAGGCGTTCTGTGGGAGAACTGGAATCAATGCCAGATGTGACTGCAAGTGGCAGGACGACTGTCCCAAAGTACTCTAGATATATGCGTCTTCAGGACTCGCACTCTGGGGGCTCCTCAACAAGGAGCTCCTTTGAAGAAGAGCAAATAAAACCCCTGGTTGCTGAAAACAGCTCCCAAGAGCCCACCCACACACCATCTGGCATAGAGATTCGGAGGGTTTGTAGCCCACGAGAAGCACTAAGATCAAAGGCAGTGATTAAGCCAGCTATTGTGGAAATTGACAGAAAGGAGGTTATGATTTCGGGAGGTGGAGTGGAGCCCTTGCCACCCAATGGGAAGCCAAAGATCTCTACTAAGCCCATCGTGACCAGCAAGGTAACCAGCAGCATCACCATCTATCCCAGTGACCCCAGCTCCTCCAGGACTAGCAGCCGTAGCAGCAGTGTGTCAAGTGAGCCACTGAAGGAGAGGCACACTTCAACTAGTAACATTGTCATCACCTCCAGCGAGCATCACGGCAGCGTCTCTATCCCTTACGAGATCTCCATTCCCAAGAGTGAAATCACCCTCCGGCCTGCCTTGGATGCAAATGATGCAGAGGAGCCAGCCTGTGTGGAGAGACAACTTTCACAGAGCAGCTTTGCCATAAAGTCACCTGAGATGACAACAGTGGCAGATGTCAGCAATGACACAGAGTCCAGCTTTGAGAACAGCAGCCATTCTACAGTCATAGGCTGGAGGAGCCACCATGGGTCTCGGGATGACTGCCTGCCAGAGACAAGGAGTGTGACTGTGAGGAGCACATGGAGGAACAAGGTAGCAGCGTCAGTGGATGAGAGTGGCCGGAGCACCAGGCTGGATGGCTCGGAAGATGAGGCAGAGTCTGCCACTACATGGAGGGCATATCGGGCCACCACCATACTTGATGCAGAAGAGCTGCCAGCAGCCACTGCTGCAGTAGTCACACGGTCAAGCAGGCCAAGTCCTGCTGAGGAGTATATGCGCAGGATCAGTAGTGTGACCTCCAGGGAGCCCCCTGAGCCAGTTCGCCGTAGCCGGAGCTCACTGTCTCCCACTGAAGACCTCAAAAAGGTTGTTGCACATGAACCTGTTAGTGCACAAGAACTCCAGCCATGGAACAGGGCACAATCCCCGGTAAGTACATCATCCCAAGTCCCTCAAAGCATCTGCATAACCCAAAGTATGATCAGTTTAAAAAAAAAAAAAAAAAAAAAACCTTCCCCAATTTTAGGTTTAAACCCTTCATCTTCATAGTGCACAGTGGTAGGAATTTATGGAGTTGTTATGGATTATGGAGTTTTTCAAAAGTTACTTGACTTTGAAAGTTAACCATAGGTAGCTAGTCTGTTAAAGAGGATGCGTGGAGAACTTGGTTATGATGGTTTGGACCAATCACTTGGTTAGAAGTCAGTCAGTTGTTGAGTGACAAGAAGCTTATTGGGAAGCAGTGTCGGCACAGACGGGAGAAGTCACTATTGAAACACCCTTCCCAGCATGCTATGTTAGAGCTCTTAATATTGGATTGAGTGGAAAAAACAGCCCAACCTATATGTTGTAGTAGTAACAGCAAAAGTGTTTGAAAAGTTGGAAGACAGGAGGATATGAAGAAACTAATCTCCCATGGATGGCACCAGAAAAGTAAATTCTGGATGTTTAGTTCCAACTTGCTGCCCACCCTCTTGATCATGCCAACATTATTCAGTTATGAAACATTTTCAATGGAATTTGTGAATAGATTCTGGAGCCATCAGCTAGTTGTCTGGTGAAGCACTGCAGACAGATTCCAGGTTTCAACCTAGTTGTGTTGGGACCTGAGCAAGTTGGAAAAGGGAAGAAAAAATGCTTGATTACTATATGTAATGATGGAAATATAGGCCACATCAGACAGTGTGACAAAGCGTATGGAGAAAAACTAACTTACCTTTGAATGTGTTAACTAATGGGGGCATTCCTAACTAGCTTAGACTGGTGTAGAATTCCACCTTAGAACTGAAGCCTTTACCACCAGGAGTGGCCTGTGCTTTACATTTACATTTTATTTAAAAAAAAAAAAAAAAAAAAAAAACCCAGAGTGGTTTTGGCTTTACCACCAACTACTAATAACCTGTGATAAATTATTTATAACTAAGTTTTAAAAGTGTGATGGAATGGACCTGTACCAATGAGCCAAAGGGCAAACAGAAATCAACAAAGTAGTGTTTGATTTTTCCATAATCAATGGCACTTCATACCTTCTCCTAGCTAATATACCTGAAAGCAGACCTTTTTATTGTACCTCCAAATGGGTCTCATATACTCACAATGCTTCCTAACTACCTGTATTGCAGAGGGGTTCAGAATCATAGCACTTGTGCATGTTGCAGCACATGGACTGATAGGCTCTCGTGTGTGACAATGCTGAATCTGCTGTGGAGAGCCTCATCTGCCCGATTCCTTGGTCATTACTATCCTTCAGATTAGGTAAAATCCTGGCATTAGGATCTAGAGCCTTTGGATTTTGGTTCTTTTTCTTTCACAGAAAATTAAAGTATATCTGGTTGTTTCATTTGTTCTGTACTCTTATTACACTTTGTATGTATTTGCACATGGGGGCTGATTACTCCTTACTGTTCATGTAGGGCAGCTTGTCTGAGTAAAGAGCGGTTCTGTGTGGGGAAGGGGATAGATTTTAAATCTCCATGTCACTGTCAGAGTGTGTGTAATCTTCTTTGCAAAAATTCTTAAATGCAGTTTTTTTTAAATCTACATGTACTTTCCAAGTAAAGGATTACATGATACAGCTTGGAGGTTGGAGCACCTCAGCTGCACTTTAATGACCCATCGTTAATTGAAGGGAAAAATATGTGCAGAAAAAATAGCACTGACTCTGACATTTCACTCAGCATTTTTAAAAAGTAAATGCTCAAAATACCCTGAGATGTGACTTGAGTCTATAAGTTGCATTCTGGGAACTGTAATTCCAGGAACACAATTCCAGGAGAGCCTGAGCAAGCAGGAAAAAAGGGAGGGGGGAAAGTGAAAATGAAAAGACACTGTAAAAACCTCAGAAAGGGAAAAATCTTGCCTGTTCATGTTCTTTGGGGCTGCAGCTTCTGTGTTGTGTGTTGCCAAGCCGGTGTACTATTCCTGGAGTAACTAAAAATGTTGGTCCTGGAGGGGGTTCTTCTGAGGCTCACCTCCTTGAGCTGTTGCTTTGGTTAAATGTGAAACATTTTCACTCAAGTATGAAAGAGAAGCCTGTGGAGGTTTATTCCTGAGCTAACATGTGGCACAGGGATTAGCCAACAATGTCACCTTGCCCTGGCCAGGACTGGATGAGGGGGGCATTGTGGATTATTTCTGAATTTTTTTTTGCACAGGTGTTCAGTGTTTGAAGTGTTCTGATGCTGTCCTTGTCAGTGTTTTTATCCTCTTCACTTGGTCTTCCTTGGGGAAACTGCTGAAATGCACCTTGTGACCCCCTCCTTCCTGTCAGAAGGTTGATGTCCTTTCTCCAGGAATTTGGGAGCTTGCTGTGTCTCCATTATTTGATTGTGACCCAAACAGTCAGCGGGTGCTGTAGTTCAACTTTCTTTGGACAACCCATCACTGGGATAGTATCACCCAGCTTGGCATTGCTCACATCACTGAATGTAACCATGGTCCTGGTTATTCATGAACAAACAGGTACTGCCACATAACTTTGTTTTCCTTAAATTTTCTCTGCAGCATTTCCATTGATCCGGTCTCCAGCTAGATCAATGAATGATGAATGACAAAAGGAACCCACGAGCTCTGGACTGCTGATTGTTGATCAAGTGTTTTACTTATTCATGGGGGCCTTTCTCAACAATTGTGGATTTTTTTTTTTTTTTTTATCAGGCTCTAGAGACTTCCAAGGTCAAAACTGGACGACATTTGATGTTACATGGACAGTAGAATCATCATCATGAATAATGCAACAACCCGCGTTACTGCTTCAGGCTGGAAATCTAATGTAAATAGTTGCATTATGGGGAGAAATGTGAAATGTGGGTGTGCAACCACTGGGGGCACTTCTGGAGGAAGTGATGGGGTGACCAGTTTGCCAGTGTGTTGATGGAGAGAGCCTGGGGGCGCTAAGCAGGCTGGGAAGGCTGGCTTGAGGTGCAGGCCCGGGAGGAAACGGGTTCCTCGGACCGAGAGCATTATTTCCGTGTGTGCTGGTGTTCAATTAAACGTTCAAGATGAAGGCTGCCTCTGTGTCCTCCTTTGCCCCATCCAAACCCACGGCGCTGCATGCCACAATACATTGGCACTCTGGAACAAAATTAGGACTTTTTTTGTACCTCAAAAAATCCCTTATTACCACAAAGCACAATTACTATCTTAATTCAGATGTAGTGCTTTTAGTAAGATGCTGAGTAAAGTAATATTGGCCTCCTGCAATGAAAATTAAGTGAACATGTCCTTTTGCAATAGACTGTTCATCCAGAAGCCTTCTGTTGCTGTGCCTTGGTGTCTTGTTCCAGCAGCGGAGTGGAGAAATGGTGCAATGCTGCGGAGCATGATGGGGAGGCTGTGGGTTAGCACAATGCTGCGATAAGATTGCATGTGGTCAACTGCAAATGTTTAGCGCAGACAAACATGGGTGTGAGATAAATCATAATGAATACAAACAAGGGATGGGGGGGCAGAGGCAGCCAGTACAGTGGCCGCCTGGACATTTTTGCTTTCCTGAAGCGTTAGATAGCATGTTTGTGCTGCACATTATTTTGGGAGGGGGTGGAGCCTCTGCAGCAGGATAGAGTGCAGGGACAGCGGTTTTTGCCTCCCTGCCGCTACGAGGCTCCACTGCCGATGTGGCTAGCGATAATTTCCCATTTGAAACCATTAGCTTCTAAAAATAGCCAGCAGTCAAAATAGTTGGAGGGGAAATGCTGGCAGCTTGCAGCACTCAGTCATCGGCTGTTTTCACAAAACGAGAACAAAGCCATATTGCAATAGGCGTTTTTCCACCCCTCGCTCCGGTGTTGGCGTTTTCTCTTCTCGTCCTCAGGGGACATGAAACAGCTGAATGAATTTCTCCATGTCCTAATAGTCATACCGCATGAATGTTTGGTGAAATTAGTATTTATTTTGGGTAACACTCTGGGAACAGTACTTTTTAATTTGTAAAATGTGCTGTAATCCTTCCTGGACTGTGATGAAGATGGTGTGAGTTCTGCTGGGATGGAAACTGACTTTTGCCTAGAAGTTTGCCTTATCACAGCTCACAAAATCCAATGAAATGCTTTCTTGGGCAGCATGGTGGCACGGCGAGTGACGCTGCTGTCTCTCAGTGCTTAGGTGGTGCAAGAGGACAGGGGTTCGATTCCCGCTCAGTCTGTGTGGAAATCGCATGTTTTCCTTGTCTGTCTGGGTTTCCTCTGGGTGCTCTGGTTTCCTCCCACAGTCCAAAGAAATGCTGTTCAGGTTAACCCATAGTGCGTGATTGACAGTTTGTGTGTGTTCCACTGATGTATGGATGAGTGACCCAGTGTAAGTAGTGTATCTAGCAGTGTAAGTCATTGCGGTGAATAAGGTGTGTGGGCTGATAACGCTACATAGAGTTCATTGGAAGTCGCTTTGGAGAAAAGTGTCTGATAAATAAATGTAAAATTGAAGGGTGTGAGCTCACAGGTTCATTTCTCTGGGTGATGTCTGCACTTCCTGGTATATGGGGGCAGATGAACTCTTTTCAGAAACAGAAAAGGCACTTTTCTCGCGCTCTCCCCTTGTCCATGCCCGCAGAGAGATGGGAATTGCCAGCTTGTGCCTGCCTCTTTTGGCACGCTCTTTCCCGTAACGGCCCTCCTATCTGCCCCAGAGACCTGCTCCCATTAGGGGCAATTAAGAGCAGATGGTGGTGGTATTTAGGGTAGAATTCCTGAGCGTTGTCACTAATTAGTAGCCTTTTAAAGAGTAGAATTACAGACGGGTGGTTTGTATGATGCGAGCACCGGACTGTTATCTGTGGCTGCTGTGGAAATGCTTCATTGTGTTTTGGTATCAAGATCTCCTTTTAAAGGGGCAGGAGAGGGGCTAATTTTGGTTTACACCAGGGTGTCCAGTCTTAGTTTGGCCAAAAGGTCATAATCATTACTGCAAAACAGGTTAGAGGCCTGCATGTGATGTACTGAATCTTAAATGTGTAAAGTAAAAAATTATTGTATTTGGGAGTGCTGTGTTTGTGTGTGTCTATAATTATAGTATGCAACGCAGTTTATAGTATTTATGCTAGGTATAGTGTATATTAATTTACATATCATCTTGCTGGCCACAATATGTGAAGCAACCGCTGCATGTTGGACGCTCCTGGTCTACAGGCTCTAAGACGCTGCCTGCTCTTTTAGGGTGCTGTAGTGTAATTACTAGGTTTTGTGGTAGTACAGTAGTTGTTGTCTCTGGACAAACAAATTGTAGACTGTCTGCAGTATCATGAGTTGTTCCTTTTGTTGCTGTCATCTTTAGGCAGTGGACGACATGGGGGCCTCCCCCTTGCACTCGTGGAGGAAGCAGGCTCCGGCAGAGCCGAGTTCCTCCAACTGGGTGTCCAGGACGGAGACGACAGGCAGGAAGACCGCCTCCAAACCGGAACTGTGGCGTGGGCAACCGGGGCGAATGGAGGGCCGGGGCAGTGGGGGACGACCCTGGAGCCACCGTCATTCGGACAACTGATTCAGCCTCGCACCCAACGGTATCCAACACAGGCACATTATTCAGGTAAAATGACCCCTGTTAATGGTAAACACATTTTGAAACTAAGTGTGATAAACTGGCTTTGATTTGAGTACAGAGTACAGTAAAATAAAAATAATTTGTGTAAATGTTTAAGCTATTTCTACCATTAGGGCACGGGAGTTGGGAAAAATAAACGCAGTGGAAATTCCCCAGCTGTCCCTCAGTTTAATTGCAGAGCCTTGAGCTTGTTAGATAGCCACATGTTAATGAGACAAACCTTGGGGAACTCTGAGCACTGAGTCATGAGTGTGCTGAGCGACAGAGTGTGAGGAACATCGACGCAGCCACCTTACCTTCTTATCTTTCAGAGCCATCCACCCTCCTGCTCAGGGAGTGTCCCTCATCCCGAATGTCCCTCAACGGCTGCGTCTCAAAGCTTGTCTCTCCACATCCGTTTTCTGTAGAAGAACCTGACGTCTCGTTCTCCTGTCATGTCCCCTCCCTTGCACTGACTTCACCCTGCGTTGTACCTCCTTCTGCTTCCTGTCTGCATTGTTTTGTATCCTGTGACCTGACAAGGGAGAGGACTACGCCTTTAAGGGAAAAGGGGAGTGGCCACATGTGGTTGTGGTGGTAATCTGGGCATGGTCAGCAGGCTTTGGACCCTGCACACTGTGCTCGGCCTCATGTGAACATCAAGGGGACAAGTATGTCAGCCTGCCAATGAGGCCAGTATTACCGGATACAGGGAGCGAATTTCTGAATCTTTTTTAATTTATTTTTGTTTTATACTCTTCTCTGGGGTTAGTGGTCAGGGGTTTTTTTTTTTAATTTCATGTATTTTAATCTGACAAATATACTTAATTCCTCTAAAACTTGAGATGATGCTGTCTTATATCATCCTGTCATGGTTTTCCTTTGTTACAGCTGTGTTAGTGTTACAGGAGAGTGGCCCTCATTCATTTCAACGTCTTGTGTTTGAGAGAAATAAGTGGAACTTCTCACAACTGACCGCGCAGCGGGAACGACACGTTTCTCGTTTGGTGTCGTAAAAGTGTGATTGGCCACTCACACGACCTCAGAACAGGCCATCCCGTAGCAGTTGCACCCACATTGGCATTTGCCCAAGCACCACATCGATAGGTATCACACATACTGGCCTCTGTTTACTTATACAGTATATTTATGTATGGAGAGAGAAATAATATGCTTTTTGAAACTACTTTAAAGTTTACTTGACACACTTTACAGCAGGCATGTGGCTTTTTTAATAAGGTTCCTTTGAAATGTAATAAATATGTATGACACTGTATTCACATTAAATCTGAATCCCTTCAGTACTCGCGTTCAGTGTGGATTGCACTTCATTGCTGTGGAGAATCATCTGGGGTCAGAGGTCAAGTATTGGCTGAGGATTGGTGCACTGGTGACTCATGAGCATACTGACACTGGCTGATGTGTGTAAAGAGTGTAAAACTCCCATGATTTCAGATGTCTCCACTCTGCATTCCTGATTTGGCACTGATTGGCTGTACTTTGTGTAATTAGTGCTACGGAATATGGCCAAAATGGATTACCATTTCTGTTTTTAGTGTTTTTTTTTTTTCTTTTTCTCCCCTGTCAGTAATTCGCTCCCTGCTCATTTCCTGCTGGTCAGGCTTGACTTCCTCCCCTCGTTATTTGAAATGTCATTGGTGACAAAAATGTTTGACAAGGACAAAACGCATCACTGTAACGGAGAGGAACCTCTTCATGGCTGTCAATGCTTTGCTGGAATTACTTGGTCACTTCCCTCCAGGTGACTTCCTGTTCCAACTGTTGACATTCTTTTTGAATGGATGCAGCACAGCACGAGCTTCTTTGGCTGTGGACCATTGTCGGAAGACGGTGTGAAATTGGTCTTCTGGCTGCTGTGGGTTCCAGCCTCATGGAAACACGGGATACCATATTAGATACCTGAGTGGGCTCACTGGGAAAATCTGACTCTGTCCCTGTCTGCTTTTTATATTGAATATTTGCCTTTGGCTGAAAGTAGAGGTGGGGGGGGGGTGCAGTGGCGCAGCGGGTTTGGCCAGGGCCTGCTCTGTAGTGGGTCTGTAGTTTGAGTCCTGCTTGGGGTGCCTTGTGGCAGACTGGTGTCCTGTCCTGGGTGTGTCCCCTCCCCCTCCAGCCTTGCGTCCTGTGTTGCTGGGTTAGGCTCGGGTTTACCGTGAGCCTGCTTGGAACAAGCAGTTGTAGACGTGTGTGTGGGGGTTCTGTGTAGCAGGAAGTTGCTCACTAGCCAATTTTGGGGGGTGGGACTGTGCTTCTGAGCCCCTCTGTACCCCAGGGGACCCCTTTGAATTCTGTCTAAATCTACTGTCTGTCAGGTATGTGTGTGTAAATGAAGCTAGAATTGCCCTCTGTGGGGGTGTTGAGAGCAGGCCCCTTATGCCCCCCACCCCTCCAGTGCTGTTCTGTCCAGAGTGGTGAAACAAGCTCCAAATGGCACCGGAAATCTCCAGCACTGCACCCGCACTACAGAACTGAGCCTTCCAACCACTGTCCCTGGTGTCTCCCAGCACTCCCAGCCCTTCTGGTGTCTGGACAGCTGTGCTCTGAAGTGACAGGAGGTAGAATTTCACTGACCTCTTCCCCCCCACTCCCCTGTATGCCAGCAGTCCAACATCCTGTCCCAGAATTTGTCCAGGTTCTTCCCTTTCTATCTTCCCACCTTTGAGTCCTTAACAAGGGTGTGTGACTGAATGAGCAGTGATTGTATGGCCAGTGTTACTGAGCAAACTGTGTGTAATGTTTCCCGACACCCTGAAGGGTCACAGGAAGGTGGTGACCTGACCGGCGGTTCTTTTCTGCAGTGGTCACTGCCCCTCAGGAAGAGGGCTGGGTTGGGTTGTGAGCTGTCCTTAGGGAGGTGAATCACTGGCCCGTGTTTAAT
Organism: Scleropages formosus; assembly: GCF_900964775.1. NCBI lineage: Eukaryota > Metazoa > Chordata > Actinopteri > Osteoglossiformes > Osteoglossidae > Scleropages > Scleropages formosus. The sequence continues at coordinate 1,375,839 of NC_041820.1, read as the reverse complement.
GCTGTTTCTATGTGTCAAATTAAGCAACTGCGCTTTTGTTTGTGGCTGCTTACTGGGGAAAGACCCCTCAGCTGCCGCCCTCTTGCTGGTGGTCCCAGCCCCTCCCACCTGCCTCTGATTGGATCATGGCCTGTTTCTAATTACGGTTACTGCTTCATAGCCTCTCGTACGTCTCCCAATGGAAGGACACCCTCAGAACCACAGGCAGGAAAAGTGTTCAACTGAGAGACATATGTGTGGAGACAGCAAGGGTTTGGGTCTCAACACACACCTCTCCCATACTGCTGAGTGCTCAAGACACTGCAGAGGTGGGAGACAGAGCAAGCTGGACTGATGTAGTACCCTTTAGTACACTACTGCGCCCCCTCAAAAAAAAGAAAAAAAAAAAAATAAAACCCACCTATGGTGGGGAATGTAGGTCCATGCTGTCTTTCTCTCTGGCCTCACTGTTGATGGATGTTGCTGTCTGCTTCATTCAGTCTTTTCAATCCCAGCTCTCTCAATTTGTTGCACTGGCCAGAAGGAAGATGGATGGATGTGCAGGAGGCCACACCCACTCATGTGAAGAACATGTCAAGTCTGGTACAAATGTCTTACATATGACCAGGTGTTTAGTTTCCAGCGGCCTGTATGTTCATGTCTTGTGCCAAACTCATTCCGTAGTATGACAGTTTACATTTTAATAGTTTTACTCTCACTGACCTCTGCCCACAGCAGAGTGGGAAGTAGTTTTTTTTGGCATTATTTTAAAAGCTGTATTAGATTTTATTTTAAAAATCTTGTCATTTTGTAAACTGGGCTCTCTGCTTTTAATTTGTGTCTAAAGTGTTCCTGCGGCATCTGCAGAATCTCCTGTATCTCAAGATGACATTTAGAACTGTACTGCAGATCCTAGGTGAGCTGTGTATTAGTTATACAGAAGCAAATAAGATGTATATTTTAAAAGCAGTGCCCTTTTGTGTCATAAGCAGGTATGAGTGTTTCCTGAGGCTCTTTTTCCTCTGTTTATTCCTTCCATGGCTGGACATAGTGAGCTGCTAAAGAATGACAATGGTCTTGTACATACCCATGCCCACCCATGGGTGGGTGCCTCCACAAGCCAGCAGCACGACCCCTGCTCTCAACCTCCTGTGGAGTAGCGGCCAGAGCACTTTAGATCTGAACCTTATGTCCCTCCCCCATCCTGCATGTGGACCTCCCTGCTCTGCATGTAGATCTCGGCACCTGCAACTTGTACTGTACAGCAACTAAATAGTCAAATAAAAGACAGACATTGTTTAAGTCACTCTTGAAGGTGTCTGGTTCTGCTCCGTACTCGTTTCCCCTTTTCCAACATCGAGGACACAGCCTGGTCCTTCTCTCCTTTTATTTGTACACAAAATTAAAGTATAAAGTATCCAGCAAGGATGAATGCCAACTGCACTTCATTTCTAACGTGGCGTGACAAACGCTAAACTGGCTACTTCCACATTCTGCTCGACTAAATCCCAAAAAAAGTATGAATCCAGGCTGCAGTAACATGACTGAACTGAGGACAGTGAAGGACACCGGGGAGCATCTGACATGCTCTCTGACCACTGGCCATGCGCAATGAATGACACCATGGGGGGGGGGGTCACGTCCCTTGCCTAATGCACTTCCACCGCACCGGATTTCTCCATTCGCAACGCTGCGTGTTCCATCCAGGGTGGCGTAGGGTGCGTCGAAAGCACTGCTGAAAAAGGCTCTGCATGTTCAGAGTCAATAATGGCAGCTGATAGCAGGACCTACAGGCTGGGGGAGGGCTGTGGATTGACAGTGGGCGTGGCCTGGCGGGGCAGGGTGTACATGGCACCCAGGAACTGGTCAGCGATGCGGCCCGCCTCCCGCAGACCACTCAGCAGCGCGCCGTGCACAGTAGCCGGGTAGTTGCGTATGGTGTGTTCCCCGGCAAAGAAGAGCCGAGGAACGGGCTGGGGGAAAGCGGGGAGAAACGACACGTCTTACGTTAATTACCCAGAATGCACAGGCGCCCAGGCACACAGGCCCACCCCTCACCTGTGAGGCTCCTGGGATGGCTGGGCCAGGGGTTATGGGCTGGGCCATCAGGTCGTAGTCGTTGCCTGAGGAGCCGGCCGCCACGTAGGAGTAGGAGCCCCGGGCCCAGGGATCCGCCCTCCAGCGCGTCACCACTGTTTCCTTGGGCTGCCATAGCAACAGATACAAACGGAGGCATGAGGACCAAGTGCCACACATGGTCCTTTAGAGAATCATTATAGCAGTGGCCACCAAGAGCCCCAGCCCCACACACCTGGGGCACCGCGCTGCTCCCAAAGATGCCCTTCAGGATGGCCAAGCAGCGGCCCACGATGACATCATCACTAATGTTCTCCATGATACCTGCAGCCTCACCTGCCATCAAGGCCAGCAGGATGGGTGCTGTGGGGGTGTGGAGGATACACAGCTCAGGATAGGGGGTGAGGTACCATAGCCCCTTCACTCAGCTCCACTTTTTAATAGAGCAATTCAGGGCCCAGGGGCAACAAAACACCTACATTTCAGTCTTTAGTGACTGTACCGCCTGCTGCCCTGACCTGCACTCCAGCAGTCGCCATGACAACGACACCTTGCTGCTACTCACCCTTGTATAGATTCCAGAAGAGGAACAGCTCCCCTCGGCTGGCAGTGGTGCTTCCCACATGCCCAAACAGGTTGACGCTGGGGTCCCAAAAGACACGGTCAAAACACAGCACCACCTAGTGGCACGGAGGACATGGGTTAATTTCATTTTCACCACCTTGTCACAAATAAGTTATGAGACACTCATATTATAGAAAAAAAAAAACTGTATCAATGTTCATATAGTCTTAATAAAAGTCCAGGAGTCCAGAGAGCACTGGACAGCAGTTCTGAAGGTTGCACTTAGGGCAGACAAAACAAGCAGCACCAGTGATTCTCTTTGGACTCTCATTAGGGCTCCGATTTACATCCACCGCTGCACAGCAGACCCCAATCACACATTAAAACCATGAGGGAAGGAAGGAAGGAAAAAGGTCAAAGTCCAACATTTCCACAGGTCAATGAGCCATTTTTCATAAATTAGCAGAGCCCCTCATTCTGCGCCACACTTCTAGCTCCAGTGCTAACCCTCTTCACAGCTAGAATTGATGACTGCGGTCAGTGTGTCCAAGTCCTGGCAGCAGTAAACTGAGAGGACAGCATCGCACGCTCAAGGTGAGCCCCCCCCTGCTGGCCATGGTGCAGCACAACACATCACATTGCATAACACTGCAGCACTTCCCTGCTGCAGCTGTGTTAGGAAAATGAAACAGCAGAAGAGGGTGTTGAACGGGGAGGGGCTCTCACTTCTCCACCCCTCTGCAGCTCAGCAGGGAACGTCCTTGGGCTGAGATACCGGTGACCTTCCCGCAGTTAAAAGAACCAAGACAGCACTTGAGGTACCAGAGATGCTGACAAATGACGTTAAAGAATTTGCAAAAGGAAAAGCACCTTCTAGAGGGCAGAACTGCTAGGCAGATGAGGAGGCGTACCTTGTTCAGGTTGCCAAAGCCCATCCTCTGGATGGCCGAAGTTTTCCACTCGGGAAGGGGGGGCACAAACTGCACTGCAGGGGGCTGCTGCTTCATCACCCCCAGAGGCAGTGTGCACAGCACTGCGTCACACTTGTAGATGAAGGTCTGCGTGGTGGAGCGAGTGTTCACTGCAATGACCTCACAACCTGGGGACGAGCCCAGAGGGGGAGGGAGAGAGAGAGAGACTAACTACCTACTCCATAAACCAACCAAATCCTGCATTTGTCACATTTGTCAAATGTCAAGTTACAAGAAAGCAGCTTTAAGGGGAACCGGAACCCCACAGTCAGGTCAGGTCAGGTCAGGTCTGCTGGACTCACCAGAAGCGGTGTACCGGACCTGACGCACAGCTGTGTTCAGCTTGATGTCCAGCCCCTCGGCGAGGGCCACCGGGACGCAGGAGTAGCCATTCCGCACCGTCAGGTGGCTGCCCGTGAATTCAAAGTCATCGTCCTGCAAACAGGCCAGCGTTGGGGTCAGTCGTTGGGGGTCAGAGGCCTGATCCCTGCACACAGACACCAAGCTCAACTGGTACTCAACCAGTGCCACAAACGTACCTGGTCCCAGTGCTTGAGGGACAGGGTAGAGAGGGGCGTGGCATTGGCAAACTCCAGGTTGGCAAAGTGCCAGTCGAGAATCTGTCTGTCCCGAGAGGACAGGTACACGTCGCTGTTTAGAGACATTGCGGGAGAGACAGTGTCAGTGGCCCTTATTGACCCAACATGGCTCTGCCCTGTGCCACACTGCTGTGAGGACACTGTGGTACCAAAGGTTTACCTGGGTGGGTTCGCCTCCAGCTCCTGCAGCTTCTCCTCCAGCTTAGCCTGCGTCTCTGCCAATTCATCGTACTCCTGCAGGTTGAGGTCAGAGGTCAGTACAACACGCAGGAGAGAAGGAGGCCTAAATACCCAACTCCAGACAGACTGTCTGTGCCCATATGACAGTCAACACCCCACCCCGGCTGGGAGGGAGTGACGTGTCCGTCTCCGGCGGCTCACCCCTGCAGCCCCCAGGCGTTTACAAATGGGTGCCGGTGCGACCAGCTGTCCGCGCAGCTGTGTGTATGTCTGTGTGTGTCGTTGCCGCAGACGCTGCCTGAGTCACGCCTTGAAGTGGCTTTTTGAAAAGGTGCAAGAGCAGTGACTCTAACCCACCAACTGTTCCACACAAATCCCAAAATAACACATCCCAAGTTGGGCCTCGGCCCCACAGGAGGGATGTGTTAGGTGCGGTGCCCGACCCAGCTGCACCGGCTCCTCAGTTGGTGCGCTTAGTTGCTACATATAACAGAATGTCTCTTTTGGAATTTTTAAAAATAAGGATTGATTTTACCCATTTTCAATTATCCCCAAAAGTACAACATCCTTGGGGGAATTGACTATTTTGCTGCAGCTCGACAAAGTTTGAGGCCAAAATATAGTTGAATATGAGCCAGAGAAATAACCGTCCTGCTCATCCTCACGGGCACCTCTCCTTTGGCTCCCTGCCCCTCGAACCCCTCACCTTGCAGAGAGCGGTCAGATCACGGTGTTTGCTCTTGACCAGGAACTCAGCAGTGATGTCCCTGGGAGGCTTCACCTCACAAGCCTCCTTGTACTGCTGGTGGAGCTCCTTCACCTTCTCCTTGGTGGCCACCATCTGGGTGATAAAGACAAGATGAGAGAGTGGTCTCACGATGATCGTTCCCTCTCTCAAACACACACACACACACACACACACACACACACACACACACACACACACACACAGCTTTTAATCTGGACAGACCTTATTTAGCACTTCCTTCAGCTCCTCCTGTGTCTTCACTATTTTCTTCCAGTGTTCAATCTGTTCATCCTTCACATGTTTTTCCTGCAACCTGAAAAGGTCCCACCAGAGCTTGTGAACCACACCTTACAGGATGCACTGGAACGTGAACTGAACACGCATCTATGCTGTACCTCAGTTTATTTCTACAAGTAACAGTTGTATCCCGGTACTCACTGAATGACCACCTCCAGTGCCTGGCCCAGTGACACAGGCTTGTTGTTGAGGAAGTTGAAGTCCAGCTGGTGGCTGAGGTAGGATGTGGCCTCAAGCAGGCGGTTGAACTCCTGCTCCACCATCTCATCTTTCTCCTTTGGCACCTGAGATGAGGGACAAACATGTCACTTAGGACCTTCTCCGTGGCGACTGCCTCTGTAGAGACCATTGCTGCTCCTTTCTATTCTTCTTCCTCCATACTTTCTCCAGTCGTACTTCACATCCTCGCTGCTCTACCTGTAGTGATAAGGTCTCCTTACTGAACATCTTTAACAGGGAGATGGAAGAGGAAATGGGGGTGGGGGACAAAGGTGCAAGCAGCCTGATGAAGAACCACTAACAACCTGTTCCCCGATGTCAGCTGTTTGAACCGAGTGCAGCAAAGAGTCAACATGGACATGAACTGTAACGCGTATGATGTTCTGTCAGTTTTCTGACAGTGGTGATAATGAAACAAACCAAGATGCCAAAATCAGAATGGAAACCAAACCCCTCTGAAGGAGAGCACTGATTTAACAACGCGTGGTAAATAACACTGCAGTGCTAACCATGATGAGGACTATGCACTCCCTATGTAAAAATGAGCATTGTGTTCAAAACAAATCAAATTTGGAAAAAAGAATACATACGCTTGTGCACCTCTCGCCCTTTATATGGTGCGGAATCCAACACGACAGACAGAAACAGAAAAACAAAAGAGAAGGGGACAAAAAAAAACATATTAGGTAAACGGTAAAGAAAGAGAAACAAATGTTAAGATTCAAATGCAAACAAAACCAATTATCTCTTAATTTAAGTGAATTTAATTGGACTGAGGGCAGAATGTGGATCCTGCTGATTCAGTGACTGGCTGAAAACTGTAACAAAACACCCTTGCACCACAAAATAAATGGGAGCGCAATTGCACAGATCAGTACCACTGCACTGAATGCCTTGACCCAGAGACACCTCAGCCCTGACCGCTGTAGTTTCCGGTGAGGAACAGCACAGCTCAGGTAATGTTTATTTACTTACATGTTTTACATTTATTTTTTACATGATGAAATCACAATGTATAAAAGAGTGAGAAATAAACATTATTAGACACAACTCTTTCCCCAGCAACAGAGAAGAAGCTGTAAGATGGTGCTTGGAGGCCCCTGCAATAGGCCACGTTTTTACACTGCAGCTCTGAACACTGCCAGTCACATAGTGGCCCCTACTGACTGATCCTACTTAGAGCAAATGCCTGTGCTCACCGCTTGGCCGTTGGCCTCGTACAGGGGGCACTTCTGTTTGATTTTGGCCAGCTCCATGTTCACCTGCTTGCTCACCACCGCCATGGGATTGCCACCTGCGGGGGGGGACCAACAGCAAAGCTTCAGGAAAACAGCACGGACACGTCCCGCAAAAATGTCTACACCGGCAGAACGTGCTCAGTTTCAGCTCCTGATGCTAAAGCCCATCAACCTAGGATCTTAATACTACTTCTTATTCGTAAAGACACTAACTCATTTAGCTGGTTATGGAAAACCACTAATTTGCCTCCTTGGTAGGTAAAGTCCAGAAAAACACAAATATGGAGATGTTATAGTATAATAAGACAACTAAATGTGACTTCCTGAGCCACATTTTGAAAATAAGGAAAAATATTTTTAAGCAGGACTGAAATGCAACCCTGAAAGTAACCTCTAGACACTGTCTCAGCAGTATAAGGGAGGATTGGTGGGCAGGCAGTGCCCCCTAGTGGGCAGCAGAGAAATTAGCAGGAGCACAAGGACCCCCAAACAGACTTCTCACCCAGTCCGGTAACCACCATGGCTCCCAAGTCAGCTACATAGTTCCCCTTGCGGAAGGTGGCCACTCGTCCTCCAACACGGTCCTGTGGCAAACGGGAGATGTGGCACATGATGACAGAGCACAAAGGATGAATTACAACACAAACCATACAGACACAACCACAATGAGAAAGAGCAAACACTCATAAGCCCCAAGGCCAGCAGTTCTGCAAAGCAGCTCAACGAATAACGGGGTTCTCTTCACACGTGCTCAGTGTGTCAATTCTGTCGTGCTGACTTGTGCCACATAAAGAGGGCTTGAGCTAGGCGTTGGGAGAGGAGTATTCTCGTACCCGGGCCTCCAGCACTGTCACGTCCATTCCAAAGCTCTGCAGTTGCCGTGCCGCTGCCAACCCCGACACACCACCTCCAATGACGATCACCTTCCCGGTCTTCTTGGCTGTTGAGCAACACGAACATCAATATTACCGCAGTAAATCGAACTGGAGAAAGGGTTGATGTGCGTAGCCAGCTGCTGCCTCCCTGGGCGTTTCCACTGTCACTTTGCTTAGACGAGCACTCTCCATCCATTGGTTTTTTTTACCATCATGTGCCTAACAATTTTCTTCATTTACAGTGTTTTCACTGTATAACAAGCTACTTACACTGATCTACAGTTGGCAGTTGACAGTAAATACCTTGAACAATGGTACTACAGCAGGAGGTGGGGCCTGAAGCCCTTGATGACAATGTCACAACCAACCACTGTGTCACTTGGTGCACCAGACATACGAGGCTCATTTAGGGTATTACTACTTCTCAAGCATTCAACAAAAGTTCCGTGTTCTAATGAGGAAAATACAACTTCTACAAACTTAGTCTTAAACAGACGTGTCCTGACAGTAAACAGCAAATGAGTAAACGAGCATAGTGTGTAAATGAGTAAACATAGCACAAATCCCAGACATAATGATCCTGGAAGGCATAGTATTGAAAACCCCGTCTGCCGTACTTACTAGGAAGGGGCTTGACTCTCTTGTAGACGCCAAAGTTAATTAGGCCGTGCCTCTCCAGGTAGCTGTGGATCCTGTGCACCAGCATTTTGTCACCTGACAAAAAACATTTCAGACAAAAAGATGTTCCAAAGTCACTGATGACACAGCAGTAGTTCACAGTTGTGTAAAATTCCTACACAGAGTGTGACATTTCCACCCTGTGCGCTATAAATGAAAGAAATGTGAATGAACTCACTGTTATAAGGAGCTTCGAGCTGCTGGACCGTCGCTTCGTACGTCAGCTGGATTTTGGGGTTGTCCAACCACAGCTGAAGCTGCAAGATGAAAAGCAAAGAGCGCACATCACTCCATCCTGCCTCGAGTTCAAAGGGAACCAGCACAGCCAGAGGTTCAACAGTTGGACCATCCGCATGGACACAGCTCGCCTTAATCATTTCTGCTAACATCCCTGCATATGAAGCTGCTCTTGCCAACTGTGCCTGTGTTCATTTCCACGACACTCACCGTGCGGTTGCGGATGTACAGAAACACTTTCTGCGTCTGCTGGGGTCCGCTGATGATGTCAGGAAAGCAGGCGGCTTCCTGGGAGGTCATGCGGTCATGGGGCAGCCGGCTCTGGAAGGCGGCACCCTCCACACCTGGGATGATAAAAAGGATGATGGAAGAATGATAAACTGATGACTTATGACCACACACTGCTGTGGTGTCAAGACCGGTTCAAAAACACTCCACCCCCCTTCACTGCCATCCCCTCCTGCATGAGGGTCCCTTGTAGAGTGACTCACCAGAGGGCTCCTCAGGTTCACTGTCATTCTCTTCCTCCATGGGTGGGGCTGGGGGTGGAGGGACCTGCTTGCGCTCCTTCTCTGCCTTGGCGTTGCGCTCCTCTTCTGAGTAATACTCATCCTCAGAGAGATTGGCCAGGCTCTCGTCCATCTCCCGGTATTCCACCTATGATGGGAGCCACAACAAAGACTCCACTGAAACCCCAGCCCAGCCCAGCAGTGGTCCAGCCCCTCCAGCTGAGAACACTGTCAAGGTGACGACTGACAGGACCGTGGGGCACTTTCACTGCCACGGGAGGACAGATGAGAACAACAGAGGGGCACACGACACGTGGGGTGTTTACTTTCGCTCTCTTCCGTCGACTGGTCCGACGGCCCTCTGCCGAGTCCTGGTCTGCCCCCGCCGAGCTCGGCGTGTGAGAAAGTGGGGGTCCACCCGGCTCTCCGCTGGGGGAGGCCCGCTCCTTCTTCTTCAGAGAGCGGTCACTGGAACCTCCGCCTTCAGAGGCTCCGGCAGCTGAGTTGGGGGGCCCCAGCTGGGCTGATACCGGGGGGTCAGGGGCCCTCTCACCCGCTCCGGAGGTCGTCGATGATGACGAAGACCCTGCCTCCGACTTCTTACTGGACAGCATTCTGCAGGAGAACCGGGGTCTCTGCTAGGAAAAAAAACCAACAAATTTCTTTTTCACACTTGGCAATTTCTTGTTAAAGTCAATTCCTAGTCCCACTTTCACGTCTGCAAAATGACCTCTTCTCATGTTTACTTTCTTCATTTACATTTATTCATTTACCAAATACCTCTCTCTGAAATGAAGTACGACTATGACGTAGTATTTAGCAGAAACCTTTATCCAAGGTAACTTAAGTGTTAGACGAACTACAGTAAACTCCCTGCAACCATTTAGTCGTCAGCGCATCAGAGCAATATAACACACACAAACACACACAACGGGCAATCTACTGAACACTTCACTTAAGAAATGTTGGGTTCACCTACGGAGCGCGAGCAGACGGAGCGGGGAATCGAGCCTATGTCCGAGAGCACGGCCGAGGAGCCATGAGGCACCAGCGCTGCCGCTGTGCCGCCCTACACGCGCTTGTACGTCGCAGACGCAGACACAAAGAAAAGTGAACAGCTGCTCAGACCCGAGTCCATTAAGAGGAGCCTGAATGAGGGACAAAGGACCGTCCATCAGGAGCCGCGTGATCCACACCGCGGGGCCACAAAGGCGCTCCGCAGCTTTACCGGTGGATCCACATTTCCTGTTCAACTTCATTTTTAATATTTTGGTACATTTTCCTGTATTTACAACCTTTATCCCACCACTTGTTTATAAGTTGCATTCAATCAAAAAGGAAACAATCATTTTGTATACTCTATGACATAAGATCAGGCTTCAACTCTATAATTCGTACTGTAAGAGAGAAGTGCTAATATAAGAAGAGTCATTATTTACAGTGACTTCTACACTACATGATTTTGGTGAGCTGTTCAGGAACACGTTACCCCTTCAATAAATCATGATGTAGACAAGCAGAGCGTTAATTTAGCAAAACAGTCCAGAATAATAAATGAATGAATCATTGACGAACGGACTGGTGGTAGAATGATATTATTTTTATTATTATTATTATTATTATTATTATTATTATTATTATTATTATTATTATTAATAATAATAATAATTCCGGTCAAAACATCAGTAACTCAAGGCTGTCCGCAGGAGGCAGCAGCGCTCTGCTCTGCTCTACTCAGTCTCTTCTACTATATTATTATTTCCTATTATATTCTGTTCACTTCACACCGACCCGACGGCGCTCAGTTCGTCTTTCTTCTTCTTCCCGCGCATCACGAGCTCAACGATCCACACATAGTATAGTCACTCTCGTGTCGTGTCGTGTCGTGTCGTGTCACACTTTTCCGGCACCTTCTGGCAAAAGCTTTGCTTCGGAACGTCGCAGCTTCGTCAGTCCGACGTTTCGCTGCTCTCGCACTGTTTTACTGCCCTTTTACTCGTCTTTTACACATGATCATGCTGTCAGCGAGCGGCTCCAGGCAGTCGATGCCGCGCGGCCTGCTGCTCTGCTGCTCCTCTCAGCCGCGGCGCGTCCCTCCCTCGTCACACACAGAACCCGGCAAAACCGCCCCGGTAGCACCGCCTCGCTCCCGGGAACTTCGATTACCGCAACTAACCGTCTCTCCGCTTCTCGAGAAACACCATTAATCCCAAAACTCAACAGCTTCCTATTGTAAAAACGGGTATATTTACCTGCAGCTCCTCGCCGCTACCTGCACAAAGAAAGTGCCCCGCGACCCTTCCGCGTGCAGGCTCCGCCCACTCCGTCGTCCTATTGGATGCTAAATGCGCGCCGCAGCGCTTTTGGCTCTCTGATTGGATAGACATCCTGCTGGTCACGCGCAGGGCGGGACTTCTCAACTCGCGCTTCATCAAGGCAACAAAGGGGGGCGCGCGCGCCTCCAAGTTTGAAGAGGAGCTCGTGAAAAACGGATGAATGCAGTGACGAGGAACAAGCGGCTCGCGGACTCTTTTATTGCCGCTACAGTAACAGGTGAGCGGCCGTCACCTGCGTAATCGCGTCAGAACACTGTACGGCTCCAGCGCGCAGCGCAGCAGGTCACAGGTAGGATCCCATCACTGACGTCACTGCCGGAGCTCGCGGTTCCGGGAGCGAGTGCGCGCAGACCAGTCGTCGAGTCGACGCACCTGGGCAGGTAGCGCAGGTGAGTGTGGAAGGAAGGTGTTTAAAGTTATTAAAGTGTTTGGAGGCGCGTGTTACACACGGCTTTCGGCATGAGACTGATACACGGGTGTTTTGGAGGTGTGTGTGTGTGTGTGTGTGTGTGTGTGTGTGTGTGTGTGTGTGTGTGTGTGTGTTTCTCAGTTCCACAAGTTTACAGGAGGAGACACGGGTGAGCCTCACCCTCGTGACGTGAGGACGTGTGAAACAAACAAACACCGTACTGGTTCGTCCGGTGAGGCTCGTTCTAAAGTCACAGCAGTCAGATTCAATATATGGTAAACCTGTGCATTATTGGTCGTATGATCATGATGATGTACACGGAATTCTTATTATTAAATAAGCCGACAATTATACGTCACCCGGCCGACTGTGTTGAGTTGTTGGTGGTAGATGTAGTTGAGCAGGAACAATTTGCCACTTGGCTTCTACTCACCGTTCCTGTAGAGAAATATAGTCTCCGTGTGTTTAATCTTCTCTCTCTCTCTGTGCTGCCTGCGGGTCCCACGTCTTTGACCGCACACGTATCATGAGTGTGTGTGTGTGTGTGTGTGTGTGTGTTCTCTTCTGTGGCTGAGAGACACTCGCGCTGTCCTGTTCGCGGTCCCATGATCGGCCGTCCTCCCGACAAGCTGTGGCAGCGGTGTGGACGCAGCGAGGGCGAGACGCGGTGAAAACGCACGCCTGCTGCTCTATTTGCCACGCAAACAACGGTGACTCGGTGTGGAACGGCAGAGCCTGGACGGTGGCCTTTGCTCTTTGACGCGCGGAGGTCCGCGCCCTGGTTGACGGTCGGCGTCTCCCGCCGCCTACGGCTCGCCCGAAAAGCCCGCGAGTGTTTCGCAGCTCGGGGCCGCGCCGGCGGGGGCCCTGCGGAAGCGAACGAAATGCTTCGGAAGACGCCGCGAGTGGTGACGTGTCCGCCCTGCTCTGTGTTCCGCTTTTGAAACAGGCTCGGCTGTAGGCGCCGTCCCTCTCGCTAGACGGGTCCTGCTCTCCCAGCGTGGACGTCGGCGCCCCCGAGGATGAAGAACCAGGGGACGACCAACAGGCCCGACAACACGGCCTTCGACCAGCAGAGGCTTCCGGCCTGGCAGCCCGTGCTGTCGGCCGGAATCGTCATCCCCGGTTTCCTGCTCGTCGGCCTGGCCTTCATCGGCATCGGCGTCGCCCTCTTCGTCACCTCCCGGAGCATCCAGGTGCTGGAGGTAAGCGCGCGCTCCTGAATCGTGGCGGCGGCTCCGTGCGTCCGGAGTCTACTCCTCGTGAAACCGTATGGCGGGGCTGCTGCGAAGGGGCACGCTTTACTAGGGTACCTGGGCTCAGCGACCGGTAGTGCTGGTGGGCCGGCAGGTGGTGTCGCGGTTACAGCTGCCACCTCTGGACTTGGAGCTCACGGGTGTGACGGCCACCTCCTGACGGTGGGCGGCGGCTAAGCTAGTAACCCATTGCCCCGCCCCTTGTTCCCGCAGAACGATTACACCGGCACCGGGTCCAGCGTGCACTGCAGCGAGTGCGTGAACCCCAAGACCACCCCCTGCACCTGCCAGCTGAACTTCTCGCTGTCCGCGCTGTTCCAGGTGGGAAGCGAAGGGCTTTCCGCCACTCGCGGTGCCCCCGACACGTGGCGCCCGTGACCTGAGCTGAACGCGCTTCTCTCGCCCGCAGGGACCCGTGTTCCTCTACTACGGCCTGTCCAACTACTTCCAGAACGTCCGCGGGTACGGGTGTCTCGCGATGACAACCAGCTCTGGGGGGACCTGTCCAAGGTGCGTTTACCGCGTCCGCAAACGCGCTCGACGGTTCCCTGTCGGTGTGCCTCCGACCCAGTTATTGTTATTCCGCAGGTCCGGTAGGTCGCTGCGACGGTGCTTGAGAGAATGGCGGTTCGTTCCACCGTGTCACCCGGAGCAGTGTGTCCTCCCCGTGTTTACTTTGTTCCTTCCTCTGCAGAGTCCTTCTTCGTCCTGCGCGCCCTACCAGTACGACCAGAACACCACCATCGCGCCGTGTGGGTCTGTGGCCAACAGCATGTTTAATGGTACCGTGGCGTGGATTTACCGCGTTCACAAGTGTTTCACGTACTGCAAAAATACCATGCTGCCCAGTGGCCTGCATTCGCGGTGAACGCCGGAGCGTTTTGACCTGCTTGTCGTTCTATTGCGACCCCCTCAGACACCTTCACGCTCTACCAGCTGGTTAACGCGACCAGGAAGACGGTCCCCTTGGACGGGAAGGGCATCGCCTGGTGGACGGATTACAACATCAAGTTCCGGAACCCACCCGAGGTGGATGGCTCTCTGGCGGCCGCCTTCAACGGTACGGGGGCTCGGGGTCCGGGCCCAAAGTGGACAGCCGACCTCATGCGAACTGCCGTTACCCGACGTGGTTATTTACTCGTTCGCAAATGATATGATGCTACGAAACGGGTGATCTGTGCACCTCAGTGGAGTTTCTGTCCGTTTCAGGAACGGTGAAGCCTGTGAATTGGCCCAAGCCCGTGTATGACCTGGACCCAACGAACCCAGCCAACAACGGCTTCCTGAACCAGGACTTCCTCGTTTGGATGAGGACGGCGGCTCTGCCCGACTTCTGGAAGCTGTACCGACGGATCACCGAGGGGGAGTACGCCAGCGGCCTGCCCGCAGGCAACTACACCCTGGAAATTCAATACAGTATCCTTGGCTCGAGCCGGACCGGTTCCGACTTGCGGTGCCGCCAGCGGACGCCGTGTGCTCTTTGTGTTTGTGCACAGGGCAGGACGTGGCGCTCTTATGTTAGCAGATCACTCTTGTCATCGTTACTTGCACATTTAGGTCGTTGCAGGTTGCCACTGAGGTTCTTCACCTGGATTTTGCCCAGTACGGTGATTTTTCACGGCGCGTTCAACCGGTTTGACCGGTTTACTTTGGCTTTGTGCCCTAGTGTTGTACCACGGTGTAGTACCTTCTCGTTTTGTTTTTGCTCCAGAAAAATTTCAGGGTGGGTGTAGACCTTGAGTTTTGTTTTTTGTAGAGTTTTTCATCTTGCAGATCTCAAACGCTGCAGTATAGTTGTTTCCATTTATCAGGAAGCACCTTGCACTGATGATCCGGCAGACAGTTCTGTTGTCCCAGTTTGTACTTAACCAGGATCCCTCCCCAAGACTACCCAGTGGCAAACTTTGCTGGCCGCAAGTCGGTGATCTTCAGCAACACCTCCTGGATGGGGGGCAAGAACCAGTTCTTGGGGATCGCCTACCTGGTCACAGGTTCGCTCTGCGTCGTCATGTCTGCGGTGATGCTCATCGTCTACGCCAAGTTCAACAGCCCCGATGAAGACTTCTGACCGGCTGCAGTTACGGTTATGCAGTAGTGTGTTTTGGGCTGATAATATGGGATCGTGTGTGTGTGTGTGTGTGTGTGTGTGTGTGTGTGTGTGTCTGTGTCTGTGTCTGTGTCTCCACGTGCGCCCAAGCCTACAAAGTTGTTACAGGTGTGGACCGAGAAAGAACTGACCCCTTTTTAAAAGTGGTGCATGAATATGTTATTTATGAGAAGCTAATGCAACACTGTTTACTCCCCACTGTCACATGTTTATTATCCTCTCTCGGGTACTGTACATTTTTATGCCCCCCCCCCCTTTTTTTTTTTCTCAGGTTGGTGATGCTTGGAACAAAACTTGAATCTGTTGTTTGTATTGAACTCTGTGTTTAGTCATATCTTGTAACCGAGACCAAACGGTAAGCTTGCACGTAACGCTGGAATGTTCTTTTTCATATATACATACATACATATATATATTACTGTGTGAAGTTGCATTTTAAAATGAACTTGGTCCTTACACAATCACTGGGCTTGACTTCTTTCCTCGGGTTCTCTTCTCATGTTTTACCTTTAAAGAAAAATAAATGTGGTTTTTATGCACTGATTTGTCCTGTTTTTGGTGTGATGTTTTCAGAAACCATTTAATGTGAGAGTCCATATTGAGGACCACACTCAGATCTGTGTTGAAAATGCTCTTTTTTTGCTCCTGTTGTGGTTAGAACTGCTGGCTTTGGTCCCAAAGGTCACAGGTTTGAATCCCCCCCCCCCCCCCCCCCAAACAAGGTACTTTAAATTGTCCAGTAAAAAAAATAAATTCCCCAGCAGTGTAAATACCTAATATTATTTATCTAACTTAACAGCGTAAGAAGTTTTTGGGATCAACAGCACAATGAGTAAATGTACTTGTGCCGTATTTTGTGTGTGTGCTGTTGAGAGAAGGATTGGGATGAAGCCCGCACATTTAACATGTGCGCACACGCAGAAGCCGCTTGCTCCAAGCAGGGTCGCGGCGAACCGGAGCCTAACCCGGCAACACAGGGCGCAAGGGGACACACCCAGGACAGGACACCAGTCCATAAAAAGGCGCCCCCAGCAGGACTCGAACCCCAGATCCACCACAGAGCGGGACAGGCCCAAACCCGCTGCGCCACCGCTGCTCATAGATGGTCCGGTCCATTTCAAAATCGTGAGCTTCTGCACACGCTTCTCGCCCAACTCTCTTCTGTCTCATCCGGAGAAAGAGTGCGGAAGAGCTCTTGGCCCCGGAGACTGAGCCGTGCGGCAGTAGGAATGGCAGGGGGACTCTGAGCTGATGAGAGGTTTGAACTCTTCACTTGTAAAGAAACCAGCAGGTTTCGCTGTTGCTCTCGTGACTAAATGTGTTCCGCTCGCTGAGCGGAAATCCGGCTCAGAGCTGCGCGGCGCGCAGGAAACCGTTCTGACCCCGCTGTACCGCCTGCTTACGCCGATGCTCCAAATGGGCACCTCCAGAATTTGTGGGGCATCAGGAATGAAATGCAGCCCATTTTGTGCGCTGTCTGTGCTTTATTGGAGTGCTTGTCGACCATCGTTCATCTTTCATTTGCTCTGAGTAACCACACGTCCCTTGCAGGGCGGCAGGGCTCCAGAACCTGTCCCAGCAGCGCAGGGTGCGAGGCAGGGTACACCCTGGAAGGGACAGCGGTCCATCACAGGGTATCTTCCCACACTCATTCTATCGCACACTGTGGGCTTCACCAGTTCACCTGAAATGCATCCCCCTGCATTTTGTGAGGAAACCAGAGCACCTGGAGGAAAGCCATGCAAACACGGGGAAAACATTTGAACTCCGCACATAGTGAGCGGGTATTTCACCAGTCGCTCGATCGGTCATTTGAATGAATATGAATGAACGCAATGTTTACATGCAGCTGGGATTACAGCACCTGAAGTTCACCTTGAAGCTTGTTTACTAGAGCTGAATGCGTCACTGGGCCTCGCCGTTATGACGATACCATCACATTTCAGAGGCACATCCAAGCTCGCAGTAACCAGCTTTCTGCTGGGCCTCGGCACCACAGCGAGACACGTTCCGGTGGCGCAATCGCACACGCGCGTGCCATCGCTCGGAGCTCCGGCACAATGGCTCCGCTTTCAGATGGTGCCGCGATACATTTCTCAGCACGCCGGAGGAAGTTGCTCGGGGTTTCGCGCATCTATCTTAAATGGTAACTTGTTCTGCATTGACACTTGACTGCGTGCGGTTGGCATTAAGAATGAATCCAAGGACGGCGCTGGCCGGGTCAAATCTGGAGCGGTTTCCGCAAGTACCCTGGCGAGCGTCGCCTTTCCGGAAGCGCAACTGGTTCCGTTCAGCCAAAGTGTCCTCCGCACAAGACGGACATGGTTTCTTCTTTGCAAAGGCCGGCCTGCTGAAAAGTGGCCCATCTACGCACGCTTTCTCGACGCGCTCTTGCTGCGTTCGTCCGAGAGCCCGCGCTCCATGGGTTGTTTGCGAGGTTGCCGGAGTGTTGCTGAGCCGTGTCATCGTCCCCATGTCCCCAGATGGCTCTTTTCTACTGTTGCGCATCTCCTCAAGGCAGGGCTCAAACATTTAGGACCAGGCATTTCCACTGAAAATTATCTCTTGTTTAAACTAGCTCGGTGCCAGCAGCGCTGTGGGAATTGGTTAACGCTGGCGGCTGAGGACTAGTATCAGTGAGCTGAATCGTTAAAGTGCTCGGTGTGTGTTTGTATCGCGCCAAGTCCCCATGACCGTGCGCTAACGTCACCGGTTCCCGAGCCCCGCCACCCACCTGCTTCGCGCACCGTGAATGGATCACGGACGCAAACGGCTCCCGTTCTCCTTTCGTCCCGCAACGCCCGTGAAGCTCTTTTAAACTCCGTTGTATTCGATGAAAAGGGGGGGGGCGCGGTGGCGCAGTGGGTCGGACCGGGTCCCGTTCTCCGGTGGGTCTGAGGCTCGAGCCCCGCTCGGGGTGCCTTGCGACGGACGGGCGTCCCGTCCCGGGTGCGTCCCCTCCCCATCCGGCCTTACGCCCTGTGTGTTGCCCGGTTAGGCTCCGGATCCCCGCGACCCCGTATGGGACAAGCGGTTTAGACGATGTGTGTAGATGAAAAGCGGCGCACTCTTGGTGGCCCGTTATGTCACAGGCTGCATTGACCTCGTTCCCTGCATGCGAGGGCAGCTGGAGGACCTTCAAAACCAAGGGGAAGGCTGAGAAAGTGAAGGCGGTCATCTCCACCCTCAAGTTCCCCAAGCTGAAAATAGTGCAGTGAGACTGAGCACTTCAGGCTTTTTATGTCCATTTCTATATAACTGGCCACATTTATGGAGTCTGACCACTGGTAGTTAAAAGTTCGGGGCGACACGATGGCACGGCGCCTGGGTGGTGCGAGAGGACGTGGGTACGATCCCCGCTCGGTCGGGGTGGAGTTTGCACGTTCTCCCCGTGTCTGCGTAGGTTTCCTCCGGGTGCTCTGGTTTCCTCCCACACTCCAAAGATGCACTGTTCAGGTTTCCACATAGTGCATGATTGACAGAGGGAGTGTGTTCCACTGACGTATGGATGAGTGAACCAGTGTAAGTAGTGTATCTAGCAGTGTGTTACCATGGTAAATAGGGTTTGTGGGCTGATAACACTACATAAAGTTCATTGGAAGTTGCTTTGGACAAAAGTGTTTGATAAGTGAATAAATGTAAAAGGAATGACTTCTGAGTTCCCCCCCCTTCCTCAAGTTCTGTGTTTCTTGTTCCAACAGCTCCTCCAAATCGCTGTGTTCCTGCTGTCCTCCTCACGTACAGAGTATGGGTACAGTGTAGAGTCACAACAGCTGCTCTTTTCCCATCCTTGTCATTTTGGTCTCGTTCTTTGGGTCGTCACTCAGTTTCTGCTGACTGAGCTACACCAGGTGAAGACCTAGAGCGTTCTGCCGGCAAAGGATCGCTGTGTTCACAGACAGCGTTGTCATGCACGCATCCTTCTCCCAACATTTCCAAATGTGTGATTTTCCAGAGATGCCACAGGGAAAAAGAGATTGCTTTGTAACATGCTGGGCAACGTAAATATTGTTTGCTGAATTTTTACAATGTGTCTAATTTCCTCAAGATGTCAAAAGGCTATTTCATCATTTCAGTGATGAGTCACGGGGTGGGGTTTGGTCTCGGTAACGCAGCTGCAGAGTGTGAGTCTGGGCTCCGAACAATACCCTCCACAACACAGGATGTCTGTTTCATGCTTGCGGTTGCGCTGTAGGAGAGGGAGCCGAACGTCCGTCAGGCCCAAAGCCATACGTAGACCCAAAAGGAAGCCCGTTTTCCCGTCCTTGTCTTAGACGCGTCCTTTAGCTCTGCCTAACTATCGGGTGGTGGGTTTTAGGAAAGAGAGGAGTAAGCTGTGTCATGTCCATACACGCTCCTGAAGTCACACCCAGCTGTGACGCAGCGGATGTGTGTGACGCTCAGGGGACCCATTCCTCGTGGTGGGACGTGTGAACGTGAGGAGCGTTGTGTGTAAAATGAGCTCAGACATCGAGAGGCCGGAGATGCGCAGGACCGGTCTTCTTCAGAGGTCTTTTCCTGTGACGGAGCCTGTAAAACTGGTGATTTCAGAAAAAGTATATGGATTGGGGGGGGGCGGGGGGCGCGGTGGCACAGTGGGTCGGACCGGGTCCTGCTCTCCAGCGGGTCTGGGGTTCGAGTCCCGCTTGGGGTGCCTTGCGGCGGACTGGCGTCCCGTCCTGGGTGTGTCCCCTCCCCCTCCGGCCTTCCGCCCTGTGTTGCCGGGTTAGGCTCCGGTTCCCCGTGACCCCGTATGGGACAAGCGGTTCAGAAAGTGTGTGTGTGTAGTATTTGGACTGGAGGCCATAAAAAACGTGTGAACCTGCTCCAGGTGCACAGAAGCTGTGGAACCAGGATGTCATTGCGGCAAAAGATGACAGCGGAACCTCCTCAGTTAACCCTTTGGGTGAAGGCCGGTACATCAGGAGGATGGTCCGACTGAGCAGCACTGCTTGGGAGCTCCTGACATGCAGGAAACCGTGACGTTTCACAATCAGAAAGATGGTGTAAGAGGTAAAGGAGATAATACCCATTTCCTGTTTCTTTTACCGAATTGACATGTCACCCTTTGCTGGTTCCTGGATCAGCATATTTGCTCTTTCTTGCTCAGAAGAACATGTTTTCCTCTTAGTCAGTGGCTAGTAAAGTACAGAGAAAGATAAATATACATTGCTGGCTTATTTATGTGTCACACTGTATGTGGACAAGATGACTAATAGGACACTGCAGAGTGTGTGTGTGTGTGTGTGCGTGTGCGCACATCTTTACTCCAAGCTCCTGTATGGTGCACAAGCTCAAGTATGACAGCTTCTCTGCTCCACAGTATTTATTACGAAGCCTTCGTAAGCCGCAGAGTCGACCATCTTCATGTGGCAAAACCAAAATAGTCCTTATCACTTCTTCGTCTCTTCTAAGTCATCTCCGCTTTTCCAGGGCACTTCTCTGATAGCGTTCATGTGGCGATGCTCTCCGTCACCCTGCCTGCTCCTGATAAGCCTTCACGGCGATGTGAGGTCAACCTAAATTTCTTCTGAAGTGGTCCCGACACCTCCGCACCGCTGTCAACTTCTGCCTGGGTGTAGCAGAAAGAAAGACGAGACACTGATGAAAAACAACCTTTTGCTTCCCTTTGCTGGAGTGACTCTGAGAAGCAGTTTTTTAGGAGGAACTCTCATACCTCAGTGCTTCCGCTTGGAGAAGACGGCGCTGGTCTGCTCGCACCCGGGCCTTTCCTCGTAGGAGCTCCTCTTACTTCGCTTGACCCGCCATCTCGAGCCGCGCTGAGAAACGCACACACTTGTGCCGGAGGTTTGATCTTTATCTGCTGCTTTGCGCTTCGCGTGACGGCGTGGTGCACGCGTACGCGCCGAGCTGCAGACTGACCTAGAAAACCTTCAGGACACATCTGCGTGATGCTGCTCAGATCCTATGTGCTGTAGCACGTTCTCCTCAGCTGAGCACGCGGGAGCTGGAAATCAGCACGTCCGAGATGCTGAGCCAAACATCGCATCTTTAGGTGCGTATTCTGCTCGAGCGACGGGCCGATTCCTCGCAAGTCACATGCAGATTTGCAGAGACGTTCAACCCATAATGGAGAGATGTCCATATAAGGGGTGTTGTCAACGCACTCGGGCTCTCCCTCCCGCTCTCCCAGGGCTCTGCGTTTCTGCCCGAGGCCCCGACTTGCGGCCGCTCTCGGGGAGCGACGGGCGATCCGAAAGGCCGCTCGGCTCCGCGGCCGAGCGCTGGCCAGACGACCACCGGGGCAACCAGAGGGCAATTGCTCTCTCTGGATTCTGACAAATGACGCCATTATGTGTAATGTGGTTAGCCTCGAAAGCTCTTCCTGGGAGCAGCATGCTGGTGTAATGAAGACAGCAGCAGCGTCACTGCACTCCTCAAGGGACGGCCTTCGTTCGGAGTGCATTTTCATCAGGGCCCTACTTAGACTTGAAGCACAAGGAGATGTGACTCATCCCAAGTATCTGCCCACCACCCCCATACATTTTTCCAAACAATGTTGTGCTCCTTAACTCAGCAACAGCAACTACCTGATCATCTCGCCCGTGCGGCTGATCGGAGCCTCGGAAAATTAAATCACATTTATGCGCATTGAAATAGCAGACACTTTTCTGCAAGGAGATGTGCCGCTTAGAGCAAACAAAACTGCTTTCAAGTGGCAGGTGTTATTGCATCACTGAAGTAACCTGATGAGCACAAAATGTGAAAGAACAGTTGCGTCGACGGTATGGGGAACTCGTGAGAAATGCGTCTCATCTTCCAATGAATGGTGGAAAGAACATCTGTTTCACGTCTTATTTCTCCAAGTTTTTGCTCTGTTGCACCATAAAGGTTACGCGTGCAATTACTGAGCAGCACATACGGTACATGAAGTACGCGTTTATTCTTTTCTTTGTTTTGCACGGAGTTAGAGGGGGCAGCTGAGATCACTGGAAAGGAGGGAATTGGACAATATAACTTCACCAAAGTCACTGGTTACAGGTCCCGATGAGAAAAGGAGAGGAGAACGTGATTGTGGTTTCCAGCTGAAGAGATGAGATGACCCATGAGACGATGTTGACGTGGGTGACGTTGTGGATGAGGCAATAGGTGAGGTGATGGACACGGACTGCTAAAGCGAGATGGTCCGGGGAGTGAAATTCCTCCCGCTGGGAGAGCCTCCCAGGGAAGTTCTTCGTTACTGTCGCATGTCACGGTGAACCGGGACGGAGGGACCCAAGTGCAGGGTCGTTCATCTGGATTCAGAGGATCGGGCAAGTTCTCGATGTCAGGGACAGGCGGGTGGTCGGTCGATCGGCGTCAGAACGAAGAGCCATGGACGAGAAACAAAGCGAAGGGTCAGCAACCGGAGAAGGGCGAGGAGGGGCAGGGCGGGGCAGGGCAGGGCAGGGCAGGGCAGGGCAGGGCAGGGCAGGGCAGTTGCCTCTGATGAGATTCCGCAAAGCTATGGGAGCTGAGGAGGGTCTTTTAAAGGGTGAGCGCTTAATCTGGTGCTGGAGCAGAGTCAGGTGTTGTCGTTTGAGATGTGGGTGTGGACGTGACACCACAATGCAGTAATAAAGGTTTAATGTTCTCTCTCTTCAGAAGGCTCCTAAAAGTGCTCCCACTCATTCCAGGAAGCTTGTCTGGTTTTGTGTGTTCAGATGCTTCGCACATAAAGTGTGTGTTATTTCTGTAGGTGTTTTTCATAAAGAAACAATTGGTGTCACTGATGTCATTTCCAATTGAGGTAAGAGAGTATGTGTGTGTGTGTGTGTGTGTAGGAGGGGGGAGGATTCCACCACCAGGGCGGAGCAGCTTCCTCACACCGCGTGTGAAGGACTGAACATCTCAGCGTCTGCAGATCTAAAGATCCGAACGTCAGAAGACCGAAACGTCTCAGCCTCTGAAGGAAGGAAGATCCGAAGCTCTGACAGGATGAAGGTCTGAGCGCCTCAACAACATCTCAACCCGGAAAGATCTAGTGAACGTCTCCTGAAGTTGAGCAGCGGCACAAAATCGAGGATTCAACGAACATCTCTCTCAGCCTGGCTGAGAGTCTCCAGCAGCAGGACCGAAGCGGATCTGCAGCTGTTCCTCCGAGAAGATCTTCAAGCAGGACCTGACGGGGCAGGTAGGGATGCAGGCTGCGCTCGGACCTTCAGCCCTCCGTCCCGTTACTGCGATTGACCGACGGACGGGACGCCGCTGTGTGAAAATGATCCTTTTCAAAAGGTCTGAGTCGGCGATGAACATGACGACACTCCCTCCAGCATCAATAAGTATAATTAATTAAATATTAATGTGCATATTTCCACACGACGAAGTATATGCGAGCGGGAGTTTTCTTTTCACTAACATGATGATCTACATGATGATACAGAATTATTTTATTATTATAAGGACGGAATTTGTTCGATGGAGCAAAACGTCGCGCAGCCCGAGCTGCTGTCGGTGACCAGAAGAGTCGAAGGTGTTTCGACGTGAAACTAAAGAGCTGCGAGAACCTGTGAGCATCACGTGTGACTGAAATACGCTCGTGGCATCTCTGCTGTTCTTTGGCACAGACACACGGATAATATTTGTTCAGACAACAGCGTACAACATCCTCTTCTCGACGTCACGTGTATCGAGCTCCACAGCTAAACACCGCAACACTTGTTGTTTTCGGCGAATCATCATGTGTCACTGTGTGTAAACAAACGCAGTGATTTCCGTCTGCATGCACAACTTTAAATTCAACATGCAATCTAATTCTTTTTTAAAAAAATTATTTGTATGTTTGTTTGTTAGAGGGCGTGGTGGCGCCGTGGGTTTGGTCGGCTTCTGCTCTCCGGTGGGTTTGGGGTTCGAGTCCCTCTTGGGGTGTCTTGCGATGGACTGGCGTCCCGTCCTGGGTGTGTCTCCTCCCCCTCCGGCCTTACGTCCTGTGTTGCCGGGTAGGCTTCGTGACCCAATATGGGACAAGCGGTTCAGAAAGTGTGTGTGTGTGTGTGTGTGTGTGTGTTTCTGCTGCTGTTCTGAGGGCTGCCACACAAAATTTCATCGTATTGCATACAGTGACAATAAAGTATCTTATCTCATTGTATCCTACCTTTAGTTCATTGCGAATGAGAGCAGATTTCATCCTTTTTAACGGAAATTAAAATCATGCTAAAGCACAGGAAATGTGTGTAAAACAGAGTTCATAGATCCAGCTGAGACCTCAGCCACCTCCAGCTGTCTCGATGACTTGGAAGGAAACTTGTTCTACAGTCAGACCTGTACTAAGCGTTGTGGTGCAAGTTCCAGCATGAGTGCTGTTTTGTTCCCCACCCCACCGCGCTGCCGATTTGCAACCTGATACACTGTGCACGCAGCATCACTTCCCATTTCTGCGTTCCTAGGAAAACCACACTTGCGTTTCCAGTGGCGTTGCTCCCGGTGATCCCCAGATCGAGCTCAACGAGCCCATGGATTCCACCTCTCCCGCACACCGGGACTCCCTCACCAACGGCACCCTGACTGCGTTGGAAAACACAGCCGAGGACACGGTGAGGGTTGCGGTAAAGTACGAGCCCAAGGCTGCTGTTCCGGGCACTTTGGCACTGCCCTGCGGGATCGGTGCTCCTCTGGGAGATGTTGTTTGGTCTCTGTTTCTTGTGCTGATGAAGTCGTGGCCTTTGTCCGGTTTGTGCAGGTGAACAACAGCGTGAACAAAACGTTCCTGGACTCGCAGTTCAGGTACACTGCCTTCCCCATCTTCTACAGCTTCGTCTTTACTTTTGGTCTGATGGGCAACTGCTACGTACTCTATATCCTGCGCAACATTCGCGAGACCAAGGCCATCAATGAGATCCGCATCTACATGACCAACCTCACGATCGCCGACCTGCTCTTCGTGGTGGCCCTGCCCCTCTGGATCGACTACTACAGCCAAAAAGGCAACTGGCGCTTTGGGGACGGATTGTGTCGGATCACTGGCGCTATGTTCTTCATCAACACCTACTGTTCCATCCTCTTCCTCTCTGTGATCAGCTTCAATCGCTACTGGGTGGTGACCCGACCGTTGGACGCCGCTTCCTCCGACCGCAGGCTCCAGGGGATTCTGGTTTCTGCGGTGATCTGGCTGGTCGTCTTATGTGCATCTATTCCCTACCTTGTCACGAAGAGTCTCAATAAGGACGGGAATTTCGAACGCTGCTTTGAAGGCTACCATGAGCAGGATAGTGATACAAGGAAAAACGTGGCCATAACCCACTTCCTCATCATTGGTTTCTTCTTCCTGGTCTTCCTGCTTGTGGTTACGTGCAACGGGATGATTGCCTATACCCTGCTTTCACAGTCGGGCTCCCCGCACATCGCCCAGGGCAGTGGGCGAAGCCTGGGGCTCAAGAGGCGCGCTCTGGGAATGGTGACCCTGGTGCTGGCTGTGTTTGTGGTCTGCTTTCTACCACACCATGTGGTGCAGGGCCCCTGGACGCTGGCCGTGTTGGATCTGGCGATGAAGAATGACACGTCCGTCAAGCAGAACTTAAATGATGCCCATCAGATCACGCTCATGCTCATGGGCCTCAACTGTCTCCTAGACCCGGTGATCTACTGCTTCGCCACCCGCATGTTCCGGAGTTACATCTCGGCCCACTTCCAAAAGATGAAGAAGCGACCGGTCTGTCCCAGCAACACCGTGTTCTCCTCTGTTGCCATGGACTCTCACCGAAAGCACAGCACACTGGTGAGATTGGGGAGCCTTTGAACAGGAGGTAGAACCCAGGAACGCACAGACACACAAGTACGGAAACGCAGTCAGAGACCAACAGAAATAAGCATACAGATTTAACTTTGTCCGCGTGTTTCACAGCTACCCTAAACTAAGTGAGCCAGTAAGAACAGTGTGGGCTGGATGGATTCCCTTCGTTCAGTTCCACGTACAAACTGATAAACCGCTTCGGTCTTGAGCTGCAATGTAGAGGAAATGAGGAAGAAATTAATGAAATAATGAAGAAATTAACAGAGGACGTTACGCATAACACATCACATCAAACAGTGGCGCTAAAATTAAGATTTTGTGCCGCGAGACATCTGTGCCTGTAGCTCTCTCAGATGGGTTAGAAGATTCCTCAGTTGGGTTAGGAGATCAATATCAGCTGGGTTAGGAGACCAGTCTCAGTTGGGTTAGGAGACCAGTCTCAGTTGGGTTAGGAGGAGATCAGTCTCAGTTGGGTTAGAAGACCAATCTCAGATTGGTTAGGAGATCAGTCTCAGTTGAGTTTGCGGTCCTGCTCTGTGGCATCTCAACAATCTATCAAAAGACTGCGATGCTTCCGAGTTGCGTTGACGCCTGGGTTTGGTGCTGCCGTTAGATCCTCTGTTAGCATCACCAGGCCGCTATGAAAGATTTGAAGGGCGGAACCTGTTGCTAGAAGGTTGAAGGTTCAAAGCCCAGAGTCTTAAAGGCCCTTCACCTCAACTACTTTATTAAATACATGTACCATAAACTGGGCCAAAACCATTTCTAATGTTACGTGAGCTACCGGAACTGTTAAACCAATGGAACAATTCACATGTTCATGTTGTTTTATTGAGTCCTATTGATGGATTATTGCGTTTAATGTATAGATTAATTATATTAATACGTTTGAGTGTTAGCATCAGAGTTCATCGTTGCTACTGCCAGCCTTGCGTGCCTCCTCATTAGCATATATGTATGTATGTATGTACGTGCCAGTATCTCAGAGATGGTGGGATTTTGAACAAGTGAAAGAGATGATGATGATGATGATGATGATGATTTTGACAATGACGATGAGCGCATCCCAAATTGTAGGACGGAGTGTCCCTTTCGGCACCAGGGTACTCCGTTGTCCTTCTGCTAAAGAATGCAGCACTTAACAACGTCAGTGTTTTATATTTATTTTAATTTATTAATTTTCTAGTCTAAAGAGACATGTAAAATGAAAGTTAAATATAAAATAAAAATAAAAGGAGGAAGAATGTTTTTCCGCCTCCGAACGCTGTGTTTCGGGTGCTTTTATTTGACTGATTTATGGCGATCGGTTTCATGGAATGATGAGTGTTAAAAAGGTGCTGCTGAGACACGTACAGCAAAGACACGGTGTGTGTGTGTGTGTGTGTGTGTGTGTGTGTCGGCGGTCATTAAACACACCCGCTGAGCTAAGGCCTGCAGCATCCCTTCGTTCTCAAATTTATCCATTTACCCAACACTCTTCTCCAAAAGTGACTTACACCGATTTGCACGGTACGAGTCTTAGGCAGCTTTGGCAATTTGCTCCACCGGGTGTTTCGGGGGTAAGTCGGGCACTTTACTATAGTACGCTGCAGGAACAGTGTGAAAGCAGGGCCGGTGTGTCCCGCGGTGCTCTTTGTGTCCTGCAGGTGGCGCTGCGGGGCACAAGCCAATCCCAGAGCTGACGTCACCTCCGACACCACGCAGGTATCGCAGGTATTGCCGCGTCTGTGTGCCGTCGCTGGACGGACGAGCACAGAACGCAGTCGCTCTGAGAGATGAACGGGCCGGTGGAGCGGTTCATATGACTGCGCTGAAGCCAACGGTAGAAAAGAGGAAGCAGGACAGGAAGGGAGGAGAAACAGGTCCCCACTCCGAACGGGGGAACTGGCAGAATAATGGCCTGTTCTTTACCGCACGGCTCCGAGTAACAATTGTCCCTCTGCCATTTCCTGCTGCGCTGTGACGGCGGGGCATGGGTTCGCTCTCATTCACCCCCTTCCGCAGAGACCCGCAGGCTGCGCTGGGTTTCACTTCAGCCGCTACGAGCCGCTCGCAGAAACAGATTTACATTCCTTCCTTTATCGTACACCTTTCTCCACAGTGACGTACAGCTAAGAGTGGTAAAACGAGCTTTAGACACAGGACTGTGGACACACAGCTCGTGTGTGTGACACCACCGTGTTGCTGGTTCGCATCCCTCCGGTAGCTCCTTTGGAAGTGGCATTCAGATAGCAAATACATAGAGAATCATAGCAGATGGCGCTGCGCTCGTTTATCGAGCTGTCCGGAGATGAAGAGATCGGTGACGCTGAAGGACATGGGTTCGAGATCCTTCTCGGATATGAGAGCGACTCGGCGGGCTTTCCATAGAGCTCCACCGTTTGTGGCTCAAGGGCTTTACTCAGCCAGCAGAAACACTTCCTGAGAGGGACCGAGAGTACAGACGACTTCTTCGTGGGTGGCAGGAGGAAATAGATGATCCGTCACAGGTTGTTTCTCAGTGTCCGAGCTGCACCCAATATCCCGTACGTTGAAATGACACATTTACCGCACGCTCATAGTCTGTAGTCGAGCACCTTGCTGTTACGTGTCATGTGTTCAGCTGACAGTTTCCCTGCGGCGATTCGTACGCACGGGGTCGCATCCTAAAGTAGGCACGCACACCGAGCCTCGTTACACGGGCTGAGCTCGAGGCCCCCGGAGCAGAGCGACGCTCAAGCGTTCCTCGCACTGCTGTCGCGCGGCGGTGGTGTTGCACGGGGACACGTGGCGGCGCCGCGGCGGTCGAGCGCCCGCGGGAACGTCCAGCCCCCCGGCGAGTCGAGGTCCCGTTTCCTCCGAATCGCCCGTCACCTAGTGTCGTTTGAGCGGCGCGGGTTCGAACCTCACTCCTCGGTGCCTCCTCCCAAATAAGGACATAATTTCATAGAGATGTTTTCTTCGACGTCGAGTGTCTTTGGCAAATTGCCATGTGGACTAATTCCTTTCTTTGCCAAATTGTCTCACGTAATGAGCCGGTTATAAAAAACACCACCAGTCATGACACTCTCAATTATTTATTCTTTTTCAATTATGAATTTGAATGTTTTCAAGTAAAATCCCCACTGAACTGAGTTGTACAATAAGCTGACAGTGGAGACGGAACGTCATCAAAGAAGAGCGAAAAACAAAGGGACACGAAGACAAACGGAAGTGCGTGTTCGCTCTTTGTTGACGCGTGAAGGTCTCCTGCGGACTGTCCGCTCAAGACTGGGACGCTCCTCACGCTCTGTGCGTCGCTGCGGATTCACGTTTTCGTGTTCAGCCCTCGGTCCTCCCCCGAGGACAGGCGGACGTCGCGAATGACCGCACCGGAGACACGTCTAGAGCCGAACGATTCGTTTATTGGTCGAAACACGTGTGTTTCCCCGTCCAGCTGGCGCCCGATTCCTCGGCAGCCTACGATTCCCCGCTTCATTCTGCACCTGCCGCTCACCTGCTACGTGCAAAGCATAACCGCCACGCGACCGTCACGCGACGGCCGGACACATCATCCGTCAGCCACGCACGCACGTGAACTGGAGCTTTGCCCTGCGCAGCCCGCCCGCCCGCCGCGTGCGCTGTCTTCCGGGTTGGGGACGCGCACTGGCCGAGGGGTCACCGGTCAGCAGGTGAACGGCGGCCGCGGTCTTCGGGACAGGTTGTCGTAGATGTTCTCCTCTGCCACCTCAGACAGGCTCAGGTCGTAGTAGCTGTTGATGTAGAGGTCCTCGCGTCCTGCCCCCCCTCAGGGCGTCCTGCAAGGGACCTCCGGCGTCAGTGTGCGTTCCCCCCCCCCCCGTCCGGCGAGAGCGGGACACCGTCGGAGGAGCTCCGCCGCAGTGTCCACCTGTGACTTGAGGTGTCACTGCGCTTTGTTGGACAAACACACTGGAGAAGCAGCAGGACAGCTCAGGACGGAGAGACACATGGAGACACGGCGGACACGCAGAAGAGCCGAGGACGCGACGCCGACCGAACGCTTACTTGGATGCGGAAGCGGGTCCGGAGAGCCCTGAACACAAACACAACATGAGGTCACATTGGAACCGGATCACGGTCAAGCTTCTCCGGTCCTCCGAATTTCCGTGGCCCGGTGGACCTTTGACCCGACCGCTCCCTCACCAGCGGTTGAAGTGTGCGCAGCTGCTGGGTTGAGGCCGCTCTCCAGCCCGGTCGACCGCAGACACAGGATGGCGACCACCGCAAGCAGCACCACCCAGGCCAGGAGGACGAGGACGAAGGAGGCCGTGCTCACGAAGACGTGAGACGCGAGGGCTGCGGCAAAAGAGGAGAAACGCCATCGTCCATCATGATCCGGTCCATCGTCAGCGTCGTCGTCGCGTCTTCGTTGCCACCGTCACCGACAGCATGATCTCAGCTCCACCTATCACCGCCGGAAGACGCCCTCTCAGCAACACGGCGTGACACACGTTCGTCTCGGAGCGGCGAAGCTGGACTGGAAGCGGCACCGCGCTGTCCGACGTGGCTGCTCATCATCGTTACATTTGCATATTTCATTTGCACGAAGGCGCGCTTATCGGGGCGAGTCGTATTTCTTGCAAGGAATCCACGCCGGGCGTCGAGTGACAGCGGCGCCGTGTCGAGGCATTAGCGCCCTTTGATCGAGACAAAGAGCGGGAGGGGAAGGCTTTGCGTGTCTAATGAGGCGAGAGCGGATGAGCGATCCAAGCGCCTCTTCGTGGAGCCTTTTCGCAGCGCCATTAATCAAGGAAAGACACACACGTGCGCGTTGGCACGTCTACCGCAAACACACGCGTACTGCGCCCGTCAAAAGTTTGAGTACACCCGTTGGAAACCGTTTTTTTTTTCCCCCCATAGTTGACAATTCATGTCCAGCTCATTAGATTGAATTGTCCTTCACCAGTTCTTGCACCACTCTGAGGTGTGTTCCGGGTTCGTGTCTTGGTGAAGAACAAAGGACCGTCCAGCTGGCTCATGGAACGGTGCATCTCCGTAGTACAATGTGGTTGCCGTAGTGCTTGATCTTACCATGGAGCTGGCATAGATCAGTAAAGCATCCCCATGTCATCACACTGCCACCACCATCCTGCACTGCTGGAACCAGACAGGCACAACTGACGCACTCACCCTCCCTGGGTCTCACAAGTGCTCATCAGATGGACGGAAACATTTCACATTTTACTCACTGGTCCGTAAGGCCAGCTCCCACTCCTTGAATGTCCAGTTTCTGCATCTTTTGGTCAAAGAAGGTCTGGTTTCAAGCATGTACTCAAAATTTGACTGACACCATGCACGCGCACACACACACACACACACACACACACACACACACACACATACACACACACGCTGCTCACAGACACGCACCTGGCGACTGCTGCCAGTCCGTGATGAGCACGCTGTGATTGCCGCTGGTCTCCTCCTGTAGGATGCCCTGCACGGAGCTGCGGCCCAAGCAGCGATACACCCCGCTGTCCTCCACAGAGCACAGGTTTAGCTCCTGCCTAGAGCTCCTGCTGAGCCTCCCGGCTCCAGCCTCTCTCAGCTCCATGCCATGGCAGGTGGCTCTGAGGTGGCCACGCAGCGCAGGGTGACCCTGCTCCCCTCCCGCAAGGGGTCGTGCTGAGGAACCACCGCCACGGACAGTGGGGACAGCTTCTCTGAGGAGACAGGAAATAGAAGAGGACAGACTGAGGAGCAGCCCAGATACTGTACAGCATGACCTTTTGTGTGAATATATGAAAGCTTGCGGTAAAAGGGTGTAAAAATCAGTATTTATACATACCAATGACAGTCAGAACTACAGTCTCTGTATAGATGCCGTTGGCAGTGGCGATGGCACACGTGTAATTCCCAGAATCCCCACAACAGGGTGCTGCAGGGTCAGGGTTTGGGTCGTAGCGACCAGCCTCTGCTCACTCCCCACATACTTCTGGTGGTACCACTCGTAGTAGAGAGGGTTCAAGATTTTGGAGAATTGGCAGTGCACCTGGACCAGGGTGCCGACCAGCGTGGTGGACCTTCCCAAGGTCACGTTGACCGTGACGTAATCTGAGGACAGGGTGAGAGCAGCGGTCAGGGGACGACTGCCGGGACCCGAACCACCGACCGAGCGGATGCGGGGATCGAGACCGCGCTGGTGGTTGTTGGAGAGACTGTGGTTCACCAAAGCCTGGGAAACGACCTCATCCACCCGAACGCAACGCTCCCTTCTCTTGCACCCAAACTTCTCAGGAAGTCCTGTGTAAGAGGAACAAGTGCGAGCTCCACTTCCCCTGTGTGTGACGGGGTGAAGAGACGGGCCGTTGGAGACGAGTGCAAATGGTCGCGTCGCCAACTCGGTTGAGAAACATCCTGTTTGCAAACCCAGCATAGAGCGGATGAGCCACTGACATCACTGTGGTAAAGGGGAGCTCCTGGGGGTGTCACTAGAGGACACCTCAGAAGGCACAGCCACGCTTTTACTATGGTGCTGCTGAATTGCTCCCAAATTCCAAGTAGGGTCTCAAACCCATGTCCTTCAGAGCCACTTCTCTCCTGGTCTCCTGACAGCCCCGTCAATGAGTCCAACACCATCTGCTACGATTATCCCTGTATTTGCTGTTTGAATGTTACTTCTGTAGGAGGTACCGGAGGGATGTGAACCAGCAACATGGTGGTGTCACACACACAAGCTGTGCGTCCGTGGTCCCGTGCGTGTCCGTGTGTGTGTCTACAGCTCTTCCTCTGTTGATGATGTGCTTTTGTTTTGTTCATTTTGGAGGAAAGTGTCTAACAAACAAATACATGTGAGTGTAAACACTTTAGAACCAGTCACACACCGGTAGGAACAAGGTTACTGTTCTGAGACACTCAGTCCAACACCGCAAACGTTCCGTACAAGAAGGTGCAAGACTCTCTCTCTCCCTCACACTCACACACACACTTATACACCGACATTAACACACACTCAGGCACACACAGGGGCCCACAGGTCGGCGGGGGGTCCTTACCTGCCCTCGCCGACACACACAGTACGATGAGCAGCAGCATGGTGACCCGTCCCAGCAGCTGTCCAGCACCCCTTATGGGAAGGGGAAGGTGAGCCCCAGCGACAGGAACTCGGCGTTTCCCCATGGAGACGCTCACCTGATCACCGCACCCCCCGCCCCATGCTGGGGACCTGTTGACTTGGGGGGGGCAGTAGTGACGTGAACCTGACATTCCAGGTTGAGGGTGTGTGTGTGTGTGTGTGTGTGTGTGTGTGTGTGTGTGTGGGGGGGGCTTCTTCTTCGTATATACTGGTCTTTCCTTCTTCAGCAAACGCTGCGGGGGGAGGGGCTTAAGGCACTTGGAGCAAAAATGAGGCGTCTCACTTGTGTCTGTCAGCACAGAACATGTGGTTTAACGCACACACAGTCTGAAACCGCTGGTCCCAAACTGGGTCCCGGCAAACCGGAGCCCAACCCGGCGACACAGGGCGTAAGGCCGGAGGGGGAGGGGACACACCCAGGACGGGACGCCAGTCCATTGCAAAGCAAATTCCTACCCCAAGTAGGAACCGGCCAAACCCGCTGCACCACCGTACCCCACAGACTGCAGTTTAACCGTGAAATGATATCCTGTGTGTGTGAGTGTGTTGCTGTGGTGGGAGCTAGGAATAGTTCGCCAGATGTACCCCTCTCACTCTCCGTTCCTCGAACCCGGGGACATGCAGGTCTAAGCTGCCTTCCAGCTGCAACAGGAGATGTTTCCCATGTTTTACCATGAAGTTTAACCTGCTTTTCTGTACTACTACCAGGCCTCGCTGGAGAGAGAGCCGAACGCAGGCCGGAATCAGAAGGTCCAGCTCGTCGACACGTGTCGCTCGTTCCGCTCCTGGAGCCCAACTGGGTGCCGCTGCGAGCGGCAACAAGAGTACCTTCCCCTTGGAGTTTTCTGCTCCTATGCCTGTCCACTAGGAGGCGCCCATCACCCAGGGATCCGGCAACCATCCGTTTCCCTGTGGAAAGAGGGGCCTGAGGACGCACATAATGCATGCACACACACACGCACACGCACACACACGCACACACACGCACACACACGCCTGGTCTTAGACGCCTCTATGAAATATGTTAGTAAAATTGATAAATGCAGTTTAAATCCAGTGCAGCTCGAGGTTCCCCTCTCAGCAGGGGGGACGTCTGGGGCGTGAGGCCATGCCCCCCCAGCCGCCCTCCCCCCGGTGATGTGTGGAGGATGGATTTCAGGAAGGAGCATCCTTGGAACGCACGTTAGCCGCTTCCCCGCTCCGCTGACAGGAAGTGCGGGAGCGAGGGAGCGTCGCGGCGCCATCTGTCTTCCTGTCAGTGCAATGCCCCCCCCCCCGCCCCGGCCTGTCTGCAGTGCTCAACCCTAAGGATGTGAATGGGCTCAGTGCCCCCCCCAAGGCTGTAGAGGAACCACTGCCTGTAAGGCGCTTTGGTTGGTTCTGGAGAGAGATGCGCCGCTCTGGGTTCGACTCACCGCCGACTGGGCCCCCCAGCCCCTCCTGTACAGCAGCACCATGGGGGGGGGGAGGGGACTCAGCCACCCGGTAGTGCTCAAGAGGACAGATGTGGGGACGTCGATTCTGCCCCTCGGCGCGGGAGTCGGGTTCGGGAGGCGCTCCTACCGTTACAGATGGCCTTCATCACCCACAGGAGGGATTTACAACATGTAAATAGCGCAGCGGTAATCCGGGTGGCTCACTGTCGCCGCACGCTTCGCCGGGGGGGTCTTGTATTATGAAGAGGACCCCCCCCGGTCCCCCCACAGCGAGGCGAGGAGGAGGATGACTGTCACTGTACTCGGGATGCTCGCAGGAGGCCCGGGGGGAGGTCATGCGACGCTCGCGATGCACCTTTCTTCAGAAAAATTCCGACACCCCGAACCCCCCCGAACCCCGCCCCCACCCACTTCCTCTTTGTCCTTCCGCAACTCCGATCGCTCCGGCTGTCATTAGCCGCCTGCCTCCTAATGAATTTCTTATCTGCCAATTTCAATGGCGGCCATGATTAGGTTTATTATCATCGGTATTAATATTCTCCGCATGAACAATGAGGAAGGAACTGGGGGGGTGAGAAGATGAAGCCTGTGTGAGCGAGTGAGTGAGAGAAAGGAAGAGGAAGAGGAAAAGGAGGGACGGTGAAAAAGAACAGGGTTCCAGAGAGGGAGGGGGAAGGAGACACAAGATGGGGGGGGGCTCAACTTCCTTCTACCGCCCCCTGCTGGTGGATAGGGTGTCCACATGGCAGCCTCCGTTTGACAGGCTCAAGTGCTTTGTACCAGTGTCAGTGCTCTCACACGCGCACACACACACACACACACCATCCTCAGGAGCTCGCTGGGGGTGGGGGTGAAGGGGGTCCACGAAGCCTCTCTATTTCCAAGCGTTTCCTCTCCTTGATCCGCTCACGTGTGAACCGGGACCGCGGTCGAGTGGGTGAAGGGTTAACGATGCGGGCTGGGCTCGGGACTCTCAGTTGGACGACCGTTCCGCCAAACCCGACCGTTGCAGGTATCTGCTGCAGTGTGGAAAAAGAGGGTTCGAGACGGGGGGGGGGAGCGGGGCTGTACGTCTCTCCACTCCAGCGATCGTTGAAAACCTGCGTTCGTGTTCCGGTGACGCTCCCCGTGAGGAGGCTTCACTGCTCCTCACACTCCTGCACCCTGAGGTACCGCGGTCACCTGCCCCCGGGGGTCGGTGGACAGCTGTTGTAACGCCTCCACCCCCCCCAGGTGCATTTGAGGTCTAGGAACTGGCCTCTGTAGTCAAAATCTTCCAGGGGGAGGAGCTATTACACCATAACCAGCTGTTTTGTCGAAGCCTGGTAACAGTGGGAGTTTTGTACAGTAAACTGCTGACACTGAATTACCCATTTATACAGCAGGGTAATTTTTAGTGTATCAATTCAGGGTAAGTAACTTGATCAGGGGCACTACAGCGGGACTCTAACCTGGCGAAGTTGCACTAACCGGTGCTCCACCTGCTGGCCACACTCAGTACTGCAGTCTGCGGTTAAAATGACCGTTTGCATGAATGACGTGCGATGATGGAAACACGGTTCAAATCCAGCTCAAAGTGGCTGCAGTTTGTGCGGTCGCCCGGGTTTCCTCCCACAGTCTGAAGATGTGTGTGTCTTGGGTGAAGTGGGGACTTGAAAATGCCCTTTGTGTGTGTGTGTGGTTGCCCTAGGTGGACTGTTTGGTGACCCTGACCACCTTGATCCTGCAGTGGGAGGGCAGGCAGTGATCAATAATGGAAGAAAAACTGCGGTAAAAGCATGGTGTTCCGGTCACTGTGTAACAACCCTGTGCACCAAGCTCCTTGCAAAGTGTCACTTGTGTAAACGGCGAGTAAATGACATCACACTGTCCCTTTCAAGAGAATTCTTTTCATAACTGATACATTTTATCATTTATAAGTGTCAGCAGTTTATCAATCAGTCTGAGTTTCGCGCTGACAGGTAAGTCGTTCCTTTGCCTTTTTCGGCTTCTGGAACTTTCTCCGCTCTTTGGGCTCATTGTTAGCAATTGCGAGGTTTTATGATAGCAAACAGAGCGGACTTGTGCCGGACACGCGGAGAAGCTGCGTTGCGCTCGATGTCGCGTGTGGGGGGGTCATTGTAGGTTATGGGCGTTTTGTGGTACAAAAATACCTCACTGCTGAGTCTGACTTTCGTAACTCGATGGCTCGTTACGTGAGGGAAGCCTGCGCACAATTCCTTTTTATTATTCGCTTTGCTTTATTTTTATAAACACTTTTCTCAGCAAAGCGACATACTTTCCAAGACACACACAAAGCCACTTATACAATGTCCCTCCCACACATGTGGACAGAAACATCCATGCAGTGAGAAGCCAAAACACACACGCACACACGCACACGCAACACGCAAGAGGCGCTCCCACATTTTCTCCCGCCATTATCCCAGGTTCACTAATCCATTCCTCACCCGTCGCTCTGACTCACACCTTGTCACGTTTGGCGGATCGAGCGGCCCTGAAATGCAAAGGAATGAGGAGGAACAGAGACTCTCCGCGCCGACGGCCTCATTCGTTGCCTTCGTCTCCCTGTCGCCGGAACCCGGGTCCCCGGTCCTCACACCACCCCCACTCTGCGTGAAGGACTCCGCTGTGCGCTCTCTCACCGCTATTTTTACACCCTTCTCTCCGAGGAAACGGGGTGGGGGTGTTGCTTTTCACATGAGCCCAGCGGGCTCGAACCCGGGACCCTGGGGTGTGAGAATGGGAACTTTGGCTCAGACCTTCTGTGAGCATCACCTGCTAATCTGTCGTCTGGCTGATAAGAGCGGTCGATGGCTTTCCATGATTCGGTGAGAACGGCAAGGGTCACGGTGTGTGTGTGTGTGTGTGTGTGTGTGTGTGTGTGTGTGTGCGTGCGCGCACTCTCCGCACTGCTCTCCGGCACCTCCTCTGCCCTGCTGCTCAGTGTCTAATGAAGGCGTTCTAGTCGATGCGTCGATGTCGCTCCGCAGTCCCACCGAGCTCAGGTGCTTCCCGATGAGCGACCGAGGGGCACAGGGGTTGGGGAGGTGCTTGCCTCTGACTCCGCCCCCTCATGACACACACACCATCATGCTCAAAGGCTGCAAACGAAGAACACACACACACACACCGGGTTCTGTGTGTGCTGCTGAGTACCGGAGGGGTGGGAATGAGCGCCAGGACTAAGGGGGACAGGAGGATTGTGGGATGCGGCCTGCGACCCTGCGACCTGCTGCAGTGACATTGCCCCAGTGACTCCGCCCCCAGCGGGACCCCGATCGCTCCACCGACCCCCCCGCCTCCCGTCTGCAAACTGGAGCATCTCTTTAATACCCATAAATCAAAGCACAGTGGGATTATGTGTAAAGCGGAGGCTTTTAAGAGGGTTGCGGACGGAGGTATTACCGTGGTGGGCAGAGCACTTCCTGTCCCGGGGGGTGGGGGTGGGGGGGCTGTCACACCCCGCTCTCTCGACTGCATGCTGGTGAGTGGAGTGTGTGCTTAAACACTGAAATCCAGTGAGGGGGACACAGCAGGAGAACAGCACCCTTCCCCACGTACCACACACACACACACACACACACACACACAATCTTGGTTGTTGGAGCCGACTGCTGTCCCTGCAGGTTTTAATCCTGCTCCAGATTACCAGGCGTGAGATGAGCTGAAGGCCTTCTGGTGTGTTTAATGCACTGGGATTGTTACGGAATCCCAGCAAAGCACACTGCCTGTCTCACACACACACACACACACACACACACACACACACACACACACACACGCTCGCTGTGATGTCATGATGGAAAATTTGCCCTGTCTCCTGGAAAGTGGAGTGTGGTGCAGCACATTGATCATTGTACCGTGTGACACTTACTATGATGCAGCTAACAGCACGTGACTCTGTGTGTGTGTGAGTTTTTGTATCAGCATGTATTTGTGTTCACATGTTTATATATATGTGCAGCAGACAGAATGTGTGTGCGTAAATGAGCGCACGTGTGTATGTGTGTGAGGCGGGATGCTCTCTCTCTCTGTGCAGTGTGTGCCGCCCCCCCAGCTGGGCTGAACTCAGGTGTGACGGCGCTCTTCTCAGGTTATTATCCCCTGTCATTGTTTAATTCATTTTCATTAAACACAGCAGACAGTGATGAAGCGCTCGTCCTCCTCCTCCTCCTCCTCCTTCCCCACCTCCTGCAGCCATCCGTGTCGTCGCCGTAGTTGGACCGCCAGCTCCTCGCTAGTGCCACCTGCTGCCTCGTCCCGTCTCCTACTGCACCTCATCGGCACCCGGCCCCTCATCACCCTCATCGTCATCTTCGTCATCCCCACCCTGCTGCCCCTTTGGCCCTGTGCAGCGAGAAAAATTCCCATGATGCATTGTGAAGGAAGTTGCCTGCACATGGAACCCATCGTACCGGAGGTGGTGCTGCGGTCATCCCTGCGGTCACCTGTGGTCACCCGTGATGCTCGGCCCGTAGAAACGCGGTCCTCGTCCTCGGGAGCAGATGGCCAACCGCCCCCCTCCCCCGCGTCCCGGGCCGGCCTGGAACCCGTGTCCCCATCAATCCGGCACGCGGCCCCCTGTAAAACATGCCGCGCACCTGCGACGGACTCATTAAGACAAACGAGCTGCGATGCTCCAGGACGGCGCCGGCGTCCCCTCGTCCCCGCAGCAGAAGGCCGACCGCCTCCCGTCGGACCCGCAGACACGGACCTGGGCCAGGCGCTCTCCATCATGGCCCGATGTCGATAAGTGGCGCAGGTGGGCAGACGGAGCGGAGCATCGCAGCCATTCGTGGGAAAAGTGCTGAAGGGCTAGTGCGGGTGGGGCTTCTGTTCGAGAGGGGCGTGGCCTCCGAGGAAGAGTGGACGAACCCACAACCCTGGGGACGAAGATCTGAGCTCCTTCATCGCGATGCTTTGCATAGATGCTTGATGATCACTGGCGGTGACAGGTTGGTCCGTTTTTACATCACAAGACCCCTCCCCCCGTCACTCATCAGTCAGAGTCAAACCAAAGAGATCCTGAACTTGGGCATCCGACCCAACATCCAACTGGGAGCTTCTTGACACAGCGCTGCATGAATATGAAATGGTGCGGGAGTCAAGAGAGTGTAACTCGGCACCGGAACGCAGCGGTCAGGTGGACATGGGGGGGCACGCAGGTCGACACCGGCGCTGCGTGTTTTCAGTGGCGGGGGGGCTGAGTGTCCGCTGCAGAGTCCGTGAATCAGCCCGGAGGGGGAGGGGGGGCTGACCCCGCTCGGAGCTCTCCGCGGTGACGCGGCTTCGCTAACCTTGTCCCCCGTCACCGTGCCGACGAGATGATCTAAGTGTGTCGAAAGGGTCTGGCCCTCTGGTCGCCATGACAACGGGCCCAACCAGGGAAAACAGGTGGACCTCGGAGGTGAGGTGAGCACTTCCAATGCGCAGGTGATGACACACACATGCACACACGCTGAAACACAGAAAGTAGAGAAGAATGACCCTGCTGGGGGGACGTCTCGCTACACGGTAAAGCGGTGAGCTGGGGGGGTACCCCCACCCCCACCCCCACCCCCCCAGGGCATCAGCCATTCACACATGAATTAGCTTGAATGAGCGCAAGGTGAACGCAGCACGATCCACTTCATTAGTACTGCGCTACCGTCGCTCCGCCAGAGGAAGGTGTGAGGTGGTGGTGGGGTGTGTGTGTGTGTGGGGGGGGGGCCTCCTTCCTAGCATCCCTCATTCCTCCTGTTTTTGGGTTCTTTCATCAGACCAGCTGGATGTGAACCATGAGCGGTTATGTAACTGTATCACAGGCCAGACGGCTGAACATTTCCACACTCACGCACGCACACGCACACACGCACACACACAAAGCCCCGCCTCCAGAGATGTGAGCAGGCACTGCCGAAATGGAGCGTTTAGGGAAGCTCAGTCTGGATGCTGATGCGCAGTCTTCGGCGCGTCGTCCCCGGCAACCGGAGCCGGACCAGGTTACCAGCGTGGGAGGATATTTTGACTAATAACCTCGCTAACAGTCCTTAACTAGTTTCTCTAACGTTCCTTAACTTTTCATTCCATGGCCATGGGTCATTCCTTTGCATTCTTGTTTAAACCACGGACACACACACACACACACACACACACACACACACACACACACAGCAGTATGTATAGTGTCTGTATGCGTTCAGTTATACCGTCTTTGGTCTTTTCAGAAGCCTGAGGTCACTGGGGTCAGACACACTCGTCTCCCATGAACTGGTCCTAACCGGTTCCTGAAAAGGACTGGAAATCAAAGTATTTCTTACTCTGTTACGAGGAGAAATTCCAGTTTTCCCGCAGCCCATCTCAAGTCGAGCTCGAAAGCACCTGAACGATGAATAATGTCACAAGGCAGAGCAGCGTAACGCATTAAAATGTCACACAGTTCTGCCGTTTTCTCCAGTTTGTTCCCAGAAAACGAGAAATTATTTATTTATTATTATTTCTTTTTCTTTTTAATTCCATCCTCTCCATAAAGTGCTGCATGGCGACGTGTGCAGCAGCATCGGCAAACATGGATCTCACACACCTAAAGCACAGCATCCTCGTGTTCTACACCCAACCCCACCAGACCCCACCAGACCCCACATGACCCCATATGACCCCGCACGACTCCATATGACCCCGCACGACCCCGCACGACTCCACACGACCCGGAACAACGTCGTCATTCTGCGCCACTGAACACGACGCACGGAAAGTGCCGTCGGGTCGAGTCCCACTCACAGCGACACCTCGTGGCTTCCAAGGTTAGGAAGGTGTGTAAAGGGGTTTATCTGGGGGGCGGGGGGGTAACAAACCCAGGGGAGAAGCATGCAAAATCCACCCACCCTGAGCCGAACTTGAACCCCACACCCACTGAGCAGCTCAGGAGCTCTGAGGCACCATAGTGTCGCCCCAGTAAACGCTGTACCATAATATAAAGGAAATTATGAATATTAACAAACACACTTAGAACTTCGTTAACTATTTGTGTTCCATTATTAATTCTGAGGAGCTGCTTGTGGAAATTTCGGTCATAAAGACTCTGGTCCGGTGTCCAGAGTATAAAAGGAAAAAAAAAAAAAAAACATTTTTTATGGACAGTCCTGAGTGTGGCGAAGGCTGAGAGAGTGGGTACACACTTCCCACAATGCACTGCACCTCAGTCTCCCTCCCACAGGCTCTCTGTGCGGTTTATACGCGTGGCCCGGGTTCATCGCGTGGGACGGAATAACGAAATTAACGACGATCCGCATCGATGAAGGACGTGTTGAGACCCAAGGGGGTGAACGATGTGTGTTTGAGGGACAAATTGTCCACTC
This sequence comes from Scleropages formosus, assembly GCF_900964775.1. Taxonomy (NCBI): domain Eukaryota; kingdom Metazoa; phylum Chordata; class Actinopteri; order Osteoglossiformes; family Osteoglossidae; genus Scleropages; species Scleropages formosus. The sequence goes on along the minus strand of NC_041820.1, from coordinate 1,333,981 downwards.
ATCTGTCCTCCACACTGCCCTCTGTACAGTGTCCTGTATAAACTTTCCCTTGTTGTGATGCTGTGAGCTCCAGTCTCAGACCCCCCCCCCCCGCCCCCCTGGTCAGGCTCAATGAGGTGTGTATAAGTAGCTACAGGGAGCAGTTTAACTCATCGTCGTTGGACATGGACATGTCCCGCTGCAGGTGAGCCATTTGTCTTCTCTGGCACTCGCTGGCAGCAGCTCCAGGGCCGTGCGCTCCGATCGGTGTCACACGGGGAAGGCCGCCGAGGGGGGTGGGGGGGGGTCAGCGAGACTGTCATCAAGGGGCTCGTCCAGGCGTCTCGCTCGCTGGCTGTAGGCGTCCCCCAAAGTGCTGCTTTCCAGAAACGCGGTGCGATTCCAGTGGCGCTTCAGAGTGTGTCCAACGGAGGGGCTCCAGTCGCTCAGGGACACAGGGCCTCAGGGGGATAGGGATACAGGAAGTCAATGACACAGGGACATAGGAAGTTAGGGACACAGGGACACAGTCAAGGCCGAGACACGAGCGTCACGTTTAACCTCGAAAGAACTCAGAGTCATGCTGAACACGGATAAGGGCACAGCACCACCAGCTTGCTGTTTAACCCCCACTGAGGGTGAGGATGGTCACCCAATGCTGCCACCACACACACACACACACACACACACTCACGGTGGTTAGTGGCTCCCAGCAGCAGTGCAGTCGGGCCCCCCAGGGGTCTGCCCCACGTCCACAAGGACTTCAGCATTTCGACGCTGTCCCTTTGCATCAGTTAATTCCCCAGACAGAGTGATGGGCGGTACAGCAGGGGTGGGGGGGCATTAGTGGGGCACACGGCCTGTGCACTGGGAGGGGGATGTGGGGGGCAGCTGGGTGTGTGTGTGTGTGTGTGTGTGTGTGTGTACATGAACCAAGTGCTTAGTCTGGGTCCACATGCTGGACACCAGGGTGACATCATCACAGCGGGGGTGGGGGGGGGGAGTGAAGAGGAAGAAGTTCATGGCGTCATACTTAGTGATGCACGTAAAATGTGTGTGAGAGTTTTGCGTGCAGGAGTGTTTGTGCGTGTGCGTGTGTGTGCGTGTGTGCGCACACTGCTCTGTGGGACTCAAATCCACAGAACAATCCAGAACACATGGCTCCCATCCGCCTCCTAATCCAGAGTTTAGCCGCAACTCGGATGGGTGTCGACCGCAGCAAATCCAGCTCTGAAGCGTGACAGCAGACACCAGACACACACACACACACACGACAGAGGATCCGACTGCATATAATTCGCTTAACATTCAAATTACCGCCACGCCGTTCAATCTATATTAGTGTGTGCGGCATATGAAAGCTGTTCACCTGACCGCAGAGCGCTGATCCATCACTCACAGCGTTTCAATATCAGAGCCCCCCCCACTCCCCCCACCCGTACCCCCCCGTCGCTCCCCAACATGTCGCCGTTCAATAGCTCTTAGGAAGCGATCGGCCTCGGCATACGGCGCTTGTTGTGTTGGACGGAACGCGATGGTCGGTCTGCGGTCGACGTGCTCAGTGAGAGTGGCCCTTGACCGCGGTAAAACGAGAGCTTCTGGAACACGTCGTTCGAACGACCGCGGTCAGTCTCCAGCAGCTGCGCTCATGATTTCCAGACCACCTGAGCCAAAGTCTCGCTGTTTACCGAACGCTTTGAGGCTGAGCGCCGCAGGACGGTGGTTCTGGGTCTCGGGTTCGAGCTTCCTGTTCTGGCTCCTGGAGCAGAGCGTCACCCGCGGTCCCGTGGCACACATCAGCGATCACGTGACCGCAGCGGTTTACGCCCCCAGTCTGCAGTCCCGATTGTCATGGAGCCCCGAGCCGCTGCTGGCGCCGAAGGAGCCGGAGCGTAAACAGAAGGTTTCAGGGTCGAAGCCCAGGACGGGCAGGATGGAAGAGCGGCGTCTCCCTACCAGCATGTCTGTGTGTAGCGGACACGCCACCTGTTTCCCCCGACTTTGGCGTCACTTTGTGTGCCGAAGCGAAGGCCGAAATGCACACGTAAATGAACGAAGGCGTAAACTCACAAAGCCGACGCGTGAAACGGAAAGTTTGGATTTTCGCCCGGAGGAAAAACACCCCCCCCCATGGCTGTAAAGAAACACCAAAGACACACACTCCTGTTTGCTGCTCTGTGGAGTTATTTGTTTCCATGTAGTTCTGTTAATCGCAAGCGATTTGTCACATGACCCGCGAGTGAGCTGCACCAATGGCAACTCAGCGCCGGTCCAAAGGGGGCGGAGCTTCCCGGAACCCCAGTTCACCCAGGTTGTAAAGGTGTTCGGCACAGGTGAGAGACACCCGATGGAGGGCTCGCAGCGGAGAGAAACTGACGCCTGGCAGGAAACAATAACAGCCTGGAGGGGGCTGAAAGTGGGCCTTGCTGGGGGGTGGGGGTGGGGGTCACGAGAGCCCCAGACGTGCTAGCGTGGTGCTAACGTGCCGTGTGGGCCGGAGGGGCGGAGCTCAGCGACAGGTAGATGGACGACTGCCGTAGAAACAACCGGGCGTCTTTTCCGAAACGGCATCAGCAGGTTCTGCCCGGATGGGTTACGATCGTCACGGCAACGGTGCCCCCCCCCTGCCCCCCACTCCTGGGCTAAATTAGCCTGTCAGAGCGGTTAAATGTTGACATGGCTTGCTGTTCCGCAGGCTGACACAGCTGTCAGCCCGAGTTCGCCGCTGAGATTTGAGCCGGCCGTCAGACACCCGGTACAGCCACACACACACACACACACACACACACACACAATGGCTGTGTGACTTGTCTCTGTGCTGAAATGGTGAGCTGTAAACCATCACCATGGCAACCAGATGCAGAACCTGCCTGCTCTCCGCAGGTCCTGTCCTCACGCCTGGCGGGGGAGGGGCGGGGGTGGGGGGGTCTTTCAACAACAACGTCACTTTTCCACCACGAGACAATCGATTCGCCCACTGCTCAGCATCGCAGACATGGAACGCTGGTAACAGCACATACTCTATCAGTTACACCGGTACCCTGTTACACTCCATCAATAAAACACCTGTTACACCAGTACCGTGTTTACACTCCATCAGTAGAACACCTGTTACACTGGTACCATGTTTACACTCCTCAGTGTGTGCGGTGTGTCTCTGGGTTGACGCCTCCATCCACCCCTCCTCCCCATCAAATCTCATTTAACAAGCTCCCTTTGCCCCCCCCCCACACCACTCCCACTTTTATGGTTATTGGACAGTAAAGAGGGTTTAATGAACACGGACAGGTTGCCATAGTGTTGTGTGTCCTGACAGATGCTGACAGTGACAGCGGGGCTGAAGGCCTCTGTGCTCCCAGCATCCTCAGCGTGTGAACTCTCTAATAATGTGTGTTTGGGTTGGGGGGGGTCCCTGGTTGCACACGTTTGGATGCACTCGTGGAGTGTAACTGTGTGTCTGAATTTCACCAGGCCGCTCTTGGTTCGATGCCACATGTAGCTTCAGTGTGTGTGTGTGTGTGTGTGTGTGTGTGTGTGTGTGTGTGTGTGTGTGTGAGACAATACATGCAGGACACCAATAAAACACACACACATTTTCTGAACCGCTTGTCCCATACGGGGTCGTGGGGAACCGGAGCCTAACCCGGCAACACAGGGCATAAGGCCGGAGGGGGAAGGGACACACCCAGGATGGGACGCCAGTCCATCGCAAGGCACCCCAAGCGAGATTCGAACCCCAGACCTACCGGAGAGCAGGACCCGGTCAACCAATAAAACAAGAACTATCAATTTTCTCTGTTGAAACGCAGCTCCGATCAGGAAAGTGTTAAATATGAGTGTTTCCCTAAATATTGCCGCCATCGTGCATCATTCACTAATGGTGTCGTCCTGCATTTCCCACCGCGGCTCGGGGGGGCAGCTGGGATGGAGGTACCGCGTGAAAAATCGCGGTAAATTACCATTGTGTAAACATGAGGCAGAGGCATCCGCTGCTCTCTGAAAACAATCGGCGGCGCTCTGCCTCCCAAGGTATCAGTAATGATCACTTCTTTAAATAACTGCGACAAGCTCCCGTGGCAGAGTGAGTGTGTGTGTGTGTGTGTGTGTGCGTGTGCGTGTGCGTGTGCGTGTGTGTGCGGCACTGCCTGCCCCCATCTCGATCCCAGGCACTCTTTCACACACAGAGAGATGTGATGGAATGACAGTCTCCCACCGGCCAGTGACCGCAAGGTGACCGTTGAGCGCACCCCCCCCCGACCCCCCACCCGTAATCAAACAAACGGGCTTTTAGAACAAACACGGGTCTCATCAGCTTCGAAGGCGCCATCAATCGAACGCGAAGCGGGAGCCTGTCGGGCGCACAGCGCCACCTACATGCGGCAGCGAGCAGCGCGCCGAGGGGACGCCGGACCTGCGGTCCCACCGCCGCTAGAAACGTCCTCGCGCTTCCCCGGTGTCGGCCTCCCCGGGCAAGGGCTTGTAATTCCCCCATTCCGCCGTATTTATGGCCTGCGGCAGGTGATCAGCTTTTGTGGTTCGCAACCCCCCCCCCCCCCCCCCCCCCGACCCTCTGAGGGACTCGGGCAAAACGCGTCTCTCGCCGTCAGGGCCCGGCTTCAATTTTGGCGGCGGGAGCGCGGCCCTTTTTAATTAGTTCCCGGGGAAACGACAACAAGTCAAAACGCGGAGCTGCTCCTGATTTATTAAGCATTTAAGAGGTGGGAAAAATGAGCAAAAAGGAGCGACGAAAAGCCGCGTTTCCCACAAAGACGCGTCAGGAAGAAGCCTGTGATTAACATTCATTTCCGTCGCCTTATTATTCCGCCCCAAATGAAATTTCAGACACGGTATAAATCTTCCTCCCCGTCCCGAAATAACTCACCCGGCGTTATCGCGTTAAAATCCCACCAATAGTCGCCGCCCGGGGCGCAGACACGATGTGGCGTGGGGGGTTGGGGGGGGGGGGCAATATAGGGCTGCCGGGCATTCTGGGAGTGATAGATACAGGAGGCACTGCATCGCAGGTGTGTGTTCTAGGTTCAGGACACACTGATGCTGCAGGCAAGAGATACCCAGTAGTGGGGCTTCAGAAACACACACACACACACACACACACGCACGCTTTCCACCATCTTACCACCCCTCAGGACCTTGTTACTCTGCCCCTCTCGCATGAGATCGTTCGTCCTTCGGGACCTTTGCAGAACCGTCCCACTGACAGGGATCCGTAATACGCAGTCTGTAGGTTCTCGTTCGCTGCCTCTGTCCCCTCACACTGAAGAAGGGTCGCGAACCCATGTCCTTCAGAGCCACTTCTCTCCTGGTCTCCTGACAGCCCCGTCAATGAGTCCAACACCATCTGCTACGATTATCTCTGTATTTGCTGTTTGAATGTTACTTCTGTAGGAGGTACTGGAGGGATGTGAACCAGCAACATGGAGGTGTCACACACACAAGCCATGTCTGTGTGTGTGGGTGTGTGTCTAAAGCTCTTTGTCTGTTGTTCATGCTCTTGTTTACTTGTTTACTCTGAGCTGTACACCAGATGGGGGGGCGCGGTGGCACAGTGGGTCGGACCGGGTCCTGCTCTCCAGCGGGTCTGGGGTTCGAGTCCCACTTGGATTGCCTTGTGATGGACTGGCGTCCCATCCTGGGTGTGTCCCCTTCTGCCTTGTGTTGCCAGGTTAGGCTCTGGCTCCCTGCGACCCTGTATGGGACAAGTGGTTCAGAAAGTGTGTGTGTGTGTGTGTGTGTGTGTGTGTACACCACTTGAGAGCCTCTGCCTAATGAATAGTGGTGAATGTACCATATATTACAGTTACTGTACCCTGTGTGGACCTGTACATCACAGTATTGTCTCTGAGCTCATCTGTACCATAGTATTGCACCCCGTTTTCTTCTGCTTCACCTGTGTTTGTACTTTTCTATCTGGAATAATAGGTTTGCACGCAGGGCCCAGCTACCTACTGCTTTTACATTATTTTCACCCACATCCCTGTCTCTTGCTCCGCTTTCACCCACGAGTGTGTGTGTGTGTGTGTGTGTGTGTGTGTGTGTGTGTGTGTGTGTGTGTGAAATGGGCCGAGACACGAAGGCTGGAGATGCTCTGACAGATGAGCTGGGATGATTGGTCCTCCAGACCTGCCGCCCCCCGGCCCTGCAGAGCTCATTTCCTGCCACGTCCCTGTGAAAGTGGAGGCATAAGAGGACTTCAGTGCTCAGGGGTTCTTTCCGCACTCCGCTTGCGCCCCCCCCTCCCCCCCAGGGCCCTGCGTCGGGTGGGTTTCGGGTCGTGACCACTGCGAGTCTCATTAGCGCCCGATGTAGAGTCAGCATGTGAATCGGTCCAGCACGACGGCATCTTTACGGTTCCTGGTCAGAATGCACTTCGTTCCCAGCTCTCTGTCGCTGTGGGGGAAAGACGGAGAGCGAGAGGAGACACGAGGGGCGGAGCTTCGCCCCCCGCGGACCGACACGCGGTCGGCCCCTTGGCACCGAGCGCCTCGGCCGCTGACGGTGGGTTCAGGTTGAATCGGGGTGGCGAGAGCTCCGCATCAACTTCGTGTCGTGTCCCGCGCCGATGCCCCCCGCAGCGGTTAACGTCACTGCTGTCAACAGGCAGGCTGGCGGAGGGGGGCATGAGGGGGCTCCAGAGAGCACGTGGGCATCGCCGGCCCCCCAGCAGGACAGCGCTCTTCCGGCCGCCTCCACACCCCCACCGCTAATGGCAGAGTGAGCGCTCCGCTAATGAGCAGGGGGCGCTACGCGGGAAGGGTACGGAAGTGTCCGGATGATGGGGCCGCGAAACCGACTTCGGTTCGCAGGCTGGTTCGCAGGAGAGTAATTACCGGAGTAAAAAGGACGGTGCATCGGTGAGCGGAGGGATGTTAAACTGGAGACTCGAAAGAGCTCAGTCCTATTTTGGGGACAAGCTGTGCGTCCATCAGTAGAATCGGCAGCATTTAACAGCACGAGCTTTCTACGCTGAGCTACTTACACTGATTTACCCATCTGCAGAGCTGGGCAATTTTCACCGGATCAATTCAGGGCGATTAAGAGTGCTGCAGCAGGAGGGGGATTCAAACCCAGCTCCTTCTGACTGCAAGGAGGCTCCCGCGACTGCTCTGCCAACACACGCAGGTGGCTTTTGGCTCCGGAGACAGGCGATGTCGAGGACCACGGTGTCTGTGGCGACAAGAGGGGAGTCGCCCTCCGCCTCCTTCACACCCTTTCCTTGCGGTCGGCTTTGGGGTTCGAATCGAGGTTCAATAAAAAAGGTTCGGTGACTTTTCGGCAAACCGAGCTGCACGGCTATCCTGCAGGGATGCGCTCAGCCATCAGCAAATCGCAGAAGGTCGGCCAAATGTAGCGACCTCCCGCATGGCAACGGCGGGCGAGGAGCAGCTCCCCAAGAGTCGGGTTGCAGAGGTTGAGTCTCACACAGGATTTGAACCTGTGACCATCATGTGAAGAATATCTGGCGCTGGGCCTTTGGCTCTTAGACTCCTCGTCGACAACGGACTTAAAGCCCCCTCCACAGGCCGGATGCTGCGCGTCCTCCACCGGTTACTGTCCCGACACCCACGTTTACTCTGTTCAAACGCTGGCGGCGTGTTGCGTGTTGCGTGTTGCGCACACCGGGGCCTCGCGTGACACAGACGCAGGGGTTCGAGCGGGACTCAGAGGGCGAAGGGTTCTAGCGATGGCTCTCCTGTGCACCCCGTTGCCCAAGGCATGCTGGGGGCTTCGCTCTCCATCCACAGGCAGGCAGCCCCCCCCGCCCCCCAGCAGGGAGCAAACAGCTTTCAACTAATGATCTGCTTTGCATTTTACTTAATTAGCTGTGTTTAAATAGCTCTGAGCCGTCATTAACTTCCTCATCGCACGTTATTCATTCCTGCTCTCGTCTCTCTCCGGATCGCACGGCCGGCTCTCCTCGCACCCGGCACACCCCCGGACCCCAGCGCGCAGGTGAACACGCGGCCGTTCGGAGACGAACAGGACGCGGGGCATGGTGGGGGGGGTGCGTGCACAGGGACCCCTCCTTTGCTCGCAGCCCTTTTAATATGCCCTTAACGAGCTCTTCCACTCTCGCCCACTTCTGCACATCAGCTGTTCAAAAATATATCAAAAATAAAACTTTTACACATATATGTAAACGCATATGTAACATATATTCCAACAGACTCGTGTTTGCACAGTGATGTGTGTGTCGCCTGCAGTGAGGTTAATTATAAACAGCTGGTGTGCGAACGGCTCTAATTATCCATGGAGACGGCGGGTCGCATCCTTCGTCCTTGATGCCGCGACAGAGGAAGTTCCACGGATGCATGTGTGATGTACACGCACGCGCACACACGTATCCGTGGCACGCGTGTGCAGTGCGGTAAAGCATCCGTCTGTTTCGGAACATGAGGTGCAGCGATTTGCCCTCCTCGCCGCGGCTCTTCTAGCGGCACAGACGGGTGCTGCGTTCGGGTGCCGTGGTGGTCTGGTCTTCATGGGGGGCCTTCCTCACTTTTAGCGGCAGGGCAGAGGCCGGAACATCTCGCCCCAATGCAGTGTCGCTTCTGCTGGGAGGAAGGAGGACAGAGGAGGACAGAGGAGGACAGAGGTGAAGAAGCGCTCCTACTTCCAAACTGCCTTTTGGTTTTCACTTTAAACTTGAGAGGTCCAGCTTTTTGAAGCATCTTTCAAACACAGTCCTGACTTCTGCAAGCAGAACATGTGAAGCCAGGCTGGGGGCTGGGCTGGGGGCGGGGCTTTGGGCGGGGGTCGAGGACACGTCCAGAGACGGGGACGTGTGCATCCTGCCGTTTGACTCTCCGTGAGTGTGGCACAGGTGACCAATGAGTTGGGCGCTCAGTGCTGCGGGTCCGAAGATGCCCTCCACCAGGGCACTGCGGGGACGTCGGGTTGCCAGGTGGATCCAGATCGCTCACCTCGGTGCCCTTGCAGATGGCGGTGTTAATGGGCGATCGATGTGCCGGATAGAGAGAGACTAATCCATTGGCAGGAGCTGCAGAGATAATGTGCTCATTTCCCCCGCGCTCCCACCTAATGTCCTCCACGTCAATCCATCGACAGGCTGAAGAATGGGACGCCGCAGCCCCCCGGGGGGCCGGGAGCCGTCGCACGACGCGTCCTCCGGGCCGGTCGCCAGTCTGACACGAAGATGGGCGCCGTCACTGCTTCCGTGCGTGCGTGCATGAGAGACTCGTTACCTGCGAGCGAGCGTGTCCGTGCTCGCGAGAGTATTTCCATATCATCGCCCGCATCTGTCCTCGCAGGTCGTTTGCTCTAATTAGCCGTAATTAGCCGTGCCGTGGCTCCTTTGTCTGAGGATGGCCGCGGACCCCATCTCCCGCGACCTCCGTGCGGCTCGAAGGGCTGCGGTTGATGGCGGCCCGTCGATACGACGTCCCGCCGGCGCCGATCCGCGGCTTTACCCTTTGTTTCGGGAGCCATCGTCGCGGACGCAGCTCCTCGTCGAGAGCCGAGAGGCGCCGTATTAAGATAAGAGGCCCTTAGTTTTATCCCCTAATTCACAGAAAACAGATAATGGCACTCGCGTACATTACATCATTTGTTTGCTTATCTTGTGCCCTTATCCAGGCCAGCTTACATCTGTGTCCTTTTCTCGTCCACATGGATGCACACAGATATTTATAGAAGTAACAGAGGCTGAGTGTCCCCTCTGGGACTTAACCCAACAACTTGCCGGCACGTGTCGTGGAATGGGTGGAAACCGCACGCGTTTTGCGCCGTTCCGCGTTTTTGTTTGTATTTGTGCACAAGCGGCGAGCGAGGTCCTCCAAGTTTCGGCGAACGGCCCGTCTGCTCGTTGCTCGGAGGACAGCGTTTTGGGGCCCGACCCTTTTCTCCCCAGGACTTTATGCTCATTTCGCATCGTGTGCAGCCAATTCCACGTTCGTCAACGCAGTCTATTCGCAATAGAGTAACGAACGTGGCGGCGAGCCGAAGCCCCGGGGTGAGTCGGCGGACGGAGGGGCCCCTCGTTCGCGGGGAAGAAGGAGAAAGGGAGACGGAGAAGGCCGAAATAAACAAGCAGCGTTCGGCTGAGTGAGCAAACTAATTAACTCGCAAAAGTATAAAAATGCAAATGACCGTTTGCGACCACGGGCACCGAATTAAACCCGCCGGCACGTTAAGGAGCAAACCGAATTTGCGAAAAAGGGGCAAGAAAACGTGACTGCGCGACGGCGTGCGATTGAGTGCGGAAAACGACCCGCGGGAACGGGGCCCCCCCTCCGCGCACGGCAGGGTTCGAAACCCACAACCCCGCCATCCACGGGCCCCTCGCGGACAAGCCACCCGCCACCCGCACTCCCGATGCACTTGCGATACGGCGGTTAATTACAGCAAGCCGTTAATTCCTGCTGTTTATCTCCGCGCAGCAGCCCTTTTCTTTTAAGTCTTTTGTGCCGAGCAGAGAGCGCCGGTTCGGGGTGACGATCCGCCGCCGCTGCTCGGGGACCACAGACACTCCGAGAAAGAAGAAGCGCTCGGAGGGGAGATTATTTTCATTTATTTTATGAAAGCGCGGCTGAGGATGTTTAAGCTGTCATTATCACATGCGGGAACAGGGAGTTTCGGGGTGTAAAGCTTTATTGAACCAATAAACAATAAACTCGGTGTAAAAGAAGGCGAACGCGGCGCATTGTTCGCGCTGAATTCGTAAGACGTGCGCGTTCGGCCCTCGGGACGCCGGTTTCGGAGCCTCGCGCGGCCCCACGTAAAGCTCGCTATCCCGCGCCGCGCCGCCGCGGACGAGACGACCTCGCGCTCCTCGGGGAGCCGCGGTGCATTCTGGGCACGGGGGCGAGCGCCACGAGCGCCGCGCGACGCCTGGGGGGCGGGGGGCAGATTTACAAGCGGCGATCCATCGCGTTCGCTCTTCCTCCCTCTTTCTGCCTCTTTCGCAGCAGTTGCAGTTTGTTATCTTTGATGCCCCGTAAAAGTTTTATCTGGGAGAAAAGAGAGAAATGACCCTGTCTGCGGAGCCCTGAATTACAGGCGCTCATAAAAAGAGTTGGAAAGAGGAGCAATAAATTTCTCCAAAGTGCAGCAGCCTCCCACTTCGGATAGATAGCGGAGTAACGAGGAGCGCGCTGTGTGTCGCGGAGCAGAGCGGCTCTCGGCGGCGCGGCGGCGCGGCACCGCTTGTATGTGGCCAACGCACAGCCGAGACGCAGGCCGCTCATTCCAATGTATCAAATAATACATCATATATGTTGTCGAATGCATGTTAACGCGAAAGTAAATTTGTAAGAATTTATTAAGAAGTTTGGTCAAAATACACCACAGTATGGCAAAGTAAGAGAATAAAAGAGACATCCCGTGCTGGAAGATGCCGCTGCGCTTCCTTGGCTTAGAAAACTTGCATTTACAATAAAGGATTATTTAAACTTGTTACCTTTTACGCGAGTAAATCGCTTCAAATATTGCGATGGTTTATTTTTAGCAATGTTTGTTCCACTCTGCTGATTTTTCCAATTTAAAAAAAAAAAAAAAAAAAATCTGGAAAATATATTAGAAAAATAATATTGTGATGGGAAGGGGGGCGCGGTGGTGCAGTGGGTTGGACCGGGTCCTGCTCTCCGGTGGGTCTGGGGTTCGAGTCCTGTTTGGGGTGCCTTGCGATGGACTGGTGTCCCGTCCTGGGTGTGTCCCCTCCCCCTCCACCCTTGCACCCTGTGTTGCTGGGTTGGGCTCCGGCTCCCTGTGACCCCATATGGGACAAGTGGTTTCAGCCAGTGCGCGTGTGTGTGCGCGTGCGCGCGGGGTCATTGAAATATGCAGTCTCTCTGAGTCTGGTCATGTGTGGATGAAGCACCCAGCCGGTACAGTTAATGCACAGCTCATATTACTCATGCAGCCAGCACTGCTAATACAGCTACCATAGTAAACACGGCCAAACCCACTGGTACATCTCACAGTAACCCCTGACCGATTTGAGCACAGCACGTAGCACAGTCCGGTAGCAACGCGTTGCCGTAACGAGTTCCACGAAAGCCAAAGGCGCAATCCAACGTAGTGCAGTGCTTAGAGCTGTAGCCTTATAACCTGAACCGTCTGCGTTCAGATCCCTGCTCCGGCTGTAGTAGCCTTGAGCAAGGCGCTTACCTTGAATCGATGCAGTAAAAATACCGTTGGATAAGTAGATAAATCACTGTGAAATCGCCTCTCCAGCATTCTAAGAGACATTGGATGAAAGCAAAATGATGGCAAATTAATAATACAAGGTGGGGGAGTGAAGGTCTGCCCCGCTTTACCACATTGCTGGTGTGGTGCAACCCGTGTGACCCTTCCGTCGAGCCACCCTGCCCTCCCAAGACCAAGTGCGCAGTGCAGCTGCGAGCGCTCTGGTGCACCCTTCAGGTGATGATCGGAGTCACCATTGTAGACGCCTGCACTGTGAGTTGTGGGAACAACCGCGAGACAGAATTGCATTACTTGCCAATGTTGTTCCAGGACACCAGGACCAGAAGGACCAACCGGGCATTTGGAACGGGCGCAGGTGTTCAAGTGTGCCTGCGGAGCTTACCGTAGGCAGTGTTACTATCATCGTTACCGTCGTTAATGTTACCTTCACCCACATTACCATAGTCGGCGTTACCAACACCGTTACCATCGTCGGTGTTGCTGGGGATTAGCGGGGACCAGTGGATCATCTGATGCCGGTGCTGGTCCCGAGGGCTGCATCACCCGGCACTTTTGTGACATCCCTGCAGAAGAGGGCTCAGGTTCTCCTGGTTACGTGGACAATGGACAGGACTTCTTGCAGGCGACCAAGAGGAAGAAGAGGTGGAGGAGAAAAAAGTTAGTTAATCGGTGTTTGCTGATTTCAACTGGATTTTAAAGTGATTTTAGTATTAGTGACACACACACACACACACACACACACTTTCTGAACCGGAGCCTAACCCGGCAACACAGGGCGTAAGGCCAGAGACACACCCAGGACGGGACGCCAGTCCGTCGCAAGGCACCCCAAGCGGGACTCGAACCCCAGACCCACTGGAGAGCAGGACCCCAGTCCAACCCACTGCGTCCCCTGTATTAGTGACATTTAACAGCAATTTTGAGTACTGCTGTTATATGACGTTTCTAAATTAAGAACAATATGAATTGCAGATTTTGTTTAGTGTAATATGGATTTTATGAGTTCTTTCTAGTGTGCAGTGACTGCTGCAAGTGTATTCAATTTGACTGGGTGTGTTTTTTTTAATAGGGGTGCGGTGGCGCAGTGGATTGGACCACAGTTCTGCTCTTCGGTGGGTTTGGGGTTCGAGTCCTGCTTGGGGTGCCTTGCGATGGACTGGCGTCCCATCCTGGGTGTGTCCTCTCCCCCTCTGGCCTTATGCCCTGTGTTACCGGGTAGGCTCCGCGACCCTGTATGGGACAAGCGGTTCTGAAAATGTGTGTGTGTGTTTTTTTAATCTGTATCTGGTTTTAGTTTATTTCAGAATTTAATATTGTTTATTTCCGGTAGAGATGTGAAACGTGTAACAATTTGTTTTCTGGACGCTGTTGCGTTTGGTGTTTTTCAGCCGCCGCTGCATAAGCGCTCAGTCAGCCGAGAGCAACGCACCGGCTCTGTTTTCCGAAATCTGTTACTGGCATGAGAACATTTTTGGTGCAGCTGGAAAAGGTCCAGTTTACTAATGTGTGCGTTCTTTTCAAGCGAACGGATTTTTCCTTCTCCCTGCGTCACACCACTGAGAAGCGCTGCATATGTTGGCTCATCCTCTCTGTTTTCTTTGCCTAAGCCTGTGAGAAATTTATTATTACAAACAACCTATTAATAAGTAATCAATTTGAAACTCCCAGAAGTGTTCTGTATAAATGCTAATGAATTTTTAAAAAAGCGCAGTGGTACAAATTGGAAATGCGGGGAAAAACGACGAAATGAGGAACAGGAACACAGCAGCAATGCTAAGCAGCTGTGGAGCACGGCTCATCCGTGCGCAATGTCACTTTTGCAATTCTCCGCCAAACGGCTCTGACATTTTTACACGGAGCCGATGAAAGGCACATTTACCGCCGCCTTCACATCACTTTAATCCTCCGCGTTACGTAGCGTTTTAGCAGCACGACATCGCCTTTGTTCGCAAGATGTGTTTCGGGGGACGGCTTTTGGCTGCCTGCTCTCGGCGGACCGACGGCTCTGGACGCCCTGAACCTCGAGGGTTGTAAAGCTGAAGGTGAGCATCCTCGGTGCTCCAGCGAGAGGTTCTCCGAGGTATCAGACCCGTCCTCTGGATCTGCTGTATCGTCGCGCCCCATGAGAACAGGGGGCCGACGTGTGAAGCCAACCCTTTCCCTTCCCTTCCCTTCCCTTCCCTTCCCTTCCCTTCGCTTCCCTTCGCTTCCCTTCGCTTCCCTTCCCTTCGCTTCCCTTCCCTTCCCTTCCCTTCGCTTCCCTTCGCTTCCCTTCGTTACCCTTCCCTTCGCTTCCCTTCCCTTCGCTTCCCTTCCCGTCACTTCCCTTCCCTTCGCTACCTTTCGCTTCCCTTCGCTTCCCTTCCCTTCGCTTCCCTTCGCTTCCCTTCCCTTCCCTTCCCTTCGTTACCCTTCCCTTCCCTTCGCTTCCCTTCCCTTCCCTTCCCTTCGCTTCCTTTCCCTTCCCTTCGCTTCCCTTCCCTTCCCTTCCCTTCGCTTCCCTTCGCTTCCCCTTGCTTCCCTTCCCTTCCCTTCCCTTCCCTTCGCTTCCCTTCCCTTCCCTTCCCTTCGCTACCCTTCCCTTCGCTTCCCTTCCCTTCCCTTCGCTTCCCTTCGCTTCCCTTCGCTTCCCCTTGCTTCCCCTTGCTTCCCTTCGCTTCCCTTCCCTTCGCTTCCCTTCGCTTCCCCTCGCTTCCCTTCCCTTCCCCTGGCCTGTCCTTGAGTGTCCATCACAGCATGTGTCACACGTGTCCCCAGCTTCTGGGCAGTTCTCCTCTCTCATTCTGCAGGTTTACAAGTTTACTCACATTCAAGTCCTTCACAGCGATCATTTTGTGAGAAAAGCACCATGTGACCTCAGCGTGACCCTGGAAGTGTAGCTAAGAGGAAGTCCAGTCACTCGAGGTGTTCTGGGAAAGTTCGGAATGGTGCCGAGCCAGAACTGCGTGGGTGACCTTCACCGAACATCCTTGGAACGGGTGAGTAACTCTGGAGAAATGCTGGAAAAAACACGGTGTGGGTTCAAGGAGGAGTTCGGTTCTGGACTTGAAGATGTGGACAGGCAACCTCGCGCTGTAGACCGGACCCGTCTGGGTTCTGCAGCCGTGTCTCCCCTCCACCAGGGCACTCAGTGGGTCGCACAATGCAACACGGTCCCAGCACGGGTACGTGACCGACCCAAAGTGCAGGTCCTCAGCACACGCCTGCCCCTGGTCCAGAGCCCAAAGCCCAGCACCCCCCCGCTTTCCCATCAGTGGCGAGTCGCCACCTGCGGAGTGCTGTGATGACTCCCCGTTTCTCGCCCGTTCACAGATGTATCAGTTGTAAAAACCGCGCTAAGATCTCTTTGTTTACGCCGGAGGGCACGAGATGCTGTGAAGTCGAGGAAACGTTCCCTTTTTCGCTGTCGAAAGCCTCAGAGTCGGGCCCTCACTCTGTACTCCGCCACCGGGACGGCAGAGGAGACCTGGGGCTGAGGTGTGCGTCAGGCGGGGGGGCTCGATCAGCGGAGCGTGGCGGACCCCCCGGGGGTGCTGCCCTTACAAGAACCAGAGTCGCCTTCGTCGGCGGAGTACCGAACCCCTGCCCCCCAGCGAACCGCCCGCAAGCCCTTCTACTGTGCCGAGCTTTAGCGGAGAAGAACGCCCCGCTCGCTAGGGGCCGCCACCCCCCCCCCCGCCCCGTTGTCGCTGTCAGTCACCATGTGCGCTGTGCTGGGGAGGGCGGGGTGGCTCGCTGTCTTAGCAGCACATCGATTTAGCAGTTTAAAGACAGACTCCCCCCCAGGGAGCGTTCGGTTTCGGCGGGGGAGGGGCGGCTGGCGCACGCGGCTCTGTTTCCTGTCGTCCCTTCTCCCAGAGGAGGGGAGACATCACTTAGGCGGCGTTTACGTTCGAGCCCATTATGTTAACTCTGCGGCAACGCGGATGTAAGTAAAAGCCAGCAATGTTCATTGACAGATCCTCCCCCAGGGAAATTTACAGCTCTCTAAATAATAATAAAAACGCTGCCTCTCATAAGGCTCCTTCCCGAAACTCTACAAAAATACAAGGACTGCAACAGGATGAAAGAAAGGAAACAAATGCAGTGTCAAATGGAAAGCATTAATAATTAAACTGCATGACAACGTGAGAGAAAAACTGCTACGAGAAACAGCACCGTCACGCAGCACATGGTACGCTCCGTCAACACCCCGCCGTTACCTCCCCGGCATCCCCACATCCCCGGCGTGGCTCCGGCCAGGGGTCCCGAGGGTCTGCGCGCGGCGCCCGTCCTCGGGGCGTTTCCAGCACAGCCCTCGCCTGCCTAATAAGCGCTCCGAGGGAGGATGAGACATCTGGGCGAGAAAGAACGGAAACGAAGAATGAAATATTTTAATTAGCTCCAGCATATGTTCTTTAAGAAAGTCCAATTAAACGTGATCCGGCCCTAATTCCGCTCGAAAATCCCAACAAATTGTCGACTAATCTGCAGATAATTGAAGCGTCAATATCGCGCAGGAGGGAAGCGCTGATTTCCGGGAGATTGCGGGGGTCCGTGGCGTGTTCTGACGCTCAACATCGCGGAGAGAGGAAGGGGTGCAGCGCTGCCAAACCGCCCCTGGGGTGCGCTGTCCTGTCAGAGGCCTTTCACGGCACGTGCGTGCGCGTGGCCCTGTGTGGGCGCGTGTCTTTGGCACACCTGCCTGGCGTCGGCCCAGCGATGTCACGCCATCCCCCCGCGGCGAAAGCCGTCTTGCCCCCTTTCCCGCTGCCATATCTGCGGCTGCGTCACTCCGCCATTCAAACAGGATTCGCTCTCCTTTTCCTTCCCTTTCGCTCGACGCCGTTGTCGAGATATTAATAAACAAGCGGAGCGAGAAGAACACCTGCTCTCCTCGGCCTTTTCTGCCGCGAAGAATCAATCGGAGGCGGGATAATTCCGCGTCTCCCCCGAACGGCGCCCGGGAGCGAGGCCTGATTCATGCCGCCGGTGCGGCGGCACGTCGCTGCCATCCAGCCAAGATAATGGCTTCTCCGAGTGGCCGGAAAACGCGCTTTGTCTCACTTAAATGTGCGGTTATTGACAGCGGGGAGCGCCTTTGCCGCGCCTTTGCCGCGCCATTGCCGTGTCATTGCCACGCCGCCGCTGCGGCGATTGCGGACCTGCTCACCTGCACCTCACACGCCTCTTGGTCGCGCACGGCTGTCCATCCGTCACGCCTTTTGGAGAAACGCCATGGGGAACCACGGGGCCCGAAGCCACGAAACGCCGCCTCCGCTCTCGTTAGCCAGTCAGATTTCTACCTGCCCTGGATGGGTGAAGGGATTCTGGAAGCCACGTCTGGTCTCCGGGACTTGTCCCGGTGACCTGTGCGTCGACGCCTCCGGTTGGTTTCGGGTTGAGCCCATCAACGGACACCTTGAAAAAAGGTTCTGGAAAAGGTGCTGGGGCGACTGGACAGTGGGAGGCTGGGTCTGCTTGTCCCTTTGTCTCTGTCCATGTCAGTATCCCTCTGGAAAGCACCGATTACACGCACACACACGAGGATGTCGGGCTAAGAACGTCCTCCAGCCTATACTGGACACACGTAACCACACATTGCACCCAGAACCATGCAAACCTGCTGCCGGTGTGTGTGTGTGCGTGCTCGCTAAAGCAAGGAGAAATCAAAACAGTGTTGACTTTCACCTGGTTAACCTTCGTTTTTAGAGCAGACGCCAAGATGAAAGAACACGAACGCATACGGTGCGCATAAGCGAAGGTGTAGCGCGGCTCGGGTGAGAACGCCGGGTTTGTCTGCTGACACTTTAATTACTTTTTTAATCAGCGGAATCATCAAAGACGAGTCGGGTTATTGCAGGATCCCCATCAATACACCTGCGATCATAAACACTTCACGCTCCTGCCCAGCGGAGGATTCAAGCTCTTTTTTACCCTGTTTCTCATTGGCGCGGTGCGCTTTACCTGCGCGTGTTCCGCGCGTGTGTGTCCGTGTCCTGGTCCTCTGACGCTCTCCCACCAGGGGGGTATCTTCCCAAAATGCCCCAAGGCCCGGAAGCGGGAAGAATCACGATACGGCGACCGGGGTCATAGTGAGACGCGCCGAGACACAAAGATACACGCCGGGCGTCCCGGTTTACAGGAAGGGGCAGCCGGTAGCCAAGTGCTTACGCTACATTTGTCCATTTAGCCGATGCTTTTATGCAGAACAGCACAGCAATGCACCAACCCATTTTTCACACACACACACACACACGCACGCGGTCCGTCTCTCTCTCCCGTCTCTCCAGCGTCGTGTGTCCGCCGTGCGAACCGTCAACGGCGCCATCGAGGGGCTCGTCTCGCTGCGCCGCGGGGCCTAATGCGGCCCGTCGGTCAGGAGCTCGTCCCCGGAGCCGACGTCCCTCAGAGCGCTTTGCTCTGGCGCCGCTTATGGAACCTTCTCGAAGGAGACCACACACGCGGTGAACCGAAAAAACTGGAGTAGCACGTTCCCCTGTCCAAACGTGTTCCCCCTTGCGTACCCCCCCCCCACCCCCAGTGTGTCATAGGGTGAGGTCACGTGAGGTCACATTGTGAAGTTTCTTCCTTATACAGGTGTGCCCGTTTCCCGGCTTTGACTCGACTCCGCGAACCCTGGTCTGATGGGGGGGTTTGACGAGATGCAAGACACCCCCCGTGGGACGTGTCCGCGCTTCACGTCCGGGCCGAGTGCCTCCGGAAGCCATGTTCTGAGGGACGCGTGAAAAGAAAAGGCAGCAGAGCGGTGTGTACCAGGCATGTAGCAGGAGGAGGAGGAGAGGAGCCGGCGGCTGGAGCAGCGGGTGCGAGATGCTACAATATGCTTCTCCCCAATTAGAAAGCAGAGAGGACGGCAGGTCTGTCACACACACACACACACACACACACACACGTGTGCGCGCGTGCAACTCCTCATCCTCATCTGCATAATCGCCTGGACGGATAGACCCCCCCCGGTGGCCCAGCAGAACATTTGGCTGAGGGGAGGATGAAGAGAGTGGGTCTGTTCTCTTCTGGAGGAGTTAACCACTGCACACCGAGCGCTCGCTCACACACACACACACACACACACACACACACGAAACAAACACTGTACCAGACATGAACCGGTCGTGTCGATCGCCATCACACCAGCTCACGCAAACACCGAGTGTGCCGAGAGCTCTAAGTGCTCTTCTCCCATTGGCTGACTGGCCTTTGTGGCCCCTCCCCCAGCGCCTCCCCAAGCCTCTCCGGCGTCTCCAGGGAAACGCACGAACCACCTAAAGCAGAAGATGCGGTCGCTCCGTCGTCGGGGCTCCCAGCCTCTGCAGAGGATCCAAGACGCCTTGACCCGCCTGTCCAGCATTCGTCCTTTTTGTCCCTCATCCCCGTCCACGTCTCCATCGCAGTGGATGCACTTCTAACACACGCACACAAACACAGGCTTCGTTGGGAGATCACTGAGGAGCAGCACACTGGGACCTGTAAATGCAGACAATGCAGCGGTGTGTCCCCTCAAGGTCAATCTAGGACATTTTATGTGACAATCTGGAACAGTCTCGACCCCATTTGACTGCGGTAAAGGCTTTTCCTGGGCCTTGTTCACAGCTCTGCCCTGTCACACACACGCTTTTCAGCCTGCGACCTCCTTTTGACCCCCACCGCATAGTGCATTTACTCGTTCCGCGGACACGCTCATATATTTTTAAACGGTGGAACGTTACGGAACGCGCACGTGTCAGCGTTAAGGGAACGCGAGACAAAGGTTCTCCAAAGATGCTCGTTTCCTTCATCCCGTGTCGCTCCGTCTCCGACTCGGGCCTCGGCCGGGACCGCGGCCGTTTAGGTGGAACGGCAAGTGCCGGGCGGACGCCGGACGCCCTCGCGATAGCGCCGCCGGCGTCGTGGGACGGGGACCGAGACGCGTCTCGGCAGCTCGTCCCTCTGAGGACGGAGCGGAACTCTCCGTTTGGCCCAAGTCCACAATAAGGTGCCTTTCCAAAGCAGCTTAAAAAGGCGAAAATGCACGACAACGGAGAGAAGCCTGGAGAATTTAGGAGCGCCGAACCGAACGTGGGGACCCTGGAAAATTCCGGGACAAACAAATTGACGCTTTTAATGTTTCCCCTGTTCCTTGTTAAGTTTCCGTCCTTGAAAGAGTTTGTTTAACTTATTCCCAAACGTGCGCCTGCTTATTAGCAAGAAAAACATTTTGACAGGGCTTTTTTTTGTACCTTTCGCTCTGCTCTTTTTTTTCAATTCCCGCATTAATTAAAACACATTTTCCAGCGGCCGCATTATACGGGTCTCACGCACATCGGAATGATCCGAGCGAGCATGCAAATTGCCGTGGCATTTACGCTTTAATTGAACAATGGCCGAGCGGCGACGCCGACGCGCCGCATTAGCGGCGCCGCGGCGAAGCGGCGCCCTTGTGCG
This sequence comes from Scleropages formosus, assembly GCF_900964775.1. NCBI lineage: Eukaryota > Metazoa > Chordata > Actinopteri > Osteoglossiformes > Osteoglossidae > Scleropages > Scleropages formosus. The sequence continues at coordinate 1,313,392 of NC_041820.1, read as the reverse complement.
GGAGGTCACCCGTTACAGGTTCCGATCAGAGGAGGACGCCTGCTCAAAGCCCACGGAGCGGGACCGCGCGGAACAGCCAGCGGATCCCGACGCCTCCTTCGGCGCCTCTGCGTGAAGGCCTGTTCTATTACATTGGACCAAATGGGCGTCCGACCCCCCCCCCCAGGGTCAGCGCTCCGAGCCTGGCGTCGAGTCTCACGGGGACGAGGAGAAAAACCACAAGTGACGTTTACGAGGAGGACACCTAACTCGGTGCAGGACTCCGGACAAACTGCTGTCCATCGCGGACAATTACTCTCACCCCTACGCGCCACTCTGGACAAAGAGAGGAACACCTTCAACAAACAGCGGTCCAGGGCTGCCGTTCCCAGGGGTCACCCGAGGTCATTCCGACCAGCAGCCGCCGGAGCCCGCAACGAATCGAGCCGCTGCGGGGGCGGACCCGCGCCGTCCGACCGTCTGTCTGTCCACTTGTGAATCTAACCATCTCTCTATATACATATGTGCCTAGTATGAATACGTGTCTGCTTACTGATCATCTAAACGCATCCATCCAATGTCAATAAGTGCTTCCCCTGAGCAGGGTCACGGTGAACCGGAGCCTATGCTTTTCTAAATGCAACACTCATTTCGTGCGGTGCGGTTCTGGAATCTTCTGTCGCTACGATGTTCCACGTGCGCCGCTGCAGTCTTGTGTAATTTCCGGCAGGATTAATGAAGTTCTTATCCATCTATCTATGTATAAGAGACGTGGCCCAAGGCTTCGGGGCCCGGCGCGCGACCGCGGCGGTGGCGATTTCGTCGAGCGGCGAAGGGCGTGGAGGGGAGGGAGTCGAGCCCAGACGCCGAGATCGGGGCGAGATACAGCCTCGATTCCGCTGCGGAAAGCGGCTGGGCCAGGTGAGGCAGTGCCACACGGGCAGGTGTTCGTAACACTTCGCTTCAATACCATCTGTTCGCCCGCAGCTGCGTGCTGCGCAAGCGATTAACAATGCGGTGTTCCAGGTTGTCAAGGAGAGCCAGTGACCTAAAACTGCTTCCCACCTCCACAACAGGGCCAGTAGGTGGCGCACTGGTTAGAGCTGGCACCTCGCGCTCGGCGGGCCCGGGGCTGACTGCCACCTCCTGCCGTACAAACGGGTAAATCAGTGTAAGTGGCTTAACACTGTAAGCTGCTTTGGAGAAAAGCATCGGCTCAGTGAATAAATGTAAATGAGCTGCACAGGTGATTGCAGGCTTTGCACCCGCAACCCTCCCCCCGTGAGGGGGAGTCGGGGTTTTGACACCGCAAGGGTCCCGCAGACGCAGCTCCTCTTCCTTTCTTTACCTGCTTTCCTAGGAGAGTCGTGCTGACGGTTACCGTGTCCCAGATACTCCCTGGGGGAGAGTAAAATGTCACAGGCTGGCAGCAACGCGTTCCCCCTTTTCGTAGAGCTGGACACCTGAACGGAAGGGGAGCGACGGCCCCGGGGGCAGCGCGGTGACTGGAGGGTCACAGCAGTCAGAGGAGTCAGAATCAGAATCAGAATCAAAATCAGAACGAACTTTATTGCCAAGTATGTTCACACATGCAAGGAATTTGTCTTGCTGACAGAAACTTCCACAGCACAGACAGAATGACAGTGACAAGACAGATGAGAAGATTGAATATGTGAATATAAAGGATAAAAAATATAAAGTACACAATATACAAAAAATAGTCACTAGACATTATATGTATGTACAGGTATGTTCTATACAAATGTAAGGGAATGTGAGTAAGACATATGATGTGATAAATAGATATAATTATAAATATAAATAGCGTTGTGTATTGCACTGGTTTACTCTCTAGGGGGGATTTAGCTGTTCATGAGGTAGATGGCCTGAGGAAAGAAACTTTTCTTGTGCCTGGCTGTCCTGGTGCTCTGTAGCGCAGGCCAGATGGCAAAGGTTCGAAGAGGAAGTGGCCTGGATGCGAGGGGTCTACAATGATTTTGCTAGCCCTTTTACTGACTCTGGACGAGTACAGCTTTTGGAGAGCTGGGGGGGATGTGCCGATGATTCTTCCAGCAGTCCGAACTATCCGCTGTAGTCTTCTGATGTCTGACTTCGTAGCTGAGCCGAACCAGACAGTTATAGAGATGCAGAGGACGGACTCGATGACTGCGGAGTAGAATTGCATCAGTACCTCCTGTGGCAGGTTGAACTTCCTCAGCTGGCGAAGGAAGTACAACCTCTGCTGGGCCTTCTTCACGATGGAGTCTATGTGAAGCTCTCACTTCAGGTCCTGTGAGATGGTGGTGCCCAGGAACCTGAATGACTCCACTGTTGCCACAGTGCTGTTCATGATGGTGAGTGGGGATAATGCTGAGGTGTTTCTCCTGAAGTCTACGATCATCTCCACTGTTTTGAGCGTGTTCAGTTCCAGGTTGTTATGACTGTACCAGGCAGCCAGCTCTTGGACCTCCTGTCTGTAAGCAGACTCGTCACCATCCCGGATGAGGCCGACGAGTGCAGTGTCGTCTGCGAACTTCAGGAGTTTGACAGAGGGGTCTTTTGCGGTGCAGTCGTTGGTGTACAGGGAGAAGAGCAGTGGGGAGAGCACACATCCCTGCGGGGCGCCAGTACTGATCGTGCGAGTATTGGATGAGAATTTTCCCAGCCTCACTAGCTGCTGCCTCTCTGTCAGGAAGTTGGTGATCCACCGACAGATGGAGGTGGGCACAGAGAGTTGGGTTAATTTGGACAGGAGGAGGTGCGGGATGATGGTGTTGAAGGCTGAGCTGAAGTCCACGAACAGGATCCTCACATAAGTCAGAGGTCAGAGATCCAGAGGACCCAGGACTCCTAGGGAATTCCGTGGCAGAACTTCCACCACTTTCACTGCAATAAGAAGAGCAACTAAATGGATATGATTTGAGAGAATCCAATGAAGGGAGAAATGAGCGTGACGCATAAAATGAAACTTGTCCTCTTTTTCTCATTGTCCTCACATGATTGTCTACCTAAATATGAGGGGGAAGTGGACTTGCACAGAGAACATCTCCAGTGGACCAGACGTGAGACAACATGGGGCTGATTCAAAGTCACCGCAGTGACTCATGGGCCTCGGGACCGTGTGCTTCTGTGGACCGGACTCTTCCTCCTCTCTTGCCCATGGACTGATGCTGCTGTGGAGCAAACCAAGCTACCCCGGGAGATCTCTGGAGATCCCCCAGAATGCTTTGTGTCCTTGATCCACGTGGCCCATGAGAGCCGCCACTGTCCTTCTGGAGAGCGAGACAGTAGCGATAGGTTTTGCCAGAGGATTATTGCTCCTCACTCTGTGGCCTACAGTTGGTCTGGTCTTGGTACCTCTGGAGAGGTTCGAACCCTTTCAAGGAGCTGCCAGGCAAGGGGACGCGGCCCTTGGCGACGGCGACACCTGGAACGCACACCTTATTGAGAAGCACATTAAATGTGATATGTATCATTATATCATATATAGACCCTCTGCAAAGCAATTTTGTTCATTGGTTTCTCTGACACTTTTCTCCAAGGTGACTTAGTGTCACGTTTGTACCCTGAGCTGCTTACACCGATTTACTCATTTATACAGCGGTGTAGCTTTTACTGCACCGGCTCAGGGGTCTACAGCGGGAATGGGGATTCAGACCCAGGACCCCGGAACGAAAGGCAAAGGCTGTAAACAGTATGTGTCTCCCAGCCCAAACATGAGCTTACTTAACAGTACTTGAGAGAGACTTGTGTTTTTCAGCACGAAACCTGTAATCTCTCAGGATTAGCTAATATTGCGCATAAATAAACAGTTTTTACATCTCAGTGAGTCTAATTAACTTCTAAATGGGTAACAAGGCATCGTAATGAAATGATAACAGGTGGTGAACACTGTGGTCTTTGGGATTTCTATGGACTTTTTGCTGTATGTTAATCACGTCACGACTGCTGTTTACCACATGGCGGAAAGTGCCGGACTTGAGGTGATGATCAAAGGAGAGAAGCGCTAACCGGTCCCCTGTGAGCAAGGACACGGACTATTAATCAAGGTGGCAGCCATCAGTGTGCACGGGGCAGCGCAAGTGTGTGTGAGCGTTCGGAGAAATCAAAACAAAATGTAAAACACATCATTAGCGTCCGACGTCGATGGGAAGGCAAGGAGCCCGCGTCCCCGCGAGCGTCCGCCGAGGTAATGACCGTCACATGACCACTTAGGGACGCCACGTGTTGACGAGAACCCTCGCGGCTACGCGTCGAGACGAATCGCCAACGTTATCACAGTCATCCGCACATCTCCGCGCTTTGAGCCTTTTGCGTTTCCTCCCCCCGAATCCTTGGGAAAACGAGGTCCACGCGAGTCCCGCCAACAGGAGCGCAACTTGGCCCGTTCGCCTTGTTTACAGCCTCCCATGTGTGACCGCTGAACCCCCCACCCGCCCACCCAGCGGACCTGTAAAAAGCAAATAGGGGCTTTTAGAGAAATTGCCTGAGCCTCCAAGATTAATAACAGCAGCTCCCTCCACGTTGGAGAAAGTCCCAGAGCCAGAAGGACACGAGAGATGAAAAGTGCCCCGTCCTTAAACCGCACTGATTTAATAGCGAGGCGCCGGGGGAATCGTGCCAGCTCGGTTTAGCTCTAATTAGGCATTCTGGGTAAGCGTTTCGACAACGTGTCACAATGGAACAACCCGCTTCCCCAAGGTCCTCGTGGCAGAGATGACACAGACGTCTAATCCTGCGCAGCAAGGGGAGCCGGGCCGGTCGCCGGGCCTCGCCGCTAGTCCACCGACGACGGCGCGCAAACAGGTATCCGGGCCCCCCTTGCGGCGCTGCGCCGGAACGACGCCTCTCACACCTGGCGGCTAGAATTAACTCCCGGGAGCAGGAACGGGTGACTCCATCTCCGTGCCGCAGGTTTAGCGAAGCCGGGGCAGCAGGCGGCGCTGCGGTTGGAGCCCTCCCCCTGCTACCGAAGGACCCGGTTCCGTTCCACGCTTCTGCCGCCGTGCCCTGGATCAGTTACCCGCTCCGGCTGTACAATGTGCCGATCAGTCCGAGTGCTATGAACGAATGATAATAATAATATTTCCTCCACACGACACTGTGATTCAACAGGATGCGTCTCGCGGCGCTTCAACGGGAACCTGTTCACGTCCTTCGCTCTCGGACGCACCGCACCGCCTCGCCTCGCCTCGCCTCGCCTCGCCTCACTCAGCGCTCACGCGCCAACTTCCGGCGCGAGCCGCCGGGCATCGGCACGTCGCTGCTATGGAAACAGGGCCGTCCCTGCACGTGGCCGCCATAGCAACCCGCGCGCGTCTCCAAAGTGGGTCCTTGGCAACGCAGCCCGGGAACGGCAATGTCCGCTGGCGCGAGCGGTAAACACGGACTGCGGCTCACTTTGTAGCACTTGGGCTTTTTTAGGCGCGCTGACAACTTCATGAGCGTGAGAATGCGAAGTCTGGAGCCCGTGAAGCGCAGAAGAGAGATGAAAACGATCGGCTTCACCATCCAGTCCACCATGAAGAACGCCGTGGTGAGTAGAAAAGCGGACAATGACGCGCGAAAGTGGGCAAACCGACCGAAAACGGGCCGAACCTGACAGAAAAAGTACCGAGAAATGGCCGAAGCTGACCGAAAAGGAGCAGTGAGACAGACAGAGAGGGGAAAAAATGTGAAAATTGCGAAAAGACAAAACGTGACAGAAAATACGTCCTCCAAAGTGACGGAGCAAAGCGGTGAGGAAAAGATGCCGAAATTGAGCGGAAAAGACTGACGAGGAGGGGTGAAAAGCCGCGAGTGACAGAAAAAAGGGACTGGAAAGAGTGACGGTGGCAGAAAAAGGGCGCAAAAGGACCGAAAGTGACCGAAGGAGACGGGACCGCGCTCGCGGGACGAGTTCCAACGGCGTAGCGCCGCGTGTCACGTGATGTAACGGCGGGGGTGGAGCCTATGGAAGTTTTCGGCTCGCATGGGAGGACGGGAGGGGATTGGACTGTGCTGTGCTGTGCTGTGCTGTGCTGGGCTGGGCTGGGCTGGGCTGGGCACGTGCTGTACGGCTCCACTCACCTGCAGCCAGGTGTTGAGCAGTTGAGAATGCGGCCCACACTCGCAGGGACACGGTGACCCTTGACCTTTTGCTCATGTCCTGCTATTTGCCCTGCTGTGTTGCTCTTCCTTCAGGGATGAGCAAGGGATCATGGGGGGGGGGCACAAGGTACTTTGTGGGGTCGCGGTGCTGCGCTTCCTCAAAGCAGGAGGGAATGCGGATAAACGGGAAAATAAAAGAAAAACAGCAGCACGGTGGCACAGCGAGTAGCACTGCTGTCATGGGTTCGATCCCCACTACTGCTGTGTGGAGTTTGCATGTTCTCTTCGGGTGCTCTGGTTTCCTCCCACACTCCAAAGACATGCTGTTCAGGTTCACCCATAGTGCTGAGTGCCACAGAGTGCGTGATTGACAGAGAGTGTGTGTGTGTGTGTGTGTGTGTGTGTGTGTGTGTGTGTGTGTTCCACTGATGTATGGATGAGTGACCCAGTGTAAGTAGTGTATCTAGCAGTGTAAATCACCGCGGTGAGTAAGGTGCGTGGGCTGATAACGCTACATAGAGTTCATTGGAAATCGCTTTGGACAAAGGCATTTGCGAACAGGTTTGTAAAACTACCTTACGGTCAGTGGGCAGCGGGGGGTAGTGGTTCAAGTTGCTGCCCTTGGACTCAGAGGTGGCAGGTTCAGATCCCACAACTTGCTGCTGTCCTCTTGATTGATGATTTTCACCCTGTTTTACATTTGCGCAACTTTCCTCATACATGTCCAGGTGAAGCTCATGTCTTATGTGAGGTGACAGTGTTGCCCCCCTCACCGTGTCTCATTGTCTTGTCCGATGTCAAGGTTATAAAATGTGTAGAGTAACGGGGGGTGACCGATGTGCTCTGATTTTCAGTGGTGCTCTGTGATTGGCTGTAACACTCTGTGATGCACAGTGATGCTCGCCCCGGGACACCCTGACCCAGGCAATTGGAATAATGGTGGGTGAACTCTGCGGTGCCACAGGAGGAGGAGAGACCCCCTTCCTGTGCGCCTCAAATCACCCCCCTCCACCCCCCACCGCTGTATGAGTAGTGTAGGCTCAGTGACTCCCACGGGGGAGGGGGGGCAGGGGGATGCAAATTGCTTGAAATGATTATTCAGCAGCCTGGAAAATTGCCCATTGAGGGAAGAAAGGCGGAGAGAAAGGAGGCATGGAGAAGATCGCCCCCATCCGTCTCGCAGTCAGTCAGTCCGTCCGTTGAACGAGCTCCCTGTCTGGCCGAAGGCATCTCTCAGTTTAAATTTGACTCTGTCTCAGGGAGCGTGTGTGTGTTTGTGTGTGTGTTTGTGTGTGTGTGGGTGTGTCTGCAAGAGAGAACTGGAGAGAATCACCATCCAAACTGCAGAGGAAATGCATAAACGTCACTGCAGGACTTGGCCAAAGTTATCACAAATGTCCTTTAGATGTGTGGGTGGGGGGGCACCATCAGCTTTTATTTATTTATTATGGAACCCCCACCCAGCACCCTTTATTTGGGGAACTAATAGTCTGTCTGCCTGAACTTGTTTGTGTCTATTTGCCTGGCTGTTGGAGGAGGTTAACTTTCCCAAAGTCGGGGTGGGGACACTGCCTTGTGCCCCCCCTCTCTCAGCCTACAGCAGGGAGTGGGACCCCCCCCCCGTCGCCAGCCGTGAACGAAGATAAATCGGGGTAAGCGGATGCCGTCAAGAGTGTGTGCTGCACTGGCTGGGGGGGGGTCAATGATCTGGTGAAGCTCTTTGAAAAAGCAGCATAGTTCTGTCTGCCCTCCTGCGTTTGCCAGCCAGATGGGTACTGGATCAGATCCACTTCCCGGAGTTCTGCTCCGGCCACCGAGTTGTATAATGATGATGGTTTCTTATCCATAGGGCCATTTCTGGCCCTGCAATGTTTGCATGTAAAACACACCAGACACACACACACACACACACACACACACACACACACACACACACACACACACACACACACACACACACTGCATGAGCCAGTTATTAAGCCAATGATGTAACACATAAGGCTGTACTGGAGTTTGATCCCACAACCCTGTGGTGGTCAGGGCTGGACTGTAAGACTGACCTATCTCAGACTTGTAGTGTACATTAGCACCAGCTCACCTGAGTCATGTTCTCTGTGTGTGTGTCTCGCTGGAGCCACATGGCAGAAGCTCAAGAAAAAGTGTTTCACTGCTTTTACTTTGACATGGTGGGCTGTAAATATGAGCTCATCTGTCACACTTTATGTTATGCAATTTCCGTTTATCGTTCTTTGGATCAAACTGCATGCATTATCATTTTTAATAATAGTCACTTAATGCTCTTATACACAGACACACACACACAGAACAAATGTTCCTGCATTTAGCCCATTACCAGGAATGCAGACGATTAAGTTTTGTAAACTGGGGGCTAAAATGCAGGAATATTTGTGTATTTAATTTACAAGTGATTTTTATTACTTTAAATTAAGAGATAAATGATTAAGATACTGTGCCCCTTAAAATGATGCTCACTCTTCGGTTGATGCTGATTGTTGGGATTATGATGTATGTGAGTTGTGCCTGTACAGGAGTATATGCTCGTGTGCAACATGCTGACTTACAGGTGTGTGTTGGGGGCAGGGGGCGGGGGGCAGGAGGCAGGGGGCGCTCTTGGGTGGCGCATTAGGCTGTGTGTTTCAGGGAGGGCACCAGGAGGCTGGTTTCTCCACACTGCCTACTCCTCTCCTGGTGGTTGGGAAGGCGGACATGTGTGGCGGTCATACCGTGCCCATAAGCATGACTATGAGCACAACTGTAGCACTACTACAGGCTTCCCTCCAATGGCGAGTTCCGGAACATATGTATTTTAAAGTGTATTTTTGTAAAAGAAACTCTTAATTACCATTAATTTAAATGGAACATAATAGAAAATTTGCTCTTGAAAAAATGTAATTCAAATCCAAGTGCAGAATATCAGAACTGCTCTGGACCCTTTAAATCCAGACTTATGGCCCACATGTTCAGATGTACTTATTCACAACATGTAAGTGTTTGATATGAGAGCGAAACCCATTTGACCGTAACCATGACAACCATGACCATAATCGTAGCATTGTCGTAACCACGGCCATAAATATGACCGTAATGGAGACCACAGCCTTGAAGATAATATGACCACAACCCACTATATCTGTGATCGTAACCATATCCATAACCTTCTTGACCAGGGCCCGGGGGTTGAGGATCCGGTGAAAACAGCACTTGGACTGCATCGAAAGGCAGCAGTCAGAACCTGAGTGTATCAAACCAGAGTGTCACGGTCACATTCAGGTGCGCTGTCATCTCTGAGAATGCTGTGCCTGAGGGGCTCGGTCACTGAATTCGTAGTGAAGAGACGTCTGTCCCGCATCAGTGGGGCTGCTTTGCTTGCATTTGTCTCAACGCTTAGTTTCTCCGTGTTTGTGCACATAAACACACACAGGACACGGGGTTGGGGTTGCCAGTGGTCTTTTGCCGCACGGGAATACCGGGCCGCAGGGTCACGTTCAGATGTTTGTTGCTCCGTCTTCGGCGTCACGTAGGAGGAGTAAAGTGTGGCTGATTTTCACAGAATGAACAAGGGACACCTCACGTGACACACGTGTGATTTGACCCCCCCATCCAGCATCTCGCACCTATTCCCAAGGTATGGCACCGGCAAAGGTGAGCGAGCGAGGTTCACCTGCGCGCGTGAAGCTCCTTCCCCTCCAGACCGCGTTGACGCAGTTCGCCCTAAAACGCATTTGGTTCCAGTGGTTTTTCGAAATGCGGCTGGTGTCGACTCGCGTTACTTTGCTCTGTTTCTTCTCGGTCGAGTTCTCCTGAGAGCCGCACTGTGCAGCCACACATTGGACTCGCTCTGATGTCCCCGCTTGAGCTCCGCTCTGGTTCAGGGGCGTGACCCCACCACCCTCTGTGGGACCGGCCCCCCATGCGCAGTGCGTGTGCTCGCTTCTGTTGAACCGTATTGCACTACCTGTCAGGTGCTGCCAAGCCTCATGACCACGAGTAGTACACACACACAACACACACTGGTGACACCATCGTGCTGCACGAGTGAGTCACACACTCCGCCTGTGTGCACGCCAAGGCCTGCGCCATTTGTGCCGCACCACGCGTGACCGGTGTTTTGTTTTTCGACATGGGCAAGTAATGCCGCACCACGACGTCCCCGGTTTAATATTTCTCCCAGTTGGACAGTTTGTGCGAACGCGGTGATGAGATATTTTCTATTTTCTATTTTCATGCACAGATCTATTATATTAATGACGCTTAATTGCGTGCGATTGCTTCCCCTGTGTGTCATTGCCTGTAATGGGCTTGACGGGTATGTGTTTAATTCGCATCCCCGGGCTTGTTGGTGTAAACACACAGTTCATTTGTCACAGGGATTTTGTACCATTGTTTTAGCGGCACTGCGACCGATGGTAACACTGCTGGCAGCGGGAGAAAGCGACATTCTGGTGTTACCACTCGCAGGCCTCAAAACCACAACTCTTACTGCGCTCGTGGATGCCAGGCAGCGATGCGGAGGAGGACAGGTCCGTACGGTGGGTCCCGAACCCACCCTGCATTGTGTGGACTGAACTAGCGGTGCCGTGCTGCCGCTCTGGACCGCGCTGCTGCTGGAGCAGGTCGGGATCCCTCGCGTGCTCAATTTTTAATAAACCCATTACTTTGTGGCAGCGTAAGGCGGGGGTTATTTGCTTGCTTGTTTGTTTGTTTGTTCTAAGCTCAGGTCCCGCTGGTTGCGGTGGAATTTCTCTCCCTGATACGGTGCCACGAGGCTGTGATTTATGGCCGGGGGGCCGGTGGGCCGGGTGCCCTAATGGGAAAGGCCCGGCGCTGCAGTTTTTTCACACTCTGAAGTATTTGTGGCTGGAGGAGCTGAATCGATGGCGGGCTGCGGCCCCTTTGATTCGACGCCAGTGAGAAAGCGGTGATTTCTGTGTTCTGGCTGCGAGGTCACGGCCTCTCGCCGCAACAGAGGAGGAGACGAGCGCGGACGGGTGGGCGAGAGCCCGGTGCCGAGCTTTGGGATCTCAGGTATTGGAGGGAATGAAAGACGAGCGGAAGCAAAGCGTTTGCTTGTTTGCCGGAGACGGAGCCGTTTCCTCGCCGCGTGATGCCGGAAGCCAAGGGCCCCAAATGAGGCAGCTGCTCACGAGGGACATGTGAGCCGCTCTTTTGTTGTTTTTGGCACCGGCAGCAGCGGGACGCCCACGCCAGTGTGCGATGCGCTAAACGATGAACCACCGCTGTTGTCCTCACGTGTTTCCCTCCTGTTTCTGCCCCACGAGCTCCATGTGATCCGCACCTCGCCGTGATCAAGCCAGTGTTACCTGTGTCTCCTCGCCGGTACACGCGTGGCATCGTCACGGACGTGTGATGAAAAGCACACGGAGCCCCCGTTCGCTCAACGAGGCCCCGGATTCGACCTCCTGGGGCCCCAGGCTCATTGCTGTCAGTTCATGTGTTAAGTTGACTGTTGGTGAGACGCCATATTGCAGGGGTACGGAGCTCATTCCCCGCCGCCGTCAGCTCTGGGTGTCCAGGGGACTGCGGAGAGGAAGCTGGCGCCGGCAGCACTTTCTCAGGGCCTCTTCGTTGTGCTTCCCTCTATCATCATTATTCTCGTAAGCAGCTCTGTCTCGGTCTCTCCTCGTCTCTCCTCGTCGTCTCAGACTCCGACACCGTGTGATAAATAAACACATCTCCGGGGACGCCGGGGAACTGGGCTGTGACCTGCCGCTGTCACACAGCGCACACCGGGGTCATATCCGCAGCCCCATCCGATCTGTCATCCCACAGGGCGGCTGACAGCTGCGGAACGCCTAGAGTGATGACTGTCAGTGTCCTTACACCGTGTGGTGTGTCCCACTGTCCCCAAGCATCATTGTCCACAAATGCCACTGTCCCCAAGCGTCACTGCCCTTATTTCAAGAGCACGCGCGCGCACACACACGCACGCATACACACTTCTCTTTCGTGGTTTCTATCGCTCTCCTCGCCACCGCACTCTTTGGACACAGTTAATCAGCTGTTCCTCTTGCACATGAAACAGGCCTTTAAAAGATTAATAGAAAGTTTGGCCTGTGAAGCCTGTGATTGCTGCAATCAGCGTGACCTTTCCGTGCGCCGCGAAGGCCGTGTGCCGCTGAGGAAGGCGCGCCCCCCCCCCAGCGATCAGTAGCACTGTTATGACCACTGTGTTTGTCTCTGCTGTGTCCAATGACTGAGTCGGCCCAGCGCTGCTCACGTCTTGCTCGTTTCCGGTGGACGTCGTGGTCGTTTCCACGGTTCCCGAGCGCGTGGTCGTGTTCGGTGCCATCGTCACCATTTCGCCCCCAGCTGTCTCCTCAAACTGGGCGAAGCCAATGACGTGAACGTTGAGGACACACACTGGTGGGGAGCGTTCCGGTAACACTCTGGCCCCACCTCCTACTGCGTCACTAGTACAGTAGCTGCAGTTCTTATGCGGTGCGTGTGGAGCGAACGCTGTCGGGTCGACGTGTCACGTGGAACAAAACACGTGTAACAGAGAAGCAGCAAGGATGAAGGGTTGAGGTTTCGCTGTCAGGCGGCTGAAGGTGGCGGTTTGTTTACACTGGCTACCAAGCAGCGGAGCAGAAGATCGACAAGTGGAAAGTGCTCAGCCTGTGGGTGGCGCTCTCACTAGGTGGTGGTTCAGCGATCACCAGCGGCGTTTGCCGTGAACACCAGCGAGAGCGTGGGGCTGACTACGAGCGCTGATCCTTTAAGTGCATCCCCTCTCTTTCCCCGAGGAGCCCGGTTGGCATCGTGACAACAGTATCGCCATGGCAACAGTGCAGCGACATTCACTGACCGGGTGATGCCCGGCACGGTTGCGCGCAGCTCCAGCCTGGGCTCCCGTCCCCAAGGTTTATCGGCACTCGTCATGGCGACATACGGGAACCAGGGATGTAATAATAATACTGAGTGTTTCTGTCTGCTTGGCGGGGAGGGGGGCTTGATGGACAGGTGTCCCCATGACTCGTCCTTCCTGTGTCCTTCGCCGTCACACGGGGTGGTTCTCACACTTGTCCACGCATCGCTCCACAGGGGCCGCTGCCTCCGGTATTGAGTGATGGTGACACCGTGTTTGTCCCGCACATCGATTATCTCTCCACTGCTCCACCGCGCTGATGTGCTGCGTCCGCATCCTCCCCACCACACCACACCCCACCTCACCCCACCCCCCCGTCATATCGCAGTGCAGTCTGTCCGCCTCAGTGTGCGTGCGCGTGTCTGTGTTTATTTTCCTCGGGTTTTTGTCCTGTCCGCGTGTGGAGTGACCCTCGAGCGTTTCAGGTGGCCGGAGCGAAGTGTGTCCAACAGAGGTGTGTATGTGTAAGTGAAGGACGCATTTCCCAATTTCAGGACAAAGGACATCCTTCCAGCCCTAATCCATGGAATTATCTCCCTGGGACGCCACCGTGGTTTGCCTGCTTCACATATTATTCACATCTACTGGGAGGGGCCGTTGAGGTGGGGGGGTTTGGGGCTAGAGAGTCTTCCTCCTGGGTCAGGTGTGTGTCCTGCTGCGAGGCTCCGTGTCTCTCGGTGGGACTTGATTCTTCTCCCAGCCGCGCCTTGCTCTATTTGACCTCAGCACACACAGGGGTCCACACACGCGAACGCGCCTGAACGAATGTTTCGTGTGGTTCTTTGCCCGTGATGCAAACGGACCCCCGCTGGCAGCGTGCGTGATCCCCGCGCTCGCGGAGCCGTCTCTCCGAACGGGCAAAAGAAAAAAAACCCAGTGTTTGGGTCGGGGACCTCTGCTTACTGCCACTGTACTCCCCCACTGCACAGCTTCGGCATTCACACACCCACACACACATTCACTCCCATTTAACCAGGGCATTAGTTAATTTGTTGTTAACTGTCACTGAAGCAACAACTTCCTGATCAATGAGTTCTGGGCTCACATGACATGTTTCAACTGCAGTGTATGTGTGAGTGTGTGTGTGTGTGTGTGTGTGTGAGCGTGTGTGCGTGTGTGAGCGTGTGCGTGTGTGAGCGTGTGCGTGTGCGAGCGTGTGCGTGTGCGTGTGCGTGTGTGTGTGTGTGCGTGTGTGTGTGTACTTCTGTTTCCAGCATTCTAATCAGTTAACAAATGGAGTGCAAGTTAATATCCCCCTTTAGTTGTTTGCAGTGATTCATTCTGAGTGATCACAGCGGCAGATTTGAGACATGAATCATGGGATGGGACTCAGTAGGGGGTGGGGTGGGCAAGGAGCAGGTGGGGAGAGGGACAGTGATGGGGACAGGGACAGAGCAGACCCCAAGCTAAGGGAAATCATCCAGGGACTCTGACAACACTACTCTGTTACTGTTGTTCAGACACTGGATCATGATGATGATGATGATGATGATGATTATTATTATTAAAACAAGCACATTAACAGGCCTGTGTTTGACGTTGTTCCTTTCTGCACTTCTGCACTTCTTTACTGAGTGTCTGCGTAGCATTTCCTGCAATCTCTTGTGCACCACGGTAAGGAGCTCATGCTGATGGCTTCTCTGTAAATGTTACATGTTTCTTCTGTTCAGTAATGTTCATAACTATTTGTTTCATGTGTGCAGCTATTCTTGTGATGTACACTGGTTTGTACCGTGGTACGTGACACATGGAGCGAACTCTGGAATAGGGTCTGTATCCAGATCCCTCCTTCTGCTGATGTGATGAACTCTGTTGTTGTGTGTGTTGCTTTGGAGAAAAGTGTCACCAGTGTGCACACGAACACGCGAACATGCGAACACGCGAACACGTGTCAGTGTAAAGCTCTTGAGCAAGGACACGCACATGCTGCCTTGGCTTGGCATGTTTCACAGCGCGATTCGGGCTCTCGACCCGCGCCGGAGAACAGCATGCGGCGCGTTTCCCAAGAGTGCCGCTGATTGGCCTTGATTGGCGCAGAGCTCCGGCACGTCGGTGCTTCGGCAGGGCTGCCGCCGTGTGCCGTGCGACCGTCAATGAGCCCAATCACGGGAGCATTCTTCTCCAGACACGGGTTCGAGGTGCACGGCTCCAGGAGTGAGGCGTTGGGCTTCCGGAGCTTTCTTCAGCACGCAACACGTTCGGGGAGAGCGGCTGGAGACGGCGCGACCCCCGCCGAAGGATTTCTCCCCCACAAGGGCCCTGTAAATAAAGGGAGCTAATTTGGTTGCCGGCGGCGCCGATGCGCAGCCTGACCTTATCAGAGGCCTCGTCTGTCTCCGACGCTCCGTGACTCACCGCTGCCGCTGACGAGGAGGAGGAGGAGAGGAGTGGGACAGGGGCCCCTCCGCCGATGCGCTGAGCAGGTGATGCAATGCGGGCCAGCGGCGTGCGCGCACACGCTCCCGGCAAACGGCGCTAAATGAAATTTAAAAAAGTGCCGGGGGGGGGGCAAGGGAAAATAAATGGAAATGCAGCCTTGAGCCGAGCTGACAGCGAACCGACGGCCCCTCACCGGGCATCCATCAGCGCAGCTCCTTTCCCGGGTCTTTCTGGGCGTCTGCGGAGCGCAGGGTACGTGTGTGTTGATGGATCACCTACACGCCGCGGTCGGCGCCGTCGCTATGGCGCCGTCGCTGGGGCCACCTCGCCCTCGGAATTGATGAGTCTCCGCGATCGTCTCTCTCCTGGCCCCCCGCGGATGCGGCGTGTGAGCGCGCCCCACCGCTGTGGCGGGAGCAGGTCGCCTGTTCTGGACCACAGAAGGGAGTAAGAGGCATCCCATCCAGAGAGCGCGGGCAGGAGGGGACGGTGCGAGCGACAGCGCTAAGCTCCCGTTCCGAAGGTCAGGGAGGGTCGGGGAGGGGCCGAGGCACCGCGTCCGCCGAAGGAGCAGAGAAGCCCGGCCTGAGGCTCGGTGTGTCCTCAGCGACCTGTGGCCCCACACTGTCCACTAGATGGAGCCACTCTGGCCCTGCTCCCCGAGGGTGTCACCCTTTGCGTGGCCCCCCCTGCAGTCTGGGCTCAGACTGAAACAAGGTTATAGGATCTCGACCGCTGCCTGCACTACAAACTGCACCTCGCCTTTTATTTTCTGTTGATTACAAGGCGATTTGTGTGTTTTGTCTCTTTACTCATTCGGGAAACGAGCCAATGAGAAAGAAGCACTTTCCTGCGGTTTAATTATAGCCGTGACCTTCCGCTGTGCTGGCTGCTCTGCAGGGCGGTAATACCGTGCTTTCCCACAGTACGCCAGCAAAGGCACCGAGCCCAATGCGCGCGCACACACACACACACACACACACACACACACACACACACACACACACACACACACACTCGGTCCTCCTATGCGGTTAAGTTCATTTAAAAACTGGAGCTGTGTGCCGGTGTGAAACCTGTCAGCAGCGTTACTAAAATTACATGCTGAGTGTTACGCTTCTGTGGAACGCGACTTCGAGCTCATGCCGGCTTTTGAGCCCTTTCCCGGACGTTCCGGCACTCTCTGAATGACGCCGAGGTGCCGGCACCTCCCGGGGCTCCCTGTTGACAGCCTTTCGGAGAGGCGGTGTGCTCTGGTTTCTGCACACTGCTCCAGGTTCGCTGCACGTTGCCGTCGTACTGTGAGGAAGGTCGTTCAGCCGTTTCCCGTGTAGCTCTGAGATCCGAACCCAGAGGAGTTTCCGTTTGGTCGGAAGGAGCGCTGCCCACACGTGAGGGTATGAGCAACAGACCTTGGTTCGGTGCCCCTGCGGTCAGTCCAGCTCCACTACCGATGAACGTGACCGTGGTCGTATGGGAGCCCATCCCACGGTCAGGGCAGAAGAACAGCAGCTCAGGTGTGTGATGCTGCGTCTCGATGGACGATAATTTGAAGATTAATAACCGGGAAGCCTCGCAGCCGCCGGCGGGCCGGAGCGGTCCAGATGGCTATCGCCGTGCCGACGACGGGCCTGCCTGGCCACGCTCCAGCCTGATTTATGGCGCCGACTTTCCAGAGACTCAAGCTTCTTCCTGCTTCCGTTCTGTTTTCTGTGCTCTGATGCCGTCGGCCTGGATTGTCGCCGAAAGGCAGACGGTAGAGGCGCTTCATGGAGACGCCTTGTTTCCTACCGGCGCATTCGTCATCTGCGCTTGAAAAGTCTAACGTGCAAGTTGTGCACTCTGTGTGTTTGTGTGTATCCCCAGTAAAGGCCTCGCTCTTCTCCCTGCTGCAGGTTGTCGGGCCGCCGCTGGCGGGGGCCTTCCGGGAGAGACCGGCGAAACCCACAGCTTTCCGCAAGTTCTACGAGCGCGGAGATTTTCCCATCGCCCTGGAGCACGATGGCAAGGGCAACCGCATCGCCTGGAAGGTAGGGCACCGCAGGCCCACAGTGCGATGGGAAGCCTGGTCGGGGTCGCATCAGAGGCCCCGCTGGGTGCCGCAGCGCACCGCCGAGTGCCAGATGCATGGCTTTAACGAGTGGAAACGCGCAGAGACCGGGAGCGTCTCGTGTGTTTGTGGGGTCCGGACCGCCAGGGAGACGGTCCTGTTCGCTCATCGATTCCTGTGCTTGTCACTGCTTCCTAACGTTGTACTTGTGTCAGTATAAGAATTAATAACGGAGGAGCTCTGTGTGTGTGTGTGTGTGTGTGTGTGTGTGTGTGTGTGTGTGTGTGTGTAAGCAGCCATCCCAGGGCTTTACATTTATTTACTCTTCTGACACTTTTCTCCAAAGTGACTTATGATTGTTTACCCATTTATACAGCTGGGTAATTTTAGCCACTGCAGTTGGAGGTGGGATTTAAACCTGTGACCTTTGGGTCAGTCTAACCATGAAGCTACCAGCTGTCTGGGTTAGCAGCTCACTTTCCCTCCCTCACTTACACAAAACTTGACCTTCTGGTCTCACCTCCTCACCTGTAGGGAGCAGCAAGAGATGTGTGTGTGTGTGTGTGAGCTTCTGTTCTCCTCACTTGGCCTTTTTAGTGCGACCCCCTCCAGCTGCGGTGTGTCTGCCCCCCCCCCCCCCACTCCCCCGTCCCTTTCCCCTGTGCTCCAGAAAAACATCAATGCAAACCGTGTTCCTGCCAAACGCCACTCAGGGACAATCAATTAATGTGATCAAGCGCCGTAGGAAATGGAGAAGAGTGTAAGTGTGTGGAGAGTGTAAGTGCTCCCTGGGGACAGATACCATCTCCTCAAAGTGATTGAACTACACTGCGGGACGGGCAACAGAGCGGGGGTGCTCCGTGGTACGCAGTATAGTACACAGTATAGTACACAGCACAGTGCAGGCGGGGGGGCGTTGGGGCAGAGCTCTTGACTGGTGTCTCAAGGAGATCTGTGATGTGAATACGATGTTGGGGGGATCGGGGTCTGGGGCAGCCCAACAACAGGCGGTGTGTGAGCTCTGCGGCCCCCCAGTGCAGCTGGAGCTCCAGGCAGATGGGGCCCCACACAAGTGGGCATTCTTCTCTATGGGGGGGCTGGGACAGGAATGGAGGCGTGAAAGAGAGTGGGCAGTGGAGGGTGTTGGCCACAGGGACACACGGACACACACACACACGCCCTGGTGCTGAATGCATCCTGGCACTGCCCCCCCCCCACCCCACATGCCACCTCACAGAGATATTTATTGATCGGCCAGCAGGCGCCGACTCCAAATGGAACCTTTAATTAACTAAATGGACCGGCTGCAGCTGGGTGCTCGACCCCCTCCGGTGAGGGCCCCACACTGGGGGGTACAGGTGTGTGGGTGTGCGTCTGCACACGCAGGTGGGGGAGGCAGGCCTCCTTTTCCTCATTTATCCCGTTTCGGGTCTCTCTTGCTCATCTCTCTTCAGTCCTCTCGCTCGTCTCCTCCTCCTTAGTGCCCCCCCCCGGCTCCCCACCCCCCAGCGATGGGTGTCCATCCCATCCACTCATCCTCCCTGTCGAAGGTTAATTGGTTTGGAAATGATTCGATTCATTCTGGACACTAATGCTGTTATCGTGCTTTCCTTATAAAAAAAGAAGAAAAAGTGCCCCCCCACACACACACCCCCCCCGCACCACACGCACTTAAGCCTAATTTAGAATAAAAAGAAAAAGAAATCCAATTTAATCTGCTCTCACCCTTTCCCGACTCTGCAGCCCTGCTCTGTCCCCACAAGTCTTTGCTTTAAATTATGGCACAATTTCATTACCTTGAAAGCTTTTTTCCGCCCCCCCAGTCTGCAGCCCCCCCACCAACCCCCCGTGCTCTTGAATGGATAGGCGCCCTAATGCCTTTCTTGTAACCTCAAGGTCGGCCCATTTGGGTCTGCAGAAGCGCTCGAGGGTCCCGCTGATTAATGCCGTCGACAAAGTGCCTGGAATTATGGGCCTGTTGACGACTCTCAGAGACAGAGGTGTCCCTCCAGCGCCTGCTTGTGTACCAGAGCTGAATCCCCGACTCCCTGAGTCTTCAAGTCACCAAGTCCCAAAGTCCCCAAGTCGCTAAGTCACCAAGTCGCCAAATCCCTGAGTCACCGAGACCCTGAGTCCCGGATCCCCAAGTCAGCGAGTCCCCAAGATCCCTGAGTCACCGGACCCCCTCCGTGTCTCACCCAGGTCCCCTGCCCCCTTTAGTGCATTTTCACTCCTCGGTCACTTGCAGTTCATAACTGAGAAAACACGGGAGGTCCTTGTGTGCAAACAGCCCAACACGCTCACAGTCTTGGGTTCGATGGTCTAATATGAGTAATAGTCCAAGTAAGGAGCAGGACATTGCTTGGTTGCCTTTGAGATGTGGACAAGGAGGCGGGTGTCCCCTCTTATCACTGGCACAGTGCGTCCCACACGGGGAACGGCTGCGGCCCGCGGCGGGGGGTTGGGGGGTGACGGATATGGTTCCCCTTCCTTTTTGTGGGACTCGTCACCGTATCGACTGGAGATGAACCAGGGCTTTTGCTGGAGATGGTATCAGTTCGCTGCTCCGTGTTCTGCCTTCCTCGCGCGCCGATCAATGGCCCATGGGTTCTCCGGGACCTTCTCGCACCCGCTCACTCGGGCTTTGTGCCTGGTGCCGAGGCTCATTTATGCTTCGCTTCCTGCTGTGGAGCCTCGCACACTTGGAACAAACAATGATGTAAGAAACACACATCTGTGCACCTCCGTGCCCTGGCGGCGTTGCGTCGCCCAGAATGGGTACGAATGGCACGGCGCAGCGGGGCCACGGCGTCGACTTTCTCCGCTCGCTCGGCGACGCACAAACGAAAGAAAAGCCCTAGTTCGGTGAGCACTTTGCAAATGGGCGCGAGACCGACACCCTGCAATTCTGTGGTGCGGCGAAAAGACAGTAATTCGCAGCAGTGGCGGCAGTGCGATGACAAGGCGCGCGGCACACGGCGAGGCAGAGGAACGTGCCGTCCTGCTGCCGATGGGCCCTGTTAGTCCCGTTGGGGACGTCACGAGTCCTGTCCGCTGGTTTAGAGCTTGGGTTCAGCCGGAGCAGCGCGAGCAGGAGCGGCGCTCGACAGCTCTAATGGAAGGGCAGGGACGAATGAAAGGATGCGGCTTGTTGCTCCGCGATCGGATCGGCGCCCCCACGGCAGCACCGCAGCACCGCAGCACCGGAGCGGAGTGCCGCCGCACCCAAGGCCATTATGCGGATTGAGATGGCATTTAAATGGATTCAGTTATCTGTCTGTGGAGGTTCGGGGAGCCGTGCAAAGCCCCGGGGGGCCCTCAGGAGGGACGCTGTGCCTCTGCAGCATCAGCGACACACACAGACGCTCACATGCGCGCACACACACACACACACACACACACATACGTGTACAACTCATTCAGGGGACTGAATATGTGGCTGTGACTGAGTGTACATCACTGACTGGTGTGTTTACATGTGTGCAACTTACTCAAGGGACTGTGTGTGTGTGTGTGTGAGAATGACTCAAAGGACTACATATGTGGGTGTGTGCCAATAAGGACATGTGCCACAGACACAGGGGATGTGTGTGTGTTACACTCGAGGTCTGTTGCTCAATCTCTTCACCATCTGTGTCGGAGCTGTGCTCCTACTGGAGTCCGGTACCTTCCCATGCGCACTCTCTCCACACACACACACACACACACACACACACACACACACAGTCCCTTGAGTAAGCTGAGGGGCCTAAGGTGCCATGTCGAGGGACTGTGTCCTCGGCCCGTCCTCAGCGTGCTGCTGTCTCCTGCAGAGCAGTAGGGAATTGGACACACCTCATGACACACACTGATCCGGTCAGCAGAGGCCCTACATAGATTCTGTTTTGCCTGTAGCTGCTTAAGCCCCGGCCCCAACCTCAACCCCACCCCCAGTCCCAGCCTACCCGAGCCCCACCCTCACCGGGGACGTAGTTTTTCCCTCGTTGTCACTGTAATCTGAGTAGGTGTGAGACGCGGGATGGACACGTTCTGCCAGTTAAGGCCGGTCTTGCTTCATCACGCAGCCGCCACCGATGGTTGTCACAGCGTCCTTGTGCACCCAGAGCAGCCCAGAGCAAAAGCGCTGATGTGACACATTCTTTGAGCTCCGAACTCAAAGGTCATCAGTTTCCTCACACCACCGGCTCGCACCCTGCCAGCACCGGCACTGCAGCAGAGAACGACTCGCCGCGCCTTCGGTCTGCACAGCAAGGCCGCCTCACCTGCTTTGCTGCGAGAGGAGCTTGGCCGTTTTGGTAACGGCGCGTTTGGCCGGTCGGCGCGGCCGCGCGGCGGGTGGCGCTGGTGCCCCAGCTCCTGAGCTGTGCGTTGAACACGGCTTCATATCCAGCTATGTTGGGTTTGCACATTTTGCCTGTGTTTCTGTGGGTTTCCTCCACCTGCTCTGGTTTCCTCCCACACTGCAAGGACACCTTTGAGGCACATTGGTGACTCTGAATCGCCGGCATTGTGTGTGTGCGCAGCTGTGTTTGTTGCATTGCTCTCTTGTGTAGATGGGTAGATAATTGAAGAGCGAGGAGCTCTAAGTCACTGTAGGTCACCTTGGACAAAGCTGTCGGCTACATGCAAATTAATAACAATCATGAGAATTAAACTCAGCTGCATGTTTAACTTTTCCTCTCAACGTGTTCTGGGTGTCAGGTCAAAAAGTGAACCTCTGGCCAGATGTGCTGTGCAAACACTTTGAACTGGACGCTCTATGTTCTAAGGAGAGAGAAACTGTGGAGCAGAGACACGGAACCACGAGGAGCAGCGGCGCTCATCTCCCCAAGGCCTTCTCTGGTAGTTCTCAGCACCGTGAGGACCACTGGAGGTGTACCCACAGCATCTCCCCAGCCCCACCCACCCCCCACCTCTCCGTGTGTCCAGAGCGCCCCCTCGGCTCAGCCACACCCCGCAGTTTCCCTCGTGCACTTTTCCACTCTCGTCTGCTTCTCTTCTAATCTTTGGGCAGGAAAGATGAAACGGCACATTTCTTCGCAGCGCCAATTCCGTCTATATATATATATATATATATATATATATCACATTACATGATCCTATACATTATGAATTAATTGGACAGCCTCACACTTCCCCCTTTTATTTTTCAGATTAGCCTCCGTCAAAGATATAAATTCGACGCCTTTGATGATGTGACGACGTTCGGCTTCCCGCTCACGTTTTACTATTTCTTTATCGGCAATGCATCAGAGCACTGGATGCACCGATTCCTCACTCTTTTATTTTTAATCAGATGGGGGAAAATTCCCATAAAGCTCTAATTTCCTTGATTAAATTACCCGCTTGCCCCACGCACACCGGCACACGCTCTGTCACATGTACAGAATGGCCCCCATTTAGGGGCTCCTAATGACCGTCTTCGATGGCTCTTTTTCACCGCCCTTATTTATGACACCGTTCATTTCAATCTGTCAGTCTGCAGAAGTCGCTCAGGAAATGGCCCTGCCAGCCCCCCCACCCCAACCCCGACCCTCTGTCCTTCTTGGCCTCTTTTTCCGAAGATGATTTAGCTCATTGGCAGCGTTTCCATGCAGCAGGCAGTGGGCTGCGCCGCGTAGCCCTGTCACGGCTGACGGAGGGCCGGGGGCCGAGAGCCGGGGGGGTTGGGGGGCCGGGGGGCCGGGAGGCCGGGAGGCGGCTCGGCCCACATCCGTCACCCGGAGCGAGCTTTCTAATAACTCTAATGGTTGCTGCGATGGATTAGTGCCCGGCTGTCAGGGGAACATAGTGCAGCATTTAAATGTAACAAAGGGCCCGGTTTGGCCCTTTTTCCGTAAACTCGTCCGATTGTCCCGCAGAGCCTTGTGGGGGGCGTTCGCCACCGGCCCGTTTGTATCACCAGCGCTTCATTCGGTGAAAGGCTCCCGTGCAGCCCCTGCGCTTGGCCCTTTTGATCACCGATGCCGAGAGCATCACGACAGAAGCTCCAAGATGCACTTTGGCTGAGAGCATCGCATGACCGCAAACGGTCGAAGTTTGTTCTTCTACCAAATCTATTGTCCTGTTCAAGGTGCTCACATTTGAACATGTGGATGAGATGTCCCTCCCCTACTGGACTGTGGCTCCAAGGTGGCAATGAGATGTATCTGTTCCTCCTCCATGCCTTCCTGGCTACGACACTTTTCTCGCTATGGTGCTCCCCAAGCAAACAACTGTTTGTCCTCGTCAACTCGAGGGTCCCCAGGCACCTGCCCCCTGTCCTTTGGGCCCAGTGCCTCAGCACCACCACCCAGATTGCACACCCCAGAGCTCCTGCTCTCACAGGTCACAAGTGACTCATTGCTGTTAATTGCCATTGAGTTGATGTCAACTTGGTGACCACAATTTCTTCAGAAAGATCTTGTGTCCCTTGTGCTGAAAGGGCTGTGTCCACTCGCACTGTGGTCGAGTCCGTCCATCTGGTAGCTGCTCGTCTTCCGACTTTTCCCATCACCACCATCTTTGAGAGAATCCAACATTCTCATGGTGTCGCCAGAGTATGAAAACCTGAGTCCCACCATCGGTGCTTCCAGTGAGTTCTACTTTGATTGGATCCAGCATCCATCTGTTTTTTTTCCTGCCTGTCCGTAGTCTCCCCCAGGACCATAATCTAAAGGAGTCCGTGTTTCTCCTGTCCTGCTTCTTCAAAGTCCAGCTTTCACATCCATATCGAGCTGCAAGAACGGACATTACTTGACCAGTTATAGTCTTCATTATTGTCGCCACGTTTGAGCATCTTTTCCAGATCTTTCATCGCAGCCCTGCCAAGTGCTCCTCTCCGGTATTTCTCTTCACTGTCGGATCCCACGTTGATCGTTATTCATCCAAAGAGACAACAGATGTCAACAACTTCTATGTCTTCACCCTCAGCACTCAGGTTTGCTGCTCTTCCAGTTCACACGACTTTAGTTTTCGTCCTGAACACGAGGAAGCGGACGGACATCGAGATCTTCCAGGTGTGTTCCTCACAAGGCACAGAATCTGGGACACATTTGCTGCCATCATTGGGCACTTAAATAAGAGCTGAGTGTTGTTTCCTGAACGTGCTCTTTGTCCACCCCTCCTGAGCGCTGCTGCATGCTGTACGCTTAAAGCTCGCACCCGGATCTGCTTGATGGAAGGGAGTAATTAAAGTGGCAGCGAGCTACCGAGTTTGTCTCCAGTGCACGTCCTCCCCTAGTGCAAATGAGGGCCGCGCTCTGAATGGCGGGAGGGCGAGGCTAAACGGAGAGCCGGGATGAGGGAAGGGAGACACATCCGTGCTCATTTAGAGGAGCGACTTACTCTGAGCACAAAGAAAAGTGGCCAGATGTACTGCTGAGTGGGAGCGATGAGCCCAGAGCCCAGAGCCCAGCTGCCTCTCTTCCTGGAGGAAGGGCCCCTTTCAGAGGGCCAGCGCTCCCACAACCAGGTGTCTGGCACTTGGTGCGACAGCCTGGAGTGAAGTGAGATTTGAGCAAGTGCTGCATTTCTGCTGAAGCACTTTTCTTCTACCGTCAATGAAGGAAGAGCGAGGAGAGCTTCTGTTTTTATCGCTCGTGAATGATGAGTCTGTCATTTTTCAGCGAGATTATATTTAGATTGCGCTGCGTTTAATTGGAGAACTGAATGAAACGGAAACGTTTGCATTGTGCTTTACACAATAAGCTTAACATTAAAGACATTGTTTAAATACAGGAGGCAGTTGCTTTGAAAGCGAAACCTTGCGGATGCTGAAGAAATGAGCTTTGAGCAGGAGGTGGAAAGATGAGCGTCGGAGCTCTTTCTCTGTGCTCCTCTGCAATTACATGCCGTTTTTAACAGGTGTAGGTGTGCATTAGAGAGCTGGTCCCAGCGAGACGAGTGAGAGGGCACACACTGACTCACACACTGACTCATTGTGTCACAGTGCCCCCCCTTGCTCCTGACACCCCCACTCAAAATCCTGTACCACCTGTGCGGTATGCAAGTCATTTCTCGCCAGGATGGTGTACCTGTGTAGTAGGTGTGGTCCTCAGTGATGCTCCACAGTGATGCTGTGTATGGTCCTCAGTGACTGGCTACTCCAAACTACAATGAGTAAATCCCTTGACCTCTTGATACCAAGAGCAACAAGATATCGACAGGCCTGGTGAGGAGGTGAGGGTGGGCGGAGACTTGTGGGGAGAGGAGGAGACAAAAGCCCCCCCGCCACACCCAATTAACATGGTGAGTGTGTAGAGGCCACAGATTGGCAGGATCAATAAGTGGAGGCAATGAAGTAGCGCATCGATTACACTGATGAGAGAACATTTACAGGTTATGGGTTTAATCTGGCTAATGAGCACAACTCTCGTCCTGGCCGAGAGGAGGAATCTCTTTGTGCACCACGTGTCGCACAGGAGCACGCACAGAGGCTGCTCCTGATGAGGGGGCGGGGCCAAATACACTGCATTATTAACCCCGCCTCTGCGTTCGTCTGCTGGGTATCGGAGTTAAAAGTGTAGGCCCACCGGCCGAGGTCGCGCCAATATCCAGTACGAGACCTGGCATCAGTCATCACTGATGCTGCCCTTGCAGTCTCTCTCTGTTTGTCTCTGCCCCCCCCATCCCCCCACCCCCCAGTGACACTAAAGGTTGTTACTGCGGCGGATTCTCTCCTTCCAGCCCACAGTGAGCCCCCCGTACTGAACTGGGACCGCTGCGCAGGTTACTGCGTGCCACAGGAGATTCATGGCACAGCATCCGCTCCCTGCTGCCCCCCCTCCCATCCCCACACACACACCCACCTGCACCCCCACAGCTCTAAACGTGCTGACCTTGCAGTTTGTCCCGCTGCTCAAACCTGCTTCGGTGCCCCCCGTTCTTCTGAAACGACGCAATCTGCTCCGCTACATTTACACGAATGCCAATTACGCGTGGGGCTTATCGATGGGATCCAGGCGTCACTGGCGGGGGGGCGATCTCCAGCTGCACGGGCGAGGCTTCCGCCAGGAGCGTGGTGTGTGTCCATCTCCAGGGGGTGGAGGGGCTGGGGGGGAACGGGGTACTCATGGGAATGTGAATGTAAATGTCCACCTGAACTCATCTCCATGTTTCAGCCTAGAAGGGATGGGACAGGTGTGTCTTGACAGCTCCCCCTCCCTCACACACACACACACACACAAATCACCCTCTTCCTGTTTGACACAAGCACGGAGACGTCTCGGAAGATGCGGAGGTCGAGCCGAAAGCTCCCGTCTCCACGTGGGACGCTCCTCCCGGGAGCCCCCACCCCCACGCCGCCGCCCAAGGACGAGCGCACCCAAATCGGAGGGCGCCATTCATCACTTCGCCTACAATTACCGGAGACGTTCCATTGTCAAAAAATTCATAGCAATCCTTCTCGCCCCCCCATCCCCCACCCACCCCCACACCGTGTTCGGCAGGGCTGCTCACCGTGGGATGAGCGATGTCAGGTGATCTTCTGCAGCGCCCCGTGCCTGCGCTCTATTGCAGGTCAGAGTCCCATTAGCCCCGGCCCATCTCCCCGATTACAGCGCCGGCGCAGCTCTGTATTATAGCTCGTGGTGGGGGTGGGGGGGGGTCGACCGCTCCTTCACAATGAAGTCCTCTTCCCTAAGAACGGCATGGAAAATTGCCTGTGATATCTCTAACCTTGCGCTTTAATGAAGCCTTTCAGCGCGCTGCCGAACGGGGGGGGATCCTCTCCGCAGATGTTTGATCACGTATGCAGCCGGCGGAGCTGCAGGATTTGAATGCCAAATGTGGACGAGATCTGTAATTCCTGCCTCTATTACTTTTTCATATTTCCCGTTCTTCTTGTTTTTTCCCCCACTTACACTTTGTGTGTGTCGTTCCTTTGTGTGCGCTCACGCGCATCTACATATTTGCTTTTCTACTGTCTTTCCATTTCTGTGTGTGTGCGGGTGTGTATGCTTGTGTTCTTGTGTGTGTGCGCTTGCGCTCGTGGGCTGAAAGAGGAAGACACTCTCACAGACACGCACGCGTAGACACGAAACCAAGTGAAAACGAATCTCCCCCTGAGCACAAGCAGGAGTGTGTAAAGGGAGAATTAGACAGAAGTGTGTGTGTGCGGTTCCTCCAAGGCTTTTGAATGAGGCGGAAAGGGGAACCCGACGAGTCCAGGCGATCTCAGGTGGACCTCGGTGGACCCGTGCTGACCCAGGCCGAACCACTGGCTGACCCCCTGGTGCGGCCGGTTTCTGTGGCTACGGGGCGGAGGGGCTTTTCAGCAATAGTGTGGGGCAAAAGGGCGATTTGATGGGGGCCCAAATGGTTTCTCCTGAGACTGCAGTGTGTGCGACGCTGAAGGTGGTCCAGTTGAGTCCGACACCAAGGCTTGTGCTCTAATCGTTTTTCCGCTGCTTGGACCCAGCGCCGTCAGTCAGGAAGCACACTGTACTCTACTGTTGGTCTGAGAAGCTCCGCCGGAGCAGAACCCCATCTCAATTGCAGCCAAAACCCTCCTATCACGTGTCCAGCTGTGGCCGTGGTTCGAAGATGACCCGTCCGGCTCGGATTGGGCTACAGGTGACGGTGGCAGCAGTGCGGACGTGGACACCGAGAAGAAGCTCCACATAGTGACACCTTTTGACGTCCTTTTCTAGCCCTGAGCAGTTGCTTTCGTCCTTGTGATCCTGCTGATTCTCCACAGTCATCGCCCCCCCATAAGGAGCTTCTGAGGGGCAGGGGACACATCACTGGGACCGCTCGTCCTTCTCATCCTCTCACCTTGTTTGCTGGTCATAAGGTGAGAAGGCGAGAAGCTGTGAATTCCTCATAGCTTCCCACGATTCCTGAGGGTGGATGGGCTCATGCCCCTCCACTCGGCAGGTCCTCCCGCTGACAGCACTCGTGCCGCGCCTGCGGTCCTGTAACGGCTGCCACCGTGTGTGTGGGACATTTTCTGAGGAACACGGAGACAAGAGCTCATTGAAGACCCTCGTCATCACTGGGTGGTAAAGCGGAGAAAGAGCTCATTAACAAAACTGCGGAGTTCGCCAGCTGAGTGAGACAGATGAGGTGCCTCTCGAGCTCCGGCCTCCGAGCCCTTCCTGGTTTGCCCTGGTACATGTGGACCCCCCCACCGGACCACCAGCCATCGCACTAATTGAAACACACAGGATGGGAGCCTGGTGTCCCCCGCCACAGGGCCTGCCTCTCCGCTGCTTCTCCATCTGGACCCTCTCGCTTCGCGGCCCGGCTTGCTCGGCTGGGGTTTCGAGTCGGAGAGGACCTCCCGAGTACGTTCCGCTTTCAGAAGGAGCGGGCAGGAGGCCGGGGGACGGGGGACGGGGGGCACGCACACTAATGGGGGTTAAGTGGAGGCGATACTGGAGATACAGCTCCATCAGGACCCCTGGGAGCATCTGGAAGGATCGAAGTCTGCGTGAAGATCTGCCACCTCTTCAAAACTATCACGTCAAACCTCAGTGACACGACACGTCAATATCACATGTGGGCCTCGTGTGCTGTGCAGGCTGGAGGTTTGCACACCATCTAGACGCGGGTGGAGGTCCCGGGGGGAGGTGGACGAGCACGCAAGTCTGTCCCTGGGAAAACCAGGCCAGGCCTGTTCCTCCACCAGTGGGGAATTTTGTTCTAAATTACCAGTCAATTTTCAAGTGTTTAATTTTTAAACTCTCATAAAGTGCTCTACATCAAGGCCACTGCATTTTCATTAAATAATGAATGAAGGCAATCAGATCAGCCTGTGCAATGGAGCAGGACAGGAGGGCTCTGATTGGCTCTGATCGGCACTGATTGGCTCTGATCGGCACTGATCGGCACTGATTGGCTCTGATCGGCACTGATCGGCACTGATCGGCTCTGATCGGCTCTGATCGGCGCTCCCAGGGCCACCACTCTGCTTGTTGAAGGCCCTCTTTCGGTGGAGTCCGGCCCCCACCGAGGGTAGAGCCGGGGGTTCCTCCGACTGGCGGGAGCCTCTTTCCGCGGTCCTGTTTGCCCCGGCGCTCACCGTGCCCCGTGCGGCATTCTTCTCTGCCCCTTTTCTGCTCTTTCATTGTCGTTTTTCCACGTTCAGCCAAACTGGCAGACAACAGCCCAGCGCGTCGGGCCTGCTGACTCAAGGCTTCTCAAGATTGGATTCGTGCTCCTTTGCCCCTCCACCTCACCGCGAGCCTCAGCTGCGTCGGCGAGTTCTGAGCGAACGGAAGACGGCCCTGCGAGGCCGTCCTTGAGGCCGGTGTCGAGTCAGCACGCCTCTCCGTTGCAATGGAGTGAGTGCTCATGGGAGCGTGTCGGGTGGCCGCTTCGCTCGCCCCTCGCTGGCTGATGATGCCACGTGACTAATATCGGACCGGCGCCCGTTCGGTACGGAGCCAACGGGGTCTGTCGCGGCGCCAGAACCTGCCTGCTTTCCGTATGCTCTTAGCTGCTGTGCCCTGCAGTGGCCTGTCCTCCGGGCAGCGCGGCTCCGGACACCAGGCAGTGGGTTGCGGAGCCGGGTCCCCCCCCCGGGGCTCGAAGCGGCTCCTCTCCGCAGACACCTGTGAAAATGACTGATCGCAGCGAGGAAGTGCGGCGACACGGGCGCCCAATCACACATCCTGCCTGCTGGGGCCACACATGGGGTCAGGTGTCCCTTAGACCCCAGAATGTCACACTCCCTTGGTGTGTTTTCCACTGTCTGTGATGTTGGGGGGGGGTCACCTGGCGGCGCAGTCCCGGGTTCATTCTTCACGTTAAGAGTCGGTGTCCAGATAAAAGTGAGGTCCAAAATCTGGTTTAAAGCACACAATTAGTAGAGCGGCACTATTGAGTTCCAGCGTGTGCCTGGACCTACATACAAACAGCGAAACAAACCATAAATTATATGTATCTATGTACATTTATATATGGCCAGATAGAAGATTGCCCAGAATTCAATATGTTCCCCAATTATCATGTGTAATAGGCTGTAAAATCCTAATATGTACTCAGCCGTTTGGAAAGGCGGTGGAAATGGCCGGGCCACTTAGCCCAGACACGGTGGCCTCTTCTCGCCAGCAGAACAGAGAGAAAAGTCATATTTCATCCGACGACTCTCTTTGTCCCCTCATTTTTTCTTATTAACGGCTCCTTTTTCCTCCGCCGCAGGCTCCTCGGTCATCTCGCCTCCTCCCGCCCCACCAGTCCTAGCTCCACGCACCCTGACCTCTCCATATCTCACATTTTAGAGAAAGAAAAACCATTCTAGAAATGAGTCGCTTACCTTATTTTAATGTACGTAGTGAACCCCCCCAGCCCAGCCCAGCCCAACACTCCTGTGGAGGCCAGTGTGTGTGAGTGTTTGGGGCTGGCTCCGTGGTGACAGGCCTCTGCGCTAGGCCTCACACACATACTCTCACAAACTGAGGCCATTTTTCTTCATTAGCTGCCACCCGAGTCGTCGTAATGGTGCTCAGAGTGATTTCACTCGGTGTTGAGATGTGGCATTGTGAGCCTCCTAGGCCGAAGGGCCGGTTTCCCAGCATTCCCCCGGGAAATCCTGCTTCTTACCCCGTGCCATGTGGCTCTTGGACAAAAACAAACGTGTGTTCTCCCCAGCAGCAGCGGCGACGGGGACGTCCCGCCGTCGGGATGACAGCGCCTCGCTTCGGTTGCCCATCTCCTCGCTCGGGGGCGGCCCGGAGAAACCAAACGGTGCCGCCGCTGAGCCGGGAGCCGAACCGACGCTCTTTGGTAAACTGCCAGCTCAAAGTGCGGGTGCGGTGCGAGATGGTTGGTGCTGTAAGAGGCTCCGCTCAGCCAATCAATAATGCAGCGGTAATAATAAAGGCCGCGGGGGCACCGGGGGCAGAGGGGAACGGGGGGCGCTCGGCCGTCCGCGCCCTAAACCGAGCCCGAGGCGAGGACTACCTCTGAGAGAGATGAAAGCAAGCGGGGATGAATGAGCAAGCGGAGAGCGGTCGCTACAGCTGTACAGGAAGAGCTGAACTGTCTCGTCTGTTATTGATGTCTCCCTTCCGTGGAATCCCTGAAAGACAGAACAAATAAAGGAGGCTTTTTACTCACCGGTTCCACATGGGGCCATGAGGCGCTGCTGGACGAGCGACTCGCTCGCCTGACTTCGATAAACCTGTCAAAGAGGAGTCGGTGGTGGGCTCGCGGTGGAGCTGGTGAGGCCTGACACACATTGTCACTGCCAACAGTACAGACACAACCGCCGCCGCCATCGCTGTCATGCGTACTGCTGTCACCGCCATCGCTGTCAAGTTTACCGCTACCGCTGCCATTGTTGCTGTCTATACCACTACGACGGCCATCGCTCTAAAGTGTGCTCCTGCAACTGCCATTGCTGTCACTTGTACAGCTACCACTGACATCGCTGTGATCTATACCTCCCCCGTCACCATCATTGTCATCTACACTGCTGCCATGCCAAAAGCTGTCAGCAGCCACCCGTCCTTGTTACTTTCACTGCTGCACTGGAGGGACGTGTGTATGTGGCACCATTTGAGAGATGTTTTTCCTTGGAGCTTTAGGTGAGTGAATAGTTGGCAGAGCTCTGATCGCTGATAAAATGGACAGACTTACCATGCACAGGTAAAAAAAAAAAAAAGAAAAACAGATGCTGGCCTGTGGAACACATGGTGGCGAATGCATGACTTCAGGGACCGGGGCTGGCACGGCTCGCTCGGAGCCCAAATGGACCCTGTTGCTCGATGGCAGTCTGTTTGATCCATTAATTAGAGCGCTGAGACATATTGGTGAGATGAAATAAGAGCAGGCAGACAGCAGAAAGCCTCAGCAGTAATTCCGCTTAAAAGCTTCTGTCCTACGGCTCAGAGCGTCCCCGCCCACGAGACACGTGCTAACGCCCCCTCAGCTCCCCCAGCTGTTCCACCCAACCTGCGAAGGCTCTTTAATTAAACTAAACGCCGCCACAGCGCACCGCCTGCGACACCGCAGTAAATTCACTGCAAGAGAGGCAGAGCTGACTCAGGTGCTCATGCCTCGACGGCTGCATTTGTCCTCGGGCGCGCTGGTGACCGATGGCTTTTCAGAAGACGTTCGCTGCCATTCTGGTCTCTGCTGACGTCAGCAAACGGCCCCTCCTCGACCGCGGTTTGGCTCCGTCATCCCGACAAGGTGACGGCCCGGAAAAGGGTGAACGGAGGCTGCGATGAGCGCAGGGAAACACCGTCATCCCGTCCCTTCCGTTCCGTTGGTGACAGTGACATGTTGTGAACATTTGTCTTTGTGATGCGAGTGCCCGGAGGAGCGTCCCTTGCCTGCGCTGGCCTAACATCGGTGCCGGGCTGTCATTAATGTGCCTGGAGGCGGGGCCGGCCCGCTGACCCCCCCCACTGCTGGGGAGGACGACCGGCTCTCCGCTCAGAGCCACGTGTGACCTTTTGGCCACCGACCACGTGACCCGTCCGCCACCACACTCCCTCCCTCCCTCCCTCCGCGCTTGTCCTCCTCAAATGTGCAGCAAACCCATATTTCACTGCCTCTCCTCTAAATGAGTGTACGAGAAACAGAGGATCGGTCTCAAAGTCCCACTTGACATTTTTTAACAGGTCCTTTATCTTTCCTCAGTCCTGCTCAGTCTGCTCACTTCAACGGAAGGCAGGCGGAGTAATGGCCCTTAATGGCTACGTGTCTCTGCGGCGGACGGTTCGTTCAGGGCCAGCTGCTGGAGTCCAGCCTGAACATGTCGCTGCAGGACCATCATCGCAGCCACTCGCTGACGGTGCCAAGTTGTTTTCTTGCTCTGTTGATCTGCCCACCCAGTGCTGCGGGGTCCCCTGGAGTGTCGGGGTACCTAGGCTCTTTCGGCTGTTGAGAGGACACTTTGTTCTATTGTCAAAGCATCTTCCAAATCCACGAGAAGCATGAGGAAGCTGCAGTCTGTGGTGGACAAACACCATTCGGACCTCATGCCACAGGTCCTGGGACACGGGACAAGTGTCGTAAACGAATTCACATTTAATGTGTTTTCAAGACGGCGCCGTGGTTTGCCTGTGTTTGAAGCGGCGGGTCCCAGGCCTCAGGATGGGTTAATAGCAGAGCTGTGAGAGCGGCTTTAAAGTGGACTAAATTGAAATGAGCAGAGTGCGTGTGTGCGTGTGTGTGTGTGTGTCTGTGTGTGTGTGTGTGTGTCTGTGTGTGAGATAGCATGTGAGCGGAACCTCAGAGTGAGGTCTTCATCAGCTGGGGACTGACGGGAACATCTCTCACTGGCTCACTTTGTCAGAGATGTTGTAATGTTGGTGGAGTTTGGTGAAATCTATCTGACGGAAGCCGCTCACGCACACACACACACACACGCCAGCGAGGTGTGAAACCATGTTTGCCTCTTCTCCGTTCCATCCATCTTGGCTCCGGACCCCAGCAGGTGCTGAGCCCGCCCCACGGCAGCGTCCATTCGGCACGCTTCGCAGCGGCACTGCCCTACTTCCCTCCCCGTGCTCGGACTGCCTGCTACGCGCTGTAATCTGCGCTTTATTTAGCCACTTCACCTTTTGAAAAGTGGAGCAAAGCGCAGGGAGTCTCCGCCGTGCTCCGGCACCACACAGCTCACCCGTCCTCTCTGTCCACCCAGTCTCTGGCATGCAAGAGTTCGCCAACTTGGAGGCCTCCAAGGACGGTGGCCTTTCAGTGCTGCCTACGGCATGCTTTTCTGTCCTTCCGTGTGTGTGTGTGTGTGTGTGTCACAGAGCGTAAAAATAGACATTCTCGTCATGCAGCTGTTTTGCACATGTGTCCTGCTCGCTGTTTGCATCGCCGTGTCTCGGGAGGCAGCCCAGTGGGAGGGCAGGGCCCGGCAAGCACTGTGCTTAAACTGTGAGCCGGGGGGGCGGGGGGGGGTGTGCTGTAATGGCGGCAGGGTGTCCGCGGCAAGGGGAGCACTAACCGTCCTGTCCTTGAATTAAAATAATGATTGTAACCATAACAACAAACACTGCCTTTAATCTCGAGCCCCTTTTGGGACCTTCGCTGTCTGCACATCAAAAACATTTCCTTTCATCTCTCGTTGCATGAATGTGCGTGTGTGTGTGAGTGAGTTTGTACGTGTTTGTGTTGTGAGAAACAATGTGTGTTCTCCATAATGGTGTTTCCACCGCACTCTGCAGATACACTCTTGTGTTCTTGCCATTGTAGACAATGTACCGGCTGAGGCGTGCCGCTCGGCCCCTTCCTTGGTCCCACTTAAATTGACCCCCGCAGGCCCAGCCCCCTGACGCTGTGTGAGACCTCATCTGTCCTTTCTGATGGAGCATAATGTACCTCTCTAATTATAGCGGTGGCACACTGAGAGGGGCTTCTTTTAGCTTCTGTGTGCCCCCCCACCCCCGGTCTCCTGCCTCACTCTACAAAGCTGTCGGCTGCGGGGGCGAGAGGGCTGCCGCTCAGCGGGACTCCTTCCCTACAGAGCATGTTTAGCGAGAGCCATGATTGCCGAACAGCCACTGGCAACATCCCAGTCAGTTATGGACATCAGTAGAAAAGAAGAGCAGAAAGAATATTGAGTTTCCTGCTTTAGCTGGAGACCAGGAGACTCTGCTGGCCAGTGGGGGGGTCTGCTGCGGTCCCATCCCCCCACCACAGTGCACAGCGGGCCCACATACGCGAGGACAGGGCTGGAGAGGATGTGAGGTTCGCAGCCCATGTGGGCTATGAGCTGCAGCCCCTGCCGGACATCCCTGTCGCTCCGCTGGGCTCCTGTTCCCTGCCTGCCGGCCTGCGTGCGCTTTCACAGCACTGTAATGACGCCCAGTTGTTTACACTGCACGTACTCTGCTCAGCCCTCGTTTCGTCCTGAAGGTTCACGTTTAAAGGAGCCAAACTCTCCGCTCTGCTCTCCCTCCTCTGTTTTATTCTGGTGCTTTTTATATTTCCACATATTTGTACAGTGATCTCTTCCAACAGTTCAAAACGCGCTGCGGCTCTGGAGTAGAACAGACACAGACTGGCTGAACGTTCTGCACAATCCGCCCCCCCGCCCTCCCGAAATGTTTCCAGTCACTGTTTGCATTCATTGGCGCTGTTGATCCCCAGTCGTGACCCGAGCCGTGACCCGAGCCGTGACCCGAGCCGTGACCCACCCCATGTTCCCGAGCGCTGCGTGACCGATCCCGGTTGGTAGCTGCAGGTCTCCAGGGTGTTATTCTCACCTCCGCTTCGGTGTCGGGTCTTCTGAACTCACCCTGGAGGTCCTCTGACCTCTCGGGGTTCCCGTGACGTGCTGTCAGTTCCCTGGAATCCTGCAGGCGGTGGGCTCTGAACAGCTGGCGCTCGACACCCCCACATCCACCCAGCCCCCAGCAGCTGCTCCTCTTCACTGTTAGACATTAATTCTGTCAAGATTACCTCTAATTACAGGATCTTCTCTCAGTCCACATGGTCTTCCACACCGAGCTCTTCTCACCACATGTGCCGCTCTCACTGACCTGCCGGATTGCCGCAGTTTTGATCGCGGTGCTCAGGGTCACGGTTCATGACCTTCTGAGGCTCTGTACTGCTATTTAGATGTGGTATACAGAGGTGGACGGATGGATGGCTCACTGGACGGATCAATGGATGGATGGGCGAGTCGATCACTGCATGGATGGACACATGGATGAATGGTTGTGGTTCAGGTGCTGCTCCTGACTGTCCTTCACTGTCCTCATCAGCTTCCCCTGCTCTGTGTGTCCACACCTCAGGTGGAGATTGAGAAGCTGGACTACCATCACTACCTGCCTCTGTTCTTCGACGGGCTGTGCGAAACTGTTCATCCCTACCAGTTCTTCGCTCGCCAGGGTGTCCATGACATGCTGGAGCATGGCGGCGCCAAGATCCTGCCCGTCATCCCTCAGCTCATCATTCCCATCAAAAGTGAGTGTCCCGCAGCGTCCGCAGTGTTGTCCACGGTCCCCCTCATGCTGTTGGTCAGTAATGCCCCAATAGGACACCACAGACCCTGTCCCGATGCTCCTACGGTGCTGGATAGAAGAAGCCCAGTCCTGAAACAGCCAGGACGGTCATGTGAGAACCTGCACCCACCTTTAGAGGAAACAGCTTTGCACCCTCCTTTAAAGGCCCCTGTGAAGCCACCTGATTGTGATTAGAATGTTGTCCTTGGTCCACTGTGGTCCCGTGTGTCCACTGTGGGTCACTCAGCGGGGCACTGGGGTACCAGCTTTGTGCCTGTGGCTGAGGGGTCAGGTGAAGGTCAGCTGTAGCAACTGACCTCTCTTTGAAGAGTTCCTGTGCCATTTGTCTGAGACACACGCGCGCACACACAAGGTTGTATCACTTGTCTGATTCTTGATGCAGTACAGGCTCTAACGGAAGGTGCCGGAGATACTGGGCCGTTCCTTACCCCCCGTTTTCCAGAACCTTATGGGTCACTAGGAGGCATAGCAACCAGACCATGGGGAGGCCTGGGGTTCGAGAGTATAGGATGAATGAAGAAGCTTCTTCTGTTCCATGAGCACCTTTGGGGTTTGCTTTTTACCCATCTTTTACTGTAGTCTTGTGTCCGTGGCTGCGCGTGCCGCTCTGCCGGTCTATCGGCTTTCTCTCCTTTCCCATTAAAGTTTTTTTAAAGCCTGCCGATTTTTGCAGCTCGTCTCTGTGAATTATTAATTGATTTCATTTAGGGGAGAGCAATTGTGGAGCAGCCATGCATCCACCTGCTTCCTGGTACTTTTAAACAACAGAAAATAATATATTGATAAATCATAAATATGATAAATGTATATAATTCTTTGTGGAGAGGCGGCTGCCTGGAACGGCCCCTTCCAGCCGCCGCAGCTCGCTCTCAGATGGATGAACACAAAACACTTTTGCGTGTTCTTTCCCCGTCTGGAGAGCCGGCCGGCCGGCGCCTGCGGATTCCTGCACCATTTCCCTTTCAGTGGGGAGCAAAGGTGATTCAGTGCACCTGAAGACACGCACCTGGTTATGATAATGGAATTTTAAATGGCTTCGCTGTTATTGGCGTTCTCATTATTAAAAGATGCACATTGCAGAGCATTTGGCAAACCTGCGTGGCCATGCTGCTCTTTCAACTTATTAATTACTTCCAAATGAAAAAAGCCTTGAGGCAAAGGGGGTGGGGGTGAAAGTGCTGCAACCTGAAATGCAGGAAACTGTGTAGTGTAGACACAGCCTGGACCTGGAACTGGACCTGCACCTGAACCTGTGTGCCGTCGTGCCTGGAGCCGGTGCCATGGTGGCAGCGCTGACCTGGAACTGCTCTGGGGGCGTCGGCTGTTTATCTGTGTGCCCGTGAAAAGGAGTGCATGTAAACGGCGAGCTCACATTTCCATAATAACCTGAGTTAAATGGCTGGTAGTGTAGTGGTGAGAGATGCTGCCTTGGGCCTCAAAGGTCATACGTTTGAATCCCGCCTCCAGCTGTAGTACCCTTGTGTAAGGTACTGACCCTGAATTACTCCAGTAAATATTACCCAAATAATTGTAAGTAGCTCAATATTGTAAGATGCTTTGGAGAAAAGTGTCAGATAAATGTAAACGCACCTCAGTGTCTGTAAGAGACGAGGCAGGAGACAGGAGATGCAGTAGCCCGTTGCTGTGGGCTTTTATTCACCCTTAGACAGGGGAGAAGGAAGGGGACGGGAAAGGGGGACCAGGGAACAGGTAGGGAGAGGTTTCGTGCTGGTCAGGGGGGCTGGGAGAGTCGGGTCGGTCGGGACGCGAGCGTCGTCTCAGGGATCGGGTTCTCCTCGTTCTCCTCCTCGGTCTCTTCTTCCTACTGCTGGGCACCGGGGAAGAAATACGGAGGGAAATCAGCCCCAGCTGTGGCTGCTTCACCCCCATCTCCGCCCCCTCCCCGGGCGGCCTCGGCGTGCTACACCGTCTTTTGACCAAAATTCAGAGGGACACATGCGCCATGAGCTCCTTTGCTTCACGCCCCCCCACCCCAAAAGATGTTCTCAGTGGCAACTTCTCTCCTTCTGTTCCCTTCTCGCCACCGCCGCCACTACCACTACTACTACTGCCGCCATCACCTTCACTACTGCCCCCCCCCCCCCCCACCGCCGCCACTACCGTGGTACTTGACAAGACGGAAATTAGAGCAAAATCATTTCATTCTGATAACCTGGCTTGTTGCACTTTAATAAAAAAACAAAATCCTCTGTTATGTCTCCATCAGACTGACACCCACGTTGAAATAACATTTATTCTTCCTCGGGCTGAAATTAAACTTTCATTATAAAGAAACGCAGAGCTTAAGCAGGGCACAATCCATTCTTGCCTGCAACACAAATGAATAAATATATGATAAATACAATCCCGCAAAATCTTGAAAATGTCACCCACCTGTGACATTTGGGGGGGGAGATGGATTTATGACTTCTTCTCTGTGCTACAAATCTAATAGAGTGGCATGAATAAATGATTACTTTATTCATATCAATTGTGGCGCGCGCGTAGCGCAGTGAGACAAACTGAGTCACAATCTCTCCTTTCGCAAGGTGACAACGGATGAATAATTAAAGTCTCCCACAGTCCAAATGTCGTTCCGCAGCTCCGCCGTGTTCATGTGTGCTCTAGGAGGCCATCGTTCGCACCACAAGCTGTCGCATGTGAGGAGATCAGCAGGAGTGTGGGGCAGCGTGGACGAGCGGGAAGGCGCTGTTTGCACACTCGTTTCGCGTGAATCTGGCGAGCGGCGGAGATCTGGTGTCCACCTGTACCCGCGCGGGTGCACGGCGCAGCTCGTCGGAGTGTTGCCGGTGGAGTGCGTGTGCGCATGTGCAATTACTGTGCGCTCCAGGAGAATGACACTTTATTACTGTTGTTTATTCAGTCATCTGACACTTTTCTCCAAAGTGCAACGGGAGGGTTACGCAGTGCTCTGCAGGGTGTACCCAGGTAAATCGGGTACACCGCTTAGTACTGTAAGTCACAGAATGTAAGGGGGCTGCAGCAGGAGGTGGGATTCGAACCCAGGACCTTCCCGTTGCACTACACCACCCCGTCCGTGTGTCTGTGCTCCGTGGATGTTCTGTGAGGGCCTCGCTGGTTAGCCTCTGGTAGTGAAGGAGTGTGTGCTGGGTGTGTGTGTTGTGCCGATGCAGGAGAGCGCTCACCGGACCGGTGTGAAGGAGTGCTGAGATCGACGCCTGTCAGAGACGTGGTAGGGGGGGTGTATGGCGTCACCTTATAGAGCCTCCATTACACACACACAGACCCACACACACACAGCAGAGGCTTTATCTGACCCCCAAAGCCCCTGAGGTGTGTAGAAGCCCGGGCCAATTGCTGCTGTCTCCCAAATGCACCCCCCCACTGCACCAAAAAGGTCTGATTGCAGCCAACATGTTAAGTCGACACTCCGCACAAGAAATTGAGTTAAAGAAAGGAGTGTGCGTGCGTGCGTGCGTGTGTGTGTGTGTGTCTGTGTGCACGAATGTCTCGCCTCGATTTCCTCACTAATGCACGCAGGATAATTCCGATCGCTGTGGAAATTGCGTGATGAAGTGCAGAACTGATAGAGCCTCAACACACACTTGTGGCTCCGTTTCAGGGGAATATGAATAAGTGCCATGTTGGGACAGCAGTATCACTGTCCTTCGCCCCTTCGCCCACAGATGCCCTGAACACGCGCAACAGGAAGGTGATCTGCACCACGCTGAAGGTCCTGCAGCACCTGGTGGTGTCGGCGGACATGGTGGGCGAAGCGCTGGTCCCTTACTACCGCCAGATCCTGCCCATCCTCAACATCTTCAAGAACATGAACAGTAAGTGGGGCGGCCCTTGGGGGGGCGGCCCTTAGGGGGGCGCGAACCGGGGATGTTGCCTGTCATCTCAGAAAGAAACAGCAGCTCTTGTGCCTCAGACCTACAGTAGTTAAAAAATGTGAAATATTCATATATTTCATTTTATTTTAATATTTATTCCTTTATCTGGCACTTGTCTCCAGGGTGACTTATAATGTTAAATTATCTACAATTTCCCATTTATAGAGCTCGGAAATTTTACTGGGGTAATTCGGGGTAAGTACCTTGCTCAAGCCGGGGGTACGGTGGCGCAGCGGGTTTGGCTGGGTTCCGCTCTGTGGCGGATCTGGGGTTCGAGTCCTGCTTGTGATGGACTGGCATCCCATCTGGGGTGTGTTTCCTCCCCCTCCAGCCTTATGCCCTGTGT
Source organism: Scleropages formosus (assembly GCF_900964775.1). Lineage (NCBI taxonomy): Eukaryota > Metazoa > Chordata > Actinopteri > Osteoglossiformes > Osteoglossidae > Scleropages > Scleropages formosus. The sequence goes on along the minus strand of NC_041820.1, from coordinate 1,272,849 downwards.
TGCCGGGTCAGGCTCTGCTTTGCCACAGCCCTGCTTGGGACTAGTGGTATCAGATTGTGTGTGTGTGTGTGTGTGTGTGTGTGTGTGTGTGTATATACCTTGCTCAAAGGTACTGCAGCTGGAGGTGGGATTCAAACCTGTGACCTTTGGGTCCAAAGGCACCTACCCCACTATTGGAGTGATGGGCCAAGGCTCCGAAACACATGTGCTGCCTGGGTAAAGGTGGCGCACGGGGGCCATGCCAGCTGAGTACATGTGTGGGGGGCAGCATTCGGCAGCAGCGATGGCTCTGGGACAGCAATTACCGTGTTTGTTCTGCGGTACAATCTTTGTCTGTTGCATAAATGTGTGTGTTGATTGGAAATGAGCTTCTCACTAACACTTTGACCCCCCTTCGCCCAGCAAGCGCGCTGTTGCGGCAGCCGGTGGCGCTCGCGGGACGGGGTGTGTGTGTGATCAACGCTCTCTGTGGCCGGAACGCACGCCCATGCGGAGTCGGGGCTGCGGCGCAGGTGGCCTTCGACGACACATCACTTATTCATTGGCTTGATGAAAAATACACTGCGCTTACAAGACACACACACACTGGGGGCTTTTTGGACATATTCTGTGGCATTTATTTTTATCCTCTAGTAAATAATTTAATTCATTCTCTGATGTATTTATGCTCCCACTTTCATTACATGTTCAATTATTTTTGGGGAGCCGACGACCCAGAAACAGCACATGCAATAAATCGTCTGTTCTCTCCAAAATAACAGACAAACCAGCAAAGCAGCAGGAATGAAATCCCAGCACATCGTTACAGACTCCGCCCACACTGCAGCCCCAAACTGGCCCCGCCTCCTCCCCACCCCCCGACCGCACCCCGAGGCGTCACACAACACACTCAGTGTGTGTGACTCTGCCGGTGGTAAAAGGAGGTGTTGTTCTCCCCTCCACCCCCGCACAGCTGTCCAGATCGGGGGGGGGGGGGGGTGAGTCACTGCCCCCTCTGCTCACACAGAGGTTCTTTATCGAGTGTTAGCCAAGCCTGGCCCCTCGTCTGAGACCCTTTACACACGATGGTGTGTTTTAGCTCGTTTGCAGGGGGAGCCACAGAGGCGGCTGTGTGTTTGGACACCGGTGGCCCGATGCCTCAGTGGTGGGCAGGGAAGCAGGATGCCCCCCGCAGCCCCCCGCAGCCCCCTGCTGCCCTGACACGGCGCCATGGATTCCAGGTGGCAGGTGGACGTGACGCCCCCAGCCCCACTTCCAATCACACACCTTTGGTTTTGCCTCTCTGACCGACTGCGGAGTGTGCGTCGCGCAGATGCAGTTGGAGAGACTCCCCACTTTGACGGACCTCCTTCCTCGTGCCGTTTGCCGTCGCCGGGAGCCGCAGACAGGATCACGTTTGGCTGTGTGTGACTGTGACTTTAAGAGGGTCGTTTTTCACTCCAGGCCTCCGTCACACCCAGTGGCGGCGCCTCACGGAGAAGCACGAGCTCCGACAGCACCGTCCCGGTGTTTACCACGCGTTTGCGTATGTTTTTACCGCCACTTCTCTGTGCTGCCGAGGGGTGGCTGTGAGACCCGAGCCGCTCGTGAGTGTTTGTGCTGCTCGCTGAAGAGATTTCGTACAACAACAGGTCGTGATGGAAGAGGCACCGTCGGCGGCTCTGCGTTCCTGCGTCCCTCTGCCACCAGGAGAGACGCCGATACTGTTTCACACACCGTGCCTCGCTTCGCGCTCACGACTGAACTGTGGAAGCGCCGGGAAGTTGAGTGTGCGGGACGAGGGGTCTGACCGTTGTGCTGGGTTACGAATGGACGTCTCCGGTGTTGGTGTCACTGCGCTTGACACCCCGACTGGTCCAGAGGCCGACTGGGAGCCGATGGCTCTGCACCAGATTTGCGTTTCCCACCTGCCTCTTTACCTCTGCGTACAGCCGGACGTTCCCTGCAGCATTTCAGAGCTCCTTGTCTTTAGGCGCAAGGCGCCCTGGCTTCCGGTGGCGGGATTGGCCACACAAAGCGTAGCGCTGTGGACGCCTCCGGAGACCAGTGGGGTGGGCACGATGGATGAGTCCCAAATTCAGGGGGTCACAAGCCAGCTTTACCGCGGTATTAATAGGCCGGAGTGCGGCCTGCTGTCACGCCACGGAAGCACCACCGAGCCAAGGGGTCGTGACCTCTTCGCTGAGGGTCTCATGGCTGGCGAGTCGCCGCTACAGCACCGGCCTGCTTGTCGTTACTGCGATTATTTACTCTGTTTTACGTGCAACGCGTCGGGCCCTCGAACCCCATTCGTCACTGCCAGGCACCCTGTGATCTGCTTAATTTGGCCTCCTTTATCTACCTGCTCGGAATGTGGCCAGGCGCGATAAGAAGGGGTGCCGTGCGCCAGCGTCCGCCCCACCGCCACCTCCCTTTCGGTGTCGCTTTGACAAATTCGCACAGCCAGTGCTGTGTCGCGTCCCTCGCACCCGCGTCTGACAGCTCCCTTACTCATGACACCAAGATGGAGCAGTTAAGGGCCAGCCTGCTTACCCCCCCCCACAGCCACATCTCCACTGCCTGGCGTGTGTGTGTGTGTGTGTGAGGTCCCTTTCGGCTTGTTTCTTTGCCACACGTTAATTTCTGTAAATACATTTACATTTACATGTATTCATTTAGCAGACGCTTTTCTCCAAAGCGACGTACATCTCAGAAAAAAAAATGACGTATGTCGTAAATGTGGCAGATTTTGAGCTTTAGTGGACAACAGGTGTGTTTTTAATCAGAGTAATCAGAGTCGTCGGTACGCAGCAGTGGTGCAAAGTAATTACTGTGTGTGTGTGTGTGTGTGTGTGTGTGTGTGTGTGTGAGAGAGTGGATTTGTCCCAGTGCCAGTCTTTGTGTCTGTGTTTGTGTCATTGTGTATGTTTCTGTGTGTCGATAGAGATGACAGTTGAGCAGTAGATGTCACAGTCGGCCTTTTCTTCATCTCCCCTCCGCACGCACGCACACACACACACACACACACACACACACACACACTGCAGTGCTGAGCTCTGTCTGTTGACACGTGGAGCCGTGCAATCACACGAGCAGATGACACAGCTGTTTCCTGACCTCGTTTGGACAGAAAGCAGGTAAAGTTGTGCTTTCGAGAGGGGTGGGGGGCGGGGGGGGTGGCGCCACCCACAGCGGCTCGTCTTCGCGGGCCCATGGGATTCGCTCTTCAACATGTCTTTTAATTATTCACCATTCAGCTGCGTAGCACAGGATGTGCTCTGAGCCCCCCACCCGCCCCACCCCACTGCGCCCACCCACCTCCATGTAATATTTATCATCAACCACAAGTGGCCGGAGCACAACGCAGTGCGACGGAGGCTCCACATGCTTCAGAGCACATAATGACTTGGTGCCTCTCGCCTCTTTAAGAGAGAAACTATAAATATATATATTAATGTAATTTCCCCTCTGGATATGGCCGCTGCTTCTGCTAATTTCTATTGTCAGCAGGTTTGCGGCAGGCGGCCAATCAGAGCGGCCCCTGGGACCCGGGGCTCCAGCCACGCCGCGACTCCAATTTAAAGGTCACCTGATAAGCTGGAAGCTCATGCATAATGTGAGCGGTTAAGGCACCCGCTCGAGATGGGCTTCCCGCTCCTCTTCATTAGCGTATTTATCCACCCGCACCCACACACACTTGTTATCTGCTCCTTGGATGTCCCCCCCACCCCTTGTGTGTGCAGTGACGCTCTTCATTCGCTCCCTGTGCTCACCCCCCACAGGCCCCACCGCTACCACTCTGACTGGGGGCCTGAGTGGGGTAGAATGTGATGGGCCGTGGGATGGGGTCGGGGAGCGCTGGGGGTGACATGCACTTCCCCCCCTCTATCTCTCTCTCTCTCTCTCACACTCCCCCCCCCCCCCCCCCCTTTAATCCAGACCCCTAATTACTTAATTGGATCAGTTTAATGAATCCAAATCCCGAAAAGCTTTTTTGGGTCCCAGATAGGCGCTGCTCTTTACTTCTTCCTCATTCTGCACCTGATGAGTCGCCACCCCCTGGGGGGATGAGCATGTGCCGGCACCAGGATCAATACGCCTCATGTCTCACATGCGCGCGCCCACGCCCACACACACACACACACACACACACACTCGTGCGGCACAGCGAGATGCACTGCAGGCCTTTAAGTAGCCCATTATCAGCCCAGCCCTGTGCCCATCTCACACACTTCTGAACAGCCTCTCAATCTCGGAGGTCCCCCTTTATCTTTGTCTCCTTTCCCAGTGTTGCCCTGCCCACCCCTCTTACCACCCTCACCGCGGTAACCAGATCCTCCCCATCTTGGGGAAGCACAAACGAGCAGCCACTTAAACCGCCAGGATTACACAGTGCCAGGTGGTCGGGGTGTCCCCCCGTTGGTAGATCACACGCCCCTAGCAGGGCCGTGAAAGACGATGAACGGGAGCAGATGTTACTGCGGTTGGCCCCGCCCCCCCAACCCGCCCCTTTCTCTTGTGCTCGTCGTTTCTGCAACGAGGTTCAGTGACTCCAGGAAAGAAAAAACAAGACAGTGATGTTCTGTGGCAACAGGAGGTCACTTACTCTTATTAACCGTGTGTTTGTAGAAAAAAAAACATCCAGCAAACAATTAACTCTTTAGTGTTTTCATTTGTGTGTGTGTGTGTGTGTTCGCGTTCGCCAAGGCTCCACAAGTGCCATCACCTCGAGTCGTCTTCATGCCGCTGTAATTAACTCAGACAATAGAAGCTGGAGAGGCACCGTTCCCTGTTATCTTTCCCTCTGTTGGCTCCTCCCGCCGTCACGCTGTGGCTCCCTGTCACACACCCTTCTACGTGTGTGTGTGTGTGTGTGTGAGTGTCTGTGGCTGTGGGCGTCACGGTCGAAGGTGACCTGCGGTGTGTCCCAATGTGGACAGAACTCAAGCCCCCATCGTGTCCCCACTGGCACTGAGAGAGGAGTCGGATATCACCTTCACCACCCCACCCCCCCAACCCCCTCCCCCCACCGACCTCATCTCGCAAAATCACGAAACGGTCAGAATTGTGCCTCCATCTCCATCCAGCAAGTGTAAGTGTGTGTGCGTACTCCATGTGTCCCATTGGCTCAGCCAGTGTCTCCGCCTCCGGCGGTGTGTCTTGGGTGGATTCATGTCCACACGGCCCCCCCCCAACCCCGTGGTACTGCTATTCTGGGAAGTGAAAGGTCATCGATCGGCCCAATCAGCCGGATAAGAAGCTGTTATCAGCCCAGTGAGTCTGAGAGCTGTCCGCTCGGTGTTGCTCTCGATCCCCATCATGGTGCCAACTCCGCTCCTGCACCGAGACGCTGAGCATTACAGCCCTCAGCTGCTGTCAGTGTCCAGGTGAGAGCCGCTCCGGTGAGACCAGCTTTGGGTTCAGGTACGCGGGGACAGGCTTGTCCTCCATCGTGAGTGGGACATCAGCCCCGCAAAGCCTTTTGCGCACATGAGGATGACATCGGTTCCATGCTGGAAACACCGGGCTTCTGGTAACCAGGAGAGGCACGCGCCTGTCACGCAGCCGTGTGCATTAGTGTGTATGGATCGCACCACCGAGCCGCTGCGGGCCACGCGGGCCACGAGGAGCAGTAATGAGCGAGAGCCGTCAGGAGCCGCGGCGTCCATTGATTCCCAATACAGAGTGCCGTGGAGAAACGGGGGGTCCGGCGCCCTCGCTGGAGCACTCAAGGGCAACAAACTGCTCCACGTAGATACACGCAGCATAGATCCGCTGCACAGATACTCGCAAAGCAGGTTCTGTAACCACACACAACTTAGATACACGCTGTTGCACTACATGAGACGGGAGCATAAATGTAACAGGAGTAAGTACAGAAAAATACGAGCAGACTGTGGACGTGCAGCAAGGATGGAAACGACAGCGACGGGTGAAGGGGAGGACAATTAGCGGCACCATGCTCAATGTTATAAAGAATGTGTGAGTGTGAAAAAGGTGAACTTTCTTTTTTTAGATAAGTGGTATCACAAAGCACTTGAGCCCAGGGCGCGCGCACACACACACACACACACACACACACACACACACACACACACACACTCACTACCTTCCTTCAGAAAGGGCACCATTCTCTGTGAGAACACACACATTGAGGCTCAGTACTGGCTCAAGGGCAGGAGAGATCGACCCCCACCCCCTCTCTGTACCAGACTGGTGGTCATCGCAATGTCCTGGACTGAAAAGGTGTGTGGGCTGCATGGGGGTCACTGAGCAACAGAGAGTATGATGGACAATGCAGCTACAATAGAAGAACACAGGTCTATGAAAAGTATTCACTCCTTTGGATTTCTTTGTCTTTTTATTGAGTTACTGCATGGAACCATGATGTATTAAACTGAGAATTTTTGCCACTCATCAACACAAAAATATAATGTCAAAGTGAAAAATGTACATATTTTACTAAATTCATTAAAAATCCAAAACAGGAAAGAATGGAATGAGCAAGTTTTCACCTGTCCCCTGAAAGTTAATGCTCGAACTTTGGCAGTAATTACAGCTGTGAGTCTCTGTGGGTTACTCTCTATCTGTGTTTTCAATGATTTTCTTGGCAAAATTGCTCAGACCCATCAGGTTGGATGGGCAGCGTTTTTGAGCAGCACTTTTTAAGCCATTTCACAGACGCACAATTGGACTAAGGTTGTGGTCTGGGCTTTGACTGGGCATCTCTGGGACATTGACCTTTCTGGGTTCGAGTCACTCCAGTGTGGCTTTTGCTCTATGTTTCAGGTCTTGGCCCTGTTCGAAAACAAATCATCTTCCAAGTCCCACTTCTCTTGCAGACTGCAGTATGTTTTCCTCCAGGATCTTTTTGCACTTAGTTCCATCCATTTTCCTTATATTTTTCATGAGGTTTTCAGTTGCTGCCGCAGAGAAGCATTCCCAAAGCATGATGCTGCCACCACCATGCTTCTTTGTAGGGATCTTTTGGATCATAGAATCATCCTTCAAATTGCTGAGTCTCGTAAGCCTTTGGGCAAACTCAGCCACCCTTCTGTATGAGCCAGTTTAAACAAGTACGAGAGATGGTTCCGCACAAACTGGCTGAAGTCGCTCGTCCCAGGCAGGGTCGTGGTGAACCGGAGCCTAACCTGGCAACACGGGGCATAAGCCTGGAGGGGGAGGGGACACACCCAGGACGGAACGCCAGTCTGATGCAAGGTACCCCAAGCGGGACTCAAACCCCAGACCTGCCAGAGAGCAGGACCCAGCCAGACCCGCTGCGCCACCGCGCCCCCTAGAGATGGTTCCTGCAGAGGTAATTTATGTGTGCCAAAGCAAGGCGGTGAATACTTATTATTTTGTAGTTTTTACATTTTTAACTAATTTAGTACAATGGATTTTTTTTTCACTTTGACATTATAAAGTACTTTGTGCCGATGGGTGGCAAAAATTCTCAGTTAAATAAGGCACAGACGCAATAAAATGCGAAAAGGTCCAAAGAGGGTGAATACTTTTATAGGCACTGTAAGTGTGTGTGGCTGCGGTCACGTTCCTAGAATCCTCTGAGGTCACTGAGTCGCCTTCACGGCAGCAGTCAGTGAAAACCCGTCATTTGCATGCAGGTACCCATTTTCCTCTCATTTTCCTGTTATTCTGCAAGTCTGGGCAGCCCTGTAGGTGCGGCGATTGAGGCACGGGGGCACGATTCTGTTGATCTGTTGTTCAATGCCTGTTTTCCAGTAACCACAGCTGCACAAATAAGTGCTCCTGTGTATTTTCGTGTTTATGCGGTTGCACCGCAGCCGTCCCACATTACTAGGCCGGTGCTTCGACCAACGGAGACTTCACAGAGGCGCTTTGTGATGCTGCTAAAGGCCCGGATTGTCCCGAGAGCACTTACACAAGTAGCTGAAGACTAACTAGCCCTTGGCCGCCGTTCTAGTGCTGCAGCACGCCAGCGTGGTAAAAAGGAAGCTAAGTGCTAACAGTAAATGCTAAACGCTAACGGTAAATACTGAACGTGAGCCATAAACGCGAAACCCTAGACCATGTGCTACAACATCTGGCAGTGCGTTTGTCCCACGCAGCAACACCGCCAGCAGTGGAATGGGGTTCGACTGAGCCCGCAGAATAGCCGTAAGGTGTCGTACGGGGCAGCCCTCCGGAACGCACCGTCCAATTAACTCGGTGAGCTATCGGCGATTAATTAAAGCTACCGCTGCACCTATAAATAGACAAAAGGAAGTGCGTTGCGAAACTGCCCCACATACATCGAGATGAGGTTTTTTAATCCAAGCCTGTCGGAGGAGCGGCGGTCGGGCGGGGCGGCGTGGGGGGGGGGCTCGTGTCCGACGCGAACGTGAGCTCTCGTCCGCGGATCTCGTGGAAGGTGCGGCGGGTCGGGAGGTCACAGCGGCGTCCTCCAGCCCAGGGCTTAATCAGGCTGCGGCTCCTCTCCTCCACACTCTGCGTTGCGGGACTCGTTGGACCCCCGAGATCTCACTGTTGCCCTCTATACCAGAAATGAGAAATTAGCAGAGCGGCTTAGCAATTAGTTTGCCGCTCTCTCTCTGGAATTGGAGGCACGTGGCGGTTCTGGGAACGCGGCAGGGTGCCCGGGGAGCTCCGGACCGCGCGCCGGCCCAGAGCTGGAGGCGCTTTGCGGCGGCTGCCTTGTTTCCCAGCGCCCTATTTACCGCGTCTTCCGCAGTATCGATGGAAAACAGACCCTGGAAGTGTCGAGTAGGCGTAATGTATGCGTGCGCTCGTCTCACCTCGTTCTGCCCCAGTTCCAGGTAAACTCCCCTCGATTTGATGCGAAATAATACGCGTCTCGTCGGATTCACAGCCTTTGCTTTTCCGCGCCGCAGACAGGAGCGCGAGAGAGGCGGCGAGAGGTGGGCCGAGCGGGCCGAGGGCCTTCGCCGAGCGGGAAGCTCTGAGCGCAGACAGCTCTGCTAGGCAGGTTGGCTGCAAGTGCAGTGTCGCCCCCGAGGGTCCTGCAGCGAGGAAGCACTTAATGAGATGAAAGCGCAGCCTCCAGACGCCCGCGGTGAGCTCTCCGGGATGCCCGGGAAGTGCCGGTGCTGCAGGCCCCCGGAAGCTCCGCCGTGACAGAAATAGTGGAGGGAGGTAGGTGCCCAGGGGTTAATTAAGCTCCCGTGCGCTGCCCCGACCTTTCTGCTCCAGCGCAGATCATCTCTGCCCACTTTTGGGCATTTTTAAATGAAAGCTTTTAATAATTTATCCAACTTATTTCCCAGGAGGCCCTTCATTAGCAATCGCTCATGACATTTCCCCACACGACCTTACATCTCCCTAATAATATCAGTGTCAATTTCATTGGAAGTGGAAGAAGCAGCCTGGCTTTCCCTGTTTTTTTTAACTGTGCTTATTAAAGATTTCAACAAACACCTGCGCCGCACCCAGTGCCCCCCTCACCTCCGAAATGTGCTACGTTCGCAGATGCGGTGAATAATTCCTCGTGTCCGAGGGAGGATTCCAGTTTGCCTAAAGTCGTGTCCCGTGGGAACCGCCCTCAGAAGTCACCTTTCCAGGAGAGTGAAGGGAAAGAGGCGAGCGCCCCCACCCCGCCCCCGCCCCCGCCCCAAGTGCTCGCCAGCGGGCAGGAGGTGAATAGCAGGATTCGCAGGAAACAGTGCGATAAGCGGCTCTCTTTTTAGCAGACCACCTCCAATTAAAAGTGCGTCGGCCTTCCTCTCGCTCTCGGCTGGAGTTCCGTGGAAACAGAGCCGCCGTTTAGTCCATCGGCCTCCCGTGGAGCCTGGACTCGTGGCTCTCGAGCAGCGGGGCACAGAGCCCAGCTGGCACACTCTGTATGCCTCCGCTGTCTCGCCTTATCTCCCGGGGAGCCCCGATTCATAATATTGACTCCTGTTTCACGCCTGCTTGATTGTGATGAAGACCGATTCGCTGAGTAAATTATTAAAAGGTGCATTAGCACGTCCCTTGTTTTGTCTATGCGGCTCGGCACTCAATTATGGATTCGGCAGCGGTGGGGGAAATCAGAGCTATTCATTAGCCTCCTCTTATTGTAAAATACACCGTTCAAATATGAGACGAGGATTTTCAAAATCTTATCAGACACAATTTCCGCAGGTGACATGCTTGAACGATCCAAGTGAGAAAAGAGAGAAAGAAGGAGAGTTGTTCGGGGAAAAGAATGTAATTTTTCGTGAAATATCATTTATCATCCCATTTTACCTATGAAATGGACGAGTGAGACGGAGCACCTCCTTATGATATTTAATATTGATGTTTCCGGGAACGTGGTATCGCGCACAATCGGAGCGCAGGAGCGCTCAAGCCGGCGCCCAGGGAGAGGAATGGCAAGCGAAGCGAGATGCTTCAAATCCCAGACAGTTTAATAACTCAAGCGTCGTTCCGTGGCGACGGTGCCGAGAGTCCCTACGACGGCGCTGCGACTTCATACCGAGACGGCGCTAACCGTACACACCTGAGCTCCGGCGTCTGCCCGGGGCTCTTCGGGCGAAGGTTCTTCAGGTGAACCAGGTTAGCTGGTGCCGAATGTCCCTACAGGGACGATGTTGCAGGTGAAGGTCTTTCTGGCACCCGAAGCCAGAGCGCCTAGGCGAGGCCGAGCAACCGGTGCGAACCTGGAGCGCGCCCTTTGGAAGGGGGTAGGACTCAGCGGAGCCTTTTCTGCCCGGGTGCTGGTCAAACAGCAGACAGGGAGAGAGTGTCACGTGACGAGGGATGCAAATGAGGTGTGATATTCACGTGAGTCTTGCCCCGCTGCCTCTCCACGCCGCCTGCGTGGCACACAGCAGTGTCCTCCAGCAGGCGCTGAGCGGAGGCCGGTCTGCGGGCGGCGGGTTCCTGTGTCGCGTGCCCATGAGGTCGACTTCTGTGCCATCCTTCCCGGTATGTTTCTGTGGTCAGTGCCAGAGTCGCCCTTTGCCTTCTTTCATGGCCCATCAGCCTCTAACTGGGAGGGTAGTTAAGTTTAACGGCAGAGACCAGTGTCTGCTCTGCATGTTCCGCTCCGTGTGGTATTTACGGCGTCGACCAGCAGCGCATAGGCTGCGAGGACCTTCGCCGGACCTTCGCCGGACTTTCCCGGCCACGATGGGAGCTAATTAGCCCGGCGCAGGAGAGCCTCGGGAATCCTGGGTGACAGTGGCACTGGCACCTCGCGCTCTCCTGTTAAATTTAGCCTTGGCTTGATTAGATCCGCAGCGCAGGGTCCTCTGTTCGCCACGTTCACGCTCTGGCACGCGGCAGAAAGGTGGCGCTATCAATATTTCAGGATTTCACTGCGGTTGAATCTCTGCAAACGGATTCCTGCTTCTTGCTTTTTTCCTCCGCTATCTCTGTGGAGTGCTTTATTACTTATTAACAAGAGAAAAAATGTGCCTCCTCCCCCTGTGCAGTCAGGCTGGGGAAAATGCCGCCGGGACGGGTGCGAGGTGGAGGGGGGCGTCCGTTCGCCGTGGGACCATAACCAGGACGTCACCGGCGGCTCGGTAAACACAGTCACTGGCCGTCACGCTACGATGCGGCACCACGCTTCCCGACCCCGGTGTGTCCCTCTTGCACCGCAGCGCAGCATGCGCACGCTTTCGGTCGCACTCGTTCAGTCGTTTGTTTGTTTGCTTGTTTGTTACGTTTGCTCAGAAAGCACTTTGGTCCAGAGGAGGAGTTTCCAGAGCTCAGTTTCATGCGTCACCCGTTCGCGGCACGGCCTGCAGCTGCACACATTGAGCTGCGCGCGCTGGAGTGGAGTGGCGGCGATCCAAATGCGACGTCTGGATGCGCTTCTACCGCGAGCTCCGGAGCAATACCCTGAAATGCCTCGGCCAATGGCACCAGTTCGTTTTTCAGAAATCTTTTTATGATCTGCCGTGTCGCGTGTGTGTGGAGAGGAAGCTGAGGAACAGCGGCAGTTTGCTTTCTCACACGCAGCCCCCCCGCGGAGTCCCCCCGCCAAGAGTGACAGGAGCTCAGTTGTGTGTTTCTCATGAATACACTGAAGGCTCTCTAACAGAGCCGTTCTGCCCACTGCAGCTATACACACACACACACACACACACACACACACACACACACACACACACACAAATGGCAATAAGAAGAACAGAAATGCCCTGATTGGAACAGATTAATTTAACGGCACTGTTAACTGTATAAAACTCTTTTCTTGCAACTAATACGGCTCTGATACACTAATGGATAGAGGCGCGAATTCCCAGCACCGTAGCGAAGCAGCTCAGAGTGCGTCGCCGTCGCAAGAGTGACCGCGCATTGCCCTTCCTGGGATTTGAACCAGCCGCCTTCTCAGCCTGTCGCTGCTGCCCGCAAGGGTCGCTTGACAGGAAGCCCGCTTGTGTGTCTGCTCTGGGACTTTCGACTCCATTCCGAAGCTGTGGCCCCCTGTAAGCCACGACCTCCCTAAATCACGGCAAAGAGGGCCCGCGGCGACTCGGCGCGTCAGTAACCGGTGTGAGCCCTCGTTACGGGCGAGCCGCAGATGTGTGGGATGCTGGGAGGCAGTTAACCTGTACCCAGGGCGCCGCGCCACAGCTCAGAGCTGCTGGTAACAACATTCAGGGAACTAATGAGCTTTGAAATGAAGCGGAGCCGGGAAGCCGTGAAGGAGCGGCGTCCGTTCGGCGTGTAGGAAGCACCGGCAGCAGGACGCGTTCTCTGCACGGACGGCCGGCCGCCGGCCGCTTCCTGACACGACAAACAGGCAATTGTGCCGTTTGCCGGAACCATTTGCTTCGAACGAGGAATTCGGGACTAGTTTGCCTGCGACATGTGCAGCTCTGACAGCCGCCGCCCACCTCGTGGCGCATCTCATGCCTTCACAAAGTGAGCAGACGCCGCACATTTCCACACCTCGCTTCAGCAGCCGCCAGGAGAAGCCCACGAGCACCACCGGAGAGCCCAGCTGTCGCGCCGCTCCATTGTCCTTCGCTCCCTGCCCGCCTGCCAACAGCTGCCATCCCAGAGCCCATTGCGCTGCTGCTTGGAGAGACGCGGCGCGAGGTGCCACCAGCGCCCGCGCGGGCCGAGGATGGGCCGTTCGCGGCATCTCCTGACCCAGACGCCTGCTCGCCGAGCTATTACACGCACGCGGCACGCCGTTGCATCATCCAAGGCACGACAGCGTTGTTGTCTTCGGGAAAGCACAGCGCTTTCATTATGCACTGGTGTGACCGGCACTGGCTGCTGTTCGCTTCAGGAAAAGCAAGCAGTGCGCAGACGTGTTTGTATGAATGAGCCCCACCGTATCATAAACAAGCACAATGCGCTTTTATACGGCGCCTCGCACCCGAGCACCGCGCTGCTAATGCCGACGCGAGTACTATTCTACTGGAGTAAGCTGCTTTTGACCTGTTAAGCTCATTAAAATTCCCTGCTAATTAGCTGCGGCCTGTAATATGAGGGGACGGAGGTGGAGGAGCCCGGTGCTGCGGAGACGTGCGGCCCAGAGCGAGAGAGAGAGAAACGGCCACAGACACGGGCAGAGAGAGAGACGCCATAAATTAGCCGGCCCGCCGCCCGGTGCTTTTTCTGCCTTGTCGAGGCTAAACTGAGGGCAGCAGGGAGTGGGGCCCGACGTGTCAGAATTTCCACGGCAACCGATCCTTCAGCCTCCCACCCGCAACCCGGCACACGCTGCCCGACAGGCCGCTCGCATCACGGTCCAGATTGCATCTGCAGCGTCCTGGGAAATGTGTTCCTTTATTATTATTCTTTCCCACCGCAAACATTTCTTTTTTTCCTCCTTCCTGCTCCGGACGCTCTCGAACCCCCGTCGGCCTCCTCCTGCTCTCCTGTGTGTGGGCCGGCCGCGGTGTCCGGCCAACGACGCGCCGTGTGCGAGACGCGCCACATGCCCCAGGGACGGCACATTCCATCGCTCCTATGTGTGTTTGTGTAAGAGCTGCTCGCGCGCCTCTCACTGCACACGTGTCACAAAGAGGCGGTCGGATATCGGGACCCATACGGCCGATCAGCACTACTGCTGTCAGCTTTAGGAGCCCTTGGAACCGTGGCGCTTGACTCGCTCGTCGCCTGGCAGCGACCGCAGAACCGAAGCGGCTTCCTCCGGTGGCGGTGAGACGCCGAACTCTGGCACGGCTCCCCGAGACACTCAGTCGCTCGCTCACAGGTAACAGCTTGGAGGGGCGGGGCTAGGGGCGGGGCTTCATCCGTTGCTCCGCCCACTGTGTGTTCTGCACCTCTGTTCGTACGTGACGGCAGAGCGCCTCACCGAACCATCTGGCCAACATCTGCACCCTGCAGTCTGGGCTGGGCGTGTTCCTCAAGAGTAGGCGGAGCAAAGCATGGCTGGCACAGAGGGAGGGACTGCTCCCCCAGCTGCTCCGCTGCTTCGGGTTCGACTAGTTGTCTGGCCCCTTATTCTCTCTCGTTCTGGTCTGGTCACTTCTTCTCATCAATCATGCATCCTCTCAAAGAATATTCACCCTCAGGTACTTTCACAGGGGTGCGGTGGCGCAGCGGGTTTGGCCGGGGACACTGGCGTCCCGTCCAGGGTGCGTCCCCTCCCCCTCTAGCCTTGCGCCCTCTTGCCGGGTTGGGCTCCGGTTCGCCGGAACAAGCGGTTGTAGACATTGTGTGTATGTATGTATGTGTGTGTGTGTGTGTGTGTGTATGTGTGTGTGAATGAAGTACTCACAGAAACCAGCACACATCCAGTGATTCTTAGTAGAATTTCTGGCCACCTGACCTTGTATGTTCACATTAGTGTTTGCCGTGACGCACTGTATCACACACATGCAGGAAACACACGTTCATACACAAACATATATTCAGACACTCGGTCACACACACGGGGCAGCGAGGTTGTTTTCGGAGACTCGGCACTTGTGCTCAGCTGTGTGTCCTCGGTCCAGCGTGCCCACGGTAAAGGTGACCGGGGGCCAGGTGCGACCCGCTCTACGTGGCGCGTGAGAGAGAGCGGGGCCGTCCGAGTGGCCCCCTCCCCCACGGCAGGCACAGGGGGCTCGTCCGTCAGCTGCTCCCACCATTATTTACGCGTCTAATACGGCAGGAAAGAGTGCCGGGTGATTGAGGAGATTGATGGGATATTTATTATGAATGTATTTCTCGTTTATCCGCCGCTCCCTCGCATCAATCTGCACCCGTGCCAGAGTCCTGCCGCTCCGGGGAGCTATTTATGAACCCCTTTGACCACGGACGGACTACCAATTTACACGGGGCCGCAAATCAGAGGCCAGCTTCAGCACGTGTGTGAAATCTTTGCATCGCGGCGAGGCCCAGCGGGAAGCTCGACCGGCTCTCCAGGGGCAGGGGAGCTCTGAGCATCACTTTCACTGGGGACAACGTCTCACCCGGAGGGGGGGGGGGGGGGGGGGGGGGGCGGCACCCCTCGCATTCTCCCACAGTGCACCTGGACTGCCTCGCAGCTCGTCACTAAGGCCCCTGAGGGTGACGAATAGCCACCAACCCCAGAAAATTAACAGAGTCGCAGCAGGACATTAAGTCGCCGTCCCGCCTGTTAGACACAGGAGTCATTAAGGGCCCAATTAGAGTGGGCCGAGCCACGGCCCCCCTGCACGGCGAGAGAGCGTGTGTGTGCGTGTGTGTCTGTGTCTGCGCGCGTGCAGCAGCGCTGCTCGTGGGAACGGAAGCGAGGGCCGATGCAGGTTGCATCAGGGAAGGGGACCCCGGGAGAGGAAGGCGGCGACAGGAGCCCATGTCGTGTCCCGTGATGGGCAAGGGCCCAAACACACCGTGAGGAAGGAAAGTGTGTGTGAGGGAGTGTGTAGTATGTGGCCCTGGCTTGTTTCCGAGAGACCGATGAGAACATACTACCGCTGGCAGTGGCCCCGTCCTTAAGGGAGCAGCACTTTGAGCGTGCTCACGCACACACGCACACACACGCATTAATCCATCACACACAAACACACTCGGGAGAAGCTGCCGTCCTGCACCTCACCTGACAGCCCTGCGGACACTTTTCTCACCTGTCTCACCGCTCACCCCACATTCCACCCCGCTTGCGCCCCAGAGCTTCCTGCTGAAATCCGAGAGGAGGCCAGGAACGCGAGACCAGGCTGGGATTTATTTACCGTTAACAAGTGAGAGCGCACACACGTCACAAATCAGGTTAGGAGAGATCGGCTCCAGGTTAAGTCCAAATCCTTCAGCAGCAGGAGAGCGAGCGAGAGAGAGAGAGAGAGAGAGAGAGAGAGAGAGTGAGAGAGAGATTGCTTTTTGGAGGCTGGGGGCCAGGAAACGAAATACCGAGTAGAAGCCCAGCTTCCCGACAGATAGCAACCGGAGGGATTAGAGCAGCTGAACAAATTTCGAGCGGCTTGTGTCCGAGCAGAGATTAAGCGCTGATTGGGAAGGTGCGGTAATTGGCCTCTCGGTAGGTGAGGCACATCCTCTGACGCGGACCGACCGCGGTCCTGTTTACCGAGACCGACCGCGCGCGGCCCGACCGGCCTTCCCGCAGAGTATACCTGCGGTGCTGCTCGGGAACTTTAATTATCTGGGCCTCGGCGCCTGCAGGAAGGAGCACCTGGTTTGATTCTTTAACAGCCGTGTGGTTCTGACCCGAAAGTGGAAACGGATACGTGTCGCTCTGCGGAGCTGTGTGTCCCCGGTGCCGCAGCCCACGGTGGCGCTTGCTGCTACTGCCGCTCGCTCTGCCACTGATCCCACAGCCGGAGCATCAGGGTCCCGGTATTTTCACCATGAGTGGTGTGGCTGTTTGTACAGCACCGTGAACACAGGTGTGTGTGTGTGTGTGTGTGTGTGTGTGTGTGTGTGTGTGTGTGTGTGTATACAGTGAATGTCTCCTTCTCTCAGTGTAATGCATAAATTGTACTTTTGCTGAGATGTACGTCGCTTTGGACAAAAGCGTATGCTAAATGAATAAATGTAAATGTAAATGAATACCACGGTATTTGTTTGGTGACTATGGGGCGGTTGTTTATTTACCGAATACCAGGGTGTGTGTGTGTGTGTGTGTGTGTGTGTGTGTGTGTGTGTGTGTGTGTGTACGGTGAATTTCGGGGTGTTTGTGTGGTGAACAGCAGAGCTGGTAGTGAATACCGGGGTGTTTGTTTGCACTCGGAGTTCCAGCAAGGTTCTGTATGTGTACAATACCAGGGTATTTGTTGCAGGTACATTGCCAGCTGTTGAGACGTATCATGAATTGCAGGTAGTTTATATAAATAGCGCAGCGTTCGAACAAACTCTAAATTACAGGCTGTTTGTTTTCAAGGTGAACAACATTCCGGTACGAAGGTGAACAGCATTTAAATGTAAGAAGATATTGGTATTCGGGGAACGGCAGAGTGTGTGTAGGGTGAGCAGTAGGATATGAGTGTGTATGTGTGTGTGTGTGTGTGTCTTTGAACTTGCCCAGCGCTACACACGTGAGCTGTTGGACACTCGAAATGTCACTGCTCCGGCTGTGCAGACCCCCCCGACACACACACTACTCAGTCCCCTTTCTACTTTATGGAATTTCATTTTTCTTCCCCTTTTCTCTTGCCGTCGCCTCCAGGATCATCCGGAAACACAGCTGGGTGGGACTCTGTGTCAGGGGCCCAGCGGCCCCGACGCCACCGCGGTAAACTGGCCAGAGCCTCACGGTGGCATTGGGGCCTTACGAGACCACATCCCGCCTCGGTAATGAGCACCGAGGGTTCGAACTGCATGGCCCCTGTGGCCCCGCAGACACGCAGCATTAGCACCGTTAGCGCCGAGCACCAGTGCCGTCCAACTGGGAACTGGAATTCGGCTCTTTTTCACATGAACCTCTGGGATCTCCTTTCGAATCCCTGGAGAATTATTTTTTACGGCATTTATTTATTTTATTTGACTTTGAATAAATTTGAGCGCTCGGGGCCGGCACCGCTGCGCTTGTCCGAGCGGAACCCAGTCCGCCACCCGGCTGCGGGGCCCCGCCGGACGTGTAGAAGGTGCGGCGGCGTAACCGGGCTGCACTGGGAACCTCTTGTCTGTCCACTTCAACTTGTCTTCCTGTTTCCTGCCGTCGCGCTGCACCAGACACGCTCCGCTATTCAGGGTTATTCCTTGTGCCGGAGCCCAGGCGCCCCGGCGCTGGGACGGGAGCTAAGCCCAAAGCCGGACCTGCGGTCCTCCGTGTGTCACGCAGGTCACGTGACCCGTGGCTGCGGCGCAGCTAATGGGCGCAAACAGCAGCGTCGGGAAGGGGAAACGAGGCAGGGGAATGAGAGCAGGAGAGAAAAACAACAACCAATTAATGAGGCTCCTGGTGCAGTGCCCCCCCGCACCCCCACCCACGCCCCCCGCACCCCCACCCACGCCCCCCCCCCCCCCCCCCCCCCCCCTGCACTGCACCGCAGCTCTTGGAGACATAAGTCATAAAACATTGATTGGAGAGGAGTGTTTATCTACGGGTTTAACGCTGCCAGCTGATTGCGCCGAGCGAGAGGCGGAAGCCAAATTGTTTTAAATGAAGGTGATGTGAAGCGGCGCTCTCCTCGCCCTCTGATGAGGACAAACAGCGCAGGCGGGCGCGGGCGCACGGGGGTGCGTGTTCCGCACGTTGTGCGTTTTAATCAGGGCCGCAGCACGGAATTCGAGTGGCACCCCCCATCTCTCCAAGGGCGTACCACAGGGCTCCGCACCGGGACCCTCAGCGACTCTGCGGCACAGGCGGGTTCTCACCAGCCCGGCTCTTTGTTGTCCTCATTTCAGTGCTCCCCCCTCACAGGTCTCTCCGGGACACCCTGGCGCCCATGGTTGTTGGGATGTGCGAAAGCCCTTCTCACGCTGCCCGGCGTTCAAACCTGCACAGTTCCGCACGGCTCTGGTCCACTTTCCCCGACGTGCCCCCCCATGTGGTGTGAGCTGATGCAACCTGTGTGTGCGCCTCGGGGCGCCTGGCTGTCACTGTGACCCTCAATGTGGTGTCAGGTGTAGTAAGAGTAAATATGTAAATTAGCCACTCTGCTGGGGGCGTCTCAAAAACCGTGTCACTGTGTTGTCGTGCGAAAATTAATGCAGTTCCTTGTCACTTATATTACTTCCCAGATTTATTGTCTTGTAGACGAAACAAGGTTTAATTCTCACATAAAGTTTAAAAGATGTGCCACAGTGGTGGGTGAAAGAAACAAACGGTCTCCATGTCGGCTCATTGCAGCAGACAGTAAACATCAGAGGACAAAGGAGGACAAGTCATTTCGGAACAAATCGAGTGTCCGACGTCCCCAAGTCCCGCCGGAGTCGTGTCCACTGCGCATCAGCTGTAATTCATCTACGAGGAAACTCTGGGCCCCGCAGTCCGTCCTCAGTCCGCAAGCAGTTTGCCTGCACTGGACATGTCCGTCTGACCGTGTCCCCCGGTCATGTCCGCTTTCACTGCGGTTGAGTCCGTCCATCTAGCTGCTGCTCTTCTTCTTCTTCTTCTTCCAGCTTTTCCCATCATCAACATGGTTTCCAGAGAACGCAGCCTTCCCGTGGTGTGTCCAAAGTATGAAAGTTCTGAGCTCTACCTTGATTGGACCTAACACCGATCTGTTTGTATTCCCGGCCATTCGCCGTGTCCTCATCATGTCGTGGTTTCAGCATTTTCACTATGTGCCCTGACAGTGTCTCATTCATTACTGCGTTATTGTGGAGAGTAATAGTGTGACAGCGGTGTGCTGAACCCAACACCGAGGAGCAGGAGTGGCTCACCGCGGTAAGTGCAGTCACAGCACTAGTAGCTGCACTAGAGGCAGCGGTCGCGGTGGTCGTGACGCTCGTGGCTCTCAGGGCCATTATCAGCGATGACAGCAGTGGCCGGTGTAGCGGTGCGAGAAGGTGCTCTAATAGCAGTGTGTAAACACAGGGAGCGGCGCTTCCCCGGTGAGTCACTCGGAGCCTCTGGGCACGATGGCACTTCCTGCCAGTAAGTCACTCACTGATCTCATTCCGGCACAGATGGAGCGGCGCCGCGGTGCGATGAGACGGCCAACGCTCGCTCACTCGGGCCCGGAACATCTGGGCCGTCAGCGGAGGCCCCCCCGATCTCACGTTCTCGCCGTCTCCCCTCAAGTCCTCGTGTCCTCGGTCTCTGTCTTTGCGTCGGCACCTTCCTCTCTGCCTGGAGCGCCGCCACATCGCGCCACGGCAATGAGTCCCCCCAACCCTGCGATCACGATGATTCACATGCCAACAGGTGCCTCAGCCCATGTCTCCTGGCAGAGTGGGGTGCAGAGTGGGCGGTGGCGATTGCACCCTTCGCCGTGGCCTGGTGCCCCTGTCCCACTTTGGCAGCCAGGCGAGGCGGCCCATTTGCCGGCCCATCGCTCGTGACGCCGCACCCGGGGCACACAGAAATGGAAAGAGAACACGGCGCATCGCTAATGGCAGCAATTTATACGCCGTTCCAGGGGGGTGTTGGGACTGGACCCTCCGGCGGGACCGGCGCTCCCACCCTCACGGCGCAGCACAGGGTTGTTTGTCTTGGAAAGTCTCCGCAAAGGGACCGCGGAGAGCAGACCACAAGATTACCGTGGTACGCAAGTACGAGGTTCATACAGACGCTTCCTTTCCTCACGACATCAGTCCACACAAGTGTCCCCGACACACAGCGACTGCAGGCGTGTTTAGTCTCGTACCTGCGGCGCAAGGAACACGGTTCCTCAGTGGAAATCATGAGTTTTACCGCGTTCCATGATCTCGGTGGGGCGGGAAACATGCGGTCGGCTGCTAAAGAAACAATTAGAAACATTAACGGCCGTTTGGTCAACGAGACGTGACACGGGGGTACAGTAGGCGAGGACCCCGATGGACCGTGATCCTGTACCATGCTACCGGTCACACGCGGTCTCCACGCCGAGCGCCGGTGTCACACCCCAGAGAGAGGTCCTAACCCAGCAAACCTGATCAGAATGAAGAACCCGTAGCGTCTGCTGGGTGCCATCGCCGGGCCAGAGTGCATTTAATCAACCGGACTGGGCCTGATTTAGAGCTGCCGGCTGTGGGAACGTCTCAGCCAATCGCATCGCAGAAATAAATAACCGGGCCAATAAAAAGCAGAGCAATGGATTGGAATGGTAATGAGGTGGGGGCTGAGTGATGCAGTTTGTACTCCGTGATGTCATCTCGTCCATCTCGGAGCAGTTCATTACGGTAATGGAAGAGCGGGAGTATGTATGTGTGTGTGTGTGTGTGTGTGTGTGTGTGTGTGTGTGTGTGTGTATCAGTGGTGCCTCATGCTTTTACATGAGCCAAAGTGCGACACGGCCGCAGGCGAGCCCGGCGAGGCGCCACTTCGCTGCGTCAGCACTCGGATAGCCGAGCTGCGCACGGACTCGGCGAATGCGCCACTCTTTACGGTGTGTTTTGGTGCCGTGCTCTCAGGGTCACGCCAATGGTAGGACACACACACACACACACCCCCCCCACCCCCCGCACGCGCTGGCATGGACTGAGGAAACACCCGTCTCCTCTCCTGGGAGAACATCCTCGCTTCCGCTTCCCTCCATTGTGACTCAAATCGTCTCTCACTTCACCTCGTGGAGTAAAAAGTGCTGAACATCATGTGTTGTGGGTTCGACAGCATAACCGAGGCGTTCGGCCTTCCGCGCGTTGACTCATTAGTGGAAAACTGTTTTTACTGTGGTAATTCGGGGTATGTCCCTTTCTCTAGGGTGTGACAGCAGGGCTCCCATGGGACTCGAACCTTTATCCCTGACGCCGAGGACAGCAGACGCACAGCCGTACACTTTCCGAGAGCAGGAGCGTGGGGTCGGTTGCGGGTTCGAGTCACTCTTGTTTCCAGCTTTTTAATGAAACACAGGAGTCTCAGCGTGTGTTCGGATTCATCTCAGGAAACATGAATCGGAAGCCCCTCCCCCTCCGGCCCGTGCGCATTACCCTGATAATACTGCAGTTGTTACCGCATGTCCTTTCAGAACCTCCCCATAGACAAACGGCTAAACTCGGAGGATCCTGAGATGGGCTCTCTGTCGGGGGGGGGTTGAAAATGCTTGTCCTGCAGCCCCTGACACACACATTCTCACACAGACCCACTGACACACAAGGCAAAACACACACAAAGGACCCCCCATCGCAGTCAGATCCCCCCTGCCAAGGTCCATTGTGGCCCCTCCCCCGCTCTCTGGCTCTGAGCACTTGTTCAGTAGCAGCACCCTGTCTGCTGGCACTGTGTGTGTGTGTGTGTGTGTGTGTGTGAGAGAGTGAGTGAGATAGAGAGATTGAAGCCCCTTGGGGGTGGCCCCTCACCCAGGGAAGTTGCACTAATGAGTTCAGAGGAGGGGCCGTTGACTCGGACCCGACACAGGTGACACTGGGTTGCGGGGGGGTCAGGGTGCCATTGTGGATCCCCCTCCAGGCCCTGCAATACTGAACCGCTGCTCACCCCCCCCAACCCCCTCGCAGTGTAAATTAAGAGGTGAAAATGGAGTGCGCACGTTTCCCTGGCTCTCGGTGAACTCAAGATTGCCAATTTGTTCCCGCGCCGCCACCGCCGACTTTGGAAAAAAGTAATGAACTTTGCACTGGTGCATTTCCTGCCGCAGCGTACACAAACACCTCGGTGTGAATGTATACACACGGCACGCTTATTAAGGTCCCCCCGGTGTGTGTGTGTGTGCGTCTGTGTCCACAGCGATGGGAATGTATGGCCTGCCCAGCTGCGCTACCAAACACAGATGGGAGTGGCTGTCTAATGGGAGGGGCTGGGCAGTGCGAACTCATCGCAGTTGGGGGGGGGGGGCTCTCCCCGGTGTGTGTTCGTATGGAAAAAATTAGTCGCTTTCACCACTGTCTTCATGACTGCAGCAGAGGGGTGTCACACAGGCTGCTGTGTGTGTGTGTGTGTGTGTGTGTGTGTGTGTGTGTGTGAAGAGGCTGTGAGGCGAGGTACGGCCCGGACTGACACGTATTGATCATTTTGCTCACGGATCTTCATGATATTTCATAAATGGAGGTGGCAGGATCCCCGCCTGATTGATCATCGCATGGTCACATGATCACTTTATTGACACTACAGTAAGGACTATTCACTTATCAATGTTAGTATCCAACCCACTGTATCAGCTCTGACTGATATTTTCCTTCGTAACACACACACACGTTTGTGTGTGTATGTCGTTGATGGAGGATGTGGGAAGTGTGTATCCCACAGCCCAGGAGATCTTACCCCCCTGGAGCAGCTGGAGTAGAGTGTCTACCTGTGAGAAGTGCACCATGTTAGAAACGTAGTAAGTTTAGCCACGCCCACTCGTAGATTCCACAAAGAAGAGGAAGCTCACTCTGGGGTGGGCGGGGCTCTAGGGGTGTGGCTTTGTGGCCTCTTCTCGTTTGAGCCCAACTGTGACTCCGGTGGGTTTGTAGTCTTGCACCTATGTGCAGAGACAGGCGGTACACACACACACACACACACACACACACACACACACACACACACACACACACACACACACACACACATTGCAACCAAGCCCTTGGCCAAGATGCCCCCAGAACCTGCTGCCCACATGAGTTGTCATCAGAACGTTTCGGTGAGTAATCGCCTTGCTATTTGAGCCCCGCCCGCTGTGACCTCAACCCCAGGGCAGCGGCGCGGCTCCCGGGCTGCTCTGCTCTCCGAGCTCCGGTTTCCTCGAAGCAGGAAGGGCAGGAAGAACCAAACAAGCGGGTTCCTGTCACGGTGGCACGTGTGTCCGGGGGCGTCCCTCTGTTTGGCACTTGCGTGAGCGAATAGGGTCGATTCCCAGCAACATCTCGAACCGCGGGGCCCTTTCTCCGCAACAAGGCTGGGGCTCTCGTTGTGCGTGGGGCGAGCGAGGGTTCGAGTGGAGAGCCACTGGGTCGTCTGGCTCCCATCGCAGGGAAACGGTACAGGAGGAGGTGGCTGAGTTCGCGTCCCGCCGACACGACCGGCAGCGTTTCCGAGTTGCCCCTTAACCACTTTTGGGGACCCAACAGGTGTGTGTCCCAGAGAGAGAGACACGAGTCGACGTGGGATCTGCAGCGCGGGGGTGCAGGTGGTGGAGGTGCGTCTCGTCCTCACACAACGTGCGTGTGTGTCCACGTCGGGACGCTGCGCTCTCGTTCTCTCGTTCCCTGCATCTCCAGGAAGCGCCACAAGCTCCGCCCTTCGTCTCTTCCCTGCTTCCACCCACCTCGCCGGTCAAGCATTGCAGGCCGTAAATGGCCCCCGGGGACCGATCGCTCCGGGCCTGTAGCTGGGATTTCCCACAATGCACATGGCCGCTCCCATGGCAGCTGCGGGGTGTTAAAACAAACGGGGGGGCACCCCAACCCGTTTCAGGGGCCACACACATGTAGCACAGCTGTGGCAGCAGGAGAGCAGGGAGGGGCACTCAACACACACACACACACACACACACACACAGACACACACACAGTGCGAGGCAGAATTTGCTTTGGCCCCAGGACTCCCAGAGGCCTCTCCGCGATCCTCACTGAGCGCGCTCCGGAGCGGTGCACGCACTCTGAGTGTGTCTGTCTCATGTTTTGTTTGTTCCCAGTAAACTCGGGAGACGGGATCGACTACAGCCAGCAGAAGCGCGAGAACATCGGCGACCTGATCCAGGAGACCCTGGAGGTGTTCGAGTGCTACGGCGGCGAAGACGCCTTCATCAACATCAAGTACATGGTGCCCACCTACGAGTCGTGTCTCCTCAAGTGAAGGACTGGTCCTGACATTCATCATGAGCCCAATAACACACAATCAGTGTCTGTCAAACATTCGTGTCGTATCGCATCATATTGTATCGTATCGCATCGAATCTGTACTGAGTCCGGAGGGGGCGGGGCAGTCAAAAACGGTACTCGAGTAAAAGTGCTCTTACTCAGGTAAAAGTAACAATGGGTGTCCAAAAATGTACTGGAGCAAAAGTGAAAAGTATCAGGTCACAAAAATAGTCGAGATTCAAATTCATTGGCTTTTAATGTTTTCAGTCATTCGTCATGTTCACAGCCTACATTCTCTTCAGAACATTAAGTCTGCTGTTCCACTAAAATTATATATGGTCGTTAAGACCGATGGAATAAATAGAAAACCAGAAAATACCGAGACCGCAGTCTGCTAGCTGACCAGCTGGTTAGTCTCACTGTTGGTTTACTGTGCTCAGTCGACCTCGTTGGCAAATTGGGCAATGGTCCGTTTAGAAGATCAGAACCAGACTGGGTGTGTAACGGGGTCTGGTTGAGGGTGTACGTGCGGTCGCTATATATGCTAGGATTAGGATCGGGTGGGTTTAAGGTGTGTGTGCGGTCGGTGTATTTGTTAGGTACGCAGCCAGTTGATCGCCTGTCAGAGGAATTGGAATAAAGTGAAAAAAAGGAGCTTTACAGTAAAATTAGGAAAATGTGTTGATGGTATTGATGTTATTGGATGTTGAAGTTCTATTAATGACCAATTACATTTGCTGTGACATCATCGCAGGGGCTCAATTCTCACAGGGAGATACAGTCGCATCGGTCCGGTCCAGACCACACACTCGCACAGTCACACAGTCACACAGATGTTCTGAGCGCTCACGCTGCACAGAAAGCTCACACTCCGCTGAGGAATTTGGGCTGAGTTAGACAGTTTGCAAAGGCATGACTGTTAATTTGTATTAATGTTAATTCACACACATTAATATGCAAATTGATGTGGCCCACAAACGAGCAGTATACAGACACACTGTTACAAACACACCGATATCAGTACTGACGCACTGATAGAGACCCTATTTTTTTCTCAAGTTTATTTTATTTTGACAAATGATCATTTTGCTTTGACTAAAGAGGCTCCACCAGGGTGATCATGTTTACACATCATCGACCGTTGGTTCTCTCACCTTATTTTCCTCTCGGTGTATTATTGCCCAGCGTTACTTTTGATTGGGGGGCGCGGCGGCCCGGCGGCTCTGGGCTTCGAGTCCCGCTTGGGGCGCCTTGGAGCGGACTGGCGTTCCTTCCTGGCTGTGTCCCCTCCCCCTTCAGCCTTGCGCCCTGTGTTGCCTTATTAGGCTCCGGTTCGCCGCGACCCCCCCTAGGGAGAACCAGGTTCGGACAGCGTGCGTATTTTCGATTGCTCAGGCCTCACAGGTATGTTGGCTACAGGTGACACACGTGTGATCAATCTCAGCGAGTTTTCCAACGGTTCACTAACTAGGTGACTAGTTCTTGCTGTTAACCTGGATTTCAGCGTCAGCACTAGCACTGGGCTCACTTAACTAGTCTCCACCAACCGGCTCCACAAATTGCGCACCAGCCAGTACTAGTTGGTGTCTCAGTGTCACTAACTAGTGACAAGTGTGACTGTTGAGCTGGTCGGCAGGCAGAGCGCCGTATTTATCCGATTACCCTTTTAGCAGTATCGCCTAAGTTTCCTCAAGCAGCAGATTTAATTTACTGAAAAAACAAGTAAACTAATGGAATAAAGGTAAAATACCTGACTAGTGCATGTTTGGACGAGTACCTAGTTCACTTTTACCAATTTTTTGGTCTTTTTTCGTAGCAGGGCAGTACGCTGCCGAGAGCGTTGTTTTTGAGCGCTTTGCCTCCTCTGCTTCTCCTTTTATTTCTTTTGCACACAGATTCTTGCGAGACTGAATAATCTGAACTGGAAGAAATAAAACTAACTCTCTCCTCTGTTCTTTGTGGAGTTCATGCACCCAGCGGATGACTGTGCTTCTCGGTCTAGTTTACCTGTACCGCGGTAACAGGGAGATTATGGACAAGTTTGTACTATTAATGTGACCGAGCGTCAGTGTTGGTGCCGCAGGTCCGCCAGCCACCGAGCTGCGTGCGTCTCTCTTGTCCCATCCTGTTCCTCCGCCGAGGACGGCCGGGAAACGCGGTGCTGTGCCGCGAGGGTCGGTCCCTCGTCCCAGCATGCCCAGGCGTGCCGTTTGGTATCTGCTGGAATGAGGACGGGCGACATTCCTGCGTGACACTCACTCATGACCACAGGGGCCACCTGCAAACCTGCTCCGTCACATTAGAACCATGCTAATGTCAAAGAGAAAGTTCCAGAGCAAGGCAACTGCGTGTGTGTGCGTGTGTGTGTGTTTAGGAAGGGAGTCTGTTTACAGAGAATACTCAGTGCCTTTTAGAGCCCTCTGGAGCACCGGTGTCACGGTGAAACCAAACCACGGTCAGTTTAAATAAAGATTTTGACTGCAGGGGTCCAAAGACACAGGTGAAGAGTCGCACGCACACGGTGACCGAGTCCCCCAAGCAGAGAGCAGCCTGTACAGGTAGCTGCAGTTACTGTGTTTTCACAAAAGCAGCAGGATGCTCTGAATCCCATGGTAACGGCACTCGTTCTCCGGCACAGTCTGACACCGGGGTTAAAGGAGGCGGTTGCGGCGACCGCTGCGCATGCATGGCTGCCTTGCTGCTGTTCCGCTCGGTGGAGTTTTCTGCTCTGATTGGCTGCCTGCGTCTGCTGGAGCTCGGATCTCTTCACCTGCGGCCCGCTGCCCGCGAGGGGGCACATCTCCCCGGTAACCGGTTCTTCCTGTTGCGGCCTCGGCCGTTGCACCCGTCTGCTGGTCGCGTACGGTTCCCTGCTACAGACTGGTTGGTTGGTCCAGTGGCGGCTTCCTCCAGCCAGTGACTGCTGCTTCTTACCGCGCCCCTCCCCCATCTCTGATATCGACAGGCGAGTGGGAGCCGGTGGCGTTCGGACCCTCTTCCGTGTCTCAGTTCGAACGGGAGTCCATCCCCTCCTTGTGTGCCCGTTACGCCAAGCAGGATGGCGCCTCCTGTGGAGCTCCATTAGGTCGTACCGCAGGAATTAATACGCACATAATGCGATTTACGCTGGCGATTGTGGGAGCGTTCAAATGCGGGTTCGGGCCATGAGTGTTAACAAGGGGAGGGAGACGGGGCCAGCGGAGGGGGGCACAACATCCCTCTACGCACACCCCCCAGTGTACCGAGGGTAGCGAGCAGAAGAAGTCGGCCGAGACTCGCTCCCCTGCGGTGGAGAACAGCACATCCCAGTTACCCTCAGAGCAAAGTCGGGGAGTCTGGGCTTCCCCTTGAGCTCCTCGTTTCTCTCCGGCGCTAATTGGCAGCCGGTGGAGAAGGTCGGGGGGACGAGGGCAGAGCGCCGTCTCCACAGAGGCAGCACGGGCACTTTTTCCTGCTCCGCCGTCAAGAAACGCGTGTCCTGTGGGGCACAGAGGACAATATCGATTTACGCGTATTTCAACATGAGGGATTTCCCCTTCTGCTGCTGTTGTTGTTGTTGTCTCTGCCGTCGCGATACCCGCTGGTGCAGGATTACCATGGTGCGAGCAGCTGGAGAGGAGCAGAGCTCCAGTGTGGCACCCGAAGGCTGACTGAGGTGTGTGTGTGTATATATACTTCCGGTGCTCTGTGCAGACAGACATGTGGGACGTCCCCGGCCCGAGTGGGTGCAGGTACCATGTGATGGGCTCCATGGCTCTGCTTCTTCTGATGCACCCCCCATGACAGCGTGGAGCCCAGATTCGCACTCGTATGTTTGCGCCTGTGTGTTCAGGGCTCAGCGGGGTGAGCGTGTCAGTCAGTACGGGCCTCCGTGAGACGGTGCTGTCAGTCAGTCAATCAGTCCTGCAGCCGGACACCACTGGCTGTACCGGTCGGCGCCAGGAGCAGAGTGGTGACGCTGCAGTCACCGAGCGCCTCGGTCAGTCTGTCTGCCCCCCTCGGGTCCCCCTCTCGCTCTGCTGCCTTGTTAGACACACAGTGACGGGAAGATGACATTCCAAACGCGGCCTGCGTGTCCCCCAGTTCAGCTGTGCTGTGGGGTGGTTTGCGTGCGTCCCTGCGCACGGAGATCCTGGCGCTGCCCCGTCGCTCCGGACCGATGGACAGGAGGCCGTTCGTCTTGTCGAGGTCAGTCGTTTGCAGACATGCGTGTTGCCAGCCACACGTTTAGGGGTCCAAGTCTCTCAGAAACGGGAGCACCTGAAACGCTGTTTACATGTATAATACCGTGTTTGGCGAGAAGAAGATGCATCGCATCGCAGTGCAAACGCCACAATAATCACTCCATGAATTATTTATTCATTCGCCCACAGAGGGTTTGGTATCAGCGATCTGTGGGATCGATCCCACTCTTCGCCGAGGACCCACTCAATGAAGCGCTGCTTGTCGCCCCCCCCGAGCCCTAACCCCGGTCTGCGGTCCCAGAACTGCACTCCCTGCATCGCTGCTGGTGGCGTCTCGTCCCGTCAGGGTTATGGAGAGTCCGTCTCCCCTCTAGACTGGATGGACACGGGGCGGCTGTGGGCAAGGTATCCTTCGGCGCCCACTGCGACACACACACACACACACACACACACACACACACACACACACACACACACACACACACACACACAGAAACCTGTCATTATCTTTCAGAAGGCACCCCAAGCCCAGTAGCAGTTGAAGACTCTTCCAGAAGGAAGTGACGCGGACGGATCCCGGCGACTGCAATTCAGGAGATCCTCGGGACGCCACAGCTCGGCCCGTTTCCTTGTTCCGGCTCCGGATTTGAGAACCAGTTCTGATTGGATTAGGGTGGCGGGATGGGAACCCATCGTCCATCACGTGACTCAAGCCGCCACCGTGCGGATTGGATTAGAGGCCTAATCCTGCGCTGCGGAGCTCGGGGGAGGGGCGTGCTGGGAAGTTGGGGCAACATCACAGAGTCTCCCACATGAGTCAAGCATGTGGGGGGAGGGCGCCGGCTCCAGGTTCCACACACTCCCTCCAAACCAAGACTACGAGCAGTGTCTTACAGCGGTACAACTGGGAGAGAAACATGCTGGCTTTCAGCAAGCAGTGGTTACCCTGGTGGCCCCCTTCTCCGCCAACCCCCCATCCGTGGGGCAAATCTTCTGGATCCCTGCGAGGGCCTCACAGGTCTTCCCCATGTCGTCCTCCTGACAGACACAAGCACACGCAATGGCACACGAAGAGCACCCTTAATTGGATTAATTGTTGAATGGGATGCGTGTTATTAAAAAATGATGAAAACACAGGCTTGCTGGGGATTAGTTTCTGTGTCATATGCTCACACACACAAACACAGAGCAGCACATGACGCAACGTTGAAACATCCTTCACGAGGTACAAATTGCTATGACCGCAGAGGGAGATAAGAACTAAAACCGTTTTCGTAGTTTTAAAGACGTGCCAAGCGGCTACGGGAGGAGAGGTGCGCGACCTGTCTTCCGGCGCTTTCGAAAGCTAGAGGAAAGGAGCCCCCGTCCTGCGACACACTTTCCGACCCCCTCCGCTGCTGCTCCTCGGCGATGATGGGACAATAATTCCTTCCTCTCGCAGCACCGTTGGCGATCGTTTAGAACCGAAATGGCGCTGCGCTGGATTTAACCTTTGACCTTTTTGTCCTGGAGATCGCCTCTTTGCTTGTAGCCCTTAGCGCTGGTGAGAGCGCAAGGGCCATGAGTCAACGGCAGCTGCCGTCGCCCCCCAAATTAGAGGGACTTGCCAGGGACCCGGTGGGTGTCATGGAGGAATCACATGGGGTCACTGAGCTGTGGGTCGTGTCCCAGATTCAACATGCCGTCCAGCCCCTCGCGCACACGCACACAAACCCTGGAGCAGAGGTCAAGGCTGAATCTCCTGTTCGATGGAGCGGTGGAGGCAGCACTAAGTACTCGGTACCCAGTACTCGGTAATGCTAATACCGAGCAGGGCCCCTCTCTCCACTCGGCGTGCGAAGCGTGTCGTCATTCTAGGTTGTTCTTTCGCCCTTGAGACTGCGTGCAGGTTTTCAGCGCTGTATCTTGATTAATCAGGGAAGATATAGTCTTTTTCATTATTTCACATTGTTTCCCGTGTAACTGACGTTTATGTCTGTCTCCAGGTTATACGCGCTGCACACAGGCATTATTCCGACAGTCCTCGTCAGGACGGCATTTTAATGGCTTTTTGATGGTTACAGAAAAAATACAAGATAATTAAACTTTTATTAGCACCCTTCTTACTGCGCTGATAAGGTTATATTGATAACTGGGCTGCAGATACAGTACAACATTAGGCTCAACTGTAGCCGTGAATGTGGCGAACATGGTACTGCACCGAAATCTGGCTGCAGTAGCAGGTAAAAGAGCCAAAGGGCCACAATAGAGGTTTTAACTGTTTGTTGAGTGTTAAGAAAGAGAGAAAAGAGAAATAAAAGAAAACATTTGTTTGCATTCGCTGCGTGTGCTTTACCTCCTGCTCCAGTAATGTGGACCAAGGTACTTACCCTGAACCGACAACGAAAAGGGTAAATCAGCGTAAGCAGCCGAGTGTAAAAACCTTGCTTTGTCTCGTTGGAGAAAAGAGCCAGCGGAACAAACACGTAAACGTTGTTTGATGCCCATGTAACGTGTGTATTGTACTGCAGTTGTGTGTGTGACTGTTGACTCCACAGCAGTTACCCTCAAACAGGGCCCACGTGTCCCTTTCACAGTGCATTTTATCTCATTACCTCTCAGGGATCTGATGCGTTGTAACCTACCTTTCCTGCGCCAGACAGAAGAAAAGGCTATCTGAAACGAAAATAAGGTTAAATGTAACGGAAGGCACAAGGAACGGGTGTCACTCGCTCGATATTTCGGATTTTCGTGCCCCGACAAGGTGCTCAAATCGGCCCATTGTACTCGTGTAGCGCAGAAATCGCTCGCTAAGTAGTACTTATAAAAGTTGGTGCGCTGCTATTGGCTGAAGCGCGTGTGCATCATTTAATTAGGACCGCCTCCCTCCCGCAGTCCGAGTCACTCATTTGTCCACATTGCCCCTATTGGCGCATTCCCGTGTCCGTTTGACACACTTCTGGCCAATCGGAGAGCAGCGGATCGAACGCTTTGGGGAGCAGCCTCGCGCACAGGCAGTGGAGGATCGGAACGTGCCCGTGCGCGCGGTGGAGACGAGAGTAACGGCGGACGGTCGCGAAGAGACGGCGGATTCCCCCCCCCCCGTCCGCTCGAGCACCAACAACAGCAGACAAAAATAAGAGAGAATAAAACGCAAAACATCGCGATTCATCGAAAGGATCGGCGAGTCACGGCGATCGCAGCGCGGGGGGAACCGGGGATCTGCTCAGCAACTTGTGCTTTTTGTTGTGCGCTGTGTGTGTGGCGCGCGCTCGCGTCGGTCGAGGGGCTCGCGAGCGAGCGAGCGAGCGAGCGAGCAAACGAACGAACGAGGCAGGGCCGTGCGCGCGCGCTCGCTCGGAGATGATGGTCGGGGAGATGGAGGTGAAGGAGAGACCGCGGCCCAGTCCCGACTACCTCATGCAGCTGCTCAACGAGAAGAAGCTCATGACGAGCCTGCCCAACCTGTGCGGCATCTTCACGCACCTGGAGCGCCTCCTGGACGAGGGTAGGTGTCCGCGTGGCGGGGCCCGCGACCGTGGGGCGGCTCGGCTCGGCTCGGCTCGGCTCGGTCACCCTCTCGACTCGGGGGCCCTGCGGGGCCGCCCTGCCCCTGGCCCGGCAGTGTCTGGGGGCTGTGTGGGCTGTGTGTGGTCGGCGGCGGACGTCGCCGGCAAGTTACTTGCTGCTGGGGAAAGTTGCGCGGAGTCGGACGGTGCGCGGGCGGGGAGCCCAGGCAGGGCCGCGTCCCCCCACCCCCTCCCTCGTCTCGTGTTTGCCTCATCTTTCACCCTCTTTTAGCGTGTTTCCTCACGGGCGCTTTCCTTCCTTCCTTCCTTCCTTCTGCCCGAGTGAGTGAGTAAGTCCGTGTGTGTCGTCAGGTCGGCACTTTTGTTGAGACTCGACCCGTTTGAGGACAAAGTCGAAGCTCGAGCGAGTCGAGTCGAGTGTGTCACACTGCGCGAGAGAGAAAGAAAGAAAGCAAAGATATTTTACGCGTCGTGTGTGTGTGCGCGCGCGCTCGCTCTCCCTCCCTCCCGCTCTCTTTCTTTGTCTCCCCAACTTTTTTGCTGCGGTTTCCCTCGAAGTTTCCGCGGACAAACTTGACCCGCACGGGCGCGCGCGCGCGCGCTTCGCGAGCGGGTCCGCCCGTCGAGACGCAACGGCCGCGGCAGCGCGCGCTCGGGGCTGTGTGCGACCGAGTGAGGGAACGCGCTTCCGGAACCGCGGTTCGTTCGGGCTCGTTCCTTCGTCGTATGCGGCGCAGTGAGGGAGGGGACGAGACGCGGGCCTCCGGTGATGGGGAGGACGGAGAGCCGCCGAGGGACACCAGCGTCTGATTGGAGACATTGCGCCACATTTGGACTATAAATAAACAAGGGGGAGGGGGGACTGGGAGTCGGAGTGTGCGAGCGTGCGAGCTCGCGAGGGCAAGCTTGGTGACTGCTGCAGGTAGGGGGCGCTAGAGAGCACCGCTGGCCGGGCTTTCAACAGGAGTAGATCGGCCACGCAGACGCGCCGGCCGCCGTCTCTCTGGGGTCCGAGGCCAGGGTTTCGGGGCTCCGGGTTCTCGACTTGTCCGAGCCCCGCAAACTGCGAGCGAGGAAGGGAGGAAACGGGAGCGCTCTCCCGAACGCCGAGTAGAGCGACTTCAGGGCGACCGCTCGCCTCGGCCCCGGATCGGCGCCGGCCGGACGGGTTCTCGCGGGGGCGCGGTTGCATTTCTTTGCCGTGCGGCAATCGCTGGGATGAACCGGTGTCATAAGTGCTCTCCCGCTGCTCGATTCATCTCGAACACAAGTGTGTCTCGCAGCTGCGGAGGAATGCAAAGTTTTTTTGCAGCTTGAGGCCCTGGCGTTTCTCCCGATGAAACCCGATCTCGGGTCCCTCCGAGGGGCACGGCGCTCGGACGCAACGGGCGAGGGCTGCGCGAGGAGCGCTTTCTTTCCCCCCGCTTGCCGTCGCGCCGTCTTCGACGCTGAGCCTGGCCCTGTCGCGCTTACCGTGTGCTCCACCGCGCTCCCTCTACCACACGGCTGCTCGTTTGTTGTTCCGCTGTACTTCGCTCTGAAGTGGGCTATCGCCCCTCTGGAGGCGTTTCCCGGCCTTTTGGGGACAGAGAGGCTCGGCCTGGCGAGCAGAGGAGGCGGGGCGGTGCGATGTCAACGGTGTGGGCCGCAGCCGAGTTCCTAAACTTTTACTTTGCCACACCGGTGGGCTTGGAACCTTGGGGTCCCGTGGCCCCGTGGGCTGTCTGTTTACCAGTTATCTGTATCATGGGTACGAGAGGAGCGGTGAGACCAGCAGGCCCAATTTCACCGTGTGTGTGTCTCTGTGTCGGGTATGCAGACAGCTCTGTGCCAGGCCTCTGCGTGCAGACCGTGGGCCGGGTCTTGGACGCTGGCTTTCCTCCCGCCCGCTTCCTGTCTGCTGCCTGCAGAACGTGGTGTCCGTGAAAATGCTCTGGAAAAAAGCGGGCCCCCTGGTCGTCAGAAGGGACTCTGTGTAAATATAAAACAATGTGCGCGTTGCTGGAAACCACGGTGCGGCTGAACCGCTGCAACTCTGATTTTCCTTCTGTCGTTTGCTTAAGGGCCGTGTTTGCATTGTGCCGCTGGCACACGCCAACGGTGGCTGAGAGGACAGCAGTGATTGCTGCTCCAGTCAAATCCTGTGGTGCCTCAGTCACTCCTGTGTGGCGGCTGCCAGCAGCGGTTCATCGGTATGGCAACTCTTGTCGGAAATCCAGCCAGTCACCTGCCTTTTTGCTCCTTAAGCAGCTTGTATTAGGTTGGCGTCGGGTGCGACCGGCAGCCAAAAGGGATCGCTATTCTAGTGGTGCTGATATGGCAGAGGAAGAACTGCGTCTGTGTGCTCCTGGTCAAGGTGACCCTGCCGCCCCGAGGCTTGCTTAGCGGCTGACTGACGGGCTGTCTGGAAGGGCAGGAGAAAGCCCAGAAGTTACGGGGGGAAAAGGAAAAGCAGCAGGGCCCCATGCGGTAATCTCCCCCTGGATGGCCTCGCAAGGGGCCGTCTCTGCGGTCACCTGTCCGGAACGGTCTTGGCAGCTGCACCCACACATCACACGCATTCCTCTGCCTTCAGCGCACTCTGTGTGTGCGGTTGTTTCCATGGTGAGGCGTAAGCCGATCTCCCGTGGCCTCAACCGGTGCACCGGCCCTCCTCGGCTGTCACCGGCAGGAACAACTGTTCCCGCTGCCGTGTCTTCGTGCCGGCGGAGCGGCAGATTGAGCCGCTGAAGGTCACTTAGATTTGTGTGACGGGACTCTTTGAATCGTCTCGTGCCGCAGCTGTTCATCTTTTAGGGGTGACACCACGCTGGCCTTTCATGGCGACTTTATTGGGCTCGCTCGGCTTGGGCGCCATTCACTCACTCCTGCAGCCGAGCGACGGCCGTGGGGGAATAATGTGGCTGGGCGGTGGGGCGCTGCACCGGCGCTTCCTTGTGCTCCAAGGAGGCGCTGGAGCTCGGAGGCCTTAGCAATGCTTATCTCGACGCTTTATTATCCGCCAGAAAAGCTGTGAAAGGCACCGCCGCTGTCACCAGGAGGCTTCCCCCATTGGTGGGATTTGATCTCTTGCTGTTGTGCGTGGCTCTTTAGCCGTCTCTTCTCCAAGGTGGCCTCTTGCGGAGAGGTGCCGTGAGGCCAGCTGCGGGTTTGAACTTGTTTGCGCGAGCACACAGAAGGATTGCTGCATTGGTGCTTGTCACCACGGTACTCCTGCTGCCCTCCGCGTTGGAGTCAGTTTGTTCGTTTGTCTCGGAAGGTTCTAGTACCGGAGCAGCCGTTGTCGGGGGGTGCTTGTGTGAGACTTCAGTTTGTGTTTAACAAAGATTAAACATTTAAACATTCTCCCCCAGCACATCTCCGGTGCTCAATTTTCCGCTAGAGTAGGCCTTGGCCCCATGGCTGGAGGGGCACTGCTGCACGCTTGCGTGGCAGAATCATACACTGCCTGCGTGCGCGCACACACTCGTGTCATCCCTTCTTGTCTAACAGCTTCTGATTGGCAGTACTTAATGGGTCGCTGTGAGCGGGTGGAGCGGGCGCGAGGCCGCTCTGGCAGCCCGGCTGCTCTATCTGATGCCTGCATGTAGCCCTCTGTCGGCGAGGTGGCATCTGGCGCGCGTCCTGGCCGGCCCGCCGCTGCCGATAAAACCGTCTCCCATCAGCCCCGCGCGTTATCTCTGCCCCATCCCCACATGTAAAATGCTCCGGCCTCCTTATCACACCTCCTCCCATGCCGCAGCTGCACCGCTAGTCCCTGCTGCAGTTGGTGTGGGGGGGGGGGCGTGGGGGTCGCGCTCTCCTTTGCCCTCTGAACTGCAGCAGACAGACAGTTGGGCTCCAAATGTTACAGGGAAGGGAGCGAACAGTGGTGCGTTGCAAATGGCAGCCAGCGACACAGCCGTGAGCGCGGGGGAAGGGGGCGCCCGGAGGCTGGGCATACCGGCACTCAGACTCCGCTTTCCTGCTGCGCCCCTCCCCCGCGTTTGAGCTCTCGCTTTGTGTGTCTCTCAAACTTCTTCTGAAAAAGGAAGTAACGCCCATACGCAGACAGGAAAAGCCGGCTCAGCGCTCGCTTCAGACCGAGGGTGGTAGTGGTGCTGGGGGGGGCGTATCCTTTTTTCTCTTATTGCTTTCAAAAGAGCAGCATTTCTCAGAGGAAACGACTCCAAAGATGCTGCCATGTTGCTTCTCTGCTGCTGTTTGTTTTCCTGCCTTTTCCAGACAAAAGTGTGCTTTGTCTTTCTCGTTTCCTGTGACTAATTTACTGTGCGTGTGCGCCCCTCCCCCAGCAGGAGCGAACATTCCTGAGGAGCAAGGAGTGGGGCCTCACCCTTGGCATTCCTCGACTGCCTCCCCCCTCCTTCCTCGGCGCACTGTTTTTCTCCCTGCGGAGGGCATGGAGAGGTGGCACAAAGGCACAGCCCCGCTGCTGGTGTTAAATGTGTGTCCCGTCCCACCCCTTTTGTCTGTCCGTGGCCGCGATCCGCTGGCAACGCTGGAGCAATCTTGTGTCCGAGCATCTTCGTTCGTTTGTTTTTTCGTTTGTTCTGTTCCGTCTTCCTCTCCGTCACGGGGCGTCGGCGTGTCCCATCGGCTGCTGCTCGATGCCTCTCTGCTGGTGTCATGCTTCCCAACCCTTTAAATGCCAGCTGCCACCCAAGTTACCCAGTTAACCCCCCCAAGTAAACGCTATAATCAATCAAATTGCCGGCAGTTTGCAATCCTGCCGTTTCCGGATGGCATTTGAGGCAATAAATCTCAGATGAATAATTTAGCTGTCTGGGAGCAGCATGTGTTGCTGGTCTTGTACGCTCTGTCCTCCTCTTTCCCACTCCAGAGCAAACGCTTGTCTGCTCTAGCAGGTGCTGCTGGTGTGTGTTTTTGTGTGCGTGTATGCGCATGGAGCACATGTGCCAGGTTGTTTTTAGTTTTGATTTGTGCCTACTGCCGACTTCCCTTTCTCTCTGCCTTCAAACTGCGCCGACACCCCACCCCACCCCACCCCACACACTCTTGGCCAGCGGGTCGTCACATGACATGGGTCACGTGATCTTGTCACATGGTTGCGTTTCAGAAGCTCGACGATTATTGCATGATTTTAGTTTTTTGTGATAGACACATGGTAGTTTTAGAATAGTGTTGTTTGAGAATCTTCCTTTGCTGCTGTCAACATTTGAAAGGGGGCCACAGGGTGCGCAGTGCTTAGTCACAGCATTTGAATCTGACCACATACTTCAGTACCCCTTGATCACGCTACTTACCGTGAATTGGTACAATAAAAATTAGCCTGCTGTTCAAAATGGGTGAATCGGTGGAAGTAGCTTAAGATTGTCACTGTGG
This sequence comes from Scleropages formosus, assembly GCF_900964775.1. Lineage (NCBI taxonomy): Eukaryota > Metazoa > Chordata > Actinopteri > Osteoglossiformes > Osteoglossidae > Scleropages > Scleropages formosus. The sequence continues at coordinate 1,235,120 of NC_041820.1, read as the reverse complement.
AGAAAAGCATCAGATAAATGAACATTTTGTAAATATGAAAGCAGGAGAAATTAGAATATTTGAACACATAAAGAAGACTGATGATGCTTAGTAACCACACTGTGTATAAAAAGTAAAAGTGCTTTTTCTGTGCCTCGTCTCCCCACTGGCGTTTGTTGTTTCCCCTGATGTCGGCCTCGGTCGACCGGTCGTCTCCGCAGGAGTCCTGTGAGCATCTGCTGGGGTTTCCTAGTGCACCGTGGCCCCCGCCCCCACCGGCCCCGGTCCGGCAGCGCGAGGCCTTGCAGGGTGCTGAGTGGGCCTGAGGGGAACATTTCCTCCCTTTCATCGGAGTACCGGCGTTGACATTAAAGGCCTGTAACAGGCCCTGTCTCTTTGCATTAGCCTTGGGTCAGTGTTCCTCCGCGGAGGCCTGGGCTCCGGCTGTCTGCCGCAGACGCCCGACGCCCCCTCTCTCCTCCTCTCTACTCGTCTCTGCTCCGTCTCCCTATTGTTGTTATTACTTTTATTGCTGCTCTGCCTCTGCTTGAGCAGTTTATTTCAAGTGACTTGCAAAAACTCCTTTTTTTTTTTTTTTTTTTTTTTAAACTGGTCCTTTGCATTGTTCTGTGTGTGTGTGTGCGTGCGGGGTTCACGCTGAGAGAATGGAACTCTCGGTGACATCTTGAGACCCCCCCCCCCCCCCCCCCCCCCAGAAGTATCGAAGAGCCCAATTACTGAGGGCGAAGTGACCCGGATGCCACCAAAGCAGTGTACCCTTTTCACGGCTTCCCCGTTTTAGCCCAAAATGGTCCACGTTTCCTTGTATTAAAGCTGAAATTGTGCTATTGTTTTACCATGGTTTTCACCTTTCTTTCCAAACTGCTGGAGTCATGCAGTGCTGTTTTTGACCACAGGAAAAGGGCAGTCCTCTGCTGAAGCGTCGATAAAATCGGTGTATCTGCTGTCCTCTGGCGCCACTGGTTCAGGAGTGGCCTTTGGAGGCACCCCCTCCCCCCCCAGCTTGGTTAACGGCTGCCATTAAGGGGCCTTTGATGGACACACTTGTGTGACATTGAGTTCTGGCACTTCACAATGGAAGGGCACTGCTCAGAATAGAAGGTAGGCTGCAAAGGAGCTCTTACTTTGGCTACATAGCAACACACAGCGGCATCGAGCACCATGTCAGGGCCGTGTTCGTAGAGATGTCGGAGTGTGTCGTGCACTGTGTGTCGTGGGGGTAGTTATCTTTCCTCAGCACATTGTCATGCTGTTTCCTTCCTTCCCCCTCTGACAGCTGAGCTCTTCCTGCCATTGTTGTGGGGGAGGTCAGCCAGACCGGGCTTCCTGTGCTGCTCCTCAAATTTGGAGAAAGGTTAAAAGGCCCGAGCCCGAAGTACTGCCATACTTTTGCTGGTGTCCACCGTTCCATCCGTGTCCTCGAATCGTGCGATGCGATCTTGTGTCGAAATGTCCCCCATTCCTTTACTGTAGTGGTACGAAACTGGACTGGAGTTATGATCCAGTGGTGTACTGCTGCGGCCTTCCTTAGGCGATGCGAGACACCCCCCGGTGGAAAACAGTGGGCCCCCACCCTGTATTTCTCCATGTCGAACCATGTGAACTCTGTGTGAAACACATATCTTGACCTTTTTCCTGCCATTTTCCCCCTATTTCCTGATTTGTTTTCAAGAGACATCCTGTATCTGCGTTGGCTCGTGGTGTGTTCAGCGGCTGCTTTGCTCCTCCATTCCACTTTACTTCCTTTGGGGGTGGTGCACAATCCTGCTGTGAGCAAAGGGCCCAGAAAGCCCCCCCTTTGAGAGATACAGGGGACCATCGGTGGGGGAAGGTCAGGGCTGGTAGCTCAGCCAAACCTCCAGGTGAAGGCAGTAAAGGTGAGCTGCATCTGCCGAGAGCCAAGACGGTGAATGAGTGCGTTTCTGTGCGCTCCTGTGCGTGTGCACGCGTCGACTGGAGCCAGCCTGTCATTTCTCCATACCTCCTTCGGTTGATACATCACTCGAGTGGTTGCCGGTTTTATTTAGTTTGTCCTGCAGTCCCTGGGGCTGGGCTTGGTAGCTTTTACAGAATTGTAATTTGCTCCGGGAGCATCTGTTCCGTGCCTTCCGAAAACTGTCTCGATGTGTTGCGGGGGGAGCGTTTAACTACACTCCCCAGGAATCTACTCTGGTAAATTACAGTTAAGAGGGTTTCCAATTTAACGCTACATATCCTCCAGTTTGATGACAACAAGCCTCCTTCTCTCATTTTAAAATATCTTGGCGTTTGTGAGCCGTAAGAGTCCCGTGGAATAAATTATCCCCGTGTGAATTACAGAAATGTCGTAGTGCGATGAGTCTTGGTTTTTAGCTGCTCTGTGTCTTAATTGTGTGGCAGGAATCGCAGCCAACGGCGGTTGGCAGCCAGCGTGCCGTGACCGTGCTGTGACCGTGCCCGAGCTCAGTTCAGCTCCCCTCGCAGGGGCCTCTGCACAATATCACTCTGCTAGTGCCTCCTTACTGCAGACAGGTGCCTCTATGTGTAGGAGGGCTGCTGGGGATTTATTTCCTTGGTGTTTGTACTGTAACGCGCCCCCCTCCCCCCAAGACACGCAGCAGGTATTTTACTTTGGAAATGGTTCCGATGACTTGCCTTTTCCCACGCTTTCACGATGCTGATCTCATGATTGGGTATTTGACCCGGCAGTGTTACAAGCAACATTGTTAATGAAAAGGAATGGACCATGAGCGGTCATCAGTGTAGTCCTGCTCTCTTTAATGAGAGTGAATTGACGAGTAACAGGTAATAGCAATGTAAGGAACACTGATCTGGAGATGGGCAATTGATTAAGAATTCATTTCACACTGACATGTGCCAAATGTGTCCCACAGCTTTCCGTGGCTTTCAGATTTTGCTCTAGATACTAGTGGAATTATGTTGGTTTTTTCAGAAGCACACAGCAGCCAAGAAGGAATGTCGGATGGGCAGGTCTTCGGATGAACAGTGTCGGTGCCCTGGCTGGCAAGGTGGCAGCTTTCTTAGCTACAGGGCTGCGGCGCTGCCTGCCTTTGGTCATTTCCTCTTTAGACGAAATGAGTGGCCTGTCAGTGGTGCTTCCGTCATCTGCTGCGGGACTGAGAATTGCTCAGGATTTGCCGTTTCCGCTGGCGCCGCCCTGCTGGCCTCATTTGAAGCACCAGTTTTCCAAGTGCAAGATGTATCCCGGCATAAGGCACAAGGGTTTGCTTTGCTCTCGGTCCCGCTGTGCTCAGCTCAGTGTCTCACAAAACAGAGCACTGGGCCTGTTTTGCCCACCATTTATGGAGCAGCCGCTTAAGGTAGACGGATGCCTCCGCACCGGTACTGAAGGACAGACAGATGCCCGATTGCCCCGCCCCTGCTCCCGCTTCCAGGCTGCAGCGTCATTGTTTCTCTGTGACCTTTTCTACGGCTCTAGGTTTTAAGGTGGACGTGTTATGTGGCGGTGCAGTTGTATGTCAGCGAAGGAATTGCAGCTACTCCGTGGTTTGTTTGTGTATGTGTGTATGTACGTGTGTCTGTCAGGACACCGGTATGGTGTGTAAGGGCACAGCTTGGCTTCCCGGGTGTATGGCTGAGCTACACCGAGTGCCGTATCGGGGGGGTCTCGCTTCGCACCCGTCTTTGTAGCTCTTTGAGACGAGCCTCTTCGCGTTTGTTCCTCTTCTTTATTTTAACCTGTCAGGAAGGTTCCTCGGAACCTCTTGGCGTGTTTAAATACAGCCTCCTTCTCTGATGAGTGTATAATTGGGAAGGAAAAGCGAAATGTTGAGTGGTCTTTAAACAAGGTCTGCTGAGTTCTTGATAACAAGGAAAACAGGCCTCCAGTTCCACTGCATAATAACAAGGGTGCTGTGTTTCTGTCTAATATTTTTAAAATTTATTTCCCAGCAGCACAGCCCTTGCTGTTTAAGTCAAGCGTCACTTTGAATAAAGCGTTCGGAGTGTGTGAATAAAGGAGCAGCGTGCGCTAAGCCTGCAGTCTCCTCTCTGCCGTGCTTAGCTGCTCTTTTTGATGACAGGAGTGTCGCTGCAGAGTGGAAGAACTTGTTCCGCTGCAAACTTTGGGCTCCCAGGAAAAGGCTGTAGCTGTCCGCAGTTGTACCGTAGCTGTTGCGCACACACCCTGCTGAGGTATGCCGCCGCCCCCCCGAAAGAGAGAGCGTGAATAAGGCTGCTCTGACGGAAGCTGCACTCCGCTCCACATGAAAGAGCATCTCTTCATTAATCCGGAGGAAACGGAGAGGCCAGGCGCAGCTCTTCTCTGTCCGCCGATCTTTTTAATCACTGCTAGGATCGAGCTCTCAGGTGATGGGCATTAAGAGCTAATCAGGTGCCGTTTAAGGCAGCTTTGGCAAGGCCGCTGGGGAGTCTCGGATCACTCGGATTACTGCTGATTCGCCCAGCCGCAGTTCAGCGTCCAAACCCCTCCTTCGCAGCCTCTGGGGCCCTCGGTGCAGAACCGCAGAAGAGCAATGGATGTGTTTGTCAGCTTCTTGTTTTGTTGTTCCTTTTTTGGTGTGACCTTAGCGGTTGGTTCACCAAGTCACAAAGAGGTAAATATGAGACGAAAGTGTGCTGGGACCAGCCTGCAAAGAAGTGGAGGAGCAGTGTCTTTACTAGCCCAGGTTCTGCAGTCTTTCAGTTTAAGAACCCCCCCCCCAAGTGCAACGTTATTGTGAGTCAGTGTCAGTCATTGGGAAGTGGCTTTTTTGTCTGCAACGTTCTTCTGTTTCTCCAGGGAAGCTGGGTTGCTTCCAGCTGCAGAGGGGTATGGTGGCAATAGCAGGACTTAGTGACCCCAGTAAAAATCCAGCTCGTATTGAAAGACGCTACTAGCCTCAAGCACATAGGTAGGCGAGCAGTGAATACAGCAGTGGCTCCCCACTTGGGTTTGGGGGTACCCCTTTGGGTCAGCGGCTGTCCTCAGCAGATGGCTCCCCTTTCCTTTGGCAACTGACCTGAGGTCCTGCTCCCATGAGCTCATCTAAACTGGCCCTCTTATCCACTTGTGATCGTTTGGGAAGGTCTGACAGCCCTCTGAAGGCTGTCTGCTTCTCATTTCTGATGTGTGTGGTGCAGGATAGTGCTGCGAGCCCCACCCATGGGGAGATTGTCTTCGTTCCTGGTACACAGTCTTCCCGAACAGCTCGGAAGACCCTCTGTCTGTGCCCCTACACCTCTTTGTGTCCTTAATGGTTCGCAGGCTTCGCCGTGACGCTTGGGCAGTGAATCGGGAGCGTAGCGCAGCAGTGGAAGCCCACGAAGTCTGTCCTGTGAGGTCCCTCACCCCTTTCAGTTAGTGAAGCCGTGCCCTTTGGGTCATTTGGAGGAATCCTGGACCCTCCATCAAGCGTCCCTGTGTAGCACACCAAGGCCCTGTATCGTTTGCAGGCTGCCTTAGTTTGAATAGGACAAGTAGAGCTTTGCTTCATGCAACGGAGTTTGGATAGCTGGGGACAGCAAAGCAGTTTATAAAAGCTGAACGCAGTGTCCCGGGTCGGTCTTTAGCCCATTACTTCGCCTGACTGTCTCTCGATTGGTGATAACCTCGGTAGTAAAGTTTATTATTTCTCTACGGAGGGCTGTCTCATCAGATGCTGAGTTACTGCTTTAAAGAACAACCCTTAGAGAAGCTGTACTGGGGACTCCATTCTTTCAGGGTCACATTGCTCGTGCTTTGTCTGCACCTGCCTAGTGCCAGTGTCGCATGACGCGTCCTGCTTGGAAGCTGAGTCGGCTGCACCGGAAAGAAACGGCGGTATTTAAAGGGGACTGGCAATGGCGGAGGGCAGAGGCTCGCTTAGGAACATAGCCGCTGACATTAGAGGTTGTCAAGTGCTGCATGTGTTGGCCAACAGCCGCCTTCTGCCGATTTATGTTAATGTGACATTTTGGGGAAAGAGAAGAAATTAAAAAGATGGGGAAAGCAAGCAAAGGTTTAGAGAGGGAAATGCATCAGGATGGCTGATGGTTACTGGCGCGATGCTGCAGCAGGAGGCTGGCAGCCCAACACTGTGGCAACACTTAGTGGCAGAGTGCTGCTTTTAAGGCCTTGTTCACGCGTCAGACTGACCGGGGTCGACGTGGGACCTGTCAGGGCCGGCTCAGCGTCGCGTTCGCAGCCGCTCCGGAGGCTTCCTGTGTCTCGGCCGGCCCTCTGCTGCAGTCATCGGACAGGTGAAGAGGCTTTGGCACATCACTGGCACGACACGGGGCTCCTCTTCCTCCCTGCGCTGCACCACCGAGTCCCCTGGTGTGACCGCCTGCAGCACAGCACTGCTGCCACTGCCAGCAGGACTTGTGTGTGTGTGTGTGTGTGTGTGTGTGTGTGTGTGTGTGTGTGTGTGTGTGTGTGTGTGCGCGCGCGCGCCCGTGCAGGTCTCAGTTGGCCCGCCATCCCCCCTCTTAGCTGACGATGTGATCAGGGCAGCAGCCATATTTCACAGTGAAGGATTGCCTCTTTCAGAGTTTGTTTTTTTTTCTTTTTTTTTTTCCTTTCTGCCTCTCCTCTTCTATCTCGGACCTCTCAGTGGCTGTTCGGACGTGTGTCTCATGACGTGGCTCGAGTGTTATTGCTCATCCGACAAGTCCTTCCTCTATCAAAGTGCTCTCTCTGAGGGACAGGAATTACAGCTAATGAATTGTTTATTGGTAGAAACACAGAGCCTGTTTGGAGTGTCTCTGCCACATTGGCAATGGCTAAAATGACATTTACACATTTAGCAGACTCTTTTCTCCAAAGCGACTTCCAACAAACTCTTAGTGTTATCAGCCCATACACCTTATTCGCCAAGGTGACTTATGCTGCTAAATACACTACTTACAGTGGGTCCACTCATCCATACATCAGTGGAACACACACTCTCTGTGTTACATACTATGGGTGAACCTGAACAGCTTGTCTTTGGGCGGTGGGAGGAAACCAGAGCACCCGAAAGAAACCCATGCAGACACAGGAAGAACATGCACACTCGACAGACTGAGCGGGCATCGAACCAACGACCTCTTGCACCACTTAGCACTGCTGTCTCGCAGTGCTACTTGCTGTGCCACTGTGCCACCCAGTTAGTGCCCTAAAAGTTTTTGCTTTCTGTTTTTACACATGTGCTTCTTCTTTTCCAGAGATCAACAGAGTTCGGAAGGACATGTACAGTGACTCGGTGAACGGCCTCGTAGATAAGCATCCCCTGGAGCTCCCGGAGCCTGTTGGACCCGTCATTCACTTGCAGGAGAAGCTCTTTGTGCCTGTGAAAGAGTACCCTGACGTAAGTGGCCGTCTCCCTGTATTTGTGCACGCACGCATATGTGCGCACATTACCATCGAACAGGGGTGTGTCTATGAAGAAGAGGATGACCTTGACCCTGACAAAGGTGCTGTTATTTGTAGTGCTTATTTCTACAATGGAAGGTGACCTACCTGTGAACCCCCCCCCCCCCCCCCCCCCCCCCCCGCTCATTAAGCTCCAGCAGTGTCAACTAGGCACCGGTCTGTCACCCAGTGAGGGATTGTGGGTAATCAGTCACTCTGCCTTGTGTAAGTCAGCCCTTATGACCACTGCTGTGTGCGACCACTGCTGTGTGCTGATTAAATGATTAAATGGTGACTGCGCTTTGGCCCTTGAGGCACCTGTTCCCCCGATTGTCACTGAAAGGATTGGTTTGTTGGGCAGCGGCTTGACCTTTAACCTGGCCTGTCAGCGTATCCTGCATGGTTTCCACTGGCTGTTTACGGGTGATGGAGCACCGGTACTCACTGGGAGGAGAGGGTTGTGGAATGTGGGGTCGGGTGGCTCGAGGTGGGGTTCCGAGTACCTTTCCAAAAATAATGCGGGTGTAGAAAAACACCCGCCACCGTCTTCCGCGAACTGGTCGGAGCAGCTATTTATGTTGGTACTTTGGCACGGCCTCGTGAAACTGGAGTAGGACACTGTTGCAGGCCGGCGGCGTGTGTGCATGCAGTCGGAACTCTCGGGCAGTCATGTCACCCCTCCAGGGGCATTTCTAATCCGGCAGAAGGGCAGGGCAGGCAGCAGTAGGGCCACCGGCGCGTGAAATGCATTTTCCTTCTGACAGAGCTGATAAAGGGCAGCAGTGTGGCTCTTTGGACCCGTCCGGCACCGACCCGACACCGGCACAGCTCACTGCCACCATAAATAAGATTCTGAGTCGCGCTCCGGCCTGAGCGCAGCCCTCCATCAAGATAAATAGTCCCCGGGCCTGAACAGCCCTGCTCCCATCCACTATTAAACGCAGCCCCCCCCCACCACCACCACCACCACCCACCTGTGCTCAGGCTGTGCGTCACCAGAGGGCAGAGCATAGTCCATGTAAAATGGCTGGCTGCGTTCACGGTGCTTCTGGGGTAATTTTGGAAAGGGTCGTCACACATTCTCCGTAAAACGGAAAGGCGCACAGGGTGGAGTCCTCAATACACACACACGCACCGCCGTCTGCACTCTTTCCACAACTGCATTAACTATGTTTCTCTTCTGCTGAGTTAAATCCGGTAGCAAAGGTCCGACATGGCGCATTTTTTTATGAAGGTGGAACATTAAACCCCCCCAGAGTGTAATGAAATGAAAAATGCAAACATAAAAGCTTAATTTAGAAGTTATTTATTGCGCATGAATAAAAATGGATGGAGGAGGGAAGCCAGCAAGATGGAGAAGATACAATATTCATGTTGGCTTAATGTGCGAGTCATAAGACCTTGCCGAAAGACGACTGGCACCGTGTGACACGCTGGGTGAGCGTATTGTTGTGGCTCGTTACTCCTCTCGACGTCCCATTTTCGCATGGGCGGCGCTCCGGGACTGAGGGTGTCGTCACCTGTCCTGTCCGCTTGTTTTGATGCAAAAGCTGAAGGTAGATGTTCTCTGAACACGAATTCTGTAGCGCCTCTCTCCTGGCAGGAGTCCTCATTGCGTAGTTCTGTTGTGTGCAACCTCTGATTGGCTCTGTGGATCAGCGGTGCACAAAGTCTGCTGATACATGGCAAAATGGGACAAGCGGAGGAGCCGTAGCCCTTGTGTGGGTTCGAGTTGGTGCTGCCAGGAGGTGAGTGAGTCCAGCTGTGATTGTATGGTGCTTCCCATTGAGGGGTGGCTTCTGAGCAGCGCATTCTGTTTGGACCCTGTCCTGGCTTCCTGCAACATCAGGGTTCCATGCACTGCTGTCCCTTTCCCCTGTGCTCCTGGCCCACGCACCATGTCTCCGGTATTGTGACGTGCCTCCGTTTTCCTCAGCAAGTGGGTAAATGTGATCTGGATGGAGCGCTTGTTCACTGTAGGGTTCCACGCACTCGTTTTCCCTCGCATCAGTGTGTGTGCGAGGGCTGCTGGCCCCACCACCCTGGGGGGCACTCCCAGGACCCCTGTGGGTGACGCATGCACGTCTCACACCACTGCCTTCCTCAATCCTGTCACACTCGATCAAATGCTGAAATGTTCAGTTTCCTTTTGTTAATTATACTTTATTCAATTTACTGACTCCTTGAATTCCTGTGGTGCCGAAAAGCAGCAATTTTTAAAATGTTACCACTGGTTGTTCTGTACAGTCATAAGTTGATGCAATTTATTGTAAATGCCAATTTTAATTGAATCTGCACAAAGGGATTAAACAATAACACTATAAAGTAGTGGTGCGGTTCTGTACTGCAGCACAGGAGCATACGTGGTAAATGTAATTTTTATTACTGTTCTTGCAGTGTGACGTGTCTCCAGTTGTGCCGCCGCCGCCCGACTCGAGGAACTCCAAATTAAAGGCCTTAGGCTGTGCTCTTAATGAGGCTCTTTGGGCTGGAGAGACGCGGCTCGGTTCAGCTCTCTCAGAACTTCCCTGGACTCGGCGCGCTGTGCCTGGGTGCGGCCTCTTTCTCTCCCTCTGCCCCCCCTCGCCCTTCCCCCCACGCTCCTGCTTCCACTCTTCCTGTTTGCTTTAATATGGATGAAATGAGTCGGAAGAAATGAAAGACGTGCTGCTTTATGGCGTTTATTAGCGCAAGCCGCAGCAAGCCCGGCCGGCGCACATGATCCCCACTGCTTTTAAAGGAACACATCGGGGTTCGCGGTGCTTGACTGTGTTGTGTGGGTGAAAGCGTTACACTTTTGCCGCTGTGGCTGATCACGGCCTGCTGACTGGACAAGCTGTAGCGTAAGCGAACGATGAGGTGCCTTCAGATGCACCAAAACCCACCGTTACCCTCTGATGGGGGTTTCTCTCATTCTGGTTTTCTGTGCCAGTACAGGCTTTTAATGAGCAAATGTGAGGCAAAATACGGTGAAGGTCAGGAAAAGGAGTTGACCCTCCGCGTCGGCCTTCGTTACAGTCACTGCCCGGTGGCCTGTGTGTCAGCACGCCGTATCGCAGCACAGGCACCGCGATGTTGCTGCCCTCCAGAGCCCGAGATCCGGCAGGAGGCGCAGCGGTACGGAAGCCTTGCCGTCTCAGACAAGTCTGCTGCGTGTCACAGAAGTGGAAGTGAGAGGCTGAGCGCCGAAGCCCAGCAGTGCATGTGGAAGGAGAGGAGGGCGCCAGGTTCTTCGGCTCTCGCCAAGTCACCAAGAGTTTAGTATTCCTGAGATCAAAGCGTCTGTCTTGCAGCCTGTAATCTGCACAAAAGGAGCAGGGGGCCTGCTTGACAGCTGGGAGGAGAGAGTGCGCGAACAGAGCTGTGTGGTAGCATGCCGCGGCACTGGGGGAGCGAAATGCACTGAGCTCTTGGTCCCTGTGCTGATGATAATTATACCTGCCTGTTTCTCTGTTTCTGGCCATCTTGATCATCGCGGAGGTCAGTCGCCCACCTCCCTATGAGTAATATAGCATTTACGTGATTGGGTGTGGGGAAGCGGCTCGCTAATTGATTGTGTGGGAGAGGTAAAGGTTGCAGGGAGGGGTTAGGCTGCTGTTGGGCTCTCTCCCTCCCCCCCTTTCCTTTCAGGGGTTCGAGTAAGATGTCTTTGTGATCACAGGCTGACAGCTAACCCCCTCTGCCATGAGACTCTCCATATCCCACGTAAGCCCTGGGATTAGCGCGGAGCACACCGGTTCACCCAATAGGAGCCTCTCGGAGGGCAGGCTGCAGCATGCTCCGCCTGCTGGGGCTGCTGTGGCCTCGCGGCCGCGATCTTCTGTGTGGCACTGAGACCAAGACTCAGGTCGATGCTCAGACTCAAGGGGGAAAGTAATAATTTGTTGAAGTTGTGGCTGGATTTGGGGGTTTATTATGTTTTTTCACTTGATACCGCTTAATATAGGTTTTTCTTCAGAGCATTTGCTTCATATGGAGCCCCTCTGCCTTGAGAGCGTGGACTGTGTTGCAGCCAGAAAGAGGTGGGGAGGATCACAGAGAGGCGCCTGTGTATTGGCATGCTCTGTCCTGTGCCGCTGTATGGAGTGTGCGGCGGGACCGAGGCCTGTTCTCTGCTGGTGGATCAAACGCACGACAAACCCGCGGAGGAAACGGCCGGAGTGAGAGACTTGGGATTGAACATGACGGCGGTGTCGCTTCTCATTCCCCCGCCGCTTTGATCATCGCTCCCTGTGCCGGCGGACACTTGTCAGCGAAATCGCCGTGGAAACGCACTCCTCTCCGTGACCCATTGTCCGCTGCACATCCATTTATGTGCATTTCCTGCACAACTGCTGAAGTTTATTGATATAGTGCCATGCTGAAATTTCCTTAATCAAAACAGTTCTCTGCATTAGCTTCCCAGCTCTGCAACTGACAGCTGATGAGGATGAGATGCGATGTGTGTGTTTGCCTGGAAGGAGAGTCTGTGTTACTGGGTCCATATTACACAGATCCATCTGCATGCATATTAATAAACAACCCTGGTACTTTTCTTAACTTCCGCTTGATGGTAGAAGCTCTCAGTACTTGTCAAGGGCAAAGCCAGGGTGTGGGGAGGTCCATTCCTGGAGTGTTCATGCTGGATGGTGTGTCTCTCCCCCCCCACGTGTGCCGTGGGGGCTGTACCTGCTGCTCGTGTGTATTCTGCGTCTGGCTTCATATTGCTCAAAACACACCAAATGGACTTCTGTGAAAAAGCACCGCCCAATGTGCAGTGTGCGTGGCCTCGCGCAGTGTCGGGCCCAGCTCTGCCTTGTAGGATTTTCATGTGATATTGACTTATGGTAATGAACTGTGTATCTTGATGAAAAGGACCGAATGTTATTGGGATTTGTGTTGTGGTTGGAGTGTTTCAAGCAGCCCCTCGCCTCCTGCGCCTCCACTGATTGCTCCCCAAGCGCCTCCAATAAGCGAAACAAAACTATAAATGCAGCGCTGCGTTTTGGTATGTAGCGCTGCCCCGTCCCCTTTTCGAACACTTTTGCTCTACAGTAAGGTGAATGTGGAGGATCGGTGTTTTCTTTCCGTCCCCCTCCTATCTGTTCCCTGCCCCGCAGCCACAAGGTTGTCCCGGGGTGCACTTTTACTGCCCAGCACCTCGCACCTTCCGGGCGGGATTGAATTGAATGATACGGCGTGTGTGTTCAAGGCCCCGTCCGGGATGAGATATATGTCAAACGGCAACACGCGGGACCAGGGAGGCAGGGGGCACTGTACGCGGGATTGGAATGGTTTGTCTCCTTCTCGAAAGCATTTTGTTTGTTTGCCCTCCTGTGCAGTACACACACGATTCTTATGATGTAGTGCCTGGGAGTGGGGTGTGGATGGCAGCGGTAGTCACTGCAGGAGGGAGGGGGTGGGGGGTGGGCAGGTGCTGAATCACCTTGCCCAAAATGTGCTGCAGACCAACAGGGGCTTAGTCACGGTGCGCCTGGCCAGCGGGCTAGCAGCTAGCGGTTAGCGTTGCCTAACCAGGCCACGGTCATAAGAGCGCTCTTCACAGCCCCGTCCACCCGGGTTGCTCTAAATTTAAACGTTTGAGCCAATGCCTCGGGGGGAGCACAGCGTCCTTTGTGTTTATTGCCAGGGGAGGGGGCAGTTGAAGTTTGAACATTTGGTACAATTTACTGCAGTTTAATCCTCCGCTCCCCCCCCCCCCACCCCCCTATTCCTTTTGGAGGACCTTCACAGCTGTAGTCGGCCCTGCTAACCCCCCCACCCCGACTCAGCCTGCTCGAGGCCGATAACGAGGCTAAACAAAGCGCCTTTAATGTCAGCGTAAGCTCCTCCCCTCTCGACTTCTGCGACGCCGAGGGTTCGAGGGAACGGATGAAAGCGGAAGCGGCCCGGGAAAGGTCTCCATTTCTCTAATCTCCTAATGCTTCAAATGAGGAGTGGGAATTCCGACGTGCGAGCGCTCTCCTCCTCCTCCGCTGCCGCATGTCCTGTGTGCAAGCGCAGATAAATAAATAAAAGCACCAACAAGTCTACAGATTAGCCATGTAAAAGTGCACACTCTCATTTTCCAATAAGTGATTTCAGTGTCCGCAGGAAAAATTAATCTCACTTTTGGGTCATGAACTGCAAGTTTTGGGTTTTAAAGTATTGCTTTTTGAAAATATTGTGTAGGCACAGCTGTCAGAAGTATTTAAAGTGTGTTTTGTTTCTTAAATATTTAATATGTGACGTGTGTGTCTATCTGAAGTGGTGCAGTGACCGCTGCAGGACCAGAAGTTGACCCTCGGTTGGGCAGAGCATCACGTTTCCTGACTCGTTTTCCTCTGAGTAATTTTCCAGGCTTTTCCACACACACACACACACACACACACACACACACACACACACACAGAGCAGAAGGCTGTACTTGTGACCACACGTCTGCCGGTTTGCTCCATGACTTCTGGTGTCCCTCTCCCTGATCTCATGTCCCCGTAGGTAGACGGTCCAACACGCTGACTGCCTCAGCTGCGCTTGACACACAGGCGCTCGGTGGGTAGTGCACGGGGAGGGAGGCTATGGCCTAACTTCACTCGCGGTCGTTGTTCTAAAATGGGCTGATGACCTTTTCCACTGGACGGTGGGGAAGGTGACGCTGCAGCTATGGCTTCATTTGTCTCTGTCCGAGGCCTCGGCACCACCCGCCTGTCACAGACCTGCCTCGGAGATCCCAGTGAGCGAGCGTGTTCGTACGTGTGTGTATAGGCAGGAGAGAGATCCTTTGTCACACCTGTCGCTGTGTTTTAGGAAGCTCTCCAGGCTGTTTCTCAAAGGTCCAACAGCTTGTCACCTGTACTGAGTGGTCAGAAGTTGACTCGAAGCGCCTCGCCTCTGCCTGACCTGCACTGGCAGGCGTCAGCCGACACGGGGAACTGCGTCCTGGGTTAGCCCTTTTGACAGAGCACCATGATTTGTGAGGAGGAGCCGGTGGTTCTGACCAGGGCTGCGGCCACGCCACTGTATAGCGTCAGTGAGGAAAATATGGCCGCCACACATACGCCTGCTGGCATCTGTCAGAGTCTCCGCTTGACGGGTCTGAGGGTCGACAAGTGATGTCACCGTCTCCCCTTGGGCCCTGTCACGTCCCATCAGCATCGCATCTGTCACTTAGCATTTGGGGGGGGGGGGTAAAAATAAAGCAGAAAATAAAAGGCGTGCCGAAGGCTTGGTGCCCCCCCCCCCGTGGATGGCCACTCTTCCCTCCTGGCTGTAATTACTGTCTTGCTCCAGTATTCAAAGTGAGCAATTTCCCCACTATCCAGCAGCCACTGCTCTCTGTCATGTACAATCAGCATCAACATATTCATGGCAAAGGAGAATGAGCTTCTCTCATCTGTGTGTGAGCAGAGCGCCGGGCCGGTGGGGGATGGGCTGCAAGGAAACACCACGGTGCAAATGTGATTCCCTATTAAATAAGTTTCCACAAACAGGAAAGGGCCTCTTCTCATTAGGGGTTCCCGCTCTTGCTGAGCGCGTGCCGTTTTTTGTTCCCGCACCGGCCGGCTCTGACGCTGCGGCTCTTCGTTAGAATGGCTCCCTCGCCACGGTCACCGTGTCTACTATAGCCACGTGGCTCGGCCCTGGTGGCAGCGATGCCATGGGCCGGCTGGCCCTGGCGCCTCTGTGGCAGAGGCAGTGATGCGAGCAGACAGCCCTGCCTCCACCGCGGGCACCTGACAGGCAGCGCTCGGCAGCAGGGTGGCTATGGTAAACAGCAGGTGGACAGTCCCAGAATGCTAGGCAGAGTCAGAAACGCGGGACAGGTGCGGGTGCAGTGGCTGAGGCTGTCCAACCTCCATCCTTGTGTCTATGTGTGTCATCCCAGCACACACACTCATGGACCAGGGTGGTGTGTGTGTGTGTGTGTGTGTGTGTGTGTGTGTGGGGGGGGGGGGGTTTCCCCCCCACTCTCCCCACCTTTCTCTCGGTGGTTTAATGGAACTCAACCACACGGTCCAGTCTAGTGCACACTGACTGACTGACCCAGCGACCGACCCACCCACTCACTGCCACCTGACCAACTCCTGTTCTCTCTCTCTGCCTCTCTGCCTTGTTGTCATACCTCATCTGTTTATTTAGTCCCCCTTTTCTGTTTTGTTTTGCCAAAAAAATGTTGTGGATTATTGCAGCACATTTTTTTCCTGATCCTCACGGAAGCCAGCTTCAAGTGCAAGGGATTATGGTGGTAAATACTTTCCCTTCGGTACAAAGCTGCAAAGCCACTCGCCAGTGAAAGGGTCTTGATAAGGAAACAGTGTTGAGCAGAGCCCTCACCTCGCTGCTCCTCTAATTCCCCGTACTTTTATTTTCCCTCGCAAAGAATTCATTTTGCTCCTGTGCCGTGCCTCACGAAGCCAGTCCACCTCCGCGCTGACCTACATGAAGTCTCCACTTCCTCGTCTTGTTCCATTTGTCTTCTGTTTGTCTCGGGAGTCGGAGGAACAGGGTGCACTCGTAGCACTTGCCTTCCGTCACCAAAAGTAGCGCTCTAATGGGGAGGGTGCCCCAAAACTATGTCCCACAACCCCTCACGTCAGGGCCTGACCACGTCTGGGCTGGACCCCCACCTGTGCACTGCTCCAAACTGCATGACCTTCCTCATACAGATGTGGTAGTGCTGTCTGAGCTGCATTCCATCGTACTCTTTATTTACTTCCTTCCATAGAATGTTACTTTGGTCCATTGAGCTACTTAGGTTCACTTACATGTACATTTTATTCATTTAGCAGATGCTTTTCTCCAAAGTGGTGTACAGCTCATAGAAAATACGATTTGTGCATTACATTGGGAGAAAAACATAGTCGCCACACTTCCCCTTTTATACAATGCGTTCCAGTTACGCAGTACTTTCTATGTGAGCGATTGGAGTGAAGGGCCTCGATTAAGAGAACCTTAGCAGGAGTGCAGATTCAAACTGAGAGATCAACTGTCCCATCTGCTCTCCCTGGGTGTGATGTGAAGGTAGTTGAACAAGGTTTGACAGCCACACTGAGTCTGTTGTCATTGACGTGTGTGTGTGTGTGTGTCCCTCCCTGTCTCTGCAGTACAACTTTGTGGGCAGGATCCTCGGGCCCCGTGGGCTCACGGCCAAACAGCTGGAAGCTGAAACAGGGTGCAAGATCATGGTGAGAGGCAAGAGCTCCATGAGGGACAGGAAGAAGGTAAGCTCTCGCACCCAGCCTCCTCCAGTACTGTCAGTACACTGCCGGTAATAGTGCTCCAACTAGCTCCAGGGCACGACCTCTGGTAGCAGGAGAGGTACATGTCAATGTTTGTCACACACGGCTCCGTGACTCTGTGGAGAAGCACTCTATGCAGGGAGCGTGTCATGGTTCGGAACGTAGCTGTTTGTTGGCATCCCGTTCTCCTGCTGCACAATAAGTATTTTGAAGCGTCACTGTGTGTAGTGTAGCGACCTGTGTCGAAAGGAGAGCTCGTTGCTTTTGCATTTTGAATAAATTGCTTCAGAGATGATTCAGACTCTGCTCCTCAGTAATTTCATTTGGTCGCACTGTAAACGGAACAGACGTCTCCACGCTGAGTGTTGTGGTCAAAATAGGGGCAGCTGGTAGCGCAGTGATTACAGCTGCTGTCTTTGGACCCAAACCCCACCTCCAGCTGTAGTACCTTTGAGCAATGTACGTACTGCAGTCAAACTAGCCAGCTGTATCAGTGGGTGAATGAGTATAAGTAGCTTAACAATGTAAGTCACTTTGGAGAAAAGTTTTAGATAAAGGAATAAATGTAAAAGATTCACGTATCAGTGCACTGAAGGGATGCAGTGGAAATTCCCACACAGGTTAATTAAAGTGTTTTTCCTAGAGAGGCAACAGCTGCGTTTAAAATTCTTCATAGATCTGCAGTCCAGTGTCGCAGAAGTTAATTTTCCGAGGCCCCTGGAGGCAGGGGGAGGAAAAAGCAGTCAGTGGCCTTCGACATCCTCGAGAAACAGACCCCGGAAACGTGCCCAAGTGCTGGGGGGAGCCTTATAGGAAGGTCGACGGTAGCGCCCCCGTACCTCGCATGCCTCTGCTAACTGTGTGTGCCCACAGTGTCTGCTAGCGGTGTGTCTGGGAGGAGGAGGAAGGCGGACACGCTTCGTTCACACAGTGGCGTAACAAGGGAGGATGACGGAAGAGCTGTGTACCAGCACAGAGAGTCCCTATACTCAGGGCTCCCCTTCTCCTTGTTGCCATGGAGAGGGGTCTTGGAGCTTGTGTGTGTGTGTGTGTGTGTGTGTGTGTGTGTGAGAGAGACATGCTGCAGTTGCACAGCTGGTCACTTTTGAAATTGTGTGTATGTGTGTGGTGTTTCTTAAAGTTTATAACAGAGTTCTGTGGAAGCTGCACTCAGCTGGATTCAACAGGAGGGTGGAGTTACCGCTGCTGGGTTGCAGCCGGTTCTTATGGTCACGCACACATGCACGTTTACACCCGGACTTGTGCATAAACTCCTATGGTCTCATATCCCCCCCCACCTTACCTTCCGGCTGATGGGGCCACCCAAGTCAGCGCTTGTGCGTTGCCCTTTCAAGATATTGTCACACTAGTAGCTGTAGTTCATTCTTTATTTTACGGACACTTTTCTCAAAGGTAACTTGTATATTTGATATTTGCTCACTAAGCTCCCTACATTGAGTTACCATCCATACAACAGTTATCCAGTTTTTACTGGAGCAATTCAGGGTTAGTACCTTGATCAGAGGTTCTGTAGAGGGTGCCTTTGACTGCTGTGCCCCCTGCTGGTCCTTATTTACAGTAGTGTTAGAGCACTGATGAGACCCATCACCACCACTATGTTCATGTGGCTCAACCCTGTGTGTGTGTGTGTTTGGAGGTGTTGATGATGCCAGAGGAGAAGCAGATTCCCACTCCATCTGCCTTCCCTCAGGGACTGTCCCCCACAGCTATTTGCACAGCCTGCCTCCTCTCGAGGCACCGCAGAGCTTTGGTCGTTTAGCATGTGCTGTTTACCCCCCCCCCCCCCACCCCAACCCACCCAGTAGTTGTTTTGTGTGCTTAATTTGTCAGGCAGCTCCACTCCATTCGAGAGTTTTGCATAAATAAGGCGAGAGTGTACTTTGTCCCAGCCACCAGAGACGACACCCCCCCCCCCCCGTGCCTGCAGGCCTCTCTTCCTGAAAGAGAACCCAGGAGAGGGTCCCACCGGAGCCCCCAGCCTGGAAAGCTCCCGCACAGAGCCACAGGGCTCTGTTTGCATTCTCTTCCTTTCACTTATTTATGCATGCAGTCCTGTGCTCACCTTGGCTCCGCCCCCTCCCATGTTGCTGTTCTGTTCAAACATCACATCAGGCATATTGTTTTTGCTCGAGTTTTTGATATTACCTGAGGTAGTTTTTGTTCTGCGCCTGCCTTATTGGGCTCATGACACACGCACACAGAACACACTCACGGCTCACGCTTCCGCTGCCTACCTTATTTAGTGTGTACGCACACCCTTTTCATGCCAGTTGAGTTAATTTATGTATGATTACTTTTATAATCTTACGGCACGATGACCCAGAGTGCCTTATTTTCTTTCATTTATCTCTCCCGGGCCCTGGGACCAGAACAGCACTCAACGCAATTATCGCTGCGCAGAGGCTGAGGTGCACTACGCTCCCGCCGCCGTTGCACCGCTCTGGTTGGTGTCTGCCTGCTGGAAGCGGATTGGAGTGGCGTGGGGGGGGGTTTTCTTCCTCTTCGTGTACTAAAAAGTGAATAAAAGGCTGTGCAGTGAAGATAAATAGAAATCAACCCGCTTTTGTTTGGCAGCGATTGCTGTTTCCACTGACAGCTGCCAAAACTGGCAGATAACTGCAGAGTGGGAGGAGCTTCGGGAGGGATCTTTGCATCCCTGCTGAAGAGCTTGGACCCTTGTCTTGTCAGTCAGTGAAACCCCACCCACTGTTCCCACTGAGCCGAGGCAGCGGGTCTAATGCGGTCTGTTCGGAATCCATTAGCAGCAGCACTTCTACTGTGCTCATTCGGTTACTCCTCTCTGTAGGTGTGGGGGCTCCTGCTGCTTGCCTGTGTGTGTTACGTGTCGGGGGGGTCGGAGGGTCAAGGGCAGCGCTCTGCCCTCACGCGGACTAAGAGGCAGTAGTGAAGGTGTAATGGGAAAGGAGTACATTCTGGCTGCTTTAATGCAGTGAAGGCCTGTCAAGGTGTGTTCACAGCAGGGTGTCTAAATGCGCACACACGTAACGCACACACGTGAACTTGTGTATCCGCAAGTTGCACCTGACCTTCACTTCTTGGTAGGGGGGACTAGATGTAATGGGACCGGGTAGGGAATCGAATGCCAGACAGTAACCTGTCACACAGCAGCACTTTGTCACCTGATCAAGCCAGGTGTAAACTGTGGGCACAGAAATATTCCTTTCCATTTTTAATATATGTTTAAATAAAAGGAGAAAGTGGGCTGTGCTGTGTGGAGGCAGCCTGCCTATGAACTGTGATCACAGGAAGAGCTCAGCGCCTCTTCCCATTGGGCCTTGGGGCTTCACAACTGCTGGGTTTCACCTCCCTTTCTGCTTTTCTTGGTATGTTGAGCTTATTTCTCTCCTCATGGATGCTTTTGGTCTGGGTGGTGGCCTTGCGGTAAGTGCCCAGGTCGGGGCGCAATCCAAACCCCGCTATCTCCCAGTCTCCCTCAGTGGCTCCTTTCAGGTTCACAGCCCATACAAACAACCAGATCAGAAAGGAACAGGACACCACCGACTTGATGTCCATTGTGGTTTGGCTCAGGGCCCACAGGGGGTGCTGTCTGCAGTACTGTCCTACCACATATAGTAATGTCCTCGCGCCTGCAGTAAGCCTGGTTGGAGGTCCAGTTTATCCTTGCAGGGACTCTGCTGGTTTCCCAGTGTTGACCCTGTGTCCATCTCTGTGTGGGCTGAAGCCGGAGTCACATCAGACAGCGTGTTAAACACCCTGTAATACGCACAAACACACAAGAACACGTGTGTCCAACAGCAGATGATCTGCCTGGATTAGAGGGGACATGTGGTTACAGGATCTGCGATGAGAGGCTCTGATCTCAGAGCAGCTGTGCAGCTGTGGTTAGAAAAGGGCCGATTCCTCACTGCCTGCGACCGGGAGCAGCCCCCCCCGTGTGTCCGTCCTCCACCTTTGAGACCATGCATTCGAACAGGTGCTCGCTGCTCCATCTCCAGCTCGGCCGCCACAGGGACAGCTGGACACTAGGGTTCGCGGCAAAGCTTCCTTCCGCTCCATGTGGACGTGGGTATATTTTTAGATCCCCCTAATTGTGCCGCACACCAGCTGACTGTTTTAAAGTATTTTCTACTCAAAAAGCAACAAAGAGATTTATGCTGTAAACACGTGGTCTTTTTCGGTAGCAGTTTTTCCCTTCTGTGTTAAGATGGCGCGAGTAGTAAAGATGTAAGGCAGCACTTGGGTCCATTTCGCTCTTTATTCCTACATAAAGCTGCTCAGTTGTTGGTTTTTTTGATTCATTGTGGCTGTTGCAGTGACTCATATTTGGCAAACTCAATTATTGGCCGGCATTTGTCCTTGGCTCCCTGCTCCCTGTAAACAGAAACCTTAGACCCCATGATCTTCAGTGGACTGTCCCAGCATGCCACACTGCAGCTCCGCCTCCTGTTTGCCCACCGTATTTGACCTGCAGGGCACTGTGACCTTGCCCAGCACAGAGAAGGGACCTGCTTTGGTGTGAGTACAGCAGGAGTTTCTTGATCACCCACCCTTCAGAGGAGAGCTGTTGCACACTGTACTAGAGGGGCTGCTAGGAGCAACCCAGGTCTTATGGAGAAGGGGACACCACTGATCGCTGGCTCCGTCTCAGAGGGGATCGGCAGTCAGAAGAACGAGGCAAAAGGAAGTGACCCAGTGGTGAAAGGTCGCTGTTCGTACTGTGCAGGTGGAGGCCGGAACGCAATACTGTATTTATTTTATTTGTACGTCATACGCTGGTTTAGAGTGCTGTCTCATAGCAACCATATTCGGCTGCATCCACTAGAGGAGCGGGAGGCTCTCGACGTGGACTCTTGCGGCGCTCTGCGCATCAGCAGCCATGTCAGGTGGGCTTCCTGCTGGGCGCTGTGCTGCTTGGTGAGCAATTATACACCTCAATTACCGCGCCTGCTTCACAAATGAGCAGCGATCTGAGGGCCAGGGGGCGGGGAGCAAACAAAACGCTACAGGAGAAGGTAGGCAGCCGACATCACAGAATTAATCAGCGCCAAACAAAATGGAGCTGTTAGAGAAACGCAGAGCTGTTCCCACAATGCTCAGCGTGCGAGTCTTTGTGCATCTTGCAGAAGCACGTGGCAGCAACAGCAGCCCCTTAACCGCTGTCCGCATGGAATGGTCTGCAGAACCTGCGCCTTCCAGTCGCTGCCTTGCTCATTGTCTGCCCTCTATCGCTCCCCATCTTGGAGTCGATCTGACTGCAGGGGGCGCCGCAACAAAGCCTGAAGTGCATGTGACACTCTTCTGTGCTGATGAGATACGGCGGGACCTTTATCAGACGCCGGGTCGCCCCGATGCTGCTCAGGTCTGCAGAAGAAAGGCGGGTTGCAGGCCTGGGTTTCCCAGCATGCTGTGCTGTTTCCAGGGTTACACAACCCTGCGTGTGGCAGCAACAGTGGCAGCTTGTTGAAGTGTAAAACGCTTAATGGGCAATGTGGAGGTGGGCTTCCACAATGCCTCCTCAATTGTCGTTGGATTCAATGTCATTATGACTCTTGAGCTTTAGCTCCTAATTATTGATGCAATAGCATGAAGAGTTCATAGAGTACAATAGAGTAAATAATTCCTGTTAAAGAACGATATTGAATCAATAATTCTGTTCTAAGAAAGCTGAAAAAACTCATGGACTCTGCGTTTCTGCCCAAGAGTCTCTCCAGAAGGTTCTGTGTGTTGACCACTGACACATTTCTCGTCCTGTTCAGGAGGAGCAGAACCGCGGTAAGCCCAACTGGGAGCACCTGAACGAGGACCTGCACGTGCTCATCACGGTGGAGGACACACAGGCACGGGCCGAGATCAAGATGAGGAGGGCTGTGGAGGAGGTGAAGAAGCTGCTGGTCCCTGCGGTGAGTGTGAGCGCTGCTGCTCTGTCAGATTGAGACGGGGATTCGTCCTCTGATGCTGCGGCCTTCATTTTGGTTTGGGATTTTGGATGTGGAAGTAGGGGTGCAAGAAGTGGGAGGGGGACAGTCGGGAGACTCTGGTAAACCTTGAGGAGCGCCCCCCCCAACCAGCTCACTGTCTGCTGATACAGGTTTCTTTAGGGTGCTTGCTCAGGCTGCCCTCTGCACCTTGCCCTCCCAACAGGGTGTGTTTACATTTAAAGGAGCCCCCGACTCATTCCCTGCTCTCTCTGGGCGATCTGCAGTGCGTCACCAGCAGGTGAACACACCTGTGCGTGCACACACATGCACGCAGAGCGCCGAGCCGTTGTGGGTGAAGGTCAGTCTCGTAGTGCTCGGAGCTATGATGGGGGAGCAGTGTGAAGGGAGCTCTGATGGAAGTCACTGTGGGAGCTGTTGGTGTTTGGCTTGAAGCCTCAACTGACTGCTGATTGTTCTGAAGGTCTCGTGGCTCCAATTCGCCTCCCAACGTTGTCTTCATCGATTGATGCCTAACTAACCCGCTCATCCCTGATGAATCGTTGTTTGTTTGCCATTAGTCACCCAGCACACGACTGGGAGCACTGTTGTCGCAGTGGGGCATCACCAACACATACCGGTGGCTCACACACCCAGTTGCATGTCGTGTTCTCGCTCCCCATGCAGCGACAGGGCTCATCTCGTACTGTAGACTGGTCCACCCACATTGCCTATTAATTTTGACCCCAGGAAGACACTTGGCCCAATTTCACTGTATGTTGGGGTGAGGTGGGGGGCACAAAACCCAATCCCCCACCCCCCCAGGCACATTTAGTTACTCCATGTCTCCAGTCTCTTGCTTGCTGTTTGCGCTGCCTTGTAGTGGCGGAGGGGTCCACAGAGCCCATTGCTGCAGGGGTTGGTGGGGTGGAGGTGCTAATGTCATACCAAACTAAATTGGATTAAGCAGTGGTGCAGCGCTATCGCTGGCAACGTGAGTTTAATGACGGGCATCTTCTCTCCATTTGGAAGCGTGAAATTCTCTTATTAAATCTACCAGGAGGCAAATGGGGTCACCTTATACGTTTTATTTTTAACTTCCTCTCTGGCGAAGGGGAAAGGCCCTCCTCTCCGGTCACGCTGCCTTCCTGTTTGGTTGGCTTTGGACCCCTCGATCCCACCACCGGGCCCTGTAGCCCCCGTGCCTCTTGCAGTCTCTCAGCTGAATAGTTCTGATCCTGCCTCGTTTCTTCCACCATGGCTGTGGAAAGTCCCCCCCCCAGCCTGCCAGCCCACCAGCCCCACAAACAGACCACCTGTGTTGTGCCCGGTCTCGGGAGTAAGGCTTTTATTTGTGCTTTTCAGTATTTGTTCATAGCACCCAAGTGGAGCCAAATGAGCAACTGTAAATGCTGCTGTCGTGGTCTGGCGTCGGTGTTGCTCTGCTCAGCCGATGGTGGGTTGTCGCTCCACTTGGGGAGATGAGCAAAAAAGGGTGATGGAGCAGAGAGCAGGAGCTCAGGTTCCTCTTTGTCTAAGCAAACTTAGAGGAAGCGGCGAAAACACTGGAGTTAGCACTGGGTGTCGGGACCCCACAAGAGGCACCAATGTTGCTCAAATGAACAAAGTCACAAATCACGGTCCTTAAGCTGAGTGGGATGTGGGCTTCGTGAAGCGTGAGCTAAACATGTGCTAAGCTGCTCATTTGTCCATCAGCGAAGAGGGGCTCCTGCTCCGAATGGCAATGAGTGCTGTCAGCAGGCGCTAGCAATGTGTGCTGGGAAAGCCCAGGTGACCAAGGAAGCAGTTTGTCATGCGACACCTGCATCCACAGGCGTTGTGGGGAGAGCGGGGGGGACACACACACCAGGCCCGTCTTTGCCAAACACCCTCTTTATCCATCACTATGCCTATCTCAACATGGAGCGTGTTGAGCGGTGGGGGACACCGCTGGGGGATCATTTCATCCGAACTGATGCGGGACAGCTCAATTAGACTGGGAGAGCAAAGCCGATCAGTGACTGGTGGCTGTGTAGCAGGATGGGACCCCAACTTTTTCAGGTGTGTCCCTGTAAAGTGGAGCCCTTATCTGAAGAGCTGCCCAAGTCTGTCTTTGTGTTTCTCTCCAAACGTGTGTATAACTGGCCTGCCGAGTGGCCAAGTAGACAGAAAAAAGCATATGTGCCGACCAGAAAGGGGACACCTCTCGTTGAACACAAAGCCGTCCAGTGAAGTGTCCCCCCCCCCCCGAGAACAGCCTCATCAGAGCCGGCAGTCCGCAGATGCACAGACCTTCCGATGGCAATGATGGTGATGGAGATGCCTGAGATGGTGTCATTGTCACCGCCTTTCCCCCCAGAACTGGAGCATCGCTCTCCCAAAGTCATTGGTTCGACCGGCGGACCTTGACGATCAATTAATCTCGCGGCGGCCTGCCACCTCCGCCATCTGTCACCCACTCAGAGGCGCTAAGAAAGCGGCGCGTGAAAATTCACAGCCGAGACGTGCCTGTTAAAGCGGCCAACAAAGCCAGTTTGGTGTTTGTTTTTTAATTACTGTTTAATAATGTTGCACATTAATTCAACAGACCGTGTAATTTTCACTTTCACTGCGCTAGATATGTAATTCAATATATGTCTTTATATATGTTTAAAAAACGGGCAAAGTGCAGATCGTTCAGCTTTGCTGTGTATCGTGTGTCTGCGAGTGTCGCCGGGAGCCGCCGCTGACGAAACAGCTCTGGGATCAGCACTCTGTTTACCGCGCTGCCTCTTTGATCTGCTCCTTGCCGTAGTGCTTTGGGACATCAGAGTACAATTACCGCTGGTTACGAGTCCTGCTTGATGTGTGTGAACGTGTCCTGTGAACGGGCGGTGGCATGAGGCTCAGCTACCTGGTGCTGGAGCCTCCTACAGCCTGTGGATACCTGTGCGGAAACCTGACCACTTTGCTAAGTTTGTTTGATCTTAGACACAGTGTCACAGAAACCTACTCATCAGGTCGTTGCTCTGCAGCTATGGTGTGGGCATGGGGGGGGGGGTGTTCAAGGGCCACTTGATGTTGTGGGATGAGAGGAGTTTGAAAGAACTGTGAACGTAGAGCTCATGGTTGTCAGTGTGTGTTGTAGCTCATCTGTTTTATTCCAACCCACTCATATAATGGGATGTTTTTACTGGGGTAATTCAGGGTATGAGGTCTTAGTCAAGGGCACTGTAGCAGTACAGGGCTGTGGGCATGAGCTGGTGACCTACAGGTTACAAGTCAACACCTATGGGCACAAAGCTGGTTCAGCAGCAGTCCAGAAGTGAACAGTCCTCCCTCGTAGGGTCGGAGTAACTTCCTTCTAATCTTGGACATGGGTGAGGTGGGGGAGGGGTTGCTGGTGTTCAGCGACCCCCTGAAAGCCCTTTGGACTCCTGGTGCTCATCTGCGTCAGTGGGGGGGCTCTGGGGACCACAGTCATTTGAATGTCAATGTGGCAAGAAGATGAGTTGGATTTGGAGTACAATAGTGTGACAAGGGCTTCAATTAGGGGTACAAGAGAAGTGCTCTCTCCGGCACATCATCACACAGCCTCTCTCAGCCCCACGTCTCCGGGGCGCTACTGCTGCTGTTGGGAGGCCGGGTGGGCTCTAAGTCAAACCCTTGTTTCCTCTCACGTTTCCCCCCCATGTTTCTGGTGGCATTTCATCGTGGAGGAGCTTTGAATAATTGTTGGGTGCCGAAGGATGGGATTGATAGTGAACACGGGGCTGGGGAGACTTGTCTTTGAATATGTGTAAATCTTCCAGGCAGGAAGTCACCGGGCTGCACCCTGCTGCATTGGCTCTGTGACCGGTGGCGTTCGCTCGTTCTCTGATGTGCTCTCGGTCGACACTCGGCCAAAGGAGGTGCTGTCGGTAACCTGAAGGTTTGAGGAGACTGGAGAAATCAACACCTTATTTCTGACCACATTATTTCTTACCATATTTCTTACTGTGTGCAGATGAGCTGATGAAGATCATGAGGAAAAAAAAAAAAACATTGTCTCCATTGTTAGAGGAGAGTAGGTGGAGGAGAGCCTTTCCCCTTGTTTGAGCCCCTGTTTGTGCAAGTCCCAGGTGCTGTGCAATGGGACCACTAGCTCGTTCCTTTCCCTTGGGGGGGTTGACAGACGGCGCCAGGTGACTCAGCTTTCTTGGTCTGTGTGAAAGTTTTGCGATATTCAATCCCTCCCGGGTGTTAGAAATGCAGCGGCACTTTGCACAGCCCTCTGGGGGAGTGGAGACGGGAGTGGGAGGTGGAGTGAAGCTCTCGCACACACAGTCCAGTGTGTGATCCTTCATGTGGTGGGAAACCCCCCCATTGTACTGTCTTGTCCCGAGTGCTGATGAAGATGCCCATTAGGCAGAGATAGTAACATGGGTATCAGAAATGAGGTAGGTGAGAGAGAGAGAGAGAGAAATCAGGTGTCGCCCAGAGGCAGATATTCAGAGTGTGTTTCCATCCAGTGAGGCCCCGCTGGAGCCCCAGCCTTAGTGTCCTTGCCGGGAACAAAGTAACGCCAGCAGCAGGGTCCCAGCCTCCTTTTCCATTTTATTCCCATGGGGGCTGTTGGTCCCACCCCCAACGCTGCTGGTGGCCAGTGTACACACACTGCATCGTGTGGGCTGCTCAGGCCTCCGCAGTCCTCATTTGCATACTGTTAAAGACGGTGGCTGCGTACGCTACGCACACTCCCGCTGCTCCCTGGTGTGTGCGCGTGTGTGTGTGTGTGCATCTCTTTGAGTTGAAGTCCTAGTGGCCTTGCAGGTCCCCCCCTCATTTACCACATGCTGTTTGGGTTCTCACTTGTCCTGCTCCTCTCTCTCCTTCTCTCTCACTGCTTCACCCAGGGAGCTCCGGCAGACTGGTGGCCCCGGGTTTGAGCCAGTGGGCCTGGCAGGGTCCGCGCAGACAGGCGCGAGTCTAAGTAGTTAAGGTTGCTGGGGGTGACGCCGACCCTCGGATCAATAACAGATCACTACACCTTTTCCACACGTGTCCTAATCACTCCTACCTCCCAGCAGCCTGGTGTGACAAATGAGTACAAGACGCCATCTGGCCGTTTCCAGTTGCACCTCTCTCTCTCGCTCTTTCTCTTTCTCTCTTTTTTCCTTTCTCTTTCTTTCTCTCGTTCTCTCCAATGCTGCATGCTCACGCTTTCTGTGACAGGAGCGCCACAGTCTTCTTTTCACATACATGGACCTGCCTGTGCTGTCTGGCTGCTGCCCTGATGCTCCCACTGGTTAGATTCGAATTTGTCGTGTGTGAGAGAGAGACAGACACACCACAATGAGGGGAATAACGCCAGTTACAGAGGCAATGGCGGTGAACCTTGTGGGACCGGAGGTGGACTGGAGCTCTGCAACCTGAGGCCTCTTGGTCCCCCTGTTGCAGTGAAAGTCCATTCCTGGTGGTACCACCCAGTGAAACGAACCGCGGTTTTACCATCGTGCTGACAGTGCCGTGCAACACCCTCTGGCACTGTAGCCGTTGCTCCAAACCATGCAGATGAGCCCGGGTTTCCATGCACAGCAAAGGAGGTGCGGCCCATTTCGGCCAAAGGCTAATCTAGCCTCACTGGCCTGGGCTTCAAACGCAGCACGTTGCTCGAACCCTGAAAGAGCGCACTGCCAGCGCTTTGCCGAATTTCGGCTGCCGATGCGCTTGGCTTTGACCTTGGCTCCGCCACCCGCACTGCCGTTCCTGTGAACAGGCTCGCAGCTGGTCGCTCTTTCCATCCCAACCTGTTCCTGCCGCACTTGTGACACTCCCGCTGTAAGTACCACGGTAAACGGGCTCACGGTGGTACTTTCCTCCGCTGCTCATCTTGTCGGTGTGTTCATTAGCTGCGTTAGTGCCCATTCCTCTAAGCGCACATCGCAGGGCGTTCGCACCACTTCACCATGTTCACTGTGGGGTTCTGCAACACTGATTTATTACCACAGGCAGTCTGTGTCTTGCGTGCTGTGCTGTGCTGTGCTGTGCTGTGCTGTGCTGCACCGCACCATCCAGGAGGATGTCAAGCTCTCGGTTCCTCGTGCACGTTGAGGCCACGCCTCACTGCCCCTGCCTTCAGCTGTCTGCTGTCCCGGGTACCGTGTGTGTGTGCGCGTGTGCACGGACACTTGTGTCCCTGGCGCACTCATTGAAGCGGTGGGGGGACCCTTATACAGCGAAACAGTCAGTATTGCCACCACTGGGCAGCAGGGGGCATAGTGCTTAGAGTCTCTGCACTCTGAGGTCTCAAGTTTCAATCTCACTTCCTGCTTTATTGCTCTTATGTGAGGTATTTGCCCTAAGCTGATAAAAAGTACCCTGCTCTGTGAATGGGTAAATCAGTCCAAGTCACTTCAGAGAAAAGTGTATAATAAAGGAAAAAATTAAGCTAGTGCTGCTGTGATATTCCAACAGGGGTAATGACCAAGTTAATACACTGCAGCATGCGCACACACACACACACACACACACACACACACACACACAAGCAGATGGCTTCACACTGGTGTGGCTTTGGGACGATGCCCTTGAGGACGCTAAGGAATCGGACACTTTGAAGCTCCGCCTGATCCTTTTATTTGGAAGAAAATAAAGTCTGTATTTGGTGTTTGTGCTGCTATAGCTCTCTCTCTCTCTCTCTCTCTCTCTCTCTCTCTCTCTCTCTCTCTCTCTCTCTCTCTCTCTCTCTCTCTCTCTCTCTCAAACACACATACATGCTCACTCTCTCAGGAGCAGGGGGCAATTATCTACTGGCTGTGCTGGGCTTGGCTTGGGCTGGCTGAGGAATGCCCTCGAACCCTTCTCACCAGAGCAGGGAGGAAGCCTTTCATGTGTGCTTCCACCTCTCTGATGGCGTTTAAGCGGGAAATGGGATTGTGTGGATCCGCCGCCACTCAAGCCCTCCGTACACCATGCTCCACGTCCCCAGCTTTGTTTGTGGTCCTTCCATCCGTACTGACCTGATGTGGGTCTCAGGCTCCGTCCACTCACATGAGTGTGAGCTCTGTGTGTGTGTGTCTTCCCCGGCGACTCATTCTGAGCACTTGTGCGTCACTCTCAGGCTGTGTCGCGGGGCCTAACAGTAGAGGTTGGGGTCACCCCTTGATTTGGGGGTTGTGCCTGGAAGTCTCAGCTCTGTAGTCATCAACCCCCATCTCGCACCCTGGTCCAGCTCCACACTTTGAACTTCATGTTTCGTGTTGCTTGATTTTGTTTGCTCTGTAATCGCGTTTCAGGCAGGACAGTTACTTTCCAGACCCGTTTCCTCACCCAGAGCCTTTAAGGGGGGGGGGTCCCCCGATCGGCTTGACACAGAATCTCGGAATCGGATTGAAATCCTGCAGTATTTAAACCAACCCAAATCAGCCTTTGCAAATCCCTTCAAGATAGTCCCAGCTCGATTGCTCGGCATTAAGGGATCACATGGCACGAACCGCTCGCTGTCTGCGGGGGGTGGGGTGGGAGTGGGGGTTGTGCAGTGCAAGTGCTTCTTGTTACAGTGTTACAGGACCATCTCTCCAAGACAGCTGTCTGTTGGCAGCTTTACACTGTGTTTTACCGTCAGGAGCCCGTGTTTTAAAGTCCTGCATGTTTGAGGTCACTTCACTTATGAACAGTTGAAACGGGACCTTATGCTGAAGGCTGGTCTGGACCACGTGTTCACTATTGGGGTCACGCTCTGTGCTCTGCTGCCCCTTCTTCCCTCTTTTGTGGCATTTTTGATGGTGACGGAAGGCTGAGGCGCCACTCTTTGGGTTTTGCTCCAGGTGTTTATGCTCAATCGGCTCCCTCCAGCTCCCCCCACCATCCTCCACCATCATGGGCAGCTGCTTTTCTTCCCCACGTCTGGTCCCTGTTCCAGTGATTCCTACGAGCCTCACTCCACCACTCAGTCTTGCTCTCTTGAACCCATGGAGACTTCCAAATCCTGGATAAGACCCACAGTGGAGCTGGTGGCAGTGTCTTCAGAACAATAGCTTTTCTTCAGATGTCTGTGTTTCAGTGGTGGATAAAGGGAAACGGCTGTATGTGAGCACGTGCGTGTGCGTGCGTTGTCTGCTCCGTCCTGATCCGCAGCAGATCTGAGCTCATCTGAGATGAGGAAGTTCACAAAGATCTCTGACAGCGCTGCTCCTGTCTTGCGCTTGTCCACTGATGAGACGACCTGTCTAGGATGCGAGCGTGTTGGTGCTGGGCCGGGGACGAGCACATCCCCGTCATGCATGCACACGCGTCAAAGTATCGTGGTGTGTGTGTGGTAGCAAGTGTCTCTCTTGTGTGCCCTGTTGGTCTGTGAAGGGTTTTCTGTGTCTGACTCCATTGCCTGTTTGTCCCAGTCCCTTTTTATGAGATATTATCTGTAAATGTGGACAGAACTGACTGCCTCCTGTCTGAAGCATGCAGTACTTGAACATAAAGACATACACTTAGAGAAATCAATGTTCAGACAGTTATTCAAAGCTGCTGCCTGTAGAGCGCATTGTGTGTGTGTGTGTGTGTGTGTGTGTGTGTGTGTGTGTGTGTGTGTGTGTGTGGGGGGGGGGGGGGCAGGCTGCCAGGCGAGGACACTCGTCCATCTCTTTTGTCCCCGATGCCGTGTGCCGCTCTGCTGCTCTAACAAATGGGCCTCATTGATTGGGTGTGATTCCTGTGGATGCTCTACATCGTCTGCTGCGCGCCGCTCACACTCGTCCACGGCTCACTAGCAGCTCTCGGCATCCTGAGTCCACGCAGCCATTTCCCCTCTGACCACGCACGCACACACGCAGCAGAGAGCAAGCTCTGCACTGTAAAGCTAGTTCTGCTCAGTATAGTTCGTTAGCCACAGGATCGTGATCTTTGTGCAGCTGGGACTGTAACAGACCGGCCAGAAGCCTCTGAGTCATTGACATGTGTTCTGACCCTTTGACACTTGGGGGGGGTTCACAACTAGAGCAGTTACTGTTTCAGATCCATCACCGGGGTACTTTCTGCTCATCAGTACAGTAGTGATGGTCGGATGATGATGGTGCCCACAGGGTCCTTGGGGGAGGGGCAGTTTGTGCTCTCCATTACACACATTATCGGGGGCGGGGGTCAGACAGGCCACCGTGCACCGAGGGTGCTGTGAGTGTGTGTCCCTGCGTGTTTTTCCACACAGCTGTGTGTGCTTTTCCTGCCAGTTCCACACTGGTACCTGTCTTGTGCATTGAATGTGCCGCCATGGCTGCGGCTCCTTAACCGCCCGCCCACCCACCTGCTGGACGCCATTTCTATGTACAGAGTAATAAATAAATAACGGTGGCGCCTCTGTCCCTGGAGCCTCTTTAGCTCCCTGACCCACAAATTTATCAAGCCCAGCCAGTGCTCTGACATCCCAGCATGCACTGCTGCGCTAGTCCTTCACACACAACCGGTTCAAGTCCCCAAAGCCACGGGATGTCGCTGCTGTGGGACATGGGCCATACACACACACTGCTTACTGCACGCAACACCTTTCTTTGATCTGTAAATCGACTTAAATTGATGTTCTCCTGTCTTTTTTCTTTTAATTTCTTGAACTTGAAGCTTTTTTTTTGTATTGCTCTCATCTGAGCTTTCTACCTATTTTTTTTGAAGAAAAAGTGAACAAGGTGTGATTTGAACATGGGTGGTGCTGCACTGTCTCCCCCCCCCCCTCCCTGCAGCAGATCCCCAGAGCCTGACCAGAACACAGGGTCAGGAAGACAGGAGTGTGAGGGGCAAACGCACTAGATACTACTTGTCGCCCAGTTCAGCTGTGATGTCATCTAGAGTCTCTCTTGAACAGACACACACACACATTTCTGAAGCTGAAAAACAAGGAAGTAATGTTAAAGTGCAAGCGTTGGATGGGTTGTCTGTTCAGGCTGCTGACACCCCGGTACAGAGAGGGGCTAGGACCAAGTGCCACATTTTTACTGGACACACACCTGTGTGTGAAAGGAGACCTTTTTGTTGTCATGGACATCCCATGTTCACTGCTGTGCATCGTAATTTTTTTTCTCTGAATAATTTCTGTTTTTTAATTTGACAATAGTTGGTGTGTGTGTGTGTGTGTGTGTGTGTGTGTGTTTAGCAGAAGCGCTAATTGATAGGAACGACTCGCAATGCTTTTTTCTTGTGCGTTTGATTGCACACGAGGGAGCACCGAAAAAAAAAACGAGGATTTGATGTATTTGTAGCCGATGTCGGCGCTCGTCTCGTCTTTGTCAGCATGATCACTGAATATTATTGATTCCCCCCCCCCCCCCCCCCCCCCTTCTCTCTCCTCTCCTCTCCCCCTCCCCACTCCCTCCTCCCAAAGCATTTAAGGGGCAAAGAGGTTCTAAATATATTTTTTTCAAAACAAATTGCATCAGATGGCTAAGGAGCACTCTGCATAGATGTTTCTGCTCATACATTTCCTCTGTGTACCTTTTCATTTGGGAGTTTTTGTTCAGGTTTCATTATTTAAATTCATGTTCAGGTGCTACGTGGATGTTGTGTAAAGGTTGTGTTTATTGTGTCTTAATTAACTGTCGTCATTTCTCCAGGCTGAAGGAGAAGACAACTTGAAGAAGATGCAGCTCATGGAACTGGCCATCCTCAATGGGACGTACAGAGACACGAATGTCAAAACGCGTGAGTGTCTCCGAAACAGAGCCTCCAGTCCCCACAGCCCCACGCGGCCTCCTCTCCTGGGGGTCCACGGCTGAGCTCTTCATGGGCCCGTCCGTTTCGGTCGAACAGGTCATCGAGCGAACCGCACAGTGCAGGTCATGTTGGACCCAGTCCTCCTGCTGGAGACCTGCTGGTTTTCCCCATTGTTACCGAGGGTCTGTTAACTGTAGGCGTGCGTTTCAGGTGCTACGGGTGTTCCAGGCGCTGCAGTCCGCCCAAGTAACACCACTTCCAGCTGGGTCTTTGTAAACCTTGACAAGAACCAGAATTGATTTTCGAAGATTAATCACTTATTTCACCTATTCCCTTCTTAACAGCTGAAGGGCTAGAAGTGGCTGAGTAAGAACTGATTTGTCTAAATAATGAACGCTTTGTGATGGCAGAAATGATTCAAACACAGATTGCCTTTGCATAAAGTTGGTTTAACAAGATTAACAGTTACAGATTTCTCACTTTTGCGTGATTTTTAAGTTTTGCAATTAATCAGTTCAAAGAAGATGGGTGAAATTAAGAGGAACAAAAAGCAGCAGTCGCGCACCCCAAGGACCTGGGTTTGACACCTCTGATGAAAGCGAATGAAAGAGCCGCTCCTGCAGCAGTCTGTCTGTAGTAGCGCAGCATAGCGCTGCACTCAGCAGTCGTCATCGGGCCATGCCGATAGCGTTCCCCATCTGTTTCACACACATTTTCTCTCTGTCCCGCCAGCTCCCGCACACCAGTCCGCACCCCATCCCCCTGCTTTCCGCAACCACTCCGCTGACTGCACCTTATCCAGCCTCTGGGCTTTTGTGTTTGCTGCGGTCTCATGTGGTCACAGCACACATGTTCATGTATGCTGGTGCTTTGTATTAAGGAGGATCCAGTTACATATTTTCCTCCACTGTATTTCAGCTGCAGTTTCTTCACTTTATTGTAAAATTTGTTGCAAAGCTCATGTGACTTGTGCTTACAGTCCGAGCCAATAGGAGGCAGTAAAGAGCACTGAACTGATTTCCACAGTGTTAGCAGCTTATGTCTAGCGCTCCTGAGTGATTAGTAATAATGAGGAGCATTGCTTATGATTAAGGGTTAAATCTGTCTGCGGTCAGCAGTGAACAGGAGTTTGTAGAGGCACCGCTTTTGTTTTCAGTTGGTTCATATTTGTTTTGAAGTAACGTAGAGGTAATAAAAAAGGAAAAGACTTACGGAATATTTATTATTACTATATCTAAGACTTTTACAGAACCTAACGGCAAATAAATCAAGGGATGTCTGTGTTGGTTTTACTAATTGTGATTTTGTGCTGTGACTTGTTGTTTTTACATTTATTCATTTAGTAAATGCTTTTCATATAGAGATGTAGGGCTCCAAGTAGAAAAAAGTGCGCCACGCAGAGCTTTATTCACAGGCACATGATCATCGGAGCAGTCAGTGTGTGGAACGTCTCTGCTGGGACACATGACGCCCGAGCTGTGTATAGAATTGATAGGAAATACAGAGGTGATTGTGACAGATAATGTGAAGCAAAATATTACAAACAAAAGGAGCCGCGAACAGAATTCTGTCCTCAGTTGTTCTTGCGAACATTAACCGCTGCATTCTGTGTTTTTGCATCTGTTGTGGTGGGGGGGCGTTACCTGCTGTTAGCGTCAAACAGTCGGGCTCCGGTTGTAGTTCTTTGCTCGGCAATTTACCACAAAACGTTGGGATTTTAAGACAATAAACGGGGCAACAGCCCCGTTTCTCAGCGCCAGTGTCTTCTCAGTCTCTGAGGTGCTGTATGACGCGACTTCGTGCCCTTGGCCAGAGGTTAAACAGAATTGGAACCACCAGTCGTGCTATCGGCACCGTCGACAAGGCCGTGTTTGCGATGACTGTCTTTAGTATGAATTAATGGCTTGGCATGCCAAGTTGTGGTACGTGAGCTATTTTTATAATGTTGACATACGAGCTCCGTCTTCAGGTGAATCGTGTCGTGACGGCGGCCGCAACCTGTTTGTGGGCCTTCTGAGCGTTACTGCCAAAGGGTCGCAGTCGCACGCATGGCCTTGCGGTCTTCGTTTGTCTTCTGGTTTTTGTCTTCGCTCCCACATTTCCCATAAGGCTCCACGGAGGCTTACAGCACGCCGCTATGGCCTTTTTGTGAAGGAGATGGCGTTGTGGGTCCTGGAGACCACAGCCCTGCCCGGGTGTGTAGTGGACTTCTCGCAGCGTGCCCTGTTGTCGCCCTCGGCATGGCATTTTCAACGCTTCAGTGCATTGTTGTTTGAATTTTTGCCTCTTCTCTTGCTTGTGGCAGTAAACTCATTGAGAGACTGGGTTTGTTGGTTTATTTGGATGCACATTTGGTGACTTGCAAGCCTCCCCCTTTTGTTTTGGTTTTTTGTTTTGCTTTTGTTTTGTTTACAGATTGTGACTTGTGTGGTTCACCGTGATCATTGCATGAACTAACGTTCCTGTTTTTGCCCCTCCCCTTGTCTCCTTTTTTCTCCACTCTTGCTTTTTTCTGCCTGTGACTGGTTTCACCTGCAAAACACCGCCAACCCATACCCCACCCCCCTTGGACCCTGTCTCTCCCCCATGTCGCTTTTCCTCTTCCTGCTGCCTCCTTGTTCTTTGCTTATGGCAGCCACCCTTGCCTTCTCTCTTGCAGCAGCTGCAGCGGCAGCACAGGGCCCTAGGCTCATAGCTGCCCCTGCAGGTCAAGTTCTGCCCCCCACGGCCCTGAGGCCCCCCACGCCAGCAGGAACTCCAATCATGAACATCATCCGGCCGACCCAAATGGCTGCAATGTTGCCCAACGGGACCCCAACCCTTGTGCCCCCCACGCCCGACGCAGGCATCATCTACACCACGCCCTACGATTACCCTTACGCCCTGGCCCCCACATCTCTGCTGGAGTACCCCATCGAGCACAGCGGGGTCCTAGGTAAGCGTCCCTGGGCCTTGGGAGTGCCATTTAGCCCTGGCCACGAGGGTACCTTGTTTTACACGGGCGTTGTGGACGCCGCAGCCGGGAGCCTCAGTCAGGACTTGTTGAAAGGTAAATACATTGTGTCCAGCTGAGGGCGCTCTGGGTGGGGGAGGGAGCTGCTCTTTCCACACAGCGTCACAGCCTGGATGTGTCAGTGCATCTTGCTGTCCCCAAAAGGCATTCCAAAGACGAGTTTGGGCTTTTTTTTTGCACATGCAGCGCGCGTGCACACACACACACACACACACACACACACACACACACACACACACACACACGGACGCTCGTCCTTTGCGGAGTCGCTGGAGGCACGTCTAGTCCTTGGGCGCATCTCTGCGGGTTACGCTCAGCTCTGTTCCTCCGTGCCAGCAGGGTGCTCCCTCCATCTCCGTGGGGCTCTTCATTAAAGCATCGACACGTTGAATCCATAGTCTTTCGTACTCTTTCCAACTGGAGCTCGCTCTGAGTCTCAGTGTAATACACTGATTTTTGCAGCACCGCCAGATATTTGTGACATTCACTTCTTATGTTAATGTCATAAAAAATAAGCAGCTCTCTGAGCTTTCTGTTGGAGGGAGCGAGTGGAGCTAAGAGAAAACACGGTGGCAGAGAGCTGACCATATCGACTCAGTTATTACTCCTGCAGTTTTTGCCCGTCTTACGCACTGAAGGTGGTCAGTTCACCCAACCCTCCCTCCCCGCCGTGGACCGGAGGAAAATACGAGGCCCATGTGTCACACAACCATCTCTTTATCCTTCTACCTTCAGATTCGTTCTGCCTAACTGGAAAAGTAAATCTAAAATATCGACAGCATCACACAAAAG
The DNA here is from genome assembly GCF_900964775.1 of Scleropages formosus. NCBI lineage: Eukaryota > Metazoa > Chordata > Actinopteri > Osteoglossiformes > Osteoglossidae > Scleropages > Scleropages formosus. Next base: position 1,198,193 of record NC_041820.1, on the reverse strand, counting down.
CTGTGGAAATTTATGTCCCCGACTGGTGGTGCATCTTTCACCCTGAATCGCTGCCAGTTGATGTATCTGGCAAAGGCTGGAAGGACAAATCTGATTCGCTAAACTCATTTAACACCAAAATAAGTGTCTGACCCCCGTAGCATATCAGACAGTTGGGGATTTAAAAAAAAAAAAAAAAAAAAAAAAAACATAGGTCACTATCTAACCCACTTGCCCTCAGTTTACGATTTTTAATTAATATAAACCCACTGCTGTTGCAAAAACGTAACCTGCAGGTTCCATATGCTACTGACAGCTGAAGTGATCATAAGTGATCTGATAGACTTCTGTATTTCTACACAATGGCTGCTACCTCTCCCTTTTTGTCCATGTGTTTTTTAGTTTATTTTTTATTAAACATCACAATAAAAATGATAAATTATGGCAGTTTCCTGGCTGTGTCGCATGTGTGTTACACTGCAGCTACTGAAAACCAGCCCTTCTGCGAAACTTCGCAAATGGACACTGGAACACGAACAGCTTAAATTATGCATTTTTATTTGGGGGAGAAGGTGTACATGTTCCTAAAGATACCTGTTCTATATGTTGATGCATATGTGTATATTAAACTGTGTTTGCAACGTGTCAGTGAATGTGTATGAATACTGTGCTGTTGTTCTAACCCTGTGGACCTGTTGCCATCTAGGTGCAATGGCAACTAAAGTGAGACGGCATGACACTCGTGTCCATCCTTACCAAAGGATTGTGACCGCAGACAGAGGTTAGTTTAGTCACAACGAAACCTTCACACTTTCCTCATTTGTCTAGACTGCCTCTTTTTTTTTTTTTTTTGCCATTTTTCGAGCAAACTTTTACCCCATCCTATTAAGACCTGTGATATAGAGATTTTGTTTACACTCAATATGTATTTATTTGCAAAAGTATGACATGGAAATGTTAAGAATGCTCAGGTGTGTCATGTAAAAGCAGGAATTTACTTCTGTTTACATGTATGCTACTAGGAAAACAAGTATTTTGCTATGATTTAGTTTAATTCCTCCTTAAGTGCACGAGTCGTGTCCCAATGGTGCTTTATCCCTCCCCGGGATCGAGCCGTGGTGCCACGCCACGTTGTGAAGCAGACACGTTGGGCCGAAAATTGGCACCGTGTCTTGTGCACACAGCAGGGGAGCAACACACCATCTCATTCACTTTGTCGTTTGTCACTTGATAGGTGTGGGGCAAAGACAAGTATTGAACTGTTTTGTACCATATTCCAGTTGTGTAAGGGGTACCGCTACCAGAGGTACTGCTATTTTATACATGAGCATTTTATATCGACTGTATTTATAAAGCGTGTATATAAATATATATACACACACACACACACACACATACATATATATATACATACATACATACTGATAAATAAAGAGACCAAACAAGCAATGGATGGAGCTTCTCGTTGCCTGTGTGAAGAGTCCGAGTCTCCTCACCACTAAGGACACGGAGCATAACTGGTGTTTTCGTACCACGTCACGTGGCCTTTCTCTGCTTCTGTCAGTGGGAAGTGGGGCACCGTAGCGCTCTCACTGCGGCACTCTGTTGACTGGGGTCGGGGCTTGCAAGTTCCAATCATGACTTAACGTACGTCATGATGGCAGCGAACGGGATTAGCGGGATGAGAGATTTCATTCATTTGACTGTAAAAATGTCATTCCAGTCTCTTCTTGCTGACACTAATATCCTTTCTATCTTTTTTCTTTTTTGTTTGTTTTTTGTTCCTAACCACCTAGCCGCCACCGGCAACTAACACATGACCTTCTGACCTCTGAACTCTTCACCCAATGACGAGCTGCCCCCAGCCTGCCTGCTGATCAGTTAACTGGTAATTGCCTTTGCTAGCCTCTCGGACGCAGCGAGCGAGCAAGCGAGCGAACGCCACCCGCCCAGTTGCCCTAACCGTATGTCCATTGAATCGAAACGACCGCCACCACCGCCGCGCAACTGCAGAAACTCAACAGAAACACATCATACCGACAGAAAAACTGTTACTATGACTTTTGTTTCTCTCTCAGTTATTTTATTTTGTTCTTTCTTTTTCTTTGAGTATCTCCCAGTAGCCAACACGGATTGGGTGTGTGTTTGTGTCACTACCCAGGAATCTGCACTGAGTGAAAAGAGCAATAAATCCCCTGCCCCACCCCGCCCTGCCCACCCCACCCCACCCCACCCCACCTCTCCCTGCCCGAGGCCCCGCCCTCAGTGTTCAGTGACCTCACTTACTAATCGAATAACGCTAACCGGAAGCTGAACCTGAGACAGAGCTGTTCCATTCTCCACCCAACAAAACGTACCATCCCTGTCCCTGGCAGCTTAGCTCCACCCCAGCCCAGACTCCTCCCTACAAACTGTGTTGACCCTGCTCCTGGTGGCTTAGCCCCTCCCCCATCCTGAGGAGGGACACCCAAAAGAGAAAGAAAAAAAGACATTAACGTTCATGCAAAGATGTTAAGTTGTGTCCTCTATACAAGTAGTTGTGTTTCTTTTGAGCTCAGAGACATGTTTTGATGTGCTGACACATTCTGGGTGTGCCTGGATTGGCTGTCTCTCAACGCATGGCTCAGTCAAGCGCATATGTCCTTATTGTGTTCTTCATACTTTCTTTTTTCTTTTTTTTTTTTTTTTTTTTTTTTTATTTTCTCCCCCCCCCCCCCCTCCTCCCCCCTTCTTAAGTTGTTGGGAATGCTGGTGAAGGGTTTGGTCATGTGTTCTCCAGCCGTTAACCTGTGTGAGGCGACGGCGGCAACAGCAGCACCCTCATCTCGGTCAGTTGGCCGGTTGGTCCGGCGGGGCTAACGGGTGCTGGGGGAGAGTTGCGCCGAGGTTTCCACATGAACCGTGCGTGTCTGTGTGTGTGTGTCTGTGTGTGTGTGTGTTGAGGGCCGAGCATCAACGTGTGTTTTCGAGCCCTTCCACATCCTGTCTCTATACAGTGCCTCAAGTACACATTTGTATTTCTTCGAAACGCGAGCTGTGATCAGAGTTGTGTGCATATTTAGCCAAAGGGTTGCCAGCAAACAGTGTACCTTTATATATCAAGGAAGCGGAGGCTTTAGTGTAGTTATTGAACGCATGTGATGATGTGCCGTCGGTGTGAAGACGTCCTCGGGTGACCGAGGAGGCTCTCGGTCCCGACGAAGACGCACCGTGAACACTACAGAGGGCTGTTGGGCTGAGACTTCTACACGCACTTCTCAACTGCTCTCTTCTGTCACATTATAGTCCCTATAATTTTGTGATTCTCAAATCTCATCACTAATCGCAACGTTTTTGGTTTGATCTCGTATTTAGAAAACTTCTTCTCTTGAATTTACTCAGATTGTTGTAACACTTTGTTACAGTGTTTGCTGTTAGTTTTTTTTTTTTTTTAAAAAACTGGATTTCTGATGCAGAAAACCCAGAGTCACGTGACTTAGCGCATCCACAATGTGTCGTACGCGTCTCATGACATAGCCGGGGTTCTGTACACCTCCAGATGTTTCTTTCTCAAGAAAAACTAGGATTTGAAAGCCATGCCTGCCTGTTCTAATTGCTTTATACATACCTGTTCTATCTATAAATATAAATGTAGATAACCTGTTACTGCATAACAATACTGAAGCGAACAAAATTAGATACTTTTACAGGGTGCTCTGGTGAAGAAAATTATATTTTTGGCAATTTTAGCTTTTTTATACTTCCAGTAATAAAATAGAAAAAATAAAAAGTGGGGGAAAAAAAAAAGTTTGGGGAAAAATGAGTACAACAGAGTTGGGTAATATTGGCTAGGAAAATGAAGACCAAAAGAGCTGCGTAGGAATGTTGAATTGACACAGCTCAGCGAGGAGGGTTCAACGTGGGAAAAGAACTGTAAAAAGTGCCTTAGTGATGGGGGTGGGGTGGGGTGGCTCGGCTCGGCGTCCAGCAGCCAGGAGGAAGGCGCACGGTGACCGTTTACGGAGCGCCCTCCGCTGGGCCCTCGGTCGCTCTCGCCCGGCTCAGCCGTACACACAACACACTCTTCTATGCAAACGAATAGCAGTCGTTCGACCAGCTAGCTACGTGCCATGGTTCGTCTTCCTCGCTTCAGTTGAGATTTTTCCTTTATTCCCCACCTTCTCTACCAGGGCCAACAATGCCATTTGAACAAATTATTTGATCTTGATTTAATGTGTTTTTTTTTTTTTTTTTTTTTTTTAAAGAAGCTTGGGCGATTACCCCACATTGTGAGTGTGTATGACCCTTTCGTGTGATTTTTTTTTTTTTTTTTTTTTTTATGGCGAACAAACTGCCAGTTGCAATGCAGGTGTCTGCCAAGTAAACAAGCTGAACGAGATGAAAGACCAGAGGCGCCAACGTGCCAGCAGTAACCCTGCGAAGAAGCATGGCCGTTTTGCCGCATCTGAGCCGCTCGGTGACGGTAAACGAGGGGGTGGGTGCAGTGTAAACCCAGGCTTCTTCGAAGCCGGAGCACGGCCCCATTCTGAGCGTCCATCGGTTACCTGTTACGGCCGTTTGTGCCAAATCCAAACCCGAACGTTGCTCCAAGTCCTGCTCGAAGTCATTAACTTAAGGATGAAATTTCCTGCAGGCATCACGTGACGGTGCGGGTCCGAGTGCAGGGCACGGTCAGTGAGTGGAACGCCCAGGTTTATCACAACCGCAGGGAACACATCTGTAGCATTGTTGGTGGAGGAACTCTTTTGATCCCTGGCATAATCTGTTGATTATGAAGCGTTTTCTTTTTAAATCTAACTTGCTGTTACATAACAGGTCAATGATTTGTTTCTTTTTCTCAGTGTTACGAACTCTTTAAAAAAAAAAAAAAAAAATGCAATATTAATTAAAAGGAGCGAGAGCAATTAGTATTTGACAGTATTAAAGTCCCTCTGCAGTGTAACGACAAATAAGCGCTGTGTGTGTGTGTGTGTGTGTGTGTGTGTGTGTGTGTGAGAGAGAGAGAGAGATGGTCGGCGAGCTCTTCAGGTGTGCAGAGACTGGCCTGCTTACTCTGTATGATAATGTAATTAACAGCCATTGTTACAGGTTTATAATGTATTTTTATAACTTCATTTTATATGTATATTATAAATCATTTTCTGAATCCTCTTTTTTTCTGATAAGCCCACTGCAAGTTTTTTAAGGTTTAAACTGTCCCCACCCCACCCTACCCCACCCCAACACCCTTCACATCTTCTGTCTCATTGGGAGTGTTGCCTTTCCTCGAGTTTTTATTTTCCTGCCTATTTCTAGCTTGTTTAACTCATTAGAGGCTATTAGTTTCTTGTTATTAAGTATTTTTACATGCTTGCATTTAGTTTTCATGGTGTATGCTGTTGTTTTTCTTATTAACCCTCCTTGGCATTTATTTTAATAAAACATTCTTAGTATGAATTTTACTAACTTTGCTGATATTATTTTTTGTCTTGTTTTTTAACCTGTTTAATGAATGTATTACCTGGTCTGGTTCACGGACTAACATAATTAAAACTGGTGTCTGGCTATCAGCGAGCGCGCACACACACACGCAAAACTGGACCACATGCATGAGTTAAAATGAAGAAAAGAATCTTGTCACACTTCACCTCTGTTGAAATGCAACTAATGTGTCTTGTCTGTCTCGTCTTTTTATGATTATTATGATGATGATTATGATTCAGTGTAAAGGTGGCAGGATGAGCGATGAACTGGGGATCAGGTCTAATTAAAGACAGGCCGCTGTCTGGGGTAAATAACACACATTCCGCTCTCGGTATGCAGAAGGTGTCCAATTCTCTGCGCTCACGCACGCACATTAACTATATCGTACATTTTGGAACTCATGCTGCTATACACACTTTGTTAGAAAGCGCCACTTGGGTACATAGAGGGGAGTGAAGTAGAAGTGGTCCCCTGTGTTCCTGCTGCTCCTCTTCGCTCTCATGTCACCACTTTAGTTTGATCAGCGTCACTTGAAGCTCCTTTCAGTTCGTCGCAAACACGGGGAAGGGGGTCGCAGTCACAAGTTGGTTCACACGCTCCGCTCACGGCTCGCTCCTCCACGTACGCAAGAGGGATCACCCTCAGTGTTTGCTGTCTGGTTCCAGCCTCTGGCCTCCAGCTTCCTCTGTTTGAACGGTGAGCTGCAGCACATATGTGTACTAATGTTCCCACTTGGGCTCCTCTCCTCCTCACTAATGTGCAGGGCAGTGTGAGTGGCGTGCGCACACACACACACACACACTGACTAACTTCTTAACCTTTCTCCTTAACCCATTGAGTGATGGCCACTGGACCACAGGCGTCGCTCCCTAGCTGTAGCGGGCATGCTGGGTAACCGCTGAGGAACGGCGAGTGCTACATCCAGGTGTCCCCTTCCCCCAAGTCATAAATCAGAGGTGGAGGAGTTTGTCAGGAGCTGTGTGAACTCCACAAGTGTACTTTACCCACCATGCACTCACTTTGTTTTTCTTTTTTTAATCCCCGTTATTCCTTTGGTTGCAAACGTCATATCTCCTCTTCCAAACAAACCCTCTCAGCTCTCGGTTCCCAAACCCGAACGCTTGTCCTTTGTGTGGCCCACCGACGCCACTCCCGGGATGCTGTGGTTTTGTTACTGTCCAGGCTGTTGCTGAGTGGCGCACAGTGTGCAGCGAAATCACAAACACTGCCAGCAAGTGTGTGTGTGTGTCTCTCTCTCTCTCTCTCTCTCTCTCTCTCTCTCTCTGCCCCTCCCGGGACCCTGAAAAACGACTCACTCTTCCCTACTTTCTCAGTTATGTGTGTGTGACTGACTGCTGCAATGGTGCTCACGCCACACCCGTTTCACTGAGAATCTCCCACTTGACTTCTGTGTTCAATACACAACTGGAATGTGTTCATCCAGAATTATTTCATGTCTGGTGTTCAGCCCCCAAGGTGTCGGCTGATCTTTATATATACTTTGGACATTTTCAACATGGCGACGTGTTGAGAAGGAACCTGACTCACAGGCTGTTTCTATACGACCCCCATGTTCGAAATGTAAAATGTGTCTAAATTCACATCCGGCTTTTCTACCACATTTGGGTTGTATTGGCCTGCAGGGAAATGGTCCACTCTGGTCATGATTTAAGTGCCTTGCTTCAAATATGAAGGGCTGATTTACATCTACGGACACGTGTCTCATCTCAGTGTGCGCACACATGTACATTTCTCAAGTATGAATGTGTTCCAAACTATATTTTTATAACATTCCTGTTTTTTGTATGTTTAAATTTTAATTTTTATTTGTCCTTGTCCAAAAAGAAGTGTTACTCCAGCTTAGTGGATGAAGTGACCCAGTTGACACTGCTTTTGAATGTCCCCTTCGGGGGCCCCAAGATTGACTCCGCATTCAGGTGAACGAAGTGCTTTACTCCTCACGTTTCCCCAGTATCACTGTGTGTGAAGACGGAGTCGATTCCTGGTTAACGCAACCGGCGCGTTCATGTTTCATGCGGTGTAAGTGCAGGGACGTGAGAACTGAGAACTTTGAACTTTCTCTTGTAGTTATTTTCTTGTGTTCTGTTCTGTTCGTCGAGAGCAAAGTGAATGAGGGAAAAGACGTGTAACGGCAATAATGTTTATCACACCAAATACAAGGAGATGTGTCTTGTGTGCAATAAAGAACCGTATTTACAAGAGGAAACTTGGCTGCCTGCGTCATCCACTGCTCGGGCTCCTGCGACCGCGCTCCGGCACCGAGGTGAGTCTGGAACTTGACACGCCCTGCGTTCGCCCCACCGTCGCACTCACCACGTTCACCCTCTGCCCACATTTGTGTTGTTTAGTTGATACTCTCCTCCAAAAAGCCTCCTGGCGTTTTACCCTTTCATACAGCATGGTAATTACTGTAGCGCTTCCGGCCAAGTACCTTGGTCAAGGGAGCTACGGCACAGGGTGGGATTTGAACCCGACTCCTTCGAGTACAAGGCATCAACTCCACTCGCTATGCCACCAGCTACCTGTGAAAGCACTCTGAAATACAGTATCATTGACTATAATAACGCGGCGTAATGAGGCAGTTCTTGGCGCTATTCACTCATAACCCACCTGTGTGTAAAGTAGGAAGTGTGGTAAAATAGTGAGTCACGCAGCATACCGCACTTCCGGTACTTTCTTTACGCTGTAAAGCTCTACTGTCTGCTGTCCTCAGTACAAAGGGGTGTAAAGGGTGGCTTCGCTCTCCTGCCGCAAGTTCCTTGGTGACCCCAACATTTAAAACCAGCTCACAAACACTCTTACTGCGTTATGCGAATGTTTCCTGAGTCACTATACCTGTTTTATTCCGTCCGTCGTCAATAAGTGCTTGTGTAGCTCAGGGTCACGGGGGTCCAGAGTCTATCCTGGAAGCACAGGCAGGGTACGCCCTGAGCTGCCCGACTCTACATCACAGGACATTGATGCGCTGCTGCCGATTTAGTCACCGGTTCAGCCAAAAGAGATGTCTTTGGGCTGTGGGAGGAAACCCACAGGAACACGGGCAGAACGTGCGAACTACACGCACGCGCACGCACTCGAAAGCGGAGCCCGGAAGGCGAGGCATCGTTCTCCCTCCAGTCTGTCCAGCTACAGCTGTTTTCCTTTTCGCTGTGACCCCGTGCGCTGCCACCCGACCCCCAGCGGTGTGACCAGTGTGAGTGTCTGGCGGCACTTGCTGTTGGAGCGTGAGTGAAGGTTGAGGAGCTGAGAGCTCTACGCACTCGGTGGTGGAAACGCACACGTGCAGAGTGTGTTGGCGGTGCCCAGACTAGAGGTCTTTTTATTTACTGTACCACCACGTTTCCTCACTTGGACACGTCTGGCTAGAGCAGCTATTTGTGGACAGTCCTGCCTTGTAGTGGCAAGAATAAAAGCAGCTGCTGGTTTTAGAAGGAAGCCTACTAGGAGTGCGAGACGGTGGGACGGTGTGTGTGCGGGTGGGGCTCCGACGGAGTAGGGAGCTGACGGGGCACTGAACTCGGCGACCGGCGACGGTCACGGTGCAGATCCTTAACCAGAGCGCCGCCTGCTGCCTCATATTTATATGTCTTGAAAGATCCCATTAGTGTCAAGTCCAATGCCTTAAACACACACGTGTGTAATTCCCTCCTGTCCCATAGTTCACAAACCTGCCACCCTTCTAAGTCCCAATGGCATCAAGTGTGTCGGAGAAGCTCTTCTCCGTTCGGCGGGGCAGGAGAGGAGCAGGACCAGACACGTAATGAAACGGGTTATTTATTAACGGTTATCGGTGACTGAACGGGTTTGTGAGTCGTCTCCTTCGGTTCGAGAAGCTTCAGCCCTCGGTGCTTTCAGTGAATCTCAGTAGCGACCGGAAACGAAGGCCACAAATGTGGTTCGGCGCGCTTAGTGTTTTCTTCTCCGCTGGAGGTCGTCGCCCTGAGTTTGGCCGAAAGCACCCGTTTGCGTGCAGCTCCTCGCTCCGTCTCCTCGGTCCTCTACGCCGGAGCCGAACTGCTGTCCCGATGCTCTACGGACTGACCTTCCCGCCGAGTTCCTCCTGATCGTCCTTGATGAAGCTGCAGAGGGAACTCGCTCGCGCTCGCCTTCAGGAGTTCCGTGGTGCGTTTTACGGAGGTGCGCGATGTCAGGATCAATAGAAATGATTAAAAGTTCGATCTTGTATTCAGGAGGCGGAACCGTCGCACCGCTGTTGTGCGTTTGGCCCGATGCTTGGGGTCCTTTACGCTAACTGCAGTCCACCGGGATGCTGGGGACAGGGGTGGAGATGGTTGTGCGGTGTGCAGCGTTTCTGGAGCTTCGTGGGAGGTGTTGTACTGTTCTATGGGTGACAAGTGGGACGGCTGCTGGCGTAGTCATTAGGGCTACTGCCTTTGAAGCCAAAGGTCGCAGGTTCAATCGCCACCTCCGGCTGTAGTGCCCTTGAGCGAAGTACTTACCCTAAATAGCTCCAGTAAAAATTACCCAGCTGTATAAATGGGTAAATAACTGGAAGTACTTCACTGTTTTAAGTCGCTATGGAAAAACGCATCAGCTAAATGAAAACGTGTAAGTGTGTGTAGCCAAGGGTTTGGTCCAATACCCTCCTCAGGACCGCTTTTGTCACACAACTTCACTGCAGGAGTAACGCAGTGCCGTCATTTCCGCGACACAGTTCGCTGCAACAGCCGCCTTTCTGAGCCTTGAAAGCGCTCCTTTGGCTTCGCCACATTTACTGTAGTAAACAGGCGCCCGGCAGTTTCCACAGATCAGCGCTAATGCGGTTCTAGAGGAGTGAAGAAACAGTCGTCCCCACGTTTGTTTGCTGTCATTTCTTCAAACGGCAGCTAAATCCCTGAAGAGCTCTGATGCACCACAAAAGGGCAGCACAAGTACCGTGGCAGCGAACTGGACACACTGCAGTGACCGTGTACGTAACAGTGTAACAACCCGCCTTACTGGGAGTTTGAGCAGGAAAATGGGTTTATTGTAGATGGTTGCATTGTGGGTAAAATGGAACTGTGTTCAACCGCCGTGGGGACTCATAGGGAATATGAGGGGTGAGTGTGGGGGCCGCTGAAAGACGGAAGAAAGCCCGAGGAGCGCCGAGGAGGCTGGGAAGGTCCTTGAGGAAAAGGGCTCCTCGGACCGAGAGCTTTATATCTTTGCGCTCGCGCCCGTGTTTCTCGCCGCGTCTCCTTTTCAATAAACTTTTGTAACAAACGCTGTCTGTATGTCCTTCCTTGCCCCTTCTGACCCCAGGGCGCTACAATAGTGGTACTAGTGGTGTATCTAACAGTGTAACTAGCAGCGTAAGTGGTGCGGTCAGGGCCGTTTTTCACCTCTGACCCCACGTTTAGCAGGTAGCCCCCCTCCCCCCCCCCGCCTTAAAACTCCTCAGGCTGAACACGCAGCTCTTATTTAACAAGGCGAACACAGAACGCACGACACACGACGGCGCTCACAGTGCGCTCAGCCTGCATTCGCGGTTGACGCCGCTCCGAAACGCTTTGGTGATGCGCTCCGCAGGTGTGCAAAACAAGTGTCCCCACATGCAGTGGGACTGAACCCAAAGCAGACGCTCGATACTAATGTGCAACTTCCCAAGACAAATGAGAACACGGCTTCTCGGCATGTTCCTCCTTTTAGGGCCCAATTAATCTCCTCCGTGCGGTGTAAACAGTGGGGGGGCGGGGCGGGGCGGGGCGGGGGGGGTGCCGTCCGGTATTTATCTCTCCTGTCAGACGGGCAGCGGAGCGGAACTTGCGCACCGCTGCGGGAACAGCTCGACGTTACGGGACCCGGGACCCGGCACCTCCGCGCTTCCTCCGTGGCACAGAGCGGTAATGAAGCGCTTGGTCAAGTGTTTGATGCGAAGCACGAAGGACAATTAGTGTCGGAGAACCGCATCTCGTGCGTCTGCGCAACAACGCGGGTCGGGGCCTGGAGCCCCGAAGGTCTCATCGGGCGAGACGCCCGCCGAGGAGCCGAGCCCGTGACGACGAGATGGGGATTTTGTGTGTGCGTGTGAGTTTAAGTTGAGTTTATTGTCATAGGTACAAGTACTACATACAAGTATCATGAAATTCTTCCCGAATGCTTCTCCGCAGACTATGGACAAAGACGGAGACAATAGAAATACTGCACAAACAAAACAGTGACAATGACAGTGAGTAGTGCAAGAGCAATAGCAATAAATAATGGTAACAGTAGTAACAATAATACCAGTTGACAGCCAGAGAACTCAGAATGAGAGAATGAGAATGAGAATGCTTAAAGTGGCAGTATAATTCATCAATGTCCTTGGGTGGAGCGGTCCAACTCTAGTTACAGAAGGTGGCACATTGGTGAGTGTTGTATAGTCTTACAGCAGTGGGGTAAAAGCTGTCCCTGTACCTAGCTGCGCGGCTTCGAATAGACCCGAGCCGCTTTGCGGATGACGGAGAAGAGAAAAGTGCCCGTGTGGGGTGACCATGATCTCTCAGGATGCACATCATTTTTCCTGAGACAGCGTGTGGTTTAGGTGTCCTCGACCGCCGGTAGCTGTGTGCCCATGATTCCCTGAGCCGTTTTGACCACCCTCTGTAGGGCTTTCTTGTCCTGTATGGAGCAGCTGCCACCCCAGGATGTAATATACCCTGTGAGGATGGACTCCACAGCACACCTGTAGAAAGTGGTGAGGACTGTAGTGGACATCCTGGCTTTCTTCAGACGCCTGAGGAAGTGGACGCATTGATGGGCCTTTTTGATGGTCTGCTGTGTGCTCAGTCCATGTGAGTTTGGCAGTGAGGGTGACCCCTAGGAATTTGAAGCTGTTGACCCTCTCTGCAATGTCCCCTCCTGTGTAGATGGATGCATGAACTGTATCCTGTTTCCTGAAGTCAATCATCAGCTCCTTAGTTTTACTGACATTGAGAGACAGGTTGTTGTCCTGGCTCCACTCTGCCAGGAGCCTCACCTACTCTCTGTAGGCCGTCTCATCGTTGTTGGTGATCAGACCCACAATGGTGGTATCGTCAGCAAACTGTATGATGGTGTTGGAGCTGTGCTTGGCCACACAGTCATGTGTGAACAAGAAATACAGCACCGGGCTCAGGATGCTTCCCTGTGGAGAGGCAGTGTTGAGGGTCAGTGGGGAGGAGGTATTACTGCCAATCCGCACACGCTGGGGTCTGTTGGTGAGGAAATCCAGGATCCAGTTGCACAATGTGGCACTCAGCCCGAGACCTAGTAGTCTGTGGATCAGCTTGGTTGGGATGACAGTGTTAAATGCTGAGCTATAGCCCACAAATAATAGCCTTGCATAACAGTTTTTATTGTCCAGGTGAGTCAGTGGATCTGTTGTGGCGGTAGGCAAACTGCAGTGGATCCAAAGTGTCTGGGATGGTGTTATTAACATGTCCCAGCAGCACCCTCTCAAAGCATTTCATTGCAATGGGGATCAGCGCCACTGGGCGATAGTCATTAAGGCAGCTCACTTTGTTTTTCCTAGGAATGGGGATAATGGTGGTGTTTTTGAAACAGGTGGGTACAGCTGAGCTTTTTAAGGAGGTGTTAAATATGTCCGTGAAGACAGCAGCCAGTTGTTCACCGCATGTTTTTAAAAGTCGCCCTGAAATTCCGTCCGGACCGGCAGCTTTGCGGATGTCGACACGGCTAAAGGTTTTTCTCACTTGTGCTACAGAGACGGTGAGACCGGCGTTATCATGCAGCGCAGCGGGGATCCGCACCGGGGGGTCTTCGTTCTCGAATTCGAAACGGCCATAAAATGCGTTCGGTTTGTCACGAAGAGACGGAGCGGCGCCTGTCAGTGTCCGCATCTGCGGTTTATAATCCGTTAATGTTTGGATTCCCCGCCACAGCCTACGTGCATCTCGAGTGCAGTTAAACTCCGATTCCACCTTCCTGCTGTATTCCGGTTTCGCGCCGGCAGCGGCTTTGCGAAGCTCATACTTGCCGCTCTCGTACGCGTCCGTGTCTCCGGACCGAAACGTGCAAGTTCGCGCACGGATGTTATTTCGGATTTCGGCGGTTCTCCACGGTTTTCGTTTGAGGAACGAGCGGACTGTTTTATGTGGTATGCAGACATTTACACGGAACCCGATGAAGTCTGTGACCGCTGCGGCATCCTCGTCCAGATCGGAGGATGAGTTTCTGAACATGTCCCGGTCCGCGGAGTCGAAGCGGTCCTGGAGCCTTTCCTCCGCTTCTGGTGTCCAGCTCTGCACAGTGAGCGTCACAGATGTGCGTGTGCGTGTGCGTGTGCGTGTCCGTGCACGCACGCATCCACAGTTATTCCCGGAAACGTCCATGTCTGTCAGTTTTGTGGTGGAATGAGCTCAATAATCCTCCCTGAACACAAGAGTTACTCCCAGCAAACAGCTTTCCTCCTTCCGCTGGACGGGAGGGACAGGATTAGCGCCTCCTTTCTGCGCCGACTCCCTGCTCTCGTTAAGCTCCAAATTGTCTGACTTGGCACGTAACAGGCGTGCGGTACACGGCATCCGGCCGAACGAGCGACTTCCATCTCGCCGGGGCGTGTTGGGTGCGTCCTTGTGTTCTTGCATACGGGACGGCACCGGTACGACCATAAGGCCGCGTCCATAACGTCGAAGCGCCGATAGCTCCTAGTCGTAGGGGACCCGGGCTCTCGAGCGTCCGCTCTGCGTCGGCTCTGCGGCCCGGGAGCTCGCGAGGAGAGAGGCTGCGGTCGAGGTTGCCGTTTGCCGTCCGCACGCAGTAACGAGACGTGCAGTCATCCGCCCTAACTGAGCAAGTTCACCAAGCAAAGCAGCGCAGCAAACGGAAAGTTCACCCGCGTCCCTCCGCACGCAACCCGAAATGTGCGTTCTGTGTTTTTCCTGAGATTCCGGTTGGACCCGAGCGCTGCGGTTCTGTGCCCACCGGAGCCCCGGGCTGCTCTGGGCCCAAGCAGACACGCAGACAGACGGAGCAAGGCCGGCTGAGGCTCCGGCGCTCTCGCTGCAGTCAGGGAGTCGAGGTCGTCCCGCGAAGGTTCGACGGCACCTCGGGACTCGGTCCCGGACGGCTCTCGGGAGACGTCCCGCCGCCGCGACAGCGGCTGCCGGAACAGCTCGAGCGGAAACTGGAGCCGAAAGCATCTTTCGGAGGGAAAGCGCTTCTCGCCGCGCGTGTTGTGTCTTGTCTTTATTGCTCATCTAGTGCATCTACTCTGTGTGTGTTTTCCCTTTTTCACGTACTAAGCGCATCACTTGCAGCGTCGAACGTTTCCTTCGAGTCCCTGCACGCTAAATAGAGTTGCGGTTCCGCCCTTGACAAGAGCGCGCAAAGTTCAGCAGGTAATGAAGCACAAGTTCGTGTTTCCTGGCCGCTCGAGGACCTGTTCTTGCTCCGTCAGGACACTTCGCAGCACTGCAGTTCGGCAGGAGTTTGGGAAGTAAAGCAGGTTGAAAAAAACACTCGTTGCCTTACATTTCATGTCGGTTTCACAACTTGCCGTCAGATGATTCACTCAGGAGTCGCGCACAGGGTTTCCCCGCAGGGGCTCGGGGGTCGGGGCACCGAAGAGCTCGCTTTTATTTTTGAATCGGCCTAAAAATAATTCACTCCTGAAAGCTTCCAAAAGGCTTTGCGCACAAAATGATGTTTGTGCACATCCCACACACACACACACGGGGACACGGCTCACACATGCGGGGGGGAGGGGAGTTAGGGTCCGAGCCCCACGCACCCTGCTCTCCGTTTGCGGCCGGGTCGACTTTCCATCCGAGCCCATGTTACTCGGCTCATTCGAGCGCAGCTCCGGCCCCCCGGACGCGTCTCCCGCGTGGACCCGGTCCCTGCAACAACATCCATTATCTGCTGTTTGGACAAGGATTATGCAGATCAAGTCAGCTTACGATGGAAGATATAAAGACGCGTAATAAAATTCTTTAGCTGTGCAGCAGCTCGGTTTGACTTCGCTGATGTTCTTTCGTTCTTTTCATCAAAAAAGTCCCAGATGCAGGAGGAGTGAGGCCACGTCGCCGGTGCCGATTCCGCATGAACGGAAGGACGTCCCGCTCAACGCGATCACCTTCAGAAACACGCACACACACGCAGAGAGAGGTGGCGTCTCCGGCTTCTGAGAGAAATTGCAACGGGGACAAAAACGGTCCCGCCGGCAAAGCGTATCCAGGGCCGAATGACCGGTGATCCCACCGCTGCCACCGCGAGCGCCGTACGAGCGCCGTACGCCCTGGGCACCGGAGAGGGCCGATTGCCTGCCGAACTGAAACGGCGCCTCCCAGAAAGGCAGAAACGGGCACGACGTAAAGCTTCTGCATTTGCACGCAAAGGTGCGAACCGTTTGCAGATTTGAATCCCACCTCTGTCTGTAGTGCTCTCGAGCGAAGTATTTACCCTGAACTGCTGCGGTACAACTGCCCGGCTCTATAAACGGGTGAATGAGGGTAAGTAGCTCAACGCCGTGAAAAGAGTGAGTGAGATCAGTGCGTAAATATCGATGTTAGGAGTTGCTTTCCCTGCGGGGGGTGCCGTGGTTCTCCCTCGATTCGTTATTTATTTTGTACCTCATTGCTGACATGCGGTTTCAGCCACTGTGCGCGTGCGCGTCGACATCACGCGTAAGGACTTCGGACTTCGGACTTCGGGCTCCACTGCCACCACCTATCAGCAGAGGCTCACACACTCCGCCAACAAAGAGAGGCACATTTTTGTGGGAAATCAGTGTAAAAAACGCAAGAGTCACCTGTGAAAGTCATCGGCCTGCTTTTCAATTTGCCGCCGGAGACGATCGTCGGCGCCCAGCGCTTTCATTTGGAAAAGAATAAACAACAGGTTCATGGTCTATGAAAGGAATTAATGAAATGCAGGAAGAGAGAAAATGCTCCGTGGCGCCGCGTCTCCGTCTGCTCCCCCCGGTCCTGCGGGGCTGCGGCGCTCAAATTAATTTTAATATTTAAACAGCAGCGCTGAGATTTGTCAACTGACCGAGCAGAGATTAGTACACACGTAATTAAATATTGATAGCTAAAAATAAACTGTTTCCGATTTAACGCGGCGCCAACACTTTTAGAGCTGTTTTCTGTTGTGATTCACTGTGGAAACGGTGCACTGGGGGTGCGGGGTGGGGGGGGGGGGCGAGGGGGGGGACATGGCTCTGCGTCCAAGTGGGACTGGAAGGCAGAACTTAAACTGAACTGATACAGTAAAAAAGACCCTGCTCTAGAAATGGTAAATCAGTGTAAGTGGCTCAGTGTGGAAAGATCACAGTGCGGCTGTCCGTTCACACCTAAATGGATTATTAATAATAATAATAATGAAACTGCTGTCTGCAAATCGACCGTCGAGAATTTCTCCTCCTCCTCCACGCTGCCCGACCGATCGCTGAAGCAGGACGGACCCCAACCTGGACCAGGAAGCGCCGGCTTCTTTCGTTTCTGCTCGTTGACCATCGGCTCCTTCCCTCGGCGTCTTCCACGCGCGTCCACAGCTGTCCTCGAAGGGAGACGCATCCTCGCAACGGTCACTCGGGGGCCCGGGGGGGACGCCACCGTCCGCACACCCGGCACCGCTTGCCCGAGACGCAGGAAAATCCCCCAGAGGTGCGGTACGAGCAGCTGAGTGTGCAAACCGCGGTAAAGTGTCTCTGAACGTTGTGACAGTGTTGTTACAGTGTTATTAATGTAAAGCCTCCAGAGATGAAACCGGTACTGCTTTCGGTGAACAACGGTGAACGGAGTTGGACTGGAGGCGAATCCCAGTTAAAGCCGAGTTATTAAACCGTGCCCACCCCCCACCCCCCACCCCCCAGCTCCGGCTCCTGCGGTGTCTCACTCAGTCACGTTTGCGTGCGGTTGAGAGCGGCTGCCGTCGCACCCGAGTGTCGCTCCCAGGGAGGCCTGACAGCTCTGACGGGCGGCGCCTCGTCTCTCCGCTTTCAATGCCTTTTCAGAGCTGCAGGCAGACAGAGAAGCACATAAATAAATGAAAGAGGCGCCACTCGAACCCCTGTTCCACTCCCACGGGGGGAGGGGGTGGGGGGACGTCAGGCTGCCGGGCGGACGTGTGCGGCGGGAGGGATCCCCGCGCCCACCTGACACATGACACCACCCGGGATCGAGTCACACGTCCCACTCCCCTGGGTTCTGTGCTCACTTCCTGTAGCAGCCGGACAAGACCAGGAAACCCATTGCATTGTGGGTGACGGCCTTCTCTCAGAGGCAGTGGCTGTGGACTTTGCCCATTGTGTGTGTGTGTGTGTGTGTGTGTGTGTGTGTGTGTGTGTGTGGAGAGCTGCTCCACACTCTGGACCACGGTCCCTCTTTTAGTGCATTAAAGGAACCGGAACTTTCCTCCCACGAAGGACAAAGAGACATTGAAAGACAATGAGCCACAATCAGGGTCACGGGTTCGAACGCAAACAAAATGAGACTTGGGGAACGCGGTCGAGCGGGGGGTTCGGAACCAGGGCCCAAGGCCAAACGACACCGTACAGTCATGGGTTCGACACGTTCGTTTCTTTCTACGCCGCGCTCGTCACATCGCGGTGTTTTTCAGCCTCTTCTCCCGTTTTCCCCACAGTCGCCTCCCTCCTCTCTGCGGGGGTGTAGCGGAGCGGCGATCGGGGCCCCGCGGTGCCCAGGAGCCCGACGAGGGCCCCGCTTCTCCAGGCAGCGGCCGCAGAAAGCCGGCTGTCACGTGCGCCGAGATGATCGAGGCGCCGAACGACCGGCAATCACGGCGAATTCATCGGCGGCGACCGCGCACTGTAATTACCGCGGTGTCGTCGGCCCCGGCAACACGTCGCCGCGCTGTCACGGGCCCCGTTCGGCAGCCGCCGCCAGAAGCCTATAATTTCGGTGCCTTCAGCTTTATGTTAATGTGGGTGTATCGGTGTGGCGCTCGCTGGTCCGCACGCGCGCACACAGCGTTTTGCATCAGTGTCAGTCCTCCACATATCCTGCTGCGGTGCTCTTTCCCCAGAGCTCCGCGGCGATCCTCGCGCCCGGGTTTCACGGGACGCCGCGTGCGAAAGACGCTCGGCATCATGGGGGTTTCGGCCGTTCGGCCGAGTGAGGTCAGGGATCAGAGGTGGGCTCCTCAGTGCACCGCGGTACCTGCTGAATGTCACATTGTTATTTGCTGTCGGTACACGCATGCAAGGGTCAAAGGTCAAGGCCCCCCCCACACACAAACACCTGGACCCTTCTTGAACCGAATTTCACTTCTATCTCTCTGTGTTGCTGTTGCTGCGAACAGCGTACTGCGTTTTACTATGTTACACTGCAGTATCTCCTCTTGTGCCCCGTCTCCCCGTGACACGCATAGCTCCCCCCCCGACCGGGAGCCGAACCGCTGCGACACTCGCAGAGGAACACCGAGAAACACAGAGATGTGAATGAGGACATCTGAGACCAAATTCGCCCACAGGGGGCGCAGCGGTTTGAGCTGCCAAGTTACTCTCAGAGGAGCTGGGTTCCAGTCCCACCTCTTGCTGTAGCACCCTGACATGGGGTCTTCCCCTGAGCTGAGAGGGTCCCCGCAACGGGGGGGGGGCACACTCGTGTCCTGTGAACGCGTGATGGACGCGGCCGTTGTAGACAGTAAGGCAGCTCTTAGAGCCGCTCTATCGGGGGTCACGGTTAATAGCAGACACTTTACACTTTATACACCCCCCTCCCCGCTTCCTTATGAATATTCATGAGTGAGACACCCAGGGGGGTCCCGATCCGAAGATATTGACAGTTCTACAGATCTACACCCATCGATAGGCGATCGAATCAGAGCCAAGAAAGTCAAGGTCTTGCCGCCGATGAATATTCACGAGGGGGCCGGCCCCGTGGGGGCGGGCGGTTGACTGAGCTCTCAGGGTCGGAAGGCAGCGAATCGAGATCGTTTTACTACTGATAGAGTGTGTGATACAAGCAGCATAGACACAAGGCTTAAACTGGGGGGGTTTCTGTCCACCCTGTGTGTGTGCGTGTGTGTGCGCACGCGCTCGCAGCTATGATATGCACCCATGCGAAAGAGTCACGGAGGTCAATCGGGGCCTTGGCGAATAGCCTCCTCTGCAGTCAAGTCCCACACGAGGTGTTTATCACTGAATAAGGGATGGGGTCAAAGGTCAGGCGGCCCTTCCGAAGCCGACGCTCAGTTGTCTCCCAATCCCTCCTGCCGTCATCATCGTCATCATCATCATCCTCCTCCTCGCAAACCCCCCCGTCGCAAGTCACATTCCCCCACACGGCTGACCTCCCCACCACTGAACCTCTGACCTCCCTTTACGAAGCGAAGAACAGGCTGTTGACCGCTAGTCCCGGGCTCTCTGCTCTCGAACCCCTGCGCACAGCAAGGCTTCGCTAAACCTGCTCTCGCCGGTCCGATGCGTTTCGCGCGTGAACCTCACGCGGATCTGTGCCGAGTCGATGAACAATGACGAACTTTCATTGCTTCTTCAAGGTGTTCACCATGTTCATCTCCACGATGACCTTTGGCCTCCAGCGCCCCGAAGTGGCGCTGTTACTTGTTGCCATGGCAACGCTACCCCCACAGTTTCCTGGACACCCCATGTGCTCGTGGCGCAGCGCCCCAGTCATTCGGAACGACAAACATGCTGGAGGCCCCCAGCGGGGCTCCTCCTTCCGCTCAAAGCTTCCGCCTCGCCCTCTGTGTCTCTCGCTCTCTAACCGCAGGGACGCAGAGCCGCTCAGCTGTAATTTATTCCTGGGGGATTATGGGTAAGCAGCTTCGGCCCTTGGGGCTCTGTGCCCGTGTAATTACGGCCTGCCACACCAGGGGCCCAAGTACAGTGTATGGGGGGCCATGACCTGCCCCCCCCAAACACAGGCACGCACGCACACACACACACACACACACACACACACACACACACTGAATAACACTCGCATGGACTCTTCCTCCAAACTGCTCGCGTCGATCCCGCTGAAGGAGGCCTCATACGGACCACGGTAATACCGTCATATTTACTGAGTGTACCATGTGCACATGTACCAGGCAGCGGAGCGTCCACTCGGGGGGGGGTGGTGACCGGGGCCGTCGTGCCGCTGTGGTAAAGTGCATTAACCGCCACAAGGTGAACGTTTCACTATTTTTGTCACCACATTCTGAGTACTTTTCGACAGCGGCTCGAAATACCGTGTTCCACTTCCCACCCCGTCCCGTCACTCAGATTTTTAATCATAGATAAGAAGAAATATGTCGGTCGGTAAGCAGAGCGCAGCCGCCTCCCCCCCGCCGCCACCTCCAGCATTCGCCGCTCACGTCCAGGTCCGAAACAGTGGGCGGAGCCTAGAGCGGCATCCAACGGGCTCGCTGCTCCCACGGTGAGGGAGACGGGGCCGAGGAGTGCGTGTGGTCTGCTGGAGGAAGAGTGAAGGGATGGGGGATGAAACGCATGTTCACACAGGAGGGCACGAACACACACTTTCAGCGGTAACACACAGGCTCGTGATGAGGTGGGATCGGAACCCTCGTCACCCTCGAGTGTGCGTAACTCTCCGTTCCAGGGGCGGAGGACCAATCCGGAACCCCCCGTTGGGACGCAGCAGTGAGACCCTGGACCTGCCAGAGTTGCGATTCGACATTCCGACCCACAGTCCCCCCGACTCCTCTGCTCCTCCGCATCCCGTGCGTTAACCGCAGGAAGTGGGGCGAGGTGGTGTGGGGGGGTGTGGATACAGGTGGCCTGTCGACTCACAGAGACGTGGGATTTCTCATCTCCACCCCCCCGCTGAACCCGTCTCCATTTCCCACCGTCACTCATCTTTTCCTGGGGCCCCGAACACTCGCTCTCCTCGTCGGTGCAGCTCGCCCTTCCGGAAGCTTCTCCTCTCCACTGAAATTGGTGGAGATTGCAAAGCCACGAAGAGGGAAACAAATAATTCATCACCGTGCCGGTGGGTATGTGGGACAAGTCCCTCTGCGTGTGCGCGCACGCACACACACACACTCACACAAACGAGTGCTTTCGGGGGGGGGGAGCAACGCTGCTATCAATCAATAAAAATGTCACCTGAGACAAATCCATTTTTTCTCTGCTTCGGCGCTAAGCTCCCAGAATTCCCTGCTCCCCGGCGTCAAAGCGGCTGGTAGCGCGATGGTTAGAGCTGCTGCCTTCGGTTCGAATCCCACCTCCAGCTGTAGTACCCTTGAGAATGGTACTTACCCCAAAATGCTCCAGTAAGAATACCCAGCTGTATAACAGGGTAAATCAGTGTAAGTCACTTTGGAGATAAACATGAGACCAATGGAGAAACGTACATGAGTGGAATCACACTCTGCACACGCTCAGTGCGCTTGCTCTTTCTCAGGCCCCTGTAGCACGGTACTCGCCTGCTGCGGACGGAAGCGTGGTAAATCACGGTACTAGCCAATGGCCCCAGTGGGGAAGTGTCTCTACACCGTTTTCTCTAACGATCCCCTTTTCCTCCTTTTTATTTTCTCTTTTTCCGCCGTTGTCTCGCCCTTCAGTTACTGCATTATGATCATTGTACTTATATTTTACTGCATTCTTACTCTTACGCTGTTGTATTATAAGACTCTTTGGAGTGAAGCGGCACACGGATGCACAGCAGTAAACCTGGAGCACTTTGGGTTCCCAGGGAGGGGCTGCGGGGCCCCGGGGGCCACAAACACCGAAGGGCTCCAGTGGACAGAGAGCGAGAGACAGGAAGGAATAGAGGACAGCAGAGAGGGACGTTGGGCGTTCCGGTGGCTGTAGGGGGCGCCGTCACAGCCTTTTCGAAAAGAACAGGTCGCAGAGGCCACTTCCTGTCTTCTGGGGCTGTGGCCTGTGTGTGTGTGTGTGTTTATTTATCCAGGGGCAGCAGGCTACCACCCCAGGCGGTGAGGATGTGACGGCTCGACCATTGGACCGCGCGCGGGGTCGGTCGGTCGGTCGGTCGGTCGGTCGGTCGGTCGGTCGGTCGGTCGGTCGGTCGGTCACCGAGCTGCCATCTCAAAGCCCTCGGCCACGGTGCCGTTCTGGCTGGTTCCGGTGTGCTCTCGGCTCGGTGCCCCCGAGGACCGCCGGGGAACTAATGGGGACATTGAAGTCCCCCAGCAAGTACAGTGAGACGGTCGAGCCGCATCCCGGCGGGGGGACAAGTGAGTCGGACAGTGGCCTCGACCTCCCGGTCCTCCGACTGCTTTCAAACAGGCTAACGAGGGACACGGCACTGCATGAGTCCACAGTCCACAGTGCACTGACCGCAGTCCTACAGTCCACCATCCACAGTCCACAGTGCACTGAGTCATGATGGCATTGGTCTCGCACACCTCCACTGTCAGGAGGCACAAAGTCCAAATTGTGTCCTCGTCCACGGAGGTGTCTCGCAAACCGAAACGGGGACATCGAATCAAAGTCCCGCTAAAGTGGAGTTCTGCCGCCCCGAATGGTCCGCCTCGGCACTGTCTGTGTCCACGTATTACCCGCGTGCGGACGGGTTTGGACACCTTGTTCGGCCGTGGGATGGAGCTTTATTCCGGTGACTCGCTACGCTCGCCTGCTGGACCCGTCCATGTCGGCGAACTGCCTCGACTCCGAGACGCCTCGTATTTACAGCAGGACCGGGCGCCCTCGCCGAACTGAAAAGGGCAAACCTTTCAGAGTGGGCGCGAGGACGGCGGGACGGGGGCCGAGACGGGGGGGCCCGGCCCCGCAGCCTTCATTAGGCCCTCGGTAAAGAAAGACGGAGGACACGAGGCCCCGGAAAGAAGGGCGGCGTTTCTTAATAAGAGGCGGCGGCTGGACCGGCACATGCGCCGCACGCTTGAGCGCGTGACCCAAAGGCAGCACGAGGGGCCGCACGTTGGGTTAATAACCCGCCGCCGACCTTTTCCGGGAGAACGACCACAACGGAATTCCTTCGAAAAGCACGGCTCTCTCCCCGACACTTCCCCGCTGCCGGGAAACATCTGGAACGTTCGTGAACGTGAGCATTTACCGCGGTACTTCTTCTTACACACCCGACCGCACCCATAGTTGGGTCGTTTCGCAGAAAGTTAGCGTGTGACTAATAAGTACTTATTTATTACTCAGAAATCGAAGACCAGGGGGCAGCAGGGGACCGTAGGACTTTCCTGCAAAGGAAGTCTGTTACTCAGAAGTTCTTCAGTCAGGGACCCCTGTGTTTCGCTGTCCTGCTGTTCTCCGCGGGTCCGAGCCAGTGTGCGTGTGGACCGATTGGCACAGCTGCCCCCCCAGTCCTGGTGCTCCAGCTGCACTTCCTGTGGAGAAGAAAGGCGTCTTTCGGACTCCATTCGAAAGCATATTTGTTGCTGCCGCCAAACTCGGCTTTGCGCCACTGTGAGGATTTGGACAGCGAGACAGTTGGACACATGATTGTTAACCATTACTTCTATGGAGACGCTTCAGTGTGAGGTTTGTACTTTTTACACTAAGCTCCTTACGCTCATTTTCCCACTTGTATTGCAGGGTAATTCCAGGGTTATCGGTTCACACGCTACGTGCCTTCATCAGGGTTACTGCAGTAGGAGGTGGGATTCAAACCTGCGACCTTCAGTTACAAGGTGATGTCTCTTACCGCTGCGCCACCTGCTGCCCCAAAGCCAGCCTCTGAACACAGGACTTCGCTGATTGGCTGCATCCTGCTGGCCAGTGGGGTGCGGGACATGTCCAGGTGTCCAGGTGTCCAGGTGCCCATACCCCCTATACCTGTGTGTGGTTTACACATGAGGAAAGGCGTGAGGAAGCAGCTCGCTCTGCGCTGCTGTTCCGACGCTCCGCGATGCCGTTGTTCGCGCTGCTCGTCTCACCGAGGACGTCTCTCGTGTCACTGTCCTTCATGTGAGCGGCGTGTGCTCCGTCGTCTCTCTCTGTGTGACGCGTCAGGCCCCAGCATTAGCGCAAAGGTTGCGGGTGCGAAAAGGACACGTCGACGATAAAGCGCTGCCCTTTTTTGGCAAGTGGGCGTCGGGGGGCGTGGGGGGCACAGCGGGGTGAGGGCCTGGACGTGTGATCTGGATCACATGTACTGCTCGGGCTCCTGCCGTCGCAAGCTGGGTAAATGACCGCGGTGGGGCTGTGCTGGCTAGCGCCGGCCGGCCACGACGCAGGTTCGGGTGCGAGGCCGGGGCTGCGGTTGGCACCGATTGGCCGACGGATCTGTCCCGCAGCTCGGTGCTCCGGAGCAAGCAAACAGGATCCGGTGAAGTCTGCAGGAAGCAGGATGGACTCCCTCGTCCATCGCCGCTCGTCATCCTGTCTCGGCGGCGGCGCGCGCCGGGTGTGGGGGGGTTCAGGGCCCTCGCCAGCTTCCTGCTGCGGCGCCGCTCTGGGCCTCGCGCCGCTTCCGCAGGCTGCCATCTGTCCTCGTACGCACGCGGCGGTTCGAGCTGCTCTGTGTTCCGCCCTCCCTGCCATCGCCGCGCTCCGGTCCTCATCGGGCAGCGCCGTGTTCCGCGGAACTTTCCGGCTGCAGGTTCAAACCATGTCCTGTTCCGCCCCGAGCTCCACAGAACAACCCGAGCTGAACCAGTACAATGAAATACCGCGGTGTGCAAACGGTGTAATGGAGCAGCGCTGTGAGCCTCTTAATGCGCTGAGTAACTCAGTCGTCTTTGCACGAAACATGACCTTCTTCGGCGATCAGTTCATGACACTAACAAACTTCCTGTCTCTGGAACGTTCCAGCTGTGGGAGTCCAGAGGTTCCAACGTCTCCTGCTTCCTCCGAGCAAAGGCACAGCCTGCAATTACCCAGCAGGCCAGTAGGGGGCAGCACTGAGAGGGTCCATTCAACTCACTCCCACAGTGTCTACAGTTCTTGGGGACGCTGCACGTGTCCGTGGGATGAGTGTGTCCACAGTCGGCGCTGACTGGAGCTGCGGGAGACAACACATTTTCATTAAAACGTGTTGTTTTCATTAAAAGTTATTTTGTAATTTTGCTGCAGGGACACATCTGGAAGCAGAAATATTAAAATGAATAATGTACCCCGGTATTTTCAGTGTATAACAGCCGTGTACAGCGTTCACCGTATTAATTCTCATATGACAATGTGAAGATTTCAGCTATTTTGTCTAATATGAACAAAACGAGTTACAAACCGCCTCCGGAGTCCAGCTCTTTACCCACAATCCCCTGGAGTTCACCTCCCTCCGGTAACATTCGGATCGCTGTAAACGCGTCAGTCTGTGAAGGTGCTGTGTGTGGGAAGGGGGGGTCACTCCTCTCACTCAGGAAATGTGCTGGAGGTTCGAATTCCACTGGAGGCAGAACGAATCGCCGTTCGCTCATGAACATCGATGAGTTTGGCGATGTGTCCAGGAGCCTCTTCATTCCGCCAAGGATGGGAAACTTGTTAAATCTGTCCCCCCCATCACACCCCCCGCCCCGATCCTCGACCGCCTTTGTCTGCAGTGCACAATAACGATTTTCTACAGTGCGTCTCTGACCGCGCGACCCACCCCCCCAGTGGGACCTGCGGTGTGGTCCAACCAGGACGACCCCCACCAAAGACCCCCAGACAAAGCAGTGAATTCTCTTCGAAACAGCTGCTCAGTATTTTACACTGATTTACCCATTTATACAGCACAGTCATTTTTACCGCATCACAGTAAAGTAAATCCACAGTAAGTACCATGCTCAAGGGTTCTGGAGGGGAGGGGGGACTTCAGCGTGGGCCCTTCTACTGGAGCAACTGTTGCAACCATCGCATTGTGGGGACATTCCTTTCCAGTGCCTACAGGTCCCCCCCCCCCAACGCTCCGGCTCAGAAGCGCCACCCTCCCTCGGCCGGATTCACCGCGGTGCCCCTCTCCTCACCTCACCGCATGTCCCACCTGCACTCGCAGGCTTCCTGGGATCTCCTGCTGCTTCTCGGAAGCTTCCAGAAGAACGGAGAGAAGACTGTGAGACGCAATGCATTGTGGGAGCCGTGTACCCACGCTCTCAGTTGCAGACGTGAGCCGTTTTCCCGGGAGGCTCTTGACACCTCCCGTTCCTCGGCACGGCGCCCCCCGGAGGCGAAGCCCACGGGGAGAGAGAGCCGTTTCCCGCCGAGAGCGCCGGTGCCGTGGGACTCCGGCCTGCAGGGGGCGCCTGTTCGCAGGAGCAGCACGAGGAGCACAGGGTGGGCGTGCGGTGTGCACGAGTGTGTGTGTGTGTGTGTGTATGTTTGTGTGTGCGCGCTCCACAATGTCAGGTCAAACTCTACGCTTTGCTGAGCAAATTGAATCTGCAGAGTAAACAATGGATCCCCCGCGGGACGGAGGGCAGGTGTGGATATGAACCCGTAGCCACAGGTTGGCTCAGGGTTCGAGCCGCGGGGGGGGGGTCACAGGGCTGTCAAGGTGCAGTGGAGAGAGGGACGAGGGGAGAGACGCCTGCTGCTAAGACAAGTTCAGCCAGAGGTCAACTCTGTCACACAGTTTAGGCTCCACGCGCACACACACACACACACACTCGTGTGCACAGCACGCACAGACTGCTATGTGAGTCATTGTCTCCATCTCTTTGCTCAACTCTCACTAAACAAAATGTGTCTCCGACTCTGAAGCGTGCACGCACACACACACACGCACACACACACACACACACACACACACCACCCTCTGTTTTATTTGTCAGTCACGCGCGCCGTGTCGCCCACTGCCTGTCACAGTGTCTCTGTTCCCGTCAGCGGCGCGTCCTCATGACGGCACGGAACACGGCGCGCGGGGACACCTCGCCTGCCCGTGTGATTGACGGAGTCGTTGGGGGGGTGTCGGGGTGTGACGGCCGGGACAGGAAGTCCTCGTCACATGTGGCAGGAGCGTCTCCTTCCAGGGGCATCGGGTTCGACGAGGCACCTGCAGTACATCCATCAAAGAGGCTTGATGGGAGCCTCATTAGCGGGGGCAGCCGACGGGGCGTGATCCCCCCCCCCAGCGGTGTGCAAATAAACATGGTGCGGGATGATGAGGATGAGGAGGATAAGGAGAATGAGAGGAATGAGGAAAAAGATCTCGCTGTGGGTCCTCAGTGTGACGGGACCCAACAACCCTGGACGTACAGAAGGTCTTCGGGAGGCCTCTGTGCCAGGAATGGGATTAGAACCCCTCTCGTGGGGGCAAAGTGCCCATTTGGAGGGTCCCCTGGAAAGGGGGGGGGGGGGCACTCGAAGCACATCAGCAAACTCTTCCTGCCCCCATAAGTTGTAGCACAGTGAGCCCAGCAGGGCGGCGCCCAAACCGCACTCTCCTGGGGACTCGACACAATCAGCATTTCGCGCTCCTCGTCCCCGGGACCGAGCGCGGCAGCGGCTCCTCCATCTCCTCAGGAAGGAGCAAATCTGATTTACTGCGGTGCTCCTCAAATACAGTTATTGAGCCTACTATGAAGTGCAACATGCTCAAGAGCCCCTGGATATTGGATTAGGGCTGTGTGTGTGTGTGTGTGTGTGTGTGTGTGTGTGTGTGTGCGTGTGTGTGTGGCCTGGCTGTGCATGGGACCATCGTCTGCATGGCTCCTGCTCTTCACTCTGGTGTCTCGCTCTCCACGGCGCTCTCGGTGCTCAGACGGTCGATGGACGGCTGTGTTCCTGAGGACCGCGGTTCTGCGTTATGGAGCATCCAGCAGGCAGACGGGACGTGCGAGGACGCAGTCTGTGTCCCTGAACGCCACGTGTCCACTGAAATGTCGATGAGACGCGTTCGATGGACAGGAGCCACGGTCCTGCAACAGTCCACAGCGCAGTGTATCTCCAGGAAGCCCCAAATTGCTCCTATTAAGGTTCAGCCACGTCTCACTTCCTGACGGTCTCGTCTCTCTGTCCTCCTGAGAAGATGGTGGGGACGGGTCTCCCAGCAGATCGGTCTCTTTCCACAGTCAGACTAAGGACCAGAAATAACAAATTACTCGTATTCACTGGTCGCCGATCCTGATTTGTTCCTTGAAGGGGGCGGAACGTGTAAAACAAGGTAACGGACTCACCGATTCCATCATTTTTGTGGGTAAAAAGTGTCCTTTTTTACCAGGTTTACCTCAGAGTCACCCTCAGTAGTCAGAGGGAAGTAACTCATCACTGCAGAACAAATGAGAGTTACTAACAACATTGAATGTAAAAGAAAGTACCGGGACAGTGGTGTGTGTGTGTGTGTGTGTGTGTGGACCGCCTCGAGGAACATGAAAGCTACATGTCATATTTAAATAACAAAATAAATAATTAAAATAACTGAATAACAATGTTGCAAAGCGGAGGCCTGTTGTGGCACACCCTCACACACTCCTGTCAGACTGCAACTGAGAGCGTGGGTACACGGCTCCCACAATGCATTGCGTCTCACAGTCTTTTCAATGTGGTGTCAGTCTATCCCGCCGCACCGAACGTTGCGGTCCAGACCGGATGGGGCAGACCCAACAAATGACCGACCGGACCGGTTCGGGACCAGTGGAATCGATGTTGTGAGAGCACACACGTGAGAAACGGCAAATGAGGACAGCGAATAACTGGATCGCGGTACGGAGAACACGTCCAACGTGTGGCACCGCATCAAGCAGCGCCATCACTTCCCTGGGGATTCGAACCCTCAACCCTTTCTCCCAGCTGCCCCAGATCAAAAAATGTGACGTGTGACGCGGAGTGTGTATCGCAGTTTCCCGTACGTCTTCCTGCCACAGAGGGATGCTGGGTAGGCATCGCGATGCTGCCAAAGCAAGGAAAGGGCCGGAAGCCATCAGACAAGGAGCTGTTTTGGCGATTTTGGGTTTCGACCCAGAAAACCTCCCCGGAACAACACCAAGACACAGAAGTGGAACCGACCTCCTTGTCGCGGTGTGAACAGCCGAATGACCTCTGAACACAGAAACATCTTTTATTTATTAAAATGTAACTGCAGTTCCTTCTTCTCCTTGTTTGCCCACCCAGCCAGCAGGTGGCAGCAAAGAGCCACGAACCCAACACAACGGTGCTGTGGGCACCGCCGTGATTCAACTCAGTGCCCCGGTGTTTACAGCTCCTGTCTGCTGTTGCTGATTGTCGGGAGTGTCCACAAGAGGAAAACGCGGCACGTGCCCATGCGGTCAGTCGGTCGACAACCAGCGTCAAACGCTTTGCGGAGAGAATCCGTTGTCATTTTCACTTTGGTCACTTTGGTTTTCATTTTAGTGTCGATGGAAGTTCGGATGCACAGTCCTGTTTCCTTGGTTACGGTCACAACGCCTGCGGTGTCAGCAGAACCTGACCGGTGCGACTCGGTGGTGAAAATAACGATGGTCAAAGTGAACTATGAACAGACTCCCAGGCCCAGTGCTGTCCGTAGGCGGAGGGGAAGCCCCCCCCCCCGTCTCCGGGCCTCTAGAGGTGAGCCTGCAGGGCAGCGTTCGCAAACAGGCGCTTATTACGGTCATGATTGGAGACTAATTACACCTCCGCTATTTGCTTATCCCCGTAATCTATCAGCTATTGCGTGTCAGGATTCATAATCGGTCAGTGCCGCTGACGACATCATCAGCCCTCATTAGCGTGTTGTGTGACACGCGCCGGAACGACACACGTGCCGACACGCAACCGCGGTTCCTGGAGCCTGTTTCACACGACAGACGCAGAAACTGCGGTGCAGAGGAGACACACGGAGTCAGTGGGCGAAGAGGCCACCAGGTGGCGCGGCGGTTACCGACCTGAGGGACGCGTCCAGCCGCAGCGCTGGGGCGGGGCTTCCTCTCCGTGCCCCTCCTCCCCCTCCCTGGCGCTCCCCCCACCTGATCCGACCCAGACCAAACAGTACAGTATTTCTGCGTAAAGGTGCTCGGGGCTCTGGGTTCGAATGCTCCTTCGTGACGGTCCTTCATACCTGCTCTATGTGTTGGGAGAACCTGCAGAGTCGCCATGTTTTCTGTATGTGTGTGTGTGGCTCATCTCCCACTAGTTCAGTGCGACACAAGTGTGTGTGGAGCTGTGTGTTTGTACAGGGGTGTGTGTGTTGGTGTGTGTGTGTGTGTGTGTGTGTGTGTGTGAGGCCCCGCTCAGTGACAGCAAGGCAATAGCTCCCCCTCTGTGTGTGTGACACGCCGCAGTTCGGAGTGGGGACAGCGGGACGAGGAGCGCCGGGTTGCTGCCGACGGCCCGTTTCACGCTGAAGTGCGATTTCCCATCAGGCCGAGTTGCGCCCCCCCCCAGGCTGATTCGCACCGCTGTGATGCCGCGGTCCTTCGGAAACCCCGGTGGATTGTGGGAAGGGAGGCGGGGCTCGGCACTCCATCGTGGCCTCAGGGGCTGCAAAACGACGGCTGACGAGGTGGGGGGTTGGGGGGTTGGGGGTAATTGGCAGCCCATTACTCCCTGATGAAAAGCCGCAGTGAGCGGCGAGCCGAGCGCCCGCAGCCGAATGGCGCTAATGAGCAGCACAATGGCGGCTTGATGAGGGGGGAGGCAGCTGGGGGGGCACAAGGCTGCAATTACCGCAGTAAAAAGGCTGCTTCTACCATTCAGTGGCGAAAAGGTACGCAGGCTGTTCACTGCGGTGCTGCTGGGTCGTGACGACCATTCAGACCACGACCTCAAAAAGGGCCTGTTCAAATGAACGTGGGCGTGTCCCAGTGGTGTCATAATCTCGCGCGGGGGCGCGCACACGCACACGCACACACACAAAACTGCGCCTGCCACCCCCCAGGGCTGCCATCCTGCTCCAGTGACCCCCCCCCCGTCACCGCAGTGACATCACCAGCAGCGGGGGCAAGGCTCCATCCTGCCACCATCTGGCTCGCCGTGGTGGTGCCCCAGTGACCCCCCCACCCAGGCCTACTGCCCCCACAGCGCCACCGATCTGTTCCTAGGGATGGCGCAACACACACTCCACTCGCGAACACACTCAACACATGTACACTAACAGCCACCACACACACAGACACACACACTTTCACGTGATGAAATCAGTGATGTTCACTGTCCCGTCACCGCCAGCGCCCCCTTTAGCCCCGCCCCCCAGCACCTCTCTCTAATGAGTTCCCTCTCACGAAGAAGGAGCTCTAACGTTTTATTTCTTTACACGTGAAAATTGTTAGCAGTGAGCCTGTGTGCATGTGTGTGTGTGTGTGTGTGTTAATGGCTTTATGAAGAGGCCACTCAAGGAGAGAGCCCCGTCTTGTCTCCGCCCCCAAACCCACCGCAAGCCAATCGCAGCCGTCCACTCAAAGGCAGTTTGTGTGATTGGCGGCCCCGGGATCGAGGCCCAGACGCCTGCATTTATCTCAATAGTGGTGCTCCGGAGGGGCAGTGGGGCTGTCAGTGGCTCCCGCCAAAATGAATTTGATTCTCTTTTATTTTATTATATTTCTGTCATTCGCTGCTGCCTGAAGGGAAAAATAGCCTTTGTGTCCCCAGTGCTTTCTCACACACACACACACACACACACACACACACACACACACACACACACACACACACGCACTAGGCATCCGAATAGTTAACACCGATCTGAGCCAGCGATGAATGAACGTGTGACCGAACAGGGTGTGACCGTGTTCCACATGCCACGCAGTTCTTTAAATCTCCTCCTTTTACTTCTCCAGATGTTTCCCTCTTCAGCAACTGCATTTTCCACTTGTTTTCTGTGAGCTGCGCCTCCCAGGTCTCCGCAGATACGTCGCACGAGGACACGTGCGCGACACGTGTGTGACGGGTAGCCAATCGGACGCAGAAACAGGAGGACCCTGACAAGTGACCCTGGTTGACCTCAGCAACGGGACGGGTCAGTCCTGTTGGACCTTAGAGCCCTCTCTCCCTCCTTCAGGCTGCGAACTCTGCTTCTTACTGTGTTTTACCACCGCAGTACAGGTAGTACAATTAGATATTCCCACCTCTTGACCCCCACCGGTTGGTTCTCTGCCCCTGTCAGCCTCTCGCCAGGTCCAGGTGGTGTGGGGCATGAACCTCAGCCCTACTGGTCTGCTGACTGTGTCCCAGCGGGGGGCGCCACGCACCGTGTCGCTACAAGACCCCCCGCGGCTCCACAGAGGCGCAGAGACGTCTCTTTCCTCAGCTCACGCTCCCATCTTTCTCGGCATGTTTCTCATCACCTGCTAATCTGCATTTTTAAAGGGCCGGACTGAATCGGCGACGCGGCAGAGGAGAGCTGCAGATCAGGGCCTGCGGAGGAAAGGAACGGCTGTGCACTGTGAGCAAAGGCACCGCTGCCCCACCCCCACCGTCTCCCTCCATCATTCTCAGCTCGTTCTGCCTCTGCTTCGTTTGTCTTCTCCTGGCTCTGATTGGCCAGCGCTAGCCCCTCCCATTTACTCCGGCCAGTCAACATCCAGGTGTGGCCTGTAGGTGACGACCTACGTCCGTGTACTTTGCTCACGGACAGCAGGGAGATGCCACTCACTCGAGCGTTTCCGTCTGACATGTCGGCGGCTCACCTGGGCCTTGAAACAGTTCCGTGTTCGGCTCTCTGGCGTGTCGCATGCGTGTCGCAGGGGTGTTGAAGGCGTGTCAAAGGTGCGTCGGAGCAGGAACCCGTCTCCCCGTCCCTCCGTTCATCAAGTGACCTCCCAACGACCTCCCAGTTTCTCCACAGGGGTCAGCGGAGAGGGGCATCATGGGAGGTGGGCTGTGAGCCGCTCCAGCTGTAAGTAAAGACTCTTTGGTGCCGCGGCAACAAGCCGTCCAGCACTTAACCTCCCTCTGAAGGCTCTTTAAATTAGACCTTAATTGCCTCATTAACTTTGAGCGTCGAAGTGCGAGCGCTCCGGCCGGAGGGGGTGTCACCAGGGTGGGCTCAACGGGGGGGGGGTTCGGGGGGGGTTCAGGGGGTTCAGGGTGGTTCAGGGTCCTGACACAGAGCAGCGGCGCCCTCTAGGTTGGGAGTTGGGTTGGTGGGTGTGGTCAAAGCACTCCGGATGAAGGATGCAGAGTCACAGCTGTGGGAGCAAATGGGTTCGAATCCGCCACATGTTGCATTGTGGGGGGGTGGAACACAGGTACAGCCAATCAGAGGCCTTCTTCCAAGTCACATGTCTTGTCATTTGTGGACAACAGCAGAGACGGATCAGTTCTGGGGTTATTATCACGCTGATACTTCATACTGAATCATAACTGAACCACTGCTGTCATGTCTCCTGCGGTAGAACCGTGAAAATGCAGTACATTTACAGCAGGTCACACAGACCACACTGCGTTTCTGAGCTAGTGTTTCCACCAGGACCGTCGGTGTGTCACGGTCACACAGGGCATTCGTGCGCCACGTGAGCCTGCGGGACGTGCCGGATACCTCTCGGGTACGCTCACCGCGGTAACAACACAGAAACCATTTGGTGTGACATCATCATCCAGCTGCGGTACAAGGACCCAACGAGGGTCCCTGATCACAGCGGTGAGCCAGTCAGCCTGTCTGAGCGCAGTGACCACGTGGTAAAACGTGGTCTTATGATTTTTCACAGTTCCAGTCCAAAAACTGTTGAGCTCACGCATCTCGAACCGCCGCTCTGCACGTTCTTTAATGAAATGCTGCCTCCTGCTGGTGCAAAGGAGCTCCAGCACATCTTCATCGGCGGAGGAACGAAAGCGTTTCGCTTGCACTGGATCTATAGCGTGGTGGTGGGGAGCGGGAGCAGGGAGCCGTGCACACGGGTCTCGAGTGACACACAACGCATCAACACGTGCGTGTAGTACAGAGAGAAAGGCCTGTAATCAACCCTGCAAAGGTCATAAGGTCACACAGGGCCAGTGCTTCCCGTAGGAGTGTGTGAGTGTGTGTTTCCCAGGACCAGGATTCCTCAGCTGGCAACTCAGGGTAAAGAAGCAAAGTGTTACAACAACCTCAGCTCTATGTGTCACAGCAGTGTGTTTTCGCTCCTCCTCGCCGCGGCCCCACGCAATCGGATCAATACCGTTTGGAATGTTTCCAGCACCTCGACCGCGTTTGCGTTTCCCCGGCACTTTGGGTGCAGCGTACGGACCTTGTCTATGTAAATGCTGTAAATCAGAAAAGTAAAATTAAATTTCCTAATTGGTTTCCGCGGGACGAGTAAAACTGATTTAAATTGATTGCTGGTAATGGCCTTTTGTAAAACCGCATCGGCTTCTCGTTCAGGGGGGATTTAACAAAGCCAATTAATTTGCGCTGCTCCCGCTCTCCCGCTCCCCTCCCTCCGTCTCCGTCTCCGTCTCGTTCTTTGTGCCGCATCCCTCCCGCTGCGGAGGTGCCCGGTGTGGGCAGCTGGTCACTCAGCGCCCCCCATGTTAAAGTACCACATGCAGCACCGATGTGGGCCACCAGGTGGCACCACTGTGACTCCCTCATCTGGGAGGGCGGAGTTTTTTTCCCTCCAAAAACCACAAGTCCAGGAAAAATCACAGCACGCTTGTGTACACGTGAATGTGAAAGGCATTGGATCCTTTAAGACCTTCGTTTAAGGAAAAAATAATTTGTGATCGCTGCAAATACAGTAGAAGCCAAGCAATCGAATACACATAAAGTTTCAAAGATACGAAAAAAATTCCTCTTTATTTTAAACAGTCATTGTGTGTGTGTGTGTGTGTGTGTGTGTGTGTGTGTGTGTGCGTGCTCAAGCAGACACACACACACACACACACACTCACAATCTGGTTACGTTTGCTCATTTTATTCTGTCTCTGCGCAAATATTACCAGAACCAGAGGTAATGTGACATTTTAGAAGGGTAAATTAAAAGCGCTAAACACATTTCCCTTAATTGCATCCAGGACAACTGTTTGCCGATGATTAAAACAGACGTCACCTGCCGCACAGGGAAGGGAAAAGTAATCGTTTCTATTCTGGCATCGCCTAATGCCGGATACCGACAGTCAGGGAGCTCACGGCAAAGTCACGTCTTGCCTGCGGACGCCGGAACGTCCGGGGCCACATGTGTCACCCCGAGGGGCCCAGAATCATCAGAGGAGCCGCATGGAGTTCATTGGAAGTGTCTTTGGAGAAAAGTGTCTGATAAATGGGGGGCGCAGTGGTGCAGTGGCGCAGTGGGTTGGACCACAGTCCTGCTCTCCGGTGGGTCTGGGGTTCAAGTCCCGCTTGGGGTGCCTTGCGATGGACTGGTGTCCCATCCTGGGTGTGTCCCCTCCCCCTCTAGCCTTACGCCCTGAGTTGCCGGGTAGGCTCCGGTGCCCCGTGACCCCATATGGGACGAGCGGTTCTGACAATGTGTGTGTGTGTCTGATAAATGAATAAACTGAAACGCAAACCTTTCAAAGTCTGGTTGCTGACTCACAAATACTGCCTGCTTCATTTACAAGGTTACGGAAATCCCTTTGAAGACTGTAAACAAACTGTAGCCTGTGAAGCACTTTTGGAAAGAAACGCAACGATGGGACGGATGCGAACTGTCCTTTCTGTACCATACACCCACACCGTGCCCCCCCACCGCACGTCTCCAAGTCCGTTATTGACCGGCTGTGTAAGGATTTTGCTTTGCTTTGTGAACATGGACCCTTTGGATCCTTACACGGAGAAACATACACATATTATGAATGTAATAATCATCTGAGCCAAATATCACATACAGTGACAGTGACACAGGCCCGTTTATCTTGAAGAATTTAAATAGCACATAAAGACTACTAAGAGTGTAATAATAAGGCCATTAAGACGGTAAATTGCTGTAATATTTTGAAGGTTTGGATGTAATATGCATGATCATTGGAATGACCCCTTCAAAAACCCCTTATGAAGGAAAAAGCAAGGCGTCCGTTTACCCCGCCCGGTATGGGGTCACCGGGGCCCCACCCTGGAGCCAGGCCTGGGGGGGGGGCTCGCATGCGAGCGCCTGGTGGCCAGGTCTATGCCCACGGGGCCTGGCCGGGCTCAGCCCGAAGCCATAACGTGGAGCCGCTCTTCGGTGGGCTCACCACCTGCCGGAGAAACCGTAAGGGGCCGGTGCATTGTGAGTTGGGCGGTGGTCGGGGCCGAGTGCCCGGCCGACCCAAACCTCGGGCGCCAACTCTGGTTTTTGGGACTTGGAATGTCACCTCACTGGCGGGGAAGGAGCCTGAGCTGGTGCGGGAAGTTGAGAGATACCGTCTAGATATAGTCGGGCTCACTTCCACTCACAGCTTGGGTTCTGGAACCACTCTACTCGATCGAGGGTGGACTCTCCACTATTCTGGCGTTGCCCAAGGTGAGAGGCGGCGGGCTGGTGTGGGCTTACTAATAGCCCCCCAGTTCAGCCGCCATGTGTTGGAGTCTACCCCGGTGAATGAGAGGGTCATCTCCCTACGCCTTCGGGTCAGGGAACGGTCTCTCACTGTCGTTTGTGCTTATGCGCCTAGCGGCAGTGTAGAGTACCCGGCCTTTTTAGAGTCCTTGGGGGGCGTGCTGGAAAGCGCTCCCACTGGGGACTCTGTCGTTCTACTGGGGGACTTTAACGCCCACGTGGGCAGCGACAGTGATACCTGGAGGGGCGTGATTGGGAGGAACGGCCTCCCTGATCTGAACCCGAGCGGTGAGTTGTTATTGGATTTCTGTGCTAGTCGCGGTTTATCCATAACGAACACCATGTTCATGCATAAGGGTGTCCACCAGTGCACTTGGCACCAGGACACCCTAGGTCGGAGGTCGATGATCGACTTTGTAGTCGTTTCTTCTGACCTTCGGCCATATGTCTTGGACACTCGGGTGAAGAGAGGGGCTGAGCTGTCAACTGATCACCACCTGGTGGTGAGTTGGATTCGATGGCGGGGGAAAAAGCTGGACAGACCTGGCAGGCCCAAACGCATAGTGAGGGTCTGTTGGGAACGTTTGGCGGAGGCCCCTGTCAGAGAGGTCTTCAACTCCCACCTCCGACAGAGCTTCAACCAGGTCCCGAGGGAGGTGGGGGACATTGAGTCTGAATGGACTATGTTCCGCTCCTCCATTGTCGGTGCGGCGGTTCGGAGCTGCGGCCATAAGGTCTCCGGTGCCTGTCGCGGCGGCAATCCCCGAACACGGTGGTGGACACCGGAAGTAAGGGATGCCGTCAAGCTGAAGAAGGAGTTCTATCGGGCCTGGCTGGCTCATGGGACTCCTGAAGCAGCTGACAGGTACCGACGGGCCAAACGGAGCGCGGCTCTGGCAGTCGCCGCGGCAAAAACTCGGGCTTGGGAGGAGTTCGGTGAGGCCATGGAGGAAGACTTTCGGTCGGCCTCAAAGAGATTCTGGCAAACCGTCCGGCGACTCAGAGGGGGGAAGCGGTGTTCCACGAACACTGTTTACAGTGGAAGTGGTGCGCTGCTGACCTCAGCTGAGGATGTTCTCGGGCGGTGGAAGGAGTACTTTGAGGATCTCCTCAACCCCTCCGACACGCCTTCCGTAGAGGAAGCTGAGGCTGGGGACTCGGAGGGGGACTCGTCCATTACCCTGGCTGAAGTTGCCGAGGTAGTCAAAAAACTCCTCGGTGGCAAGGCTCCGGGGGTGGATGAGATCCGCCCCGAGTTTCTCAAGTCTCTGGATGTTGTGGGGCTGTCTTGGCTGACACGCCTCTGCAGCATCGCGTGGAGTTCGGGAACGGTGCCTCTGGACTGGCAGACCGGGGTGGTGGTCCCTCTTTTTAAGAAGGGGGACCGGAGATTGTGTTCCAACTACAGGGGGATCACACTCCTTAGCCTCCCTGGGAAAGTCTATGCCAGGGTACTGGAAAGGAGAATCCGACCGATAGTCAAACCTCGGATCCAGGAGGAGCAATGCGGTTTTCGCCCTGGCCGTGGAACACTGGACCAGCTCTATACCCTCACTAGGGTGCTGGAGGGTTCGTGGGAGTTTGCCCAACCAGTCCATATGTGTTTTGTGGACCTGGAGAAGGCATTCGACCGTGTCCCTCGTGGCATCCTGTGGGGGGTGCTTCGGGATTATGGGGTTCGGGGCTCGTTGCTACGGGCTGTTCGTTCCCTGTATGACCGGAGCAGGAGCTTGGTTCGCATTGCCGGCAGTAAGTCAGACTTTTTCCCGGTGCATGTTGGACTCCGCCAGGGCTGCCCTTTGTCACCGATTCTGTTCATTATCTTTATGGACAGAATTTCTAGGCGCAGTCAGGGAACGGAGGGTGTCTGCTTTGGTGGCCGCGAGATCTCGTCTCTGCTTTTTGCGGACGATGTGGTCCTGTTGGCTTCATCAAGTCAAGACTTGCAGCGTGCACTGGGGAGGTTTGCAGCCGAGTGCGAAGCGGCGGGGATGAGAATCAGCACCTCCAAATCCGAGGCCATGGTTCTCAGTCGGAAAAAGGTGGATTGCTCCCTCCGGGTTAGGGGGGAGTTGCTCCCTCAAGTGGAGGAGTTTAAGTATCTCGGGGTCTTGTTCACGAGTGAGGGAAAAATAGAGCGGCAGGTCGACAGACGGATCGGTGCGGCGTCCGCAGTAATGCGGTCATTGTACCGGTCTGTTGTGGTGAAGAGGGAGCTGAGTCGTAAGGCGAAGCTCTCAATTTACCGGTCGATCTACGTTCCTACCCTCACCTATGGTCATGAACTCTGGATCATGACCGAAAGAATGAGATCGCGGATACAAGCGGCAGAAATGAGTTTCCTCCGCAGAGTGGCTGGGCGCACCCTTAGGGATAGGGTGAGGAGCTCAGTCACCCGGGAGGAGCTCGGAGTAGAGCCGCTGCTCCTCCGCATCGAGAGGAGCCAGTTGAGGTGGCTCGGGCATCTGTTCCGGATGCCTCCTGGACGCCTCCCTGGGGAGGTGTTCCGGGCTTGTCCCACTGGGAGGAGGCCTCGGGGCAGACCCAGGACACGTTGGAGAGACTATGTCTCCCGGCTGGCCTGGGAACGCCTTGGGGTTCCCCCAGAGGAACTGGAGGAGGTGTGCGGGGAGAGGGAGGTCTGGAGTACTCTGCTCGGACTGCTGCCCCCGCGACCCGGCCCCGGATAAAAGCGGAGGAAGATGGATGGATGGATGGATGGCATTGGAATGACCTGTAGTTTATTTCTGTTTTGTTTATATTACATTTATAATCTGTATACCGCCCCCCGACCAGTGTGGTTGTTCTGTGTTAATGTTCTGCTACTATGACTTCGTGAACTGTTCCTTTCACCCGAATAAAAAATTAATGAAATACATAAATTAACTGATTCATTGATTAAACGTTGCCACCTCGGATTCGCGCGTCGCCGAACGAGCAGCGAGTCCAGGAAACGGACTTCGCCGACTTCCGGTACCCCTCCCGAGTCCTGCGCGTGCGCACGACGTCCCCGCGGTCGAGCGGAGTGCATTGGTCTCGCGCGCGGAAGCGGGTAAGTAGGTGTGTTGGCTCGCGCTCGCTGTTTGACGCCGTTTCGCGAGATAAAAGTTATTGCGGCGCAAAGTGTTTTTATTACTGTACGTTTCGCATTTATTACTCCGAGCGTCACTTCTGTCACACTCGTTTATTGGGGCCAATGTTTGTTTGTTCGCTCCGTCACGCCCAGTGCCACTTTTTCGTGCTGTATGAGTAATAATTCTGCTTATTATGTTTGAGGGAA
This sequence comes from Scleropages formosus, assembly GCF_900964775.1. NCBI lineage: Eukaryota > Metazoa > Chordata > Actinopteri > Osteoglossiformes > Osteoglossidae > Scleropages > Scleropages formosus. Next base: position 1,158,316 of record NC_041820.1, on the reverse strand, counting down.
AGTCAATTATGTTGCTTTTGCTTTTGAATGCTGAGAAGATGATCCGACATGGACACTGACTGACTCTGTGTGTGTGTGTTTATTGACAACCGACCGGCTGAGAACGCTTACTTACCAGTCAGTGCGTTCGTGAAGATGGAAACATTTGATTTTATACTCATATACTGAACTTGGACAACTGATGAGTGACTGTCACTGTGTGTCGGTCTTTTCTTTTATCTCTGGATATTTACTGTAACTTATAACACTGGTCCCTCGTGTGTGTGTGTGTCTCTCCGGGTGAGGAGAGGAGGAACAGGGTAACCGTAAGGAGACACACTCAGGGTAGTAGATGACACTGTTTTCCGGAAAACCGCAGACCACAGTGCAACACGGACCACGTGATCAATGTGTTTACGGATGAATCAGCGACAACACGTGACCACATGAACATGCATACAGACACACATTGGCATGTGGACAAATGACCGGATCAATAAGTTATGTAAATGAATAACTGGGTTTCATAAACAAGTATATTTACACAAGAAATGAGGTGACTGAGGTAAAGTGCAGAGAGCTGCTGCAACACAGGAAATGTAGAAGAGATGAGCTGTGTCCCCCTGCCTGTGCTGCTCCCTCTCTGTACTCAACAGATTGTTACTGATAATGGATGGAGGAGTGAATTATAGCCATTTATGAATGTCAGAGTTTTGTCTCTTGCAAGCAGGTAAACTGAAAATTCACTTCATAGGATTTGTACCCACTGCCTCCAACTGTAGACACTGGCAGTAATTCTCGGTCTGCTTTTGTGTCCTCATTCTTTCTGTCCAGCTGTAGTGTTCTTTCTCGTGCCCGTTATGTCTGACCACAAGCAATCGGTTCCCCACTCTGAGAAGGAGGACGTGGACAAGGAGTTTGAGGAATGGAAGATCAAATATGGTGAGAAGGTCCTACTGCTGCTGTCCTATAGGAAGTGCAGAGTCACAGCAGGGGTTACTGATGTTCAAAGAATCTGTTAATGCTGTTGAACAGTCTTCCCTCATAAAATTCGGTGTAACTTCATTCCAAATGTGATCCTTCATCTCTTGAGGTGAATTCTCATAAAACAACTCTTAGCATTAAGTTAAAGGGGGAAGAATTTGTTTCTCTGGAAATGTGGGCGGCACGGTAGCACGAGTTGCGCTGCTGTCTCACAGCACCTGGGTAGTGCAAGAGGGCGTTGGTTCGATTTTGATTGGTTCGTTTTCCCTGTGTCTGCATGGGTTTCCTCCGGGTGCTCTAGTTTCTTCCCACAGTCCAGAGACATGCTGTTCAGGTTCACCCACAGTGTGTGAGCTACAGAAAGAGTGTGTTCCACTATTGTATGGATGAGTGACCCAGTGTAGGTAGTGTATCTAGCAGTGTAAGTCACTACGGTAAATAAGGTGTGTGGGCTCATAACACTACATAGAGTTCATTGGAAGTCGCTTTGGAGAAAAGCGTCTGCTAAGTGAATAAATGTAAATGTCATTGAAATCCAGGTTCAGAATGTCAGAATAGCTCTGTGCACCTTTAAATCCTGGTTCAAGACCCACATGTTCAAATCAGTTACAGATAACACATTTGTGTTTCCCTTATTTCTCTTTTGATTTTGTTGTTTTACTCAGTTTTTGAGCACCACTATGGTGCAATGGGTTGCGATTGTGAATCACAGCTATTGAGCTGGGCCTGGGTTCAATCTCGGCTCAGTCTGTGCAGGTGATAGAGTTCCAAAGGTCTGAGTTGCTCTGGGGGTGGGAGGAGCTCGCTTTCTGAAGCTCAGTGTCACGACAACTCATATGCTGAATTGAAATGTCATTTGACATAAGAACAGACAGTGGGCAGGGAGGGATATGTGACAGAGGAGGTGCGCTGCTGAGCGATCGCTTGTTTCCGTTTCAGAAAAGTCCTACAGCTCACCTGAGGAGGAGGCCAAGCGGAAGAAGATGTGGCTGGAAACCAGGACCCGGGTGATTGAACACAATAAGAGGGCGGACGCAGGGGAGGAGTCCTACTGGATGGCGGTGAACCATTTCGCCGACAGGGTACATTGCCGACCTCCCCTGCCTGCCCTGCCCAGCCTGCCCTGCCCAGCCCATCCAGCCGAGCGTCCTCCACCCCTGAGCCCCTGGGATCTGACAGCTTTTCTCTGAAACATCTCTCCCGTCTCCTTAGTTCAGGGACATGTTGTCAGGAACCAACGCCCTTCAACATGCATAGCAGTAGAGCAGTGTCATATAGCAACCTCCCACCTGTCAGCGTTTACTCACTTGGTCTTTATCTTCACTTCTGCTGCACTTGTGCTCAGTTCAGATCAAATTCAGCCACCTGTCAGTGTGTCTTAGTCGGGGTTCTTATTCACCACTCACCACCTTGTCTACTGTCAGTGATCCCACTCGACTGTTCCTCTCTCTTTCTCTCCCTCTCTCCCCCAGCATCCTGAGGAAGTGTGCGGCTGTTTTCGCAAGCAAGCAAAGGGCTGCTGTCACGATGAGAAGTAGTCGGGCAGAAGCGGTTGTGCCGGCGATGTCATGGCAGCCATGGTCATCACCACTCAATAGCTCCTGATGTTCACTGTGCCAAAGAAATGTCGAAATGTGGCTCATCTGCATGTTGGTTCTGTAACGTAGCTTTTTCTCTACTAATGCCAAGTACACACTCCATATTTTCCGTGTTTCTCTCTGTAGCTTGCTGTGAAGAAGGTTCACTTGGGGGCAGTAGGTGGCGTAATGGCTACAGCCACTGTCTTGCATTCAAAGGTCAAAGTCTTACTTGTGCTGTAGTACCTTACCCTGAAGTAATACAGTAAAAATTACTGAGCTATACAAATGAGTAATTATGAAGAGCTTAGAGTACAAAGCTGATATTGTAAATGGCCTTGGTCCCAAAATAAATGAATAAATGAAACATCTGCAGAACACTTTTTTTTTTTTTTTTTTTTTAATTTATCTACACACTACACTTTGTATGGATGCCATGTTTTGGTTTTGAGATCTCCTACCTTTTCTGGCATTTAATGTTATAAGCAGGATTTCAACCTGAAATTATACAATATCCAACTTGTAAATGTCACTAGTGTTTTGTTTTTTTTTTTTTTTGTAACTGTTATTTGCAGTGTTCTCCATAATGGAAAATACAGTGTGCCCGTGAAGCGAGATCTGTGGTAATATTGTCATGTTACTTACAAAAGATAAATTCATTACTTCATAAATTACTGACACCCAAATACAAGTCAACTGAATTTTTTTCTCAAATATGTCAAAGTACTTAATCTCCTTGGAATAATAGCAATTTCTAGTTAGGAAGGCACAATATTACTTCATTACCTAAACATGCTAATGAAGTAAAAGTGCTGAATAACATGTTAAAGTGGTGAAGCTTGAAAACTGTTGATGCTCCTGTATTAAGTTCTTTGTTTGTGATGTGTAAAATAGAATGAATTAGTGCTGAACAGAAAGATTTTATGAATCTGCAGTTTTTGTTTTTAGAAGAACACACAGTGAGTTGTGTTCTCCGTAGTCAATACAAAATTAATATTTCTTTACAGTTTATGAAGCAAAAATGTGTATTTTTATTAGGTGATTAAGTTCTCAGCTGATACTTTTATCATAAGATAGAATCATGCCGGTGATTCAGTCAACAACTCGGAGTTTATTAAATGATCCGAAAGCTGTGAAACTGGTTTGGGTCTTTACACGTTACGACAGGAAAAATACTGTATCGGTGAAAACGAGTGTGTGTTTCCCTGGCGAATTCCTCCCGAGTGGAAAGTCCAAGTGTGGAAATGGTCCAAACTCTGGATCATCTGTTATTTTTCAGTGAAACAGACAGTGAAGGAACCTCCCTCACAGCTGTGTCTCACAGCGAGAACTGAGCGCCTTTCCTTATGCGTGCTGTGTGCCAGAGAATTCCAGGAAATGTGTCTGCGTGTGCGTGTGTGTGTGTGTGTGCGAGCGCTGCAGCACAGTGTGCAGAAGAAGTCGAAAGGGAAGGTGTTGGATTTTTACAGTCTTTCGGCGGATGGTTTTCCTAGTGTCCCCTGCACAGGACACACACTGCGTTTGGCCTTGGGCTCGAAGATCAGTGTTAACAGTGTAACGTGCACCTACTGCATTTTACTATGGTACTGTGCTCACTCTGCGCAGGGCAGTGGGGTGCAGTGACAGTATTTTGAAAAACACAACAGCAACAACACACTGATGTGCAGAGATACATTTTGCTGCTGCAAAAATGAGCCCCTCATCTGGAAGACTCCTCTGTGCCAGTGTGTTCTGGGAAGGAGGGTTAAGTGATTTTCCAAAGAACTAGAACTTCTCCTTGTCATTGGCTGGAAAAAGGGGTGGATGTGTGTGTGTGTTTTGCACTTTTCGGGGCAGGGTTGATATAAGAAGGGGCAATCCACAGGAAACAGTGATCAGTGCAGACAGACACACTCAGGTAGGTGTGTGTGCGCATGCACGTACATGCCTGGGTGCATGTGTGTTGCCTCTTTGTGTGTTTTATGTATTTTCTGTGTTGTATACTTGACTTCAGGTCGAGACGGAGGGGACTGAGATTGTTTGCGTGTGTGTTTTGTTCATGGTGTGTGTGTGTGCGTTTAATAAAAAAGCACACATACTATAAAGGTTCACAAGAGAAATACGCAAGTTGGTTGCGGGGGGGAACAGAAACACAAGATACTTGTAGCAGGAATTCATCGATCTGACACTTTTCTCCACATCAGGTTACAAATATTTACACAGCTGGGTAACTTTACTGGAGTAAAGTTTAGGGTACGTACCTTGCTCAAGGGTACTAGAGCTGGAGATGGAATTCGAACCTGCAACCTTTCGGTCTAAAGGCAGCGGCTCTTACCATGAGTTGGTACAGTAAAAATGACGCAGCTGTGTAAATGGGCAAATCGGTGCAAGTCGCTCTAGAGGACAGTGTGGGATGAACAAATGAAAGTAAAGTGCAGCGGGTTGGAGACAGTGATGGTGGTGATGTGATCAGGGTGTGTTCAGTGTGTCTCCCCTGGTGCAGAATGAAGGCTGTGCTGCTCTTCCTCCTGGTGTGCGTGGTGGCGCTCTGCGTGACCTCGCGTCCCGTCTCCAAGAAGAAGAGCGATGTGGACGGAGAGTTCGAGGAGTGGAAACTGAAATACGGTGAGAGGGAGGCAGATGTTGCTCTGCAGCAGGTCCAGTAGGGGGCGCTCTTGACACTGGGGTGTTTGATGACACAGGGGTCTTCCTACACTTAAACACCCGTGGGGGGGGCGGAGGGACGTGAGCGGCCATGTGCTCTCTTTTCAGAAAAGTCCTACAGCTCGCCCGAGGAGGAGGCCCGGCGGAAACAGCAGTGGCTGAAAAGCAGGGCGATGGTGATTGAGCACAATAAGAAGGCGGACGCTGGCGAGGAGACCTACTGGATGGCGGTGAACCATTTCGCCGACAGGGTACGTCACGGGTCCACCGCTCCACCCTCGTCCTCGAGCTCACATCCCACGCAGAGGGCCTCGCCCACGGACACATGTTCTCCTCCTCTCTCCTGCAGCTCCCACACGAGTTCGGCTCGTGCTTGGGCTGAACGGCTCCGCGATGCCGACCGTCGAATCTGGAAACGAGACCCCGTGGAACGCGCAGCCGAGTCGCCCGCCCCTGTGGCCGTAGCTCCCGTTTCCTCCGCTCACATTTTCACTGCTGTTTCATGCTCCAGCCGCGCTCTTGTGCTGCTCGCTTCGCTAGATGAACCGGCTCCTCGTCTTTCACGCACCGCTGGGGCCGGAAGTCTGTCTGTAACTCGCTCCGCTTGCAGCGCCAAAGTCCCTTTTTCACACCAAGTCATAGTCGGTAAAAGGGTGATGATGCAGGGATTGCTTGATGTCGAGTTCGACAAAACCAGTGGAGACCACATGTGGCTTCGGATTACTTTTTCAATAAACGTTGAGCTACTTTGAATCAACAGCTAATGCATAAATGTGCCGCGTTCCTCTGGTTATTGGTCACCAGCAGCCAGGAACACCGGGCAAGAGCTGCGAACGCTGTGCCAGTGAGTTGAATCGAGTTGGTCTCACACTCCTGCCATCGATGAGCTCGGGAGGTAAACCGGTTCCCTTCACTGTGCCACAAACACAAGTGTGAGAAAAGAGGGAAATACTGTTGAAATCATTGGAACAATTTTGCATGTTTGAAAATGTATCAGTAATAGGAAGAGCCGCTGTGTTTCACTGCCGTCGCTTGTCTTGTATTTTCAGCAGTTAGAACTTTTTTTTTTTTTTGAACCGCTTGTCCCATACAGGGTCGCGGGGAACCGGAGCCTAGCCCGGCAACTCAGGGCGTAGGGCTGGAGGGGGAGGGGACACACCCAGGACGGGACACCAGTCCATTGCAAAGCACCCTAAGCGGGACTCGAACCCCAGACCCACCGGAGAGCAGGACCCGGTCCAACCCAGTGCGCCACCGCACCCCCCGCAATTAGAACATGTTTCCTGTAAATAAAATATTACAGGATGCAGCACTTTGATGTTGCCATGGATACGGTACACGATCATTTACATTTACACTTATTCATTTATCAGACGCTTTTCTCCAAAGCGACAAACATCTCAGCGAAAATACAATTTGTGCATTACATTAAGAGAAAGAGACATAGTGGCAGACGTGATAATTAAGTAAACCTAGTTTGTTACTTTCCCCTTGATGCACCGATGTTTGTCACATGAGTAGGTGCATAAAACTCAGGATAGACTAATCCTCATCACCTTCCTACATTTTTTTTTTTTTAAAAAAGCTACACAAACATTTACATCCAATACAGGAGTAGCAGCTGTGTGAAGGCTTATCTGGGGAAGATCATAAAGTTACGGTGCATGAACATTTACACCATACGCGAGCTGGAGAGATCTTGGGCGAAATAGGTCCGGAAAAGGTGAGTTCTCAGACCCTTCTTGAGTGTAGACAAAGTTTCAGCAGTTCTGAGTGAGAGGGGGGAGGTGCTTTACCTTTCATGCGCGAGACCACCAAGGGAGCAGAAGTAGACGAGCGAAGGGGTCTGGCTGGGGTGTACCGGTTGATCAAGTCCTGTAAATAGCCGGGAGCAGTTGTAACGATGCATTTGTAGACAATAACCAGGGTCTTGAATGTGATCCGGGCAGCTATAGGAAGCCAGTGCAGAGAAACGAGTAGAGGAGATACATGGGAAACCTTTGGCAAATCAAACACAACTCGTGCAGCAGCAGCGTTCTGTAGAAGCTGCAGAGGTTTGATGGCAGTAGCAGGAAGGCCACACAGGAGAGAGTTGCAGTGTCCAGACGGGAAGTCACCATGGCCTGGACAAGCAGTTGGGCGGAGTCAATAGTGAGGTAAGGACGGATCCTATGAATATTATGCAGGATGTATCTGCAGGACGAGGTTGTGGCTTCGATGTGCTGAGAGAAAGACAGACTCGCATCAGTCGTTACTCCCAGACTCTTAGCGAAGGAGCTAGACGAAATGAGTGAGTTGTCCAGTTTGATTGACAGGTCGTGACAGGAGGACAGGGCAGCTGGGAGGTAAAGAATCTCTGTTTTGGAGAGGTTGAGTTGGAGGTGGTGATAAGACATCCGTGAAGAGATGTCCGACAGGCAGGCAGCGATATGTGGAAATGTCTAATGCTCCCAGTGGAAGGGAGAGGAAGAGCTGGGTATCATCAGCGTAGCAGTGGTATTTGAATCCATGGGAGGCTATGACCGGACCGAGGGAGGAGGTGTAGATGGAGAAATGAAGAGGACCCAATACCGAGCCCTGCGGAACACCGGTTGAGAGAGGCAGAGGAGAAGAACGAGAGCTTCGCCAGACCACTTGATAGGATCTGTCAGATACGTAGGACTCGAACCGTCTTAGTGCCCCTCCTTTGATTCCAAGATAACTAAAAGAGGAGAGGAGAATCCAGCGGTTGACTGTCGGACGCTGCAGGAAGATCGAGGAGGACGACGACTGAGGAGAGGGAAGGGACTCTGTCGAGACACACACTTTTCACATACCTTTGCATCAATAATGTGTTGAATTACTGAGTTTGTGCTGCACTGAGCAGCTAATAACTGAGAGCAGACAGAAAAGCGGAGCAGCGCAGGGAGGCTGAACTCACACCAAGGCTCGGTTTGGGGCTCAAAGTGGGGAACTGGAAGTGGGGAAAGAGGCACAGGTGTGTTTCGCTGTACCTGAGCTCTGACTACAGGTGAGTCTGGGTGCAGCTGCTGCTACGGCTAATGGAGGAGTGAGAACTGCACGCTTTCCCTAAACCGCATTGGTCTTGAAAGCTTTTCGGCGAAACCTGCCGAGTTAAACGCAGCGGCGTGTTTCCCGACAGCAGGTAGCGCCGGCGCCCCGCAGCTCCCGGAGCGTGGGTTCGAATGGAGCTCAGTTTTTGTGCAGCTTGTACGTTTCCCGCGTTCACAAGTTTCCTCTCGCGGTCCAAACAGGGGTTCCAGGCGACTCGGACACTGCGGCTGCCTGCGCTGCGCGCGAACGAGTGTGTGCGACTGCCTTGTGATGGACTGGTCTTCTGTGCAGTCCTGTTTTTGTAGGATAGGCTCCGGACCACCATGACCCTTTACTGGGCAAGTGGTTGATGAAAATGAAATCATCTTCTGTTTGGGGAATGAAACATCGCCTGGCTTTTCCAGCGATAACAAATTAACTAACGGGCCCACGGTTCGGTCAGGAGCGTGTAAAGCGGTCCTTCAGCTCTCAGCGGCACCTGAGCCTCTGCAGTGTTTGTGTGTGTGCGTGTGTGTGGGTTTACAGATGCAATATTATTGTCACTCAAGAGCGACATGTAGCAGCGTCATTTGCAGAAGTATTACACTGTAAGTGAAGAGCAGGGTCAGAGTTCAGAGGGGTCATCTTTATTATCCATTATGTGTAGCGGTGGAGTGGCTCACGCAGCAGGGACGATCTTGCTCATGTGCCGAAGTCGCAGCGTCCGTTTGCGCCGCGTGTCACGGTAAAAACCCAAGTTTTTACACAAGCGGACTTGCGGTAAGTGCTCCGTGCTTCTCGCAATCTTGGCAAAAGGAGGAAATCAGGGTGCAGTTCATAATTTGTCTTCATTGATACACGTGTCCAGTCTCTCGGAGTGGGATTCCAACGCTCAGGCTCCTCCGTGTCGTCTGATCTAGGCGTTTAGGGACAGGAAGAGAAATAATGCTTCTCACATATTTCTACATGATACTCTGTAACAAAACACAGCATCTTATATATTACACTGAGGTGACTAAAACATCACCTCTGGCTGCACTGCATCTGTCACTCACTCTATACCTATACCTATATCTATATCTACATCTACATGTCTGTCATTCTATAAGGGTGGCGCGGTGGGTTTGACTGGCTCCTGCTCTCCGGTGGGTCTGGGGTTCGAGTCCTGCTTGGAGTGCCTTGTGATGGACTGGCGTCCCTTCCCCTTCCAGCCTTATCCCCTATGTTGCTGGGTTAGGCTCCAGCGCCCCCTGACCCCACATGGGACGAGTGGTTTCAGACAGTGTGTGTGTCACTCTATATCTACATATCTCTACATTTATATCTACATCTGTATCTGACCAGAGGTTCCCAGCTCTCTCTGGGTCACACCCTCCTTAAAGAGGCTGATGAGAGCAGACGAGCCTTGTAGAAAAATGTCCATAAATAAATAGAGAGAAATGTGCATTCATTTTATTCCCTCCACAGTGACTTTAGTGTTCAGTAGGAGCAATAATCTGTTTATACCTTTTATTTAGTCGGACGGTTGTTTTCAAAACAAGCCTGAGCTCCACGGAGCCCCGGTGGATTCTGAGTTAAGAACCGCTGTCTCGCACGTATGTAACAATAATAGCGCCCCGTTCAGCTACCGCGGTAAAAGTGACTCGAGGCTTTTGGGGACAGACCCAGATGTACATGTACAGTACGCTCTGCTGTCGTTGCACACCTGGACAGATGTTCAGCGGTGCCTCCCACACTTCTCATTTGTTACTGGGCCCACTGCCTCATACCCACAGGTCGTGGGCACCTGGAGAGGTGGGTTTATATTGTCACTGGTGCACGAAAGCGTGAGGCTGTGGCTCTGGGGTTTGTACCTGGGAAGGTCCTCAGACCAGCGGGTAGCTGGAGGCCGTAGCGATGCCACACTGGTTCTTCTTATTCCTGGACATCTTGATGTAGCCCTGGTCTCCCCAGTCTAGACCCCAGCTGCAGCACACACACACACACACACGTTGGTGCAGGTCAACATCACGCAGCTCCCCGTCTACAAAACAAGAGTCTCTGTCCCAGGAGGGAGTCGGTCGTCCTTACCTGTTCTTCACGAGCCAGTAGTCCTGTCCGTTTTCGGTGCCGTAGCCGACTGCCAAGACCCCGTGGTCCAGATCGGTGCTACTGCACTCCTCCTCACTGTAGACACCTGCGGTGGACGTAGGGAACAGGACAAACAAGAGTCACCTGAAATGAATTAAGATTCCAAAATAACGTGTGTGTGTGTGTGTGTGTGTGTGCGTGTGCTCATGAGAACAGCAGAAGCACAGAAAGATGAAATCTGTCCGTTTCTCAACACCGATCACACTTTTAAAGGTTTAACTTTGTTTTTGTCAACGGAGCACCGGACCACGGGGGGCAACCTGGGTTCTCCGAAAAGCACTCGTCGAAATCAGGCAATGTGCCCAAATGGCTTTCTTTTCTTAACCGTTTTCATTGTCCTCTGCTTTTCATGATGTTCCCCTCACTGAACTCACTGTTCTCTACAAACCGCTGTGCAAATAACCTGAAAGCCAAATGGTTCCTTTGGAAAACCTCCACCGGCTGAAACGGTGCAGGAGGAACTGGCTCAGTAGGACTCCTACGTTGGGAAGGAAGGTGAGCCGCGTACGTTCGTAACGTCGTGGTTTTTCGCTGCCGCTCCGCTGCGGGGCCGAAGCGGCGACAGACGGTTGCGCTACCTGACTGGTACAACTGGAAGGACTCGTGGCCGGCGTCGATGGCCACCGACACGGGTCCGACGGTGGCCACAGCCTCCTTCAGGGCGTTCTCATCTCCGCTGGGGATGTCCACGTACCCCGAGCAGGTGGCGCCCACGTTCTCGGGCTTGAAGCGGCACGTCCCGTCCTGCCGGAGGGATCGGCCAGAAGAAGGAAACTGAGGATTGCGGGCAAATCGGACTCGGAAGAAGCCAGGTGCGTACAGCTGGGGGTGGTGCGGTGCGTTCCCAGCGTTACCCATCATGCATCAGCCTCCGTCCTGACCGACAAGCTAAGGAGCACGTGGGCAGGGCCTCACCTCAGCCTCGTAGGGGTACGAATCCTCGGTGTCGATGCCCCCGTTGGCCTTGATGTACTCGAAGGCCTGGTCCATGAGGCCGCCTCCGCAGCCAAAGTTCCCAAAGTCTCCCGAGCAGTCGACCAGCTGCTGTTCGCTCAGGGACACCAGCTTGTTTGTCTTCCTGAAGTTCTGGCCCTCCAGGGAGCCCGTCTGTGGGGGTGGGGCCACAGTCACACTCTCACATTTACATTTATTCATTTAGCAGATGCTTTTCTCCAAAGTGACTCCCAATGAACTCTATGTAGTGTTATGAGCCCACACACCTTATTCACCGCGGTGACTTACACTGCTAGATACACTACTTACACTGGGTCACTCGTCCATACATCAGTGGAACACACACACTCTCTGTGAATCACGCACTATGGGTGAACCTGAAAAGCATGTCTTTGGAGTGTGGGAGGAGAAAATGCAAACTCCACACAGGCTGAGCGGGGATCGAACCGACGTCCTCTCGATCCGCCCAGACGCTGTGAGACAGCAGCGCTACTCCCTGTGTGCCCCCCCCTCCGGGCACCTCCCCACCCGCTCACCGCGCTGAAAGCCCAGCAGGAGCCGCAACTCTTCTGGTCCTTGACAGGCGTCACGTAGCCCTTGTCCCTCCAGTCCACGGTGGCCGGGAGGCCGATGACCCCTGTCTGCGTGAGGTAAGTGCTTCCTCTGCGGGCCTTGGTGGTGTTGAAGAAGCCCAGGCAGCTCCGGAAGGCGACGCGCCTGTACTCCTTGTTGTCCTGTGGAGGAAGAGCAGTCAGGGGCCAGATGATTGACGGTTCACCGACCGTGGTAAAGGTCACACGTACTGCGCTCAAGGAGGGTGCTGCTCAAAGGCCGCTCAACCGTACCATGTCGGCGAAGAAGGTCATGCCCAGACGGTACGTCTTGATGCCCTGGTCGGCCAGCATGTTGTGAATGAGGACGCGCTTGCGGTTGGACAGCCAAGTGAGCCTGCGCTGCTCCTCTTCGGCCGGAGACCTGTAGCTCTTCCCTGGAGGGAGCAGAGGACAGCGCAGCTAGACGCAACACATCTGGGTGCAGAGACACGTCCCGCGTCGCGATCCCCCATGACCCCCAGCGGAGCGCGTGGCCAGAGACGCAGGAGAGTGTGGAGGAGGCGTGTCCTTTGCTGCAGGAACCCGCAGGTGTGCGTCCCATGTCCAGGCCTGACCCTAACTCTAACCCTAACCCTAACCCTAACCCTAACGCTCTCCGGCCCAGATCTCCCTCTGTCTCTCTCCCTCTCTCTGTTTCTGCTGTCGGCTCCTTCGTGGGCGGAGCATGAATTCAAAGCCAAAGAGGGGAAAAAGTGATTCGCGTGTTTTCTGTAAGCGGCTCAGTATTTATTACACGTCAACATTCCAGCACATTCCGTCTCACAATGACTCATAACGTGGACGGTAAGAGTGTCGTTGTTTTCCAGTGGATTTCCCTCCTCCGAGTGAGAGCGGTGACACCCCCTTCTTTACATGTTTGTCACTTAGACAGCGAGACGTGTGACTTCTGAGCGGTTCAGCAGCGCAGGGGCGATCGGAGCCCTTTGACCCCTTTTGATACGAGCTGCAGGATCTCCGTGCACAAGAAGAGGAGCTTTATCAGCAGGCGTCACCTTTGACCCAGAAACTCGTTGGAAAGACAAACCGGGGGAATTTCTCTTCCCAGTGCGCGCGCGCGTGTGTGCGTCTCAGCTCTGTTCGAACAGTCCCGATGGCGGAATGACCTGAGAAATGCGGTTAAGGAGCCCCGGCGGAGGAGGCCTGCGCTCTTACCGAACTTGAGCTTCCAGGCGTGGAACTCGAGGTCCTCCAGGGAGACGCTGGCGGAGAGCGCCGCCGCCACCAGGGCCGCCATCACCATCAACAGCCTCATTCTGGGGAATCGTGAGTGCCGGAGAGTGCGTGTGAGTGACGTGCCGCGCACCTTGCGTGTCAGCTGTACGCTTCCACCGCCGTGTGTGCCGCGAGGCCGGGCCGCCGCTCACCTGTGTGTGCGCCGATGCCGCTGCGATTCGCCGAAGACGTGAGCGAGGAGCTGCCGATGGCGGAAAGCGTATCGGCGCTCCGCCTTTTATACAGGCCTCGAACCTGCGAGTCAGGCGATTGTCATAAACACGTACACTTTACAGGGGGAGGGAACACAGTAAAAGTGCTTACAGACGGAAAGACAACCAGGAAAAGGAAGTCGGTGCTCACCGCTTATAGCTGGCTGCTTTGTGTGTGTGTGTGTGTGTGTGTGTGTGTGTGTGTGTGTGTGTGTGTGTGTGTGTGTGTGTGTGTGTGTGTGAGTGAGTGAGTGAGAGGAGTAAAGCCGGCTCACTGGAAGCGCACTTCATGGTGAGCTGGAGCTCCATGAGGCCCACAGAGTTATTCATACATCATTATTATTATTATCATTCATTCATCAAAGTGACACTTTTCACCAAGGGCAGTCAGGGATCAAGGGAGCTAGAGCAGGAGGTGGGATTCGAACCCAGGTCCTCTGACGCTTCAGAGCGCTAGGCCAGCTCCTGTCCTGTGCGTGCACCGAGGTTCAGGAAAATAACCACATCCGACGCCGCGTTCTCTGTGTTCGGAGCCCCGCGAGCGCTGAGCCGAGCCATCGAACCCGGAGCCGTCTGCTACAGGACTTTGTTTTTGAGGTGTTCTCTGAGTTGGTTCTCAGAAGGCAACACGCGCGCGCGCGCGCACACACACACACACACACACGCACTCTCAGTTTCACATTCTCTGAAGTCACAAGACTCGGGTTCGACTTGTTTGTCATAAAAAAGTGTCACATGCCGCCATTTGCACCTCTCAGGTGGAATAAAGGCAGTTTGCACACGTTAAAGATTCACCCCTGTTCTCGGATTCCTCCTGACGCACACGTGTCTCCTGTGTGTTGCTGAGCACCTTCCGGCTCACCTCAGCACAGCTCGTGGGCAAACGGCGTCTCTCCAGAGGACGGACGCTCCGCCGCGAGACACGTGTCTGTCCCAGGTGGTCACTCGGAGTCCCCAGCTGGCCTGGAAGTCCCTCAACGCGCACGCGGAGTACGGTGGAGGCGCAGAGGAAACACGCAGCCTCCCCTCTGACACGTGTCTCACACAGGCACATACAGCAGAGTACAGTACAGCGGTGTGCCACTGCAGACGTGTGCGGTTAAGGGTCCCAGGGGGCTGCGAATGACGAGGGGTGGTGGGGGGGGTAGCCACCGTCACAGGAAGCACAGCGGGAAACAAAGCGGTCCACCTGTGATCCACCACAGCGTCTGTCTGCAAACCGCAGAGCACGTCTCGTACACACATCCAGGGGCTGTGGGCTGCTTCACACACACACACACACACACATTGTTCACGAGCCACTCAAGTCCTCAAAGCTTTGAAAGGAGGAGTTGCAGGGCTTACAGGTTCAGTGGACCATTCGGTTTAACGTCACCTGTGACGACAGGTGAGCCGGACAGGAAGCGATCGAGCGGCAGGTCCCGAAGGAACTGGGTTGCTACGCAGATGATGAAAGGACACTTGACAGCTGCTTAGTGTCCCTTTCTGAGGAGGAGAATGACAAAGGCCTCTCAGCCCCCTGCGTTTGACCTCCCACAGCTTTTGACCACCCAGTATTCACCCTGTGCTACTCTTCATTAGTCTGAGGGCTTTCTAGCACATCAACTTCTAGAACCTTCTGTGAGCCCCTGCTTTTGACTTCCATTGCTCCACATTAATGGCGCTGGCACTCTATAGCCCACAGTTTTAACGCCTGGAAAGAATCTTACGGTACATTCAGGTCATCCGAACATCACCCGATGCATTCATCCTGCTTTTCACGAGCGTGAGGCCGAGAGCACGCAGGACAGGACTCCACACCATCACAGGGCAGTCACACGCACACACTCGCACTCAGTCACACTACAGGCACCTGAGAGTCATCAGTTCACCTGAAAGACATCTTTAGCCTGTGGGAGGAAACCAGAGCCCTCAAAGGAAACCCCTGCGATCACTCCACATGGACTCAGCCGCATTCCAACCCATAATCTGGGCCTCCAGCCCAGACGCTATGAGGCACCAGTGCTACCTGCTGTGCCTCCACACTGCTCAGGATGTAGTCGTTCTTCTCTTATGGAAAGTGCCGGTAAAATGGCAATAGACACTGGATATTGATTAATAAAACAAAATACAACAAAAACATAAACGGTGGTGGGTGAAAGAGATCATGTGTGTGAATGAGGCCGTTATCTGGATGCGGGAAATTGTGTGTCAGCGTGTCCGTCCACAGTCACATGATGAAACACAATAGATGTGCCGTCGCAGGTCACATGACCTTCCAGGAACACGGAGGCACTGCCGGTCAATTGCCAAATTCACATGACTCCTGCGCAAGGTACAACTCCCCCCCCCCCGGTGACTCCAGAGGGGTCAACATGGACACACTCCTCCTACGGTGTGTGTGTGTGCTGAGGCCCCTTCTGCTTGTCACACTTTCTCCTCGCTCCGTAGGCCTTTTCTTGAACCCTTCTCCTGAACGCCGGTCCAGTTGTCTTCACTCTCCACACACACCTAGAGTGACATGGCAGCAATTTGAACCCAGGTCACCCCCCCAAGGGAGCCACTCAGCATTTCCACCTGAACCGTTCGAGTTCAGTGGTACCGACACAGGGCACCGACACTGCGCTCATTGCGCCATTTCCACTCAATCGGTAACGGGAGCCACCAGCAGAGGGCACCAGTCCTGCCCCTTTTGCCCCCAGCGGGACGTTTCAACTGACTTTAAAAAAAAATGCCATTTTAGACTGGCATCAATATTGGGGAATGTTACGGGGGTGCGGTGGCGCAGTGGGTTTGGCCGGGTCCTGCTCTCCGGTGGGCCTGGGGTTCGAGTCCCGCTTGGGGTGCCTTGTGATGGACTGGCATCCCATCCTGGGTGCGTCCCCTCCCCCTCCAGCCGTGTGGCCTGTGTTGCTGGGTTAGGCTCCGGTTCACTGTGACGCCACTTGGGACAAGTAGTTTCAGACTGTGTGTGTGTGTGTGATTATGGAGTAGTATGGTTTAATATACTGAGTATTCTGGGATGTCGTGCAGCTGTTTTCCAGCAGTCGCCTGAGAGGCGAGGGGTACGTCGCAGTGCTTTGTGGGAGAGTCACTTTCAGGGGACGGGACCCTAAGGAGGAACCGCAATCCGTTCTATAACCTGCTGTGCGGAGGGAATATGACCAAAATGTGTCACGTTTCAGTTTTTAAATATCACAACCGTTGGCACAAGCGGCGCACCGCGTGGTGCCGGTATCCGGGAAACGGCACCGCGGCTCTTCAAACACGGAGGGGCCTCGTTAGCGCCTGGCGACTCGCTCGCTCTTTAGGTGTATTGTGGGACTGCGCGGCGTGCCCTTAGCAACCGGATCCTCGGTAGCGGAACCTGCGCCGCGCCGTTGATGGTAATGAGGAAAGCTCGTTACTGCAGACACCCCCCCGCTGTCCGTCACGCTAATAATCTCCATACCCCGCTAATGACCGCCTCCACCCCACAGATACGGCACCGCCGTGGTCTCCGCTCTGCTCCCCCGCACTGAGCCGCCCTGCTACTGGAGCGACGGGAGGTAACAGCAGGGGGCGTCTTTTCCAGACCGCCTTTCTGTGTTTTCATAACACATTGTCGTTGGGTGCTGTCAAGTCCATTGACCACGAAAACAAGGTCCTTCCAGAAAGTTCTGTCCCCTACTTGTGTCCCTCGCGCCGAAACGACTGTGTCCACTGTCACTGTGGTTGAGTCCATCCATCTGGTTGCTGCTCTGCCTCTTCATCCCCTTCTTGTTCCGCACACTCGCCACACAATCCACACCACACACTGCACACTGTCACACTCCACCTCATCCCAAAGAGGCTCTGCTGCACTGCACCTCACTGTGGTAAACTAAAGTAAAACTGCTGCTCCTGTGAGCTGAGGGACTGGGGAAGATCCTCCACCCAACAGGTGGCGTCACCTTCACAGAGCTCCATCAACAGGCCTTTTCTGAGGGGTGCAGGGAGGAGGTGAGCAAAGACACCTGGGACAGGGAGGGAGGGGAGGAGTCAGGGGTGCCCCCCCCCCAACAGCACCATGAGGGAGGAGAAAACTAAGTGGCAATACAGTGGGTGCCCACCTGGGGGCAGCACTGGACAGACGTGGTAGAACCCGGAACCGAATGCTGGTAGAACAATTGCAGGGAACAAAGCGCTGAGCCATGGAGTCGAGGGCGGAGCCGACCTGCAGGGGGCGATGAAGAGGCGCGTGGGCAAATGGCTCATCCGAAATTATGGAAATCATCACTTTGTTTTATCCCCCAGCTTTGCTACTTTGAACTCACTTGGCAATTTACCCCCGGTAAAATAGCGGCGATCTCCATGATGTCATCGTGTAAATTACAGGCATTTGGCCAGGACTGGATAGGCAGGGGCTGCAAGGGGACGGGGGGGCATGTCTGTGATGACCCCCCACCCCACCTCTGTCCCCATCTCACATTTCTCTCTCTCTCTCTCTCTTTCCATCACTCGCTCAGCCCTGGGCCCTCTGGTGGAGTCACCAGTGAGTATAAGAAGTGCACATGACGATCTCGCAAATGGGGGGGTGGGGGGGTTGCCAGGAATTGTGGGATTGTTATCACCATACTGTGGTTTTACAGCAATGCTGAAGATCCGCTTTCCCTGAAGACCTAATTCTACCCCAGGCTACATTTTACCCTGTTCTCTCTACACCTGGCGGGCGGGGGGGGTTCCCAGTTGGAAGGTGGTGCTTTCCTCAACAACGTCCATTGCAAGTGTTCTTCGGGGGGATTCACAGGGGGCACCCTGGTCATTGACATATGAACCGTTGGACAGTGTGAGCTCAGAAAGCCAAGAGAACAAGTGTGTGTGTTAATGATGATGATGATTACAGCATCTGCCCTTGCTGCTCTACTGAACCCCTTTTGCTGTTCCCTGAGTTGCTGTTCAGGGGCTTCCAACACCACAGTGCAGTATGTGACACCTACAGTGACCCTTGACCTCTGACCTCCTGCAGACATCACAGTGGGCCAGTTTGCGGAAAGGCTCTCACATAGGAGTCAGTAGAGCTGTGTGTGTGTGTGTGTGTGAATGAACAGTGCACAGAATAGCTGAACCCCACATGTAAGGATGGGGGGTGTCTGCTGTTGGCTGGGGGGGTCACCCATCGGTACCATGTAAAAGTGACAAGAACCTGGGCGCCAAGGCATGCGATGGGTGGGGGGAGGGGAAAGGGGGGGCTTTGGGGGCTTGAAGGTTTGGGGGGGTTGATGGATTGGCCTGAGGGGTCATAACCAAGTGGTGATGTAATCTGTCTTTATTTTCAGCTGGTGTTTGCATGCGCACACAGACTGGCTTGCACACAAATTTATTTTTACCTGCTGATCTCCTGACCCCCCCGATGTGTGTTATAGTGCGGATCACCCCCCCCCAAACACACCCATGTTCCGCCCCCTGGCTCCCGCTCCTGTCCCCTCCCTTCCCTAGTTTGGTCACTTTTTGTAGGGCGGCCGTCCCGTCAGGTGATGCCCGTACTGCCACCCCCCCAGCCCCAGCCCGACAGGCACCCTCAGCTCAGCTGCTCCTGCTTGGGACGGGACCCGGGACCGAGAGCAGGGGATGCTGGGAGCTCTCGTGTTGCTGGGGAGGACAGTGAGAAGGAGGCAGACAGTGGGTCAGGGTCACTGATACCCCACGTGGAGTGTGTGTGCGGGTGTGCTACTGTAGATGGTTGCAGGGGCACGGCAGCCCCTACTGTGGACCCCCGGCAAGGTGCATGCGGGGACGAGCAGCTGTTCTCCACAGGAGGCCACAAATGTTGCATCACTGCTGACGTGTTCATACGCATAACGTTGCACTTGCGATGTAGGAGAGGGAACATGCATGTTGTGGATTCCGTCTCACACACACTTTCACCTGTTATCGTGTCCCCTCACAGTGTGCGTGGCTCTGTTCCGGGGGGTTCTTTTGTTTACCGGACGTACCACTGACCTGTAGGTCGCGGTTGGGGACTGGAGCCCTGTCCACGTGTCCCCCTAGCGAGAAATCCCGCACATCAGAGGAGTTCCAGCTTGACCCTTGACACCTGCAGAAGGAATTCTGCAAATATTCCCCACAATTCCCCGTGCCGGTCAGGACTGGCTGGCTCAAATAGTGGTACATTCCCACAATGCATTTCGACTCCATGAGTTGAATCCCTCCAGCATTTTGGCAACTTCACGCAGCTTTGGACGACAGGTGTGTGATGCAGAGGGAGGGTTTCGTTTTGCGCCGGACACACGTTTTCCTGCCCCGATGACGGGTGGCCGTGTGCCGTCGTTTGACTGCGTGTGACTGTTGGTCGGGGTCCCGTGTGAAAGTGGACCGAGGAGAGTGCCACTCCTCTGCGGTCTCGCTCCATGGGAATGTAGCATCAGAGGAGCGCTGAGTGCAGCAGGTGGGACAGTGGTTCGAATCCCCCTCCTGTTGTAGCACCCTTGGCCTTGCTCAAAAAACTTGCCCTGAACTGATGCAGTAAAACGTACCCTGCGCGGGTGAATCAGTGTAAATAGACTATGTTGTAAGTCACTTTGCACAAAAGTCTCAAACAAAGAAGGGAACGTGAGGCCGTCACGTGAGCGCTGCGCAAACTGACAGCTGCTCTCCATTGAGCCGCGGGGCGGGGGGGCTCCCCGAGACGTGGTGGGTGCGGTCGCGCGCGGAAGGTCGCTCTCGTGCTCCGTCCAGCGCACCCCAGAAGCCGACAGGGCTCGAGACGGACGGCAGGAGAGAGAGAGAGAGAGAGAGAGAGAGAGAGAGAGAGAGAGAGAGAGAGAGAGAGAGAGAGCACGCGGTGGGGGGGCGGACACACCGGTGGGATGCCGGCTGACGGACAGTCTCGCCGCGCGTAAACCTGGATACACGTGGTCCGCTCTGCAGTTTGGGCGCACGCGCTGTCGCAATGGGCCGGGCGCGAGGCGCGGAGATCTGCTTTGAGCTCAATTCTGAGGTCTGCTTGTGCACTTTGTGATCTTTCTCTTTGAAGGGCTTCGCTGCAGAGATAGATGCCGCTGAGCACGAGACGGCGCTTTTAAAGCACCGCCGTTTGTTTGAGAGACTCGCTGCGCGGCGCCTTCCGTCATAATTAGGTGGTTAAGGAGCTCCGCGCGGAGCGACTGCTGGAGGTCACCGGCCACCCGTCGCCTGGGACTCTTCATCAGACAGCCGCCGGTCCGAGCCGCGAGCATGCAGAAGGCGGCCGAGGGGCCCCGGCACGAGGACGCGCACGCGGAGAGGCGCGAGAGCCCGGAGGCGGAGTACCTGGGCTCGCGCTGCGTGCTCTTCACCTACTACCGCGGGGACATCAGCAGCGTGGTGGACGAGCACTTCTCGCGCGCGCTCAGCTCGTACGCGGAGGGCAAGAAGCGCGCCGCCGACGCCGGACCAGGTAAGGGCCACGGGGGGGCTATGGGGGGGCTCCTTTGGCAAAGGTGGGAGGTCACACCTGGTGCAGCAGTGGGCCACAGGTAAGAACAAGGTGAGCGCGGGGTGGGTTATCGATGCGGGAGTTTAGTACAAATGGAACCGTAACATGGGTGTGTGTGCGTGTGGGTGTGTGCATGTGACACGATGTGTGCGCGCACGTGCACATGTGTGGCAAAATGTGCTGTTCATTTGCTAGAGTGCTCCTTCAGGGTGTGAAAAAGGCAGGGAAAGACTCTCTCTCATTCAGCCTAGTGGAGGTAGGTGCCTGCGTGTGTGTGTGTGCGCGCGTGTTCACCCCCCCCCCCCCAGATAGACACACCACGCGTCATCTGTCTTCATGCAGGCCTCAGGGGAGCTTCCTGCCCCACGACTGATACTATGTTTGTCCGCAGCCGTAAGCGCCGTTCCCGCCAGCAGGACGACCCCAGGGGGCCGCCGGAGGCTCCTCCCACCACGGCGGCGGCGGCCTGATTTGTGTGGTCCCGTTCGACGAGGGCCGCGTCGCCGGTGTCTCTTTTCGGTGGAATTCTAAATATAAAAAGGGACGGCAAACAGAATAAAAGTGCCTGCTGACATTTCAGCGGGGGGCGTGGGGGTCCGGGGAAAACAACAGGTGGGGGACGGGCCGGGGAAGGGGCGGGGGGGCTGACACGAGAGTGAGACGTGTCACCACAGCGAGTGATTTAAGGCACCGGCCGACTCGTGCTGTTTTCCAGGATCCAGCAGCTGCCTTATATAGGCGTGCGAGACCCCGGGTTGTGCACGCGTGTCGGTCCCCTCGGGGAAAGAGATACAGGATGATCCAACCAGGAATGAATCCCACAAAAGTAAGGGGGGGGGGGTGTGTTCGCAGAGTGTGTGATGCGTGTATATGTTCTGCAGGCCCAGGTGTGAACTGTGTTTGGCCCTGGATGTGCAGGGGCCTGTTTGCTGGAGCAGCGGGGCCCAGGAATGTGGCACCGCTCTGGTGGCTTGATGCTGAAAGAGCAAACCTGACTGAAACCGGGCGCAGTAATATAATGTGTGCACCTGCAGCATCCTGTTCCTTCCCTCCACAAGTGTCCACATTTCTGCAGAAAGCTCTGGAAGGGTCAACACGTGTGTTGTGCTGTTGCATCATTAATATGGGCCCCACCAAAACAATTGCCCAGGAAGTAAATTCACACTGTTTATACACACACAAACATGCTTTCTGAACCGCTTGTCCCCTACGGGGTCGCGGGGAACCGGAGCCTACCCGGCAGCACAGGGCGTAAGGCCGGAGGGGGAGGGGACGCACCCAGGACGGGACGCCAGTCCGCCTCAAGGCACCCCAAGCGGGACTCGAACCCCAGACCCACCGGAGAGCAGGACCCGGTCCAACCCACTGCGCCACCACGCCCCCGTTCACACTGTTTATACTGAAACAATTATATAAAATACGTGGCAGGACAATGATCCCAAACATAGCAGCAAGTCATCATCAGTGTGACAGAAACAAGAATTGAAAGTGATGGAACAGCCTAGTCAAAGTTCTGACCTGAATCCAAATGGGATGTTGTGGAAAGACCTGCAAAGAGCAATTTGTGCTCGAAAATGTGTAAATGAGCTAGAGTGAAGTGTACCACAGTCCTTCCATAGACTTTCCTGCTCAAAATCTACAGGACGAGTTTAGTTGCAGTCATTGCAGCTGAAGGTGATGAAACCAGTTCCTGAGAAATACCATTTCACACCTGTTATTGCACATTTAATTGTCTTCCACACGAAGGACATGACATAAAATCTGCATTGGTGCCTCCCGCCCCTCTCAGAGTCCATTCATACACTCCTAGATCTAGGTTGATTTTCTAGATTTTCCCAGGATATCACTATTGTGTGAGTTCCACCGATCGTGACCGTGAGTGTGACCACAGAAGTCCACTGACCGTGTGTCCCTCCTACAGACAGCCCAGCCTCCAGCAGCCATCGCAGCTTCCCTCCTTCCTTCTGGGACAGTAACTACCCGTCCCCCCACAGCCGGACGCACTCCGAGAGGGCCGGCCCCTATTCCGTGGACCCGTATTCTCCAGCACTGCACCCGGGACTCCCTCACCCCCATCCGCATCCATCGGAGTCCTGGGGCTACGCTCAGAGTCAGGCGTACGCCTCGGCGCGGCCTCTGCACGAACTGTACACCCCCGCCGGGCTGGAGCCCCACTACGGCCCCCTGCTGATGCCCGCTGTGCGACCCGCCCACCTGGCCGCCCTCCCTGGCCACTATGATGTCAGCAAGCTGGACGGCGCCCCCTCCTGGCCTGGCCTGCTGCCACCTGGCGATGTGGCTCAGACACTGGCTCTGAACATGGACACAGGTACCGAGGAGCTAAAGAGAGAGCTAAAGTTGCGCACTGATTATTGAAACTATTAATACTTTGTGAGAGCAAATATGTTGTAATACATATGGGCAGCAGGGGGCACAGTGCTTAGTGCCGTCGCCTTGCTCTCGAGGGACCCAGGTTCGACTGCCACCTCCTGCTGCAATAGCCTTAATCACCAAGATACTTACGCTGTACTGACAGAGTAAAACTGACCCTGCTGTATAGATGTGTAAATCAGTGTGCATAGGTGTGAATGAAGAGCACAGGCATCCGGCCAAGTGTGTCACACTGTCACTGCGTTCTTATTATGACTGGTTTATGAAAGCAAGGCTGATCAGTGCAGCATCACACAGATCTGAGTGACTGGTTGATCTCACACACAAACACACTTTGCTACTTCCCTGCCCTGTCAGACAGTAACTTCCAGAAGCTGGGTGTAAAACTCGAGGCTCCTGTTGCCGATTGGCGTTGGTGCGCTAATGAGGCCGAGCACCCGCTCTGTGTGTGTGTGTGGACTTCTCGTCAGCCCACCTTTCCTCTCTTGTGTGTCTCCTGCAGGCGTCCAGCATCACAAGAAAGGCAAGGAGGTCTACTGGTTCTAATGAGGCTCGTCGCATCGAGGCACCGCGGCGGGCTGCAGTCGCACCCTCTTTCTGTGTCCCGGCTGGACTGGAGGGTCCGTGGTGGGGTGGGGTGGGACGGGACGGGGCGGGGCGGGGCGGGGCGGGGCGGGGCACAGGGATCCTGGTCACCATGGACACGAAACACGTGATGATGACTCTCGCAACAGTGGAGGGGCGCCAGAGGAGTTTCCCACACTGACCCAGTGCTCAGCGGAGCTCCGGTGTGGCCCCCCGGGGCTCTTGGGCTTCTGAGGGACATGGAGCCGAAGCGGAAGTGACGCTGCGGCGCCGAGACGCCCCCCGCTGTCTGACTCTCGCCACTAGCACTGGGGCGAAATCCGTGACGGGCGCTGGGAAAATATCGTTTCTGTGTCCGGCGTTTACGTGTGAGTGTTTTAGTGTTTTTACTGATACGTTTCTGGAAGTGTGTGTGCAGTCGGTGGGGGGTGGGGTGTCACTGTCCTCTGGTGGGACGTGTGAAAACAGGACGTCGTATTGCAGGTTTTTATGTGTTATTAAAAAGCCAGGCCTGGAGTTCCACACACATTCACACTGTGGCTGCGGTCATGTGCAGCAGGTCCTTGTGCGGTGTGTGGATGAAAGGACACGGACAGATGGACACACACACACACACACACACACACACACACACACACTTGTGCACTTGGACATTATGGAAACGCGTGTTTTATTTGGAACTGTTTCTGGAAGAGCGGTAAATGTCCAGCTGAAAAGATGATCCCGGGAAGGTTCTGCATCGGCGCCCGAATCCCTCGATCCCAGAAGTGTCGACGGACATCAAAGGCTTCGCGGCGTTCTCTTCGGTTTCTCTGCACGCGGGGGGCCTCTGACGTGCTGACGTCACGTTCCCCCGCAATCGGATGTAGAGCCGCTCGCGCTCATCTCGCTAAATGGGGCGGATTGCGGTCCGTTTTCATTTCAAAGCTCGAGGAAGAGTGAGAAGCAGTTTCTCCGCTCAGCTTTGTACACTGCACGCGTGTGTGTGGAAATACACACACAGTAACGCGGTATCTGCCGGGGCTCCTGCTCTCTCTCCGACCGCCGCTCCGCTTCTCCTTCCTTTTCTCTCGAGTCCACGTCTCACTTGAAGGGAAACGAGGTAAAACCACATTAAATGGCGTCACCTTGTGGCCGAGGCGCGAAGCGACGCTGAAATCGCCACACTTTTCCTCTTCTTTCCCACTCGAGGGGTTTGTGGGACACCTGCAAGGAGAGGCCGGTGACACGGCGGTGTAGGAAAGAGTCATATTCATCACGATGTTTACACACACACACAGAGCATTATTCACACTTCCGCTGTTGTCCAGGCAAGATAGAGCTCACGTCCTGAGACGGGGCCGAAGAGCCGCGAAGAAAAGCGCGAGCGAGGATGCGGCAGCGTCCACGCACCTCCCCCGCTCTCGTACCCGGGCCCCTGGGTCGCCGTGGGGGTGCGGAGCCGAAATGCGCTGGCGGGGGGACTGGAACCCACAAGCACAGAGAGCCACAATCGCAGCACTGCAGCGAGAGCTGTAATCGGAGGACATTTGTTCATTTATGCGACGACGCTTCCGTTAACTTAAGGTTCTTAGTTATTCACGCAGCTGGGTTGGTACCTCGCTCAAGGTGGGATCTGAGCGTGCGAACCTGCAGCCTGAAACTTTGGATGCAAAGTTCTCTGCGCTCGCCTTTTTCCTTATGCCACCTAACCATCGGCCCCCGGGGACAAACATAGGGTTACACCGCTTACAGTCATTTACCCCTTTATAAGCGCAGGGTACGTATATATATTTTTACTGTATCTTCTCAGGGAAGTCCCCTGATCAAGGGTACTGCGGCACCTTCACACACCAGCTTTAGCTCAATATAAGTAGGGCCACGTGATACAAGTGAAACAATTATTTGTCCTTCCGCCGCAGCGCTTTTTGCGCAAATCCGCAGCCCTCCGTGTAATGAGCGACTCTAAACGGAGCTGAGACTCCTCCGCTCCGCCAGGTGGCGCCAGTGAGGCAGAGGCGAGCGCGGAGGTCCCTCCGGGCCGCTAGGGGGCGCCGGTCCAAGGCGGGCGAGGGCGGCGCAGGCGGCCATGTTGAAGCGGTGTGTGTGAAGAGCGGCGCTCGGAACGCAGAGGAGCCGCAGCCCGCCATTGTGTGGAAGCTGAGCTGTACGGAGAGACAGACAGGGGCCCGAACGCACGTCTCCTGCGCCGCCGCACCGACTTTAAACACCCATAACTGTCCGAATAGTTTACTAGCGCGCCCCGGGGGGAGAGAAATGTCCGCCAGCAGCCTCCTCGAACAGGTAAAGACGGGCTCTTTTTAAATAAAAACCGCAGCGAGACGTAGCGCCGGAGTCACTCGGCGGGACTGTAGCGCAGGAGGCCGAGCGCCTGTGAGGAGCGAGAGCCACCAAACTCTTCATCTCTTTTATTTCTCTCTTCCTCCTCATACCTGGAACCTTCATGAATCACCTGGACCCCATCCAGAGACCGAAAGGCCAAGCGAACAAAGGTGAGTGCTGCGGCCGGGACTGGAGGCCGCGAGCCCCGGCAGCCCGCGGTGGTCAGGCCCGAGCGAGGCCGAGCCTGAGGCCGGGCCTCACGTCACGCGGGCGGCCGGGGCACCGCGCTGCTGCTCGCGCTACTTCTGCTCCCGCCGCCGCGCGGCCTTTTCGCCCCGCAGCCCGTCCGGCCCCGGTTCTGTCTGGCCCCCCCCCCGGTCGGTCGTCCGTCCGTCCGTCCGTCCGTCTCGGGGGCTCTGGGGGGGGGGATTCGCTCGACGCTGTCAGTCAGTCAGAGTCAGTCACTGCGCCGCGTGTGGCTCTCGCGCTGTGCCCGTTCAGCGCCACAATGATCATTGTTACTCCGGCTTCTTCGTGTCTCTCAGCCGGGTGTGAAGGTTCAACAGGAGCTCACCAGAGATGGGGCCTCTCAGGCGTGTGTCACAGCAGCGCTTTAACTTTAAGCTCTTGTTCCTTCGCTTCCGTTTTCCTTTGCCCCTTCGAAGTCTCGAACCCTGGGCCTGTTCCTCGGCTCCGTCGGCCGATCCGCATCGCGACGGGACCCCGGGTGGGGTGGGGGGTGTTTGGGGACATCACCCCGGCCTTAAACAGTAACTTATCTCTTTCTTGTTTCTAGTCCAAAATGGAGCTGTGAGCCAGAAGGATACTCTGAACGATGATGAATTCGAGCCCTACCTGAACCCTCAGGGCAGACAGGTGAGTCTTCGTCACTCCGCATATTAGCTGCGCTCACACCTTTCTGTTTTTATCTTTGCTTCCGCACACACTTCCTGGGACTTGAACTAATAGCCTGCGTGGCCTTTATAGCAGATCTACTGTGTTTCCTTTTCCTCATCCCTCAGTTTGACACACACACACCCACCCCCCCCCCCGTAAAGTGGCTTCCCTCGGTTATCGGAGAGGTGGCACCCTGCTGTTACACGCATTCTCTAAGGGAAATCTGTTTTATCGCTGTACAAACATGGTTACGCGAAGGAGCTGGGCACCAGTGAAAATCCAGGTGGTGACCACGTTCTAGTAGCTCTGTTTTATTTGACTCTGCTCTCCGTTTATAATCGGTATCCTTGGACAACAGTGGTAGCGGTATTTGGTAGCAGATAAAGGGGATCTGCTTCCCTTTGGGAACCCGGATCTGTGACGTGTGGGTGCCCTGAGCCTGCGGCTCAAAACCATGCGTCTTAAGTCCTGACAGCGAGCCCCATCCCACCTTGGTCAACACACAGGTGTGAAAACTCAGCACTCCAGATGACACTGTGTTCTGGTGCTGTTCTGCCTCTGAACAGGTGACAGTGTCCTTGGTGTCGGAGGTTGTTGATCATTTGATCAGATGAGTTTAGCTCTCAGTAGAACTTTTGCTCCTGTCACTTGGTATTAGTTTGCCAATTCATTAAAAAAGCACACATGCAGAATATGGTCCTATAGGTATCCCTTTTGCATAATAATTTGAAGAAATTTCCAGAACTATGTGCAGCTTGCTGACCAAACCCAGGCTGTAGTGGTCTTTCTGGGCTTACTGATGGAGTCCAGCTAACGGAAGAGCTGAGCACAGCCACTTAAACGGGGTGCACGTAGCTCTGGTGTCGCTGTGATGCGATGATGTCTTCAGTCAGTGTCCAGTTGGCCATTTGGCATGAAGGCCTTTCTTGATGTCCAAAGTTGAGACGGAGGTCCAGCCTTCAGTATGAATGATTCATTGGTCCGAGGAGAATTAGTTCTGGCTCTAAATCCCATGGGGCTTCTTCTTGCATGAAGCGCCTGGGTATTTGTACAGCATAAACGGCACCTATTAACTCAATGGAAGAGACTTTCATTTTCTGAAATGAAGTGCTGACTCCCGAGTCGTTCTGTTTGAACAGAGCAGGAATGTGCACCTCCAAAAAACAGTGCAGGAAAATATCGCGTTTCCAGTCGCTCTTATGTGGGTGTAGTTGTTCCATTCCCCAGGCCATCGCTGCGAGGTGGTATCTTCACTACCTTTGGGTTATAAGGTATACTTATAGCTTTATAAAAGCATTTCTATTACGCTAGTTTGTATTCAACCGTCTTGTTTCTTCTAAGGTATTAATTTCTTTGCTTTACGCCTGTGTTCAAGCACTCTGTCACAGCATGAAAAGAGCGCTCTATAAAAATAACTGTTCAATTAAATTGATCGCCTTGTGGTGAGACGGTGCAGGGCCCTGGATTGCTCTGTTTGGTGAGATTCAGCCACACTGTGTCGCTCTGCCAGTATCTCCACACGGCGCTCATTGCAGGGTGGGAGCAGTTAGCAACGAGCAGTTTCCAAGGCTCTTATGTGCCCTTCCCTCTTTGGGGTGCCCTCATGCCACAGTGCCACACTGAGCTGCTCCCTGTCTACATGCTAACAGTTATTCCCTCTCTTCCCTCAGAGCAATGCCTATACAGCCATGTCCGACTCCTACATGCCCAGTTACTACAGCCCTTCCATAGGGTTCTCCTACTCCTTGAACGAGGCGGCTTGGTCCACTGGTGGCGACCCCCCCATTCCCTACATGGCCTCTTATGGACAGCTCAGCAACGGGGAGCATCACTTTCTGCCGGACGCCATGTTCGGGCAGCCGGGGGCGCTGGGGAGCAACCCCTTCCTGGGGCAGCACGGCTTCAATTTCTTCCCCAGCGGCATTGACTTCTCTGCCTGGGGCAACAGCAGCTCTCAGGGCCAGTCAACACAGAGCTCCGGCTACAGCAGCAGCTATGCCTACGCTCCCAGCTCCCTGGGCGGTGCTATGATCGACGGACAGTCCCCGTTTGCTGCCAACGAGCCCCTCAACAAGGCCCCTGGGATGAACAGCCTGGATCAGGGCATGGCAGGCCTTAAGATTGGTGCTGGGGACATGACCCCCAAGGTGGTGGGTTCGGGGCTCCCTGGGGGGCCCCTCAGCCAAGTTTCTGGTGCTCCCAGCATGCCCCCCGTCTCCATCGCTCCGGTGAAGCCAGCCTCCTGGGCCGACATTGCCAGCAAGCCGGCCAAACCGCAGCCCAAGCTGAAAACAAAGGGCGGAGTGGGTGGGACTAACCTTCCCCCTCCCCCTATCAAACATAACATGGACATCGGCACCTGGGACAACAAAGGGACTGTCCCCAAGGTGTCTGCCCCCCAGCAGGCTGCTATTCCCAGCAATGGGCAGCCACCCAACCAGGCCTCCCCCCAGCCTGGTGTCACTGCGGCAGGTGCCCAGCCGCTTCCCATCAGCAACGGGCAGTTGGCACCTCCTGCAGGCCAGCTCGGGCAGCACCAGCAGCCTCCAGTTGTCCAACAGGGATTGGCTCAGCCACCGCTTCCGCCCGGCCCGCCTTCCGCCCAGCCGGCGCCACCCACCCGCTGGGTGCCCCCACGTAACCGTGCCAATGGCTTTGGGGACACTGTGTCAGGCGCTGGGCAGTCACCCCCCAGCTCTGGGGTGGGCGGAGTGTCTATGCCCTCTGAACCGCACCCGGTCCTGGAGAAGCTGCGCCTTGTCAACAACTACAACCCCAAGGACTTCGACTGGAACCCCAAGCAAGGGCGCGTCTTCATCATCAAGAGCTACTCGGAGGATGACATCCACCGCTCCATCAAGTACAACATCTGGTGCAGCACAGAGCACGGCAACAAGCGGCTGGATGCTGCCTACCGCTCGCTGGGCGCCAAGGGTCCCCTCTACCTGCTCTTCAGTGTCAACGGCAGCGGCCACTTCTGTGGCGTGGCTGAGATGCGCTCACCTGTGGACTACAACACGTGCGCCGGTGTGTGGTCGCAGGACAAGTGGAAGGGCAAGTTTGAGGTGCGCTGGATCTTCGTGAAGGACGTGCCCAACAGCCAGCTGCGCCACATCCGCCTGGAGAACAACGAGAACAAGCCGGTGACCAACTCGCGGGACACGCAGGAGGTGCCTCTGGACAAGGCACGACAGGTTCTCAAGATCATTGCCAGCTACAAGCACACCACCTCCATCTTTGACGACTTCTCGCACTACGAGAAGCGGCAGGAGGAGGAGGAGAGTGTGAAAAAGGTAACGGCTGCCTCTGCACACACTGGAGCAGTCCGTCAGGCGGCAGGAAGAAGGGTCTGTTGTTTGGACCCCGGTGTTGTTCATGTACGTGGAATAATGTAAATTAGTTGGAGTAAATGTGTATGTGTGTTAATGAGACCTCGGCTGAAGGTCAGTAGGTTCCATTTGCCTTTGGTGCGTCGCAGAAATTGTACAAAAGTTTAAGCCGACTTCCATGCAGTGTGTTTTGCACGCACACACGTGCTTGGCGCAACTCAGGGCTTCACTGATTTCATCTCCTTTGAGCCACATAAAATTGCACTAATGTAACTGTTGTTCATGCCAAGTTGCACTGCTTCTGCTCCAAACTCCAACAATTTGAGATCTTCTGTGAGTTTGGGGTTGTGTGGGGTATGAGCCCATGTCAGAGTTAAGTGATGAGCATCCCAGTGTTAGGACTGATTCTCTCTCTCGTTTCTCCTGCCCTAACTACGGGCTGTAAGTCGGATCTATTGTGTGGAATGTAGCAGCGCTGTGCCGTGTCGCTGAATGTTGAGAGGAGTGATTTATATAACGGGCGGCGACACGGTGGAGCAGCCGCTGGTTCTTGTGCCTCACAGCACCTGGGTGGTTGAACTCCTCTGTGTGCTGCTGCCATGTTGTCTCCGTGTTTGTGTGCGTTTCATCCCACAGACCAGTCTTTTTCAGGTAAAATGACTAAATTGTCTGTGTGTGTCTCTGTTACCCATCTATACACCTCAGCAGTGTAAGTTGTTGTACGGAGTTCCGTGTATCTAACACTAAGTGCCTTGGATAAGTTAATCACTATACATCACTTCATAGAAAAAGGACCCCCCATAACACTACAGAGTTCATTGGAAATTGCTTTGAAGAAAAGCGCCTGCTAAGTAAATATAAATGTCACTGTTAACCTGCAGTACAGTATATTTAAGTGGAATTTGTGTTGACAGCCATGTTGGTTGTGTTTAAGGGACTCAGGGTTACACGGTATCTGTACAATATTAATGGAGTAACTGGGAGCAGGTGTGGAACATGGGGATCACTTTTGCATAAACCTTTTTTGTGTCCCACACATAAGAGCAGCGCAACAAAGAGAATGGCCTGCTGTGTGTGTGTGTGTGTGTGTGTGTGTGTGTTCGGGCTCTGCCATTGGGTCACATCCTGTATGTTGAGATGTTAAGACAAAATCTGTTTGTGGTCAGCTGTCTTTGAACTTAAGAGCAAAAAGTGTTGACATTGCAGTGCAGCTTGAACCACTGTGTGTATACATGTAAGTATACAGTGATTCCACCACAGGGGGAGAGGCAAATGTTGGCCTGGTACCTGTCGTGTGTGCATGTGTGCGCACTGCTAATGTCTTTCCTCACTGGCTGCCAGTACGACACTGGGACAGGTCCATTTACATGTATTTATTTAGCAGATGCTTTGCTGCTGCTGCTGTGCCACTTCTGGTTCACTGACATCCAGACTTTCTGCATGTTTGCTTGTGGAATTTGCAGGTTGTTTCCTGGCACCTGACCCTTGACCTCTTCTACCCCTAACAGGTTGAAGTTCAGGGAAATGACCCCTACACCAGTAACCCCAGCAGGAGCCATTACAGACTGCAGGTAATAGCCTCATTTCCCCTGCAAGATGTAAGGTGTGTGTCGGACAGAGTGGAGTTCTGTGTTTTGCATGCGCGCAGCCCCCCCCAAAAAAAAAAAGACTGAAGTTGCACCATTTCTGAGAGAAGCTCATCTGCACAGGAACATCTCGTCTGCCTGCTGCGTCTGCCATTCACCACTCGTTTGCCTGTAATCAGACCTCTGGGCAGCATGAAAGTGGAACAGTTGGTCAAGGGTTCGCATCCCTTTGAGTTCACGTGATTTTGGTGGGGAACAGAGAATCGCAAAAGTTCATTAGCGGTCGTTACTGAGGGTTCTACTGCCGCCAGCGTGGTATTAAAGCTCAGCTCTCACAGGTGAATCGCAGTTATGTGCGCCAGGATAACTGTGTTTCTCTGCTCGCTCGCTCGAGTCCGTCATGTCCTTGTGGCGCCAATTGGAAGCGGCAGCTCTGATGTGTGATCTGTCTTGTGTCCCACAGGATCGCCAAGGACGCGTCAAGTAATGGCGCCGGGCCGTGGCTAAGGACTGCGCTGGCCCCCACCTGTCACCGCCGCTCCCCACATGCAGATCTTTTCACAATCCCAGAAGGGGGAAAATAACCAAGGACACAAATGGAAAACAACAACAAAAAAAACTAAATGAAGACTTTCTTGATTTCTGTTGACTTTAAAGACTTACTTCGAACTTATAGTAAAAAAGAGAAACGATTATTCATAGGACTACAAAAACTTAAAAGCGATTCTATAGCATCCTTAGGTGAACCAGTCGTTTTTCTTTTTGAACCCCACCCCCATTTCATTGCATCTTTTGTTGTTTTTTCCTCATTTTTTTTAAAATGATCCTGTTTTTACAGTCCAAGAGCAAGACTTTACTTCCTTACTAAAATCTAGAGTGGAAATTTTTAGTGTTGACAACTAGTGTGACCAGAAGGGGCAGTTTTTTTTTTTTCTTTTTTTTTTTCCTCCCCCCCCCCTTCTTTATTTTGTGCCTCTGCCAACCCATTCCCACCTGTGCCCTGCACCCCCCCTCCCTCCAGACCTGCTCCAAGGAAACTTAACTGTGTGATCAGGACTTGGTGTAAAACCCCTGCATCCCCTACCTGGTCCAGTGGATTTTGCATTGTGGGTAGTCCAAGAACTGCAGTTCAAAGGTCATTGTCCTCAAATATCACCACTTGCCCCACCCCTCCCCTCCCCTTTAAAAAGAAATGGATGAAAGCCAATGAATGTTGAGGTTCTGAGTTAATTTTTTTACTGTATTGGCAACTTGGGGGAAGTCAAAGTGAAGAGCTGTTCAGTTAGTCCTGGTCCTGTATGATTTTATAGTGTATAAATGGACTGTGTTCTGTCTTTTTGGAAACAGATCTTCTCCCCTCCTTGAACGAGTCTAAATTGTTGCTACGGGCTGCTTTCTTTAACCATTTTTGTTTCTTCCTCTGTTTAAGTCAACGAAGGGACAGGCGTGGCTCGTCTCCTGTTAATCAGTTCAGCGTAATAAATGTGATATCATACTCAGCAAGACCCCCTGTGTTCGGTCCCATTGATTGATGCTGAGCTCCACACTCTGGCCTTCGTGTTCCCCTGGAGACGTGATCATCTTGCTTTTATCCGTCTCTCACACGTCATCTTTCAACATCTTGACCAGCTTGACCATACCACCCAAACCTGGAACGTCCCCCTTAGTGCACCAAGGGCTCATGCTGTAACCGCTGGCTGCGCCCAGTGTTCTGATGAAGGTGATGCACTAAGGAGACCTTTAACAGGTAACGCATCTCATCTAGAGATGAGTGAGAATCAGCTGAAGGTTCCTGAGACACCAGTGGGTGGGGATCGGCGGGGCCAATGAAACGCTAACAGCGTTGGTTCGTGCTCAGTTCACAGCAATGGCCAGACTGCAATCTGGACCTTCCGCAGGTTTCAGGGCGTTGACCAAATGTGCTGCTGCAGTGAGCCTGTGACCCTCCAAACAGGCTGAGCTCCGAGCAGGAGACAGTCATTGGTTGTAGTTTTGTCAATTGGCTGGTTGATTGGTCTGAATACACCTTCTGACAACACAGCATCAGGCAAAGTTTGTAACGGCAGAGCTTGAATGGTAACGGACTTGTGTGTGTGTGCGTGCGCAGACTGATGGCGCATCTGTTGTCCAGTCACTTTCGCTGTTTGAAAAACAGCCATATCTCTTTCTGCCCCTGACACACACACAGACGTACCCTGTGCCACCTACAGGCTCAGTAGTAGTGTGACATGGCAGGAATTTGAATCCGCATCTGTGAGTCTGGGAGCTCCCGTCTTCAGGTCCTTGCTGACACTACAGCTGTTGCGGTCCAGGTCGCTGCACATGAGACCTGAGGCGCCAATGTAAACACACCAACTGCAGCTCGAAATACTTCCAGGTGTTCCAAAGTAGGCAAATTGGAGATGTCTTTGTGCACTGTCTTCACCAGCAGACAAACATTTAGGGCTAAAAGGATTTCTACACAGATTGTGAACAAAGGCTAAGGTGGAAACGGGCTGTTTGCTCGCACCCTGGACTCCGGAGGCTCAAAGTGCTCAGCGCTGGCCGTCGTGGAGAAACTGGTCATTAAACAGGCAGAAACTTTTCAACACCCCTCATGAACCAGAGTCTGAAGGTGAGGAGCAGGAGCCAAGTCGGTGACATGTGGATAGGGAAGGAAAAGGGTTCGAACCAGTGTCCAAGTGTCCGGCTGTCCCAGTGGTGGAAGGTTTTTGAACCGACCCACAAATCATGGCCCAAACTAGAAATGGGAGGTCAAAGGTCACCATGGAAGAGCTGCAGAGGTGCATCAGGGCCCAGCACGAGGACTTCTGCATGATGCAGGGGAGGACGCAGGACAAGAGGCCGCTGTCCAGGTGCGGCACCTCGCGCTCCAGCTGTCGTGGAGCCGGTGCTTTCGCCAGAGCTGCTGTTGGAGCGATGTATGGATTCGTGGAGAGATGGATGGAGCATAGGCCACTGGCCTGAGCCCGGAGAACATGGCGCCTTTGACTTTTGCGTTCGAGGGAAGCCGGTCGTTTCCAAGAAAGGAGCGGAAGCGAAACGGCGGCGCTTCGGGAACAGAAAGCAGAATGTGAACAAACGCACGAACGGCACAAATGTCTGTAATACAGAGCTGAACGTTTCAGCTGTTTACAGGCCTAAAGTAATTGTGCTGGGCTCAGTGTTACTGTGCTTCTGTAGGGTGAAATGTGGTAAATATTTTAATGTAGTAGTTTGATACATTTCAGTGAAAACAAACACTAATAGTTGAGGTGTATCATGCAGGACTTCAAACATTTTTTTTTTTTAAATTTTTTTTAGTTTGTCTGGTGGCACTTGAAGCATTAGCTATTTTTGACCTGTTTTAATCAGCAATTTAATTCCTTCAAAAGAGCTCTACTTTGTGTTCGGTTGCTGAGGGTGTCAGGAGGGAAACGCACACAGGAAAGTGAGCACCTTCCTCAGTCTTAATTTATTCTCCACTTGGAGCCACTGCTTTTAGACCCAAAGGTCGCAGGTTTGAATCCCGCCTCCATCTCTACCCTTGAGCAAAGTACTAACCCTAATGTTGAATTTTCTACGTCACTTGCTGTAGAGATTGTAATACATGTTCTGTCCACAGGAGGGCGCTGTCTGTAGACTAAGGGAGCGAGTAAAATACGAGCGCAGTACAGTGCTGGATGCCTTACCCTGTGCCCATATATTCATGGGCAGAGCGTTTTATTTTACTCATTTTTTATTTTAAGGACGCTGTCGCTCGGCCCAGAGGCCTGTACCCGTAGACCGAAGACAGCGTTATGGCCTAGTGTCACGGGTAGAGGGCGACAAATTGCAGCTTTGCACCTTCGATCTAGTTCTGACCTCCTGCGGCTGGACACGTGACCACGCTGAGCTCGTGCACGGGCCGCACGTGGTGAACACGCTCATATGAGTCCTTGTGCAATATATATCAACTGTTTGAGTCCATTTTTTATACGAGATTGTGTTTTGGATGATTTCAGAACTACAGAACTCGTTTCCGCTAACAGGTGGTGACGTCACCGGTGCCATCTGTAGTAACGTCAAGCCTGCTGGCTGGTAGAGAACGAACATACACCAAGGCCAAAACAGGATCTGCTACTGTCACACAAATGTAGAAGTGAAAAACACACACAGAGGGTAGATGGAAACCCAGTAAAATTTCAAAACTGCAAACCAGTCTCCCTCCTCTCCTTCCTGCCTTAAACTCTAGAGCAGGCGGCCTGTGATCAACTATTTGAATTCCTCACCCGGAACCATCCCCGGTTGGCTAGAGCCGCCTCCCTCTACTCAGTCCTCATCCTCTATCTGCCTGCAGCGTCTGACAGTTAACCACTGGATTCTACTCTCCTCTTTTAGTTATCTTGGGATCAAAGGAGGGGCACTAAGATGATTCGAGTCCTACATATCTGACAGATCCTATCAAGTGGTCTGGCGGAGCTCTCGTTCTTCTCCTCTGCCTTTTAGCTTGTGTCGCGCAGGGCGCGGTATTGGG
The DNA here is from genome assembly GCF_900964775.1 of Scleropages formosus. NCBI lineage: Eukaryota > Metazoa > Chordata > Actinopteri > Osteoglossiformes > Osteoglossidae > Scleropages > Scleropages formosus. The sequence goes on along the minus strand of NC_041820.1, from coordinate 1,121,959 downwards.
TCCTCTTCTTTTCTCCATCTCCACCTTCTCCATCTACACCTCCTCCCTCGGTCCGGTCATCACCTCCCATGGATTCAACTACCACTGCTAGGGTGATGATACCCAGTTCTTCCTCTCCCTTCCCCTGGGAGCATCAGACATTTCCACATATCGTTGCCTGCCTGTCGACATTTCTGCATGGATGTCTGATCACCACTTCCAACTCAACATCTCCAAAACAGAGATTCTTCACCTCCCAGCTGGCCTGTCCTCCTGTCATGAACTCTCCATCAAACTGGACAACTCACTCGTGTTCCTACCTCCTCGGCTAAGAGTCCGGGAGTGACGATTGACTCGAGTCTGTCTTTCTCTCAGCACATCGAAGCCACAACCTGGTCCTGCAGATACATCCTGCACAATATTCGTAGGATACTTCCCTACCTCACAATTGACTCCGCCCAACTACTTGTCCAGGCCATGGCGACATCCCGTCTGGACCCTGCAACTGTCTCTTGTGTGGCCTTCCTGCTACTGCCATCAAACCTCTACAGCTGATACAGAATACCGTGGTACAAGTTGTGTTTGACTTGTTGAAGTGTTCCCATGTATCTCCTCTTCTCATTTCTCTGCACTGGCTTCCTATAGCTGCCCGAATCACATTCAAGACCCTGGTTATTGTCTACAAATACATCAATAGAACTGATCCTAAGTGTCTACAGGACTTGATCAACCACTAAACCCCAGCCAGACCCCTTCGCTCCCCTACTTCTGCTCGCTTGGTGATCTTGCGCATGAAAGGTCCAAAAGCACGGAGGTTCTCGGTTCTGGCTCCGTTGTGGTGGAACGACTTCCCCCTCTCACTCAGAACTGCTGAAACTCTGTCTACATTCAAGAATGATCTGAAAACTCACCTTTTCCAGACCCATTTTGCCAAAGATCTCTCCAGCTCATGTAAGGTGTAAATGTTCATGCGCAGTAACTTCATGATCATCCCCAGATGAGCCTTTACTCAGCTACTCCTGTATTGCATGTAAATATTTGTGTACCTTATAATAAAAAAAAAAAAAATTTGTAGGAAGTTGATGAGGATTAGGCTAGCCTGAGTTTTGCGCACCTACTCATGTGATGAACATCGGTGCATCAAGTAGAAAGAAACAAACTAGGTTTACTTAAAATCACATGTCTGCAACTATGTCTATTTCTCCTAATGTAATGTACAAATTGTATTTTCGCCGAGATGTTCGTCGCTTTGGAGAAAAGTGTCTGATACATTTACATTTATTCATTTAAGTTACCCAGCTGTGTAAAGGGGTAAATAGTTGTAGATAAATGTAACATTTGAAAAATCCTGCAGCTGCTCTGACACACACCTGTGAGTGCTCTGGGTGCTGAGCGGCAGTTCGAGATACTCGTCTCCACAGGGATGACCTGTCAGTGCAGAAGGTCCCGGGTGAACCGTGTTTGTGTGGTAATTCCCGCCCCCCCAGTCTGCTTTGGAAAAAAAACATCTCCTGAATAAAAGTGAAATGTGAACGCTTGTAGCCATCCTGCCCAGAAGGGGGTGCTGTGACACTGGGTGTGCTGCCTGCTGGGTGGAAGTAAACAGAACCTGGAGACCCCAAGCCCCGTTACCATGACAACAGAGCTGCCGGAGGTCCCAGGGAATCCCAGCTTCATTCGGCGTTTTGTCGCAGAGCACAAGATACATTCTGGAGATGCGCTGTGCCAAACTCCCAGGCGAGGCGGTTACCGTGCTTTGCACCGCGCTTCACTGCTACCCCCCATCTTTCAGGGGTGAGTGGGGCAACAAAGGTGCCACTTTGGGGGGGGGCAGGGTTTGTGCCCCATGTTTCTAGACCAACAACGCCCTACAGTGTAAAAAGTGGTACAAACACGGTGTAAATGTGCTGTAGATGTGTACGGTAACGCAGTAACACACCACCTAGGAGTCGGACTTAATTTCCTTTAAACACAGATTCAGGATGAGAAGCAAAAGTGGAGCAAATGAAAAATCTGCCGGAAGAGACAAAGAAGCCGCAGCGCCGACATCACAGCGAGTCTTTGCTCACTTTTCCTCTTGTCTGTCTACAGCTTCTTTGTTGGAAGGCCTTTTCCCACAATTTTACTCTGATTTTACACTTTTTATCTGATTCTGAACTCGTTTGTGATTATGCCTATGTTGGAAGGGTGACACCTCACAGACCCTTTGTTTACTCTTTACACACTGTGTTGTGTACCATGGTGCCGCAGAGGACACGGTCAGACAGGAAGGGGCCCCCTGTGGTGGCGCTCTGCTGGGGGGCCCATTTCACTGAGATCCAAACATTAAGGTGTCAAGGGTCACTTGCGAGCTGCTCATTTAAGAAGTGTGAGCCTCCCGTGTGCTTTACTGCTTGGGGACCATGGTAAACAGGGTATTTTGCTTTGACTTGGATGGGTCAAGGTGTGAATGGAAATTGATCACAGTTATTACACACACTTTATTATTGATACTTTATTACTGATAGCTTATTCCTGAGATTTTATTACAGACACTTTAGTGAACTCTTCCTGGATCAGGGTCTTGTTGTGGTGGAAAGGCTTGTGTGATGTGATCTCCAGAGCTACGTTGAGAGCAGTATGCTCCTGGTAGGGTCTCTCAAGATAAACAGGTCTGGAGTGAAGATCCAGACTAACACGATCCAAAAACCCCTATGAAAAAAATACACAAAACAACATTCACCCTGCTAGGAATAGGGTCCCCGGGACCTACCCTTGGAGCCAGGCCTCGGGGTAGTGTTCCTAGGCGAGTGTCGGGTGGGCTCAGCCCGAAAAGGCAACGTGGGGGGGCCATGTGGGCCCACCACGTGGAAAGTGCAACATAGGGGTTGGTTACAATGCCTTTCAAGCTGCAGGAGCGGACAGGGTGGCGCGTCATGTCACATCCCCTCTCGGCAGAAACTGGCTCTTGGCAGGTGGAATGGAACCTCACTGGGGGGGAGGAGCCGGAACTGGTGTGGGAGATTGAGAGATACCGACTAGATATAGTTGGGCTCACCTCCACTCACAGTGTTGGCTCTGGAACCAAACACCTTTATAGGGGGTGGTCTCTTTCCTACTCAGGAGTTGCACATGGTGACAGTCGCCAGGCGGGTGTGGGGATACTCTGCTGCTATACAGCTGGAGTTTGTCCCGGTGGACGAGAGGGTCGCCTCAATGAGACTTTTAAGGTCACAGAGAGAGGATAAATTTCACTGTTATGTGTGCTTACACACCAAACAGCAGTTCAGAGTATTCGACCTTCTTGGAGAAGGTGGGTGGGGTTCTAGACAGGGCCCCACCTACAGACTCCTTAGTCCTGCTGGGGGACTTCAACGCTCACGTTGGCAACGACTGGGAAATCTGGCGGGGGGTGATTGGGAAGAATGGCTTGTCTGAGCTAAACACAAATGGTGAAAAATATAAGAATGTACTTTGTACCAGAGCTCCTTGAGCCAAAGGTCAACGATAGACTTTGTAGTCGTTTCATCTGACTTGAGGCCACATGTTCTGGGGACTCCTGACTCAGCAGATAGGTACCAGCAGGCAAAAAAGGTGGCACCAGCTGCAGTTGCACAAGCGAAACCAGAGCACGGGAGGAATTTGGAGAGGCCATGGAAAATCAGTCGGCCTCAAGGAGGTTCAGGAGAACCATCCGGTGACTTAGGAAGGGTTGGAGGAGCTTCGCCCAAGCTGTGCTCAACAAAGGTGGAGAAACTCTGACCTCAAATGAGGACATTGTTGGGAGGTGGAAGGAGCACATTGAGGAACTCCTAAGCCTAAGAGATATGCCTCCCTTACAGGAGTCAGGGCCAGAGGATTCCGGGGTATCAGAGTCCATTTCCCTGGTGGAAGTCATCGATTAGTTTGAGGTAGTTGGTAAGCTCCACAGTGACAAAGCACCGGGGGTGGATGAGATCCTCCCGGAAATGCTTAAGGCCCTGGATGTTGCAGGGCTTTCATGGTTGACATGCCTCTGCAATGTTGCATGGACCTCGGGGACAGTGCCCTTGGATTGGCAAACTGGGGTGCTGGTTCCTATCTTTAAGAAAAGGGACCGCAGAGTGTGTGCCAACTATCGGGGCATCACACTTCTCAGTCTCACTGGGAAAGTCTATGCTGGGGTGCTGGAGAGGAGGCTCCGGCCAATAGTTGAACCTCGGATTGAAGAGGAACAGTGCGGATTCCGTTCTGGCCGTGGAACAGCGGACCAGCTTTTTACCCTCTCACAGATCATTGAAGGAGCATGGGAATTTGCCAGTCCAGTCTACACGTGTTTTGTGGACTTGGAGAAGGCCTATGACCGTGTTCCCTGGGAAATTCTGTGGGAGGTGCTTCGGGAGCGTGGGGTACCGGGGCCACTAATGCGGGCCATTCGGTCCTTGTACGTACGGAGCGAAAGCTGTGTCCGCAAACTCGGCATTAAGTCAGGCCTGTTCAGTGTGGGTGTTGGACTCCGCCAAGGTTGTGCTTTGTCTCCACTCCTGTTTGTGGCTTTCATGGGCAGGATATCAAGGTGCAGTCGAGGTCAGGAGGGCATTCTGTGTGGGAGTCGGAAGGTGACGTCTCTGCTTTTTGCAGATGATGTTGTCCTTTTGGCACCGTCACAGGATGCCTCCAGCAGGCACTGGAACGGTTTGCGGCCGAGTGTGAAGCGGTGGGGATGAGGATCAGCACCTCAAAGTCTGAGCTGATGGTTCTCTCATGGAAAAGGATGGTATGCCCCCTCCAGGTAAGAGGAGAGAATTCGCCCCAGGTGGAGGAGTTCAAGTATCTTGGAGTCTTGTTCACGAGTGAGGGGAGAAGGGAGCGTGAGATTGGCCGCAGACTGGAAGCAGCAGCAGCAGTAATGCGGTCGCTGTACCGGACTGTAGTGGTGAAGGGGGAGCTGAGCCATAAGGCAAAGCTCTCCATTTACTGGTCGATCTACGTCCCTACCCTCACCTATGGTCATCAACTTTGGGTGATGACCAAAAGAATAAGATCGCGGATACAAGTGGCCGAAATGAGTTTTCTCCGCAGGGTGTTGGGACTCACTCTCCGTGACAGGGTGAGGAGTTCGGACATCCGGGAGGAACTCAAAGTAGAGCCGCTACTCCTTCACATTGAGAGGAGCCAGTTGAGGTGGTTCGGGCATCTGATGCCCCCTGGACGCCTCCCTTTGGAGGTATACCGGGCACGGCCAACTGGGACGAGGCCCCGAGGTCGACCCAGGACCCGCTGGAGGGATTATATCTCACAGTTGGCCTGGGAACGGCTGGGGATCCCCCAGGTTGAGCTGGAGGAAGTTGCGGGGGACAGGGGCGGCTGGGCCTCTCTGCTCTCCCTGCTGCCAATGAGACCCTAGAAGGACAAGCAGGCAAGAAAATGGATGGATGGATGGATGGACATTTTACTGCAGTTTATTAAAGACATTTTATTACAGGTGCTTTATTACACTATATTACTGATACTTTATTACTGATTGTTTATTACAGACTGTTTATCATTGATGCTTTATTCCTGACACTTTATTAATGTATTATTGATACTTTATTACTGACAGCTTATTATTGATACTTCATTACTGAGACTTTATTATTGACACTGTATTGCTGGAACTTTATCACAGGCACTTCATTATAGTTTATTATTGATACTTTATTACTGATAGTTTATTACAGTTTATTATTGATACTTTATTAAAGACAGCTTATTACTGAGTTTTTATAAGAGGCACTTTATTGCAGTTTATTACAGACACTTTATTATTGATACTTCATTACTGAGACTTCATTATTGACACTGTATTGTTGAAACTTTATTACAGGCACTTCGTCATAGTTTATAACATACACTTTATTACAGTTTATTATTTACACTTTATTGCTGATAGTTTATTATCAGCACTTTATTATTGTCACTTTACATTTACATGTATTTATTTATCAGATACTTTAGTCCAAAACGACGTACATCTCATAGAAAATACAACGTGTTCATTACGTTAGCAGGAAGAGACACTTAGATGCAGATGCGAGATTCTAAAATTACAGATGGTTTGTTATGATGGTTTATTACAGATGTTTTATTATTGACATTTTATTAATCTACTATAGAGAGACTGGAGGTCTCAGTGAATTATAATTGTTCATCTGAATTGACTGTTCTCATGCAGTTACTCAACACTGAAAATATGAAGTAATTTGCCTCGACGTGTGGATTACAGTAGAATGTGGCCTTCAGTAGGTAGAAATACTGCTAACACTATTGATAAGTAGTGTAGTAGCAGAGTATAATAATAATTGTAATAATAAATTAATGTTTCAGATCAAATCAACAATTGCACAGATCAAATCTCAAACGGATTCTGTATTTGCAGCTTTATGTTCTGCAAAATATTTTAATATTGTAGAATATATTACAGGAGGCAGAAGGGCTGAGTGACCAGTGCTGCTCTATGTTAGATTACCCCTGAGAGCAGCCCTGGTGTGTGTGTGTGTGTGTGTGTGTGTGTGTGTGTGTGTGTGTGTGTGTGTGTGTGTGTGTGTGCGCGCGCCAGTTGTGTCGAACGCTGCAGATGTAACACACAGTTAGTTCACAAACGGTGCCACAGGCTGCTGCTCTCGTGTCTCTCAATTGATCCACAGCGAGGGGCTGGTGACCCTTCGCCTGGTCGAACACACACCCTCACCTGGTCGAGCACAGAACACACACCCTCGTGGGACTTAATTGCCATTTCTTCCATTGTCTTTACGACTGCGGTAAAGCAGAGGGTGCGTTGGTACGAGGTCCACAGGGACACTCAGTCCAGTGTGTGCTGCTCTCTCCACAGCTGCTTTCTGTCAATGTGACGAGTAAATATGCACAATTTGGGTCGCGACCCCTCGTCGTATCGAGCAGCAGGATAATGTCCGTATTATTTGTTTTGATAGATTATTGTTATTATTCATAACTGCGTTCGATTGCGCCGCTCCTGTGTGAGAGAAACACGTTCATGAGACGTCGCGCTCTCGCAATCCTCTAAAATGTAGGTCAGCGTCGGTGCTTTGTGGGCTCGCGCTCCGTGCGCGGTGCAGTCTGCGCAGTCGTTGCGTTCCTCGGCGCGGTCCAGAGGGATCCTGCGCAGCCCCTCACCCCTCGGTTACACAATGGGCCTGTGGGTCGAACCCACGCCCAGCTGGTGCACATCACTGACTGGCTGAGGTCCACCTCTCGCTGTGCTGTGTGCTAGACTGCACGGCAATCGTTTTACCATGTTTTTGGGTGATTATGCATTCGGAGCCCAACAACATCCCACCATCCCCTTAGTGCGAAGGAGCAAAAAACAGCACCAAATATTTACTGCACTATTTACCACCGTACATGGTTTCCTGCTTCCCACATTCATCCTGCTCAGTGTCTCCTCTCCTCCTCTTGTCTGCATGTTCTACCCTGTGTGTGTGTGTGTGTGTGTGTGTGTGTGTGTGTGTGTGTGTGTGTGTGTGTGCGGACTGTAGATTTAGCTCCTGCCAACACGCATTGCCGCAGCCTCTGTCCTCGTCCGGCATGTTGTCAGTTTCATGCCATTTGCTGTCCGTTTGACCTTTGCCCCCCACCGCTGGGGGTCTCGGCCGGGACGACGCCCGTGGTTCCTCTCTTGGCATTCACCGCGTGCCTTAATTGTATGAAATTAAATCAAGGTCCACTGTGAACACAAAGAGCCCAAACCCAAGTCTTCCAACCTGTTTTCCCTCCGTTCGGCACCTCGAACCCAAGCGCTGAGCCCGTGGCGTCCTGCTGCTCCTCTCTGGTGCTCGAGCGCCAACACACACGGATTCTACATGACACGGCAAGCCTTTGTGTGAGAACACACCGTGTCACACACGGTGTGCGTGTGTGCGTGTGTGCGTGCGCGCGCAAGAGAGGCTCCCAGGCTACAAGAAACATCACCAGCAAGAAGCAGAAATGCATCCAGTTCCCGCAGGTTGGAACCCTGGACCTTCGGTTGCCGTCGGCGCTGCTGCCGTGTGCCGGAGCGGGAAGCGCAACGATGCCACGACGTCCAACACGAGCGACACACGGAGGACACGGCTCGACAGCAGGCGGGCGGGCGGTTGGAGGGATGGAGAACCACGCATGTAAAAATATTGCAGGACTCAAGTGCAGATCGCTGGGGGTGTACCTGCGTCGTGTGACAATGACGGCGCCTTGACTACCTGCTCTCTCTCTCTCTCTCTCTCTCTCTCTCTCTCTCTCTCTCGCTCGCCCTCGTTCTTGAGGCTCTTCTTGCTGGTGCTGAGACAAAGGCACACGGTGCGTCGACAGGGCCTGGAGCTGTACCCCGTTTGCACCACGTTACCTCTGCAAAGGAGCCGCAGCCTATAGAAGATAATTGGGACTGGTGTGCAATACTGGAGCTCCGTCACTCTCCCTCTCTCCCTCTCTCTCTCTCTCTCTCTCTCTCTCTCTCTCTCTCTCTCTCTCTCTCTCTCTCTCCCCTACGTCGCTCTTTAAAGGCGCAAAGGGAAAAATCGCGATCGGTGAGCGAGGCTTCTGCAACCAGAGCAGCTTTGAGCTCCACCTGCTGTCAAGCAAAACCGGTTGGAAAACACAGTAAAATGGGGGAAGGGCGTGGGGACGCCGTGCCCCAAACCCGGCAAGAGTCCCTCGAATACAAGGTGTGCCCCCCGCAGCTCGCTTGCCCCGGGCCCAACAGGTCGACACCTCCGACGCAGGTCGGGAGGAACGCTGTTGAGTGAACGATAAAATCCCTCTGTTGTTCGGGAGGCGGGAAGAGGCAGGAGGCGAAATCCCTCTGTCCATCGGTGCGTGCGTCCATCCTGGGACGGGTTCGAGGGGCGGTCCCTGGGTGAGGGACAGAGAAGGTACAGCTCCAGGTCACTTGAGAGCGGCGCTCCCTCGGCCTGCAGCCGCACACACGCTCCTCCTCGCCGCCGTAGCAAAATGGAGCGGAAAGAGAGGGAGCGACACGCAGGAACACGTATGTGCAGCGCCGTGTCTGCGTACCGCGGTCCAGGGATGCGGGGAGGAGGCAGCGGCAGCGGCGGGTTTTCACACGGACAGTGCGCCCCTCGCAGGCTCCCGCCTCAATTTATGCTCTCTGGTTGAATCCGCCCCCACCCTAGACACACGCGCACGCACACACACCCTCCCCCCTGCATCGCCGATACCGACCTGGATCCCCAGCCCAGCTGATCAGTGCAGAGGGTAGTGTGTGTGCGTGTGTGTGTATGTGTATGTGTGTGTGTCTTGGATTAGCCGATGGGTCCAGCTGGCAGGGATTATACAGGCGTGTGTGGGGGGAAGGGAAGGGAAGGGTGTGTGGGGCTCAGTGAGTGACAGGGACATACACACACACACAGACACACACACTCACAGTCGATTAGGCAGAGGGCGGGGGGGCCGCCACGCACAAACGCGTGTAAATGTACTTCGGGGGGGGGGGTTGTGTGTGCGGACCTCTGATGGAGCGGCCGACCTCTGAACCCGCTGCGCTCCATCAGTCGCACTCATCAGCTGATGCCACCGGGGGGCACCGCTTGTGACACCCCCCACCCCCCCACTCAGGTCGGCGACGTGGAGCAGCCGTGAATCACCCTGTTGGTGCTCTGCTTTGAAAGGGTTTGAGTGGCGGTCGGGGGAAGGGGGTGCAGTGATGGAAAGATGAGGAGCCCACACACACACACACACACACACACATTTCCGCAGTGGACGACGGGGCCATTGTGATGTTCTCACCTTTAAGGTTAAAATTTCCCAAGTGTGTGAACAAACACACACACACACACACACTTTGTTTACTCTTTCTTTGTGTGTTGGGTTCAAAATAGATCAGCCACCTTTCAGCAGTGGGTCACACACTTCAGCTGAACACACTGGCATGTGGAAACACTTTCTGAATCTGTGTGTGTGTGTGTGTGTGTGTGTGCCCGTTCAAGACGCGCTCTCATCATTGGCACCGTGTGCGAATCTGACCGTCTTCACGGGACGTCGCGTGTCAGCCGTGCTCTCGGCTGCGAACGTGCGCACTTCGGAAGGACGGCAAAACGGCCGTCTTTGGGTCCGTGTGACACGTACAGCCGTCAGATCGAAAGGGACTGTGTGTCACACGCGCACACACGCACACACCAAGTCTCTTTACACATGATCTGGGTGGGAGTCAAGTGTGTATTCAATGGGCAGGAATCACCTCACGTCGAGATACATATTTACATACTCGAGAGTGTTTAAAATTCGGGACATTGATATGTGTGCATGAACTGAAGCGAGAGCACAGAGCAGGAATATTGCAGGCCCCCTTTGCCCCCCCCCGTCGCCCCCTGCCCTCCTTTATGATCTCGCGCTACATTAATGCAAATTTAAATGCGCTGTTTGTCATTGAACGTGTCATTTACGTGTTTCATGGTCTTATGGTGGTTCCTATGGCCTTTCGTGTTGTTGTGTGTGTGTATTGCCATGACGCACAGAGCTCTTTGGCAGCTCGCCGTCGATGGATCGATGGTGTGCGTCTTTGGGTCGGCCGCCGGCCGATTGAACCCGTCTGAAACTCACCGGGACGGCCTGGAGCGCCGAGGGAGTGTGTGTTTGTGTCAGTGCGTCTCTGATTGTGCAAGTGCGTGTGCTCTCCCCCCACGGCCTCTCTCTGTCGGGAAACGCACACGCATCTGGTTCAAGCAAGCAGGCCGCTAAATGAAAGATCACACAAGTTTTGCGTGTCTCTCTCTCATCGCGATGCCCCACAGTTCCTTCCTGCGTCGGTTCATTATAAAGTCATGAGCGGCGCCACAGTCGCATGGTTGGGGGGCGGTGGGGGGACGGTGCGGGGCTGCTGTCTGAACGCTCCTCATTCCGGGGGGGGCAGCAAGTTATTACTCGATCAGCTTGCAGTTGAATGTGATTTGATCCCACAACCTGCAGTGAAGCGGCCATGTTCCCGGGCCCCTCCACGCGGGGCCATTGCACCGTACGGCACCGGTACTGTGTGTGTGTGAGGGCCAGGAGGGCAGACACACTCCACTGTCTTACTCTCTGCTAAACACACTCGTGTCCATTAGGGGATGATGGTGGGGTTCCGCTTCGGAATATTTATTTTTTCTTTCTGCCGGATTTAGACCAACACCCTTCTGGTTACATGGCTCACACCTTAATGCTGTTCCTCCTTGAGCCCTTCTGTCCTACTGAAGGGTGTGTGTGTGTGTGCGCGTGCGTGCGTGCGTGTGTGTGTGTACGCACACAGGCATCGCCAAGGCAATCCAGGGTGTCTTCAGAAGGCTCTGGGTTCAAGGGCAGAGTGTGACATTGTACATGTATTCACAGGTGGAGCTGGAGAAGTGTAGCAGTCCGGTGAGGGTGTACGGTGACCAGGTCCTGTAGATATCGATAGATCCGTTGATGGTTTCGTAGGTCGTAACCAGAGTGTTGAGTTTGATCTGTTCGGCTACAGGAAGCCAATGCAGAGTGACGGGGGGGGGAATACATGGGAACGCTTCGGTAGGTCAAATGCGACTCGTACCGTGGTATTCTGTACCAGCTGAAGAGGTTTGATGGTGTAGGTGGAAGACCAGACAGGAGAGAGCTGCAGTAGTACAAGTGAGGTATCACCCTGGTCCGGACCAGGAGTTGTGTACAGTGTGTTGTGAGACCAGGGTGGATCCTTCACATGTTATGCAGGATGTCTCTGCAGGACCGGGTTGTGGGTTCGATGTGTTGAGAGAAAGAGAGACTTGAGTGAATCGTTACTCCCAGACTCCCGGCTGATGAGGGAGGTGAAACGAGCGAGTTGTCCAGTTTGTCCACTTTATCCAGTTTGTCTAGTTTCATACAGAGACAAGAGGATGGACAAGCTGGGAGGTGAAGGATCTCTTTTTTAAAGAGGCTGAGGTGCAGGAGGCTCAGTCGCTGTGGCCTGGGTTTGGTTTGGTTCGGTTTGGGGGGACAGAGGGTCACCTGCTTCTCCTGAAAGGGAACCTGAGACCTTTGAGCTCTTCCATCACCTCACCCACGATTGAGGCTCCGCACTCCACTCTCGCTTTCTCCCGCTCTCTCTCACATGCATACACTCACACACACACACACACACACACACACACACGGTCCGAAAAACAATTGCACAGATGTTGTTTGCTGTTCCTTCAGAGAGCAGATTTGTTATTTTTAACAAGCATCACAGTGGATGAGCAGAGGGAGCGAAAGGTGCAGAGAGAAGAATCTGCTTAACAAGAGGGTGCGTGTGTATGTGTGCGCGCGCGCGCGTGTCCACGTGCCCTCGCATCCTCGACCCGGCCGAGGGACTGACCCTGCTCTCCCAGGCCCTTCGGAAACGCCCGGCACATTCCGTGTGATGATGGAACCGTGTCGCATGTGGTCGTGAAAAACCTCGGTGAGCTTCTGCATCTCCACTGACCCAGATTTTTTAACATGCACTTTTTTAAAACAAATCACTCCATGACCCACTTTTGACTTTGTGAAATTTCTGATGTTAAAAAATCATTTTCTGGGTTTCAAAGCAGTGCTGCAGCTGGGGGGGGGGGGGGGGTCACCTTTCTGTTTACACTGCAGTGTGTGATGGAGCAACAGCTGACACAAATACCTCTTCATCATACAAATACATTGTGTGTGATTGCGTACACACACACACACACACACACACACACACACACACATATCACTGCAATGAAATTGCTGCAGTCATACAGGTTTCCAGTAAAACATGTCTATGAAACCGATATAAGAAATAATTATTTCTGTGAGAAACACAACAACTGTCTTGACAAGTAGCCTATAATTTGTCGAATGTGCTGCATATCCATATTTTGTGTTTTTCAGAGGGGGCCAACCACTGCTAACCGTCGCTAACAGCTGCTAACCATTGCTAACTGTCTCTAAGAGCCCTAACCACTGCTAACCGCCACTATCCGTCTCTAACAGCTGCTAACAGCCGCCAACCGTCACTAACAGCCCTAACCGCTGCTAACCGTCGCTAACCATCTCTAACAGCCGCTAACCGCCGCTAACTGTCGCTAACAGCCGCCAACTGCCGCTAACTGTCGCTAACCATCGCTAACTGTTACTAACAGCCGCTAACCATCACTAACCGCCACTATCCGTCTCTAACAGCTGCTAACAGCCACTAACAGCCGCCAACCGCCGCTAACTGTCACTAACTGCCGCTAACTGTCGATAACCGCCGCTAACTGTCGCTAACCATCGCTAACTGTTACTAACAGCCGCTAACCATCACTAACCGCCACTATCCGTCTCTAACAGCTGCTAACAGCCACTAACCGTCACTAACAGCCGCCAACCGCCGCTAACTGTCGCTAACCGCCGCTAACCGTCGATAACTGTCGCTAACCATCGCTAACTGTTACTAACAGCCGCTAACCATCACTAACCGCCACTATCCGTCTCTAACAGCTGCTAACAGCCACTAACCGTCACTAACAGCCGCCAACCGCCGCTAACTGTTGCTAACCGCCGCTAACTGTGGATAACTGTCGCTAACCATCGCTAACTGTTACTAACAGCCGCTAACCATCACTAACCGCCACTATCCGTCTCTAACAGCTGCTAACAGCCACTAACCGTCACTAACAGCCGCCAACCGCCGCTAACTGTCGCTAACCGCCGCTAACCGTCGATAACTGTCGCTAACCATCGCTAACTGTTACTAACAGCCGCTAACCATCACTAACCGCCACTATCCGTCTCTAACAGCTGCTAACAGCCACTAACCGTCACTAACAGCCGCCAACCGCCGCTAACTGTCGCTAACCGCCGCTAACCGTCGATAACTGTCGCTAACCATCGCTAACTGTTACTAACAGCCGCTAACCATCACTAACCGCCACTATCCGTCTCTAACCGCTGCTAACAGCCACTAACCGTCACTAACAGCCGCCAACCGCCGCTAACTGTCGCTAACCGCCGCTAACCGTCGATAACTGTCGCTAACCATCGCTAACTGTTACTAACAGCCGCTAACCATCACTAACCGCCACTATCCGTCTCTAACAGCTGCTAACAGCCACTAACCGTCACTAACAGCCGCCAACCGCCGCTAACTGTTGCTAACCGCCGCTAACTGTGGATAACTGTCGCTAACCATCGCTAACTGTTACTAACAGCCGCTAACCATCACTAACCGCCACTATCCGTCTCTAACAGCTGCTAACAGCCACTAACCGTCACTAACAGCCGCCAACCGCCGCTAACTGTCGCTAACCGCCGCTAACCGTCGATAACTGTCGCTAACCATCGCTAACTGTTACTAACAGCCGCTAACCATCACTAACCGCCACTATCCGTCTCTAACAGCTGCTAACAGCCACTAACCGTCACTAACAGCCGCCAACCGCCGCTAACTGTTGCTAACCGCCGCTAACTGTGGATAACTGTCGCTAACCATCGCTAACTGTTACTAACAGCCGCTAACCATCACTAACCGCCACTATCCGTCTCTAACAGCTGCTAACAGCCACTAACCGTCACTAACAGCCGCCAACCGCCGCTAACTGTCGCTAACCGCCGCTAACCGTCGATAACTGTCGCTAACCATCGCTAACTGTTACTAACAGCCGCTAACCATCACTAACCGCCACTATCCGTCTCTAACAGCTGCTAACAGCCACTAACCGTCACTAACAGCCGCCAACCGTCGCTAACTGTCGCTAACTGCCGCTAGCCACCGCTAACTGTCGATAACCACCGAGTCTGTGCAGCGTTATTTATATAATCTCCTTTCCAGCAGCAGCGCTTCCTCCATGCACAATAATTTGTTCATGTAAGAAATTTTAATTAAATAACAAGGTTTATGGTTGATGTGCTTTTTGATTAATGTAATAAATATAATAAAACTTATACGACACATAATGATAACAGTGATTGTAATTGTTTGTTACCGTGAAAATGAGATAAATCAGTTTTGCAGCCTGGTTAAGCAGAAAGCGCTGTGGTGAGTTTTAAATATTAAATGCCACTAATTCAACCCCTGTGTCCTGGGCCTCGGGGGTCACACGTCAGCCTTTTGTCAACGTCATGTTTGAGTAATTCATTATTAATAATACTAGTAATATTTCTATACATTTTAATAAATGGAAAAGGTCATATGGAGTAATATTCCATACAGTAGAACAGTCACACCGCCATTCTTTCTTAGTAACAGTGTCTCTCGCTGCCCGTCCGGATGGACAACTGGCCAAAGTGGACGCAGTGCGGGATGCTGGCTCACTGAAATAATAATAATAATAATAAGGACACTAAAAATACTACTACTACTACTAATAATAATAATACAACAGAGAGGCAGCTGGCAGCATAGTGGTTAGTGCTGCTGCTGCTGCCTTTCAACTCAAAAGTTGTAGGTTCAAATCCCACCTCTGGGTGTAGTACCCTGGAGAATTACTCCAGTGAAACTACTCCGTTGAATAAATGGGAAAATATCTGTAAGCAGCTTAACACTGTAAGTTGCTTTGTCAGCTAAATGAATATGTGTTATAATACATGGTCATGAAAGTTATAGAGCGAAAAGCCCTATTGCGTGCGCGCGCACACTGTAGGTCAAGTCCAGAAAGTGTGCTCTCATTTCCTCTGCCTTTTTTTTTGTCAGTGGGAGAAGAAATGATTTTCATATTGCTATTACACACACATTTTCGGAACCGCTTGTCCCATACGGGGTCGCGGGGAACCGGAGCCTACCCGGCAACACAGGGCGTAAGGCCGGAGGGGGAGGGGACATACCCAGGACAGGATGCCACTCCATCGCAAGGCACCCCAAGCGGGACTTGAACCCCAGACCCACTGGAGAGCAGAACCCGGTCCAACGCACTGCGCCATCGCGCCCCCTATTATTATTACACTGTCATTATTTCCCGATTATTATTATGAGAGTTTTAACGGGGGGGGGGGGGGCGCAGTGGCGCAGTGGGTTGGATCCCGCTTGGGGTACCTTGCAACAGACTGGCATCCCATCCTGGGTGTGTCCCCTTCCCCTCCAGCCTTATGCCCTGTGTTGCCGGGTTAGGCTCCGGTTCCCCGCGACCCCGTATGGGACAAGCGGTTCAGAAAATGTGTGTGTGTATGTGTGTGTATGTATGTGTATTTTAATAGCATATAGCCTACAGTACACTTCTTAGTCTGTGACTGAAGGCACATGTGACGGTATCAGTGTATGATGGTGACTGAAAACACCAGTTTATGAATCAGTAGCAGTATGAGAACAGGTGTAATGCACAATTGTACACGAGACACACACACTGAGCCTCCACTTGATTTGCCTGCTGCTTTTCCTAAACATTCATCACTTTCTTTTAGTGAAGAGCTGTGGCGGCACAAATTTGATTTGGAAGATACTGTACCGACACAAAAAGTTGTTAAAGACGAATGTTTCAGCTGCTGGATTCGGTCCTGGCCAAAGTGTGGAATCAAACTGAGAAAGTGTCTCTCTGTGTCTGTGTGTGTGTGTGTGTGTGTGTGTGTGTGTGTGTTACCGCTGCAGTATGAGCAGGATCCTCTGACCTTGACTGATAGGAATCAGATTCCACATGATGGCAATTAATTTTCATGAGCGAACAACCCCCTCCCACCTCCTGCGTCCACACGCTGCCCCTACCCCCACCCTGTGTCTGTACCCACCCCCCCACCCCCCCGCTCCCGCTCACTACACTCGTCACCGCTCTCGGTTGAAGAGCCAATCAATATATGCAATTAATTTGTGCCTGTGTGCCCCCCCACCAGCACAACTGTGTCTGCACCCTGACATCAGCAGGGTCACATGTGCCCCCCAAGCACTGCAACCCCCACACACGCTCAGGGTGCAGCACAGGGGGCTGCGGAATCTGACGTCTATAAAAGGGATAGAGGGGTGTGTCTCAAACAGACCCCTGCTGGTGTCCACATGTACTGTATTTTCACAGTTCTTTCTTCCTTCCTTCCTTCCTTCCTTCCTTCCTTCCTTAAATCCATCCATCCATCCTTAAAAGAATGAAGCACTCACATCCCGGCCTGAATATCTCCTCTCTGTGTTTCTAACTGGAGTGCCTCTCTCCGGCTTTCAGACCAAAGGGATTTCGGCTCAAGGGTGAATTTGCCATTTATTTCCAGGTCACAGTGCTACAGACTAAAATAAAATGGATCAAGTGTTTTGGAGCTAATTTCTTCTTCTGGCACCATCCATTACATGTGGCTCTGCTCTTAGCTGCTGTAATCACACTGGATTTGCCGAGAGGCTAATAGGATGTGTCGGCTCTAAGAAGCCAGTAAGATGCAGTGTAGTCTTGAAGTCAAGAAGTCAATGAGATGCATAGATTTTAAGAAGCTGGTCTTCTGTAGTCCTGGAGCACTCATTTAGATGTAATCCCTCAGAAGCCAATGAGATGTTGTGCAGTCCTTCAGAAGCCAATGAGATGTCGTGTAGTCCTTCAGAAGCCAATGAGATGTTGCGCAGTCCTTCAGAAGCCAATGAGATGTAGCGCAGTCCCTCAGAAGCCAATGAGATGTCGTGCAGTCCTTCAGAAGCCAATGAGATGTCGTGCAGTCCTTCAGAAGCCAATGAGATGTCGTGCAGTCCTTCAGAAGCCAATGAGATGTCGTGCAGTCCCTCAGAAGCCAATGAGATGCAGCCAATCATACATTGTGTTCCTTCCTGGAGTCCAATCAGATATGTAGACTTTAGGGAGGTCACTGTGACATATTGTCATGTATTCCAAAAAAGGTGTAATAAAAGATCTGGGTCTGGCTGATGCTCACACATTAAGTCTGGAGACATGAGTGCAGAATTTCTGGACTTCTGAGAAAACCTCCTGAATGCACTTCCTTCATGGTGTCCTCAGTTTTCCTCGGCCTGCTCTCTCCATTTCTCATTGTCCATCATCACACGTTACTTAGTGATGAACGGCACATGTTCACCAGGTACCACCAGCCCTAGTGCTAAACCTCCCCCCCGTGGTAGCGTAAAAATGGACACCCTTCCTTTAGATACCACCAATTAAGAAATGGTTGATGGGTGCGTGGTCACCTGTCCTGTCACATTCTTTTCCCTGAGCCATCTTCTCGGGCATCCACACAGTCACACCAAAGCAGGCATTTGTGGAGGTGCGAGTGGAGAACAGACAGGTGGGCTTTGGGACAGGAAGCGGTCCTGGAAGGACAGCCTGTGGGGGTGGGGAGGACACATGCCGCAGTTCTGCAGGTGTCCGTGGGATTAAGTGGTGTATGTAGGGCAACAGTGGCTTATCCCGGGCCACTCGGAGCCGAGCGGAGGGCAGAGGGGCAGCTGAGCCGGGCTGAGCCTGGGTCACACAGAGGACACAGAGGGTGCGGATCTCCTCGACCCACAACCGCCGGTGCTTCTCCTCTGACATTTTGCCATCCTGTTAAATGGATGTGCGCCTTGTCCAAAGGCTACAGTTCCTCGGTGATTCCACGGCCATGAGACCGGTCACATGACACGTCCAGCTCGGCTCTGACCGTAACGGAAAGCTCCTCTTCAGATCTGTCCGTCAGCCGGAAGTCCACCCTCACCGGCTTCTATCTTCCTGCCGCTGGCGTCGGCCCTCGAACCGCACCGATCGGCATAGTAGCACTGCGCCGGGGTCAAAGGGCGCCCCGTGAGCCATCGGCTTAATTGAAAGCCGCACAAGCGCACATGGGCCCACGCGACTGGTGTCCCTCCTCCACCCCACAGCCGTCCCCAGGGAGCCGTCCAGCGTTGGCAGAGGGGCCACGGAGGAGCGGAAGGGGGGAGCGAGGACCATGTGCTGACAGACATCTGTCAGGGTTCGAGTGGTCGCAATGTCTCCTTCACTCCTTCAGACCGTGGCCTTTGTTCCAGCAAGCACTGTGCGTGCGTGTGTGTGTGTGTGTGTGTGTGTGTGTGAGGTAGAAACACATGGGGGCCGCATTGTCCTCATCTTGCTCTAAATCGCTTTAGAATTTTTTTGCACTACAGAACTGTACCAGGTTAAAAAAAAGGTAAATTAACATGTAATTAAAGAGACTTTTCCTGATCACTGCAGGAGGGAGAAATAATCAAATCTGGAGAAAATGTGCATGAGGCATCCAGGAGAGATGCGGTGTGGTTACGGTGGACGTAAACTTAAGCGCTTTGGCCAAGAGAGACGCGCGGCTCGCAATCAGCGCCTTTGTTTCGTGCCGCGTTTCCCCGGGCACCCGAGCGTCCTGCACACGGGCGACATGGCGCCATTGATGACTTTAATGACGGCTCTCGGTGCAGCGCGGCACAGGAACGGTGCCGACGGCACCGAAGCTGTTCGGTTCTCCGAGATCTGTTCGCTTGTTAACCGGAAGCCGGGAGAAACCCAGGCTGAGATTCCAAGCGTGCGATCGGCTGGAGTTCTGTCATCTCGCACATCACTGAACCAACACCCTCCCGGGTCACTGCAGGACACTGACTTCATCCCCCACAATGCAAGAGTGCTGGAGCGAGAGGACTGGGGGTGGGGGTGAGGTGGGGAAGATGGCTGGGGGGGGGCAGGGGAACAGGTTACCCGGGCAGAACCCTGCAGAACCCCCCCCCCGCCACACACACACCTTGCTCCTCATCTTCCATGTTGATGACCATAGGTTAGACGTGGAGAAACGCACAGGTACCTGTGGACCCATCGCTTACGCCTCCTTTGTGTGTGTGAGTGGTGTTTTCAGGAAGGAGGCTATCAGTCATTTCGCATGTTTGTGGGTCTTCAGAGGAACCCAAGGCGATGGAGCTGAGTTGCACCGGGGTGGGGTGGGGGGTTCATATGTTTCATATTTAAAAAAAACACGGTACTGTACAGACACATAACTTTCGGTACAACTCTGTCCACACGTGTTTTACACCAACTCCATGTGTAACATGACACGCACTTGGGTGCGTTTTCTTCACCGTATGCGACACTTTACTGTGTTCAAACACGGTCTCTTCTTGTGTGGAGTGTGGTGCCTCCCCCCCAACCCCGGTAGAGGAGGAAGAGGAAGGAGGCCTTGGGAACAGTGTGCGTCCCGACAGGGAAACCTTCTGTCCAGCTTTGGCCTTAAGAGCAGCATGAGCAGATGGATCTCCGCTCTGTGTGTGTGTGTGGTGTGTGAGCACACAGAGACCAGAGAGAGCACAGTTTGTGTTCCCTTTCGGGATCACTTGGCTCACGCGTGGCCGCGGAGAAACACACCCCGTTCAATGTGCGTCGACCTCTCGCGCTTTACTTCGTCCGTCTCGCGCTCGTTCTGCCTTCATACGGGGTGGGGGGGGCAGCTCATTAGCATGCTGCGCGAGCTCCTTAATGTGGCTATTTATTTTAATTTAATTTCTCTCACACACGTGCCGTACTGTTGTCGTCTGTGTCAAAGTCGCATTAAACTCGCGGTCGTTAATTCGTTAATATTCTGCCGTCGGCGTCTCTGTGCCTCATGAATATTCATGAGGCTTCGCCCCTCCTCCTTCGGAATGCCGGAGCAGCGGGACTCTGGAACTTTCGTGCTGTGCGACGCGGGACTGCGGGCACCTCACCCTCGCCCACATGGCCGACGGGAGCGAGCTTCCCTCCGCGAGCCGCGCGCTCGCGGGCAGACGGCAGCCGATGGCGGTGGCAGGTAAATGGGCCGCGGGTCCGAAGCCGGGCTGCAGGAGGAGCGACTCTGTCTGTGGTCCCGCGTCCATTCCTAGTAGAAAGAAGGCAGTGCGACCCATTGGGTTAGCGAGGTTTCCTGCCTGGTTTGGACAACTGGACAGGTGAGGTGTGTCGGCTTTGTGTACCGTGGTAATTCCCTTACTCGGGGCCACCGGGGCTGCCCTCCGCTGTGAGCCGGATGTTTTTTTGCCCCCCCTCCCCCCAGCAGAGCTGAGGCCTGTGGTCAACACTCTAGGACACTTACATGTATTTATTTATCACATGCTTTTCTCCAAAGCAACTTCCAGTGAACTCTATGCAGTGTTATCAGCTCACACACCTATTCACCGCAGTAACTTACACTGCTAGATATACTACTTTCAAGGGGTCACTCATCCATACACCAGTGGAACACACACACTCTCTCTGTCACTCACACGCTATGGGTGAAGAGTCAGTCTTTTGACTGTGGGAGGAAACCCACACGGACACAGGAAGAACACGCAAACTCCGCACAGACTGAGGGGGGGAATCGAACCCACGTCCTTCCGCACCACCCAGGCGCTGTGAGACAGCAGCGCTACTCGCTGTGTCACCGTGCTGCCACTTCTCTGCAGAGCAACTTACGGCTCAGTGTATGAGCCCCCCCCCCGAAGGCTCGTCTGCATAGCTGTTCTGGGGGGTGCGCCGCCGCCCCTCTCCGAATGGCACGGGCCAGGGGAGGGCGGGACTCGCCACGTCTCACCACGTGGACCCAACGCTGCTGTCGACTCTCTCTGTTTGTGAGGTCGTTGCTGTAGCAACGTCAGCAAAGGTCTCCCTGATCAGGGGGTGGGGGGCCAGTAGCCCTGCCCACCAGGCCTCTGCTGACTCTCAGAGGTGTGGCGGTTGAGGGGGACGCAGCTTCGGTGAGAGCAGGTGCGGGGTGGAGCCGCAGCCATAACGGGAGGCGCGAGGGTCCGAGCCCCGCGGTCCAGCAGGAACCACTGGAAGCTCGAGGCTCCGTCTTGCCGACTGCAGCAGTTGCAAAGAGAGCGGCGGCTGCGTGGGTGCGTGGGAGTGGGTGGAGTGGCCGAGCTGATGGTACTCCTCGCCATGGCAACTGCAGGAGGTTGCTAGGATACGGCTTTGGATTGAAAGAATGGGATGAACGCCCAGCGGTGCGTTTTCCGCTCTTTCCAGGCCTGCGTGGGGTGTGAAGACCGAAACTCTTCTCGGCTGAACAGGTGCGAGGAGCACAGTGTGAAGAGGCAACTCCGCCGTGCTCCGCCCCCTCGCCCCACCCCCACAGGCACGAGCGGCATTTTCGGCTGGATTCCGCCTGTGCTCCGCGACAGGGTTCGAGGATGGAGCTGCCGGGTGTGTGCGGGTTCACACAGGGGAGGCCGTCTTTCAGCCCCGGGTTCCTCGCAGAGACATCGGCGATCAGCTCCGCGGTTTTCCTCCGCTTCCAGCAAAACAGACGAGAGCGGAGATCCGCCGGAGGTCCGTTCGTTGTGGCGCAGCGTTCTGGTGTTTTAAGTCCTGAGCCACACGCCTGCTGGAGGTTTAGGGGAGCAGGATCTCAGTTTCTCAGCATCTGCAGATTGCTGTGGTCTTTAGGAGGTCCGCTGGGCCAAGCCTCGAACCTCGACGCATTTACACACATTTACTTGGGTGTGTGTTGTCACTGGAGCAGCGTGTGGTGCGCCACCACTGCTGGGAGTGGGACTTGAACCGGCAACCTTCAGGCGACAAGTCCACGATAGTCAGCGCTGCGCTAACCCCACAGAGCCGCCTTCCTCCTTCCCTGCAGCGCTGCTCATGGTCCCTGACCAAAAAGCAGTTCCCCTCCTGCACTCTCATAATGCCTTTCTGCAGCTCAGGCTTGGTGTCCGTTTCCCATTCAGAAAGACAAATCGGGGTGGGAGGATTGGAGGAGAACAGGGCTGTTTGTGTCAATGGTGCCCAAGATTGACCCCCCCGTGCCGATCGCTCTCGCTTCCCCCTCCTTTCACGCCTTCGCCGCGTCAGCGTCTCCACGGTGCTGCTGAGCGGAGGTGAACCTCGGGCTGGACCCGCACCGGCACCCGACGGGAGGGGCGCGGAGAGGGAGCGAAGGGGCTGATGGGTAGGAAAGGAGGTGGGATGCGCCGGAGGCGGAGCGCTTGGCAGCGGGACACGACCTCGAGGCTGCCGTGAAGTGCCAGGGCTGTCCTGGCTGGGAGCGCCACCTGCTTCTGGAAGGTGGTGCCCTGTTCGTGCTGCTCCTCGCTCTCCATCGGTCTCCATCGAGACGGGTCCTCGCTGGCCGCCTTCCTCCTCATTGTCACCTTATCACTCCTGGAGTTGCTGGGCTTGTGACCGGCTCTTCTGCCCTCTGTGTGTGTGTGTGTGTGTGTGTGTGTGTGTGTGTGTGTGTGTGTGTGTGTGTGTGTGTGTGTGTGTGTGTGTGTGTATATCTCCAGTGACAAGTCCATTAGTCCATGTGGTACAAATCACCAATAGTCCCTTAATGTTAATCTGCATTTACTGCACGTGTTTACTGTTCCTTCCTTTCCTTCTGGTCCTAATTCCACTTCAGTGCAGCTCATTACGGTAACGTGTACAGGGTACAGCCCGGTATGTTACAGTAACATGTGCTCTGCATGTTGAACCACGTCACCGTGGGGCTCCATGACCCTCGCTGGTGTCTGTGCTCCTCCCCTGGGCGCAGTGTAACTGTGGCTCCGTAGCTGTGCGGCACCGAGGGCACCGAAGGTTTACAGCCATTTAATCTTCTAAGTGTCTTTCAGAGCTGAGGATCCAGCTTTGATCCCTCTCAGCAGGAGCAGGGCGGCCGGAGCCACCGCGGTAATCCCTGCTGTACGGCCTCATTTACCTGATGTTGAGCCGAAAGGGGGCGGGGAGCTGGATTAGGGCACGGCAGTGGGTGAGATTTTGGGTGGGACACCACGGAGAGTAATGGGTGGAGGCAGCGACCACAGTCCATGTTCATCTGCTGTTAAACCTGCCGTCCTCAGGCACGGTGCGGTACAGTACGGTATGGCACGGTGCGGTATGGTATGCGTGGCTCATTACTGGAACAGCGTGTAGTGCAGTGGTTAGAGCTGCTGCCTTTGGACGCAAAGGTCGCTGGTTCGGATCTTGCCTCCGGCTGTAGTACCCTGGAGCGAGGTACTTACCCTGAATTGCTCCGGTAAAATGACGCAGGTAAATAATTGTAGGTAGATTACCACTGTAAATCAGAGAACTGAGTAAATGTAACAGGTACACAGTACAGTCTCTGTAGCATGTTACAGTAACAGGGTCCCCGCTCCTGCCAGCATCCTTCTTGCCTCCCCGTTCTCTCGAACCCCCTGCACCGGCTCCGCACCGCGGTCCCCACACTGGACGGTTGGCCCTTGAGCTCATTGCCGTGGGTCGTGGGCAGATGGCCTGAGACTGACCCCTGTGTCCCGTCGCTCTTTGTGTTTCTGCAGGAAAACATGCGGTCAATGGCAGGACCACGGTGGAGCCCTTCCCAGAGGGCATGGAGATGGTCATGTTTGGTGAGCGCTGGCCTTTGGTTGACCGTAAGTCCACCGTGATCTGTGTTTGCAGTCCAGGAATGACTCTGACCGCCGCGTCTCCGTCCTGCAGGAACGGGTTGCTTCTGGGGGGCAGAGAGGCGTCTCTGGCGGGTGCCTGGTGTGTTCTCCACCCAGGTGGGCTACTCTGGGGGCATCACCCCCAACCCCAACTACCAGGAAGTGTGTTCAGGTAGGTTGAAAGTTGAAAGAGAGCAGCAGCCCCCCCCCTTTCTTGGGCTCCAGAGAGTCCCACAGGGCTTCCAAAGGGGCCGTGCCACTCCTGGTACCGCTGGTGGGCTCCTCTCCGCACGCACACACACACACACACACACACACACACACACACACACGCACAAAAAGCCACATCGATCAGAACAGAAAGAACGAATCTGTGTTTGTTGGAAGTTTGGTTGAAATGACTTCTGAAGAAGAGATGAATGCTGTGGTGCAAACACCAGGTCATCACTCCTTCGCGAGACTCCTGGTTACTTTTTGGCTCGAGTGTAAAACAATGAGAGCGAGGAGCCGATCCCACGGCCCGTGTCCATGGTGCGAGTGTCGTCCTGTGGCGAGTCGGTGTGTGCTTGTCATTTGTTGTGTGCGTGTGTGTGTGCGCGTGTGCGCTTGTCGCAGTAGGTGTTCCGCTGCAGAGAGGAGCTCCGGCCCAGTAACCTGTCCATCCACACACGCTCACACACACTTTCACGTGTGCAAACACGCAGCCACCGCTGCAGAAACAGTCAGGCTTCCTGCTGTGCCCCAAACTCCTCCCAGTGCCTCTGCAGTGGATTACCCAGCATGCCCCTGTGCCGCCCAAGCCCGCCTCCCCCCTGCTGTGACCTACTTGCGGGGAGTCTGCTCTGCAGCATTGCATGAGAAACTGCCGTCCCTGTGCAGCCCCCCTCATGCGCTCCCACCCTAGGCCTCCGTCCCAACGCCCCCCCCCCCCCCACCACCACGGCTGCGGTGTCGACGCACGTTCCAGCACTCCGACAGCTTCCCGTCTCGCTGCGGCTCCTGGAGGCTCCCGGAGGAGGCTGTCCCAAGGACCCTGAAACCCCTTGTCCGTGTCACGCAGTGCAGGAACACGACAGAGCCGATGCACCGGCGTGATCTTATCCATGCCTGTGCTCATGTTTTTGTCTCTCTTTGTTGATCAATATGATCAATAATTGTTGCTGTGTGTCTCGCTGGGTTTGTCCAAGCCAGGTTTAATTTCGGAGGACCAGTCGAGCTTTCCCTCAGCAAATGGCGCTGAGGTCCCCCGCAAGGTGCCTCTACGGTGCCTCTGTGTTTCTGGCACTTTCTGCCTGATTCCCATAGTGCTTTGGGGACTTTTTGGCCTGCGTGTGGGGCTCTGATGCCCATCACGTCGTCCTGAACTGTGTGCTTTTGTCACCGCCGTGTCCCTCTGCTGTGATCGATCCTGTGATGCCTACAGCGGTGACAAGCAAGGCCCTCGCGTTGCTCTTGGACTGTGCTGTTTGGTCAATACCTTTTCCTCTTGGTACCGTTATTCCAAAGAATTTTACGTTATTTGCAGAGTTTACAGGAATGTACAGTGTTTTTACCATTGTTGTTGTCGGTGTTCTTGCACAGGTCTTTGGCTGTTCGGGGTGGGAACCCTGTGGAGCCACATTCCAGTAATGTTAATAATCGTAATCGGGGACAGCTGGTAATGTAGTGGTTAGAGCTGCTGCCTTTGGACTCAAAGGTTGCAGGTTTCAATCCCACCTTCAGCTGTAGTACCTTTTGAGTGAGGTTCTTACCCTGTGTTGCTCCAGTAAAAGCTACCCAGTTGAATAAATGGATAAGTGGTTGTAAAGTAAATTAACATTGTAAGTCGCTTTGGAGAAAAAGCATCAGTTAAATGAATAAATGTAAGTAATAATAATAAAAACTGTAAGAGCAGCAGTGGCTGTGAGTGAGTGTTTGCTGTTCTTCAGGTCTAACAGGCCACGCTGAGGTGGTCAGGGTGGTCTACTCTCCGCAAGATGTCACTTTTGAGAAGCTCCTCAAGGTCTTCTGGGAGAGCCATGACCCCACCCAAGGTGAGTTGGATCCTGGGGCCCCGCCTGTAGCGAAGGGGTACTGGAGTGGAAGTCCTGGTCCGAATGGAGTCGTGGTGGCGGGGGACTGGGGGGTAGCAGACGGAGCCCGGCGCAGACGGACTGTGCTATTTGTCTGAGACCATAGAGCTCCCCCATTTGTACCTCGGAGTCTCCGTGGGAAGGTGATGTAACCACTCTAATGCAGCATGCGTCTGCACGGTCACCCAGCATGCGTCTGTGCAGAGGCCAAAAAAAACCTGATGAAAAATTTATAAACCCCAAGTTGCGAAGGCAAACGCTGCGGGCTCCTCCTTCCGGTCCCACCTCCGAACCTGGTTGACTTGCGCTCCGTGAAGAGTGTCACTTCTCGACAGCCTGTGCTGCTGAAACGGTGCTCCCGTTCAGAGCTGGTCACCAGAGACACGTTGCTCTTGAGCGGGAAACCATGGCAGGAAGGTGAGGTCTTCCTCCTTTCGCTTTGTCCTTGCAGCCCTGTTCCCTGTCCCTCCAAAAGTTCCCCTCCAATCACAGCTAGGATGACAAAACTTGTAGCCAATTGGAAGCCTCCCAAACCTCAAGGAACTGTCCAGAACCTGGTTGCCCACTGAGTGGAGCCATCTGTCTTCAGTAAGGCTTTCGAATGCTCTTATGTTCAGCTGGAACTTTCTAGAAAACTGCGGCTGGTGCACTATGTTTGTTGGATTCCAAAGCTTTGCTATTTGAATGCGAATCCAAACTGAAATCCGAGAAGCTGTAATGAAGTGTCAGACTTGCACCTTGACCTACGCAGATTAATTCAGTTCGATTCAATTAATTTTTATAGCGCTCTTCTCACAGTGACACAGAGCGCTGAACAAAAGGCAGAAGACCAAATAAACAAATAGACAGTGGGCTATGTTGTTGAATTACTGCAGTATCCATGCAGCTATTAAAGCTATAAGTATGCCTACTAGCCACCGAGGAAAGGAACAAAAAACTTCCAACAGATAGGCAGGGGATAAAAGAAAAACCTCTGGGGGTCCAAGTAACCAGTGGCATGACTTAATGAAATATACAGTTTTATTCAGAAGGAAAAAACACAGCAAACCAGAATTACACTGGTTATTGATTTGCCCGAGGGAACATGTGAGTCTTAAGCCTGGATTTAAAGGCAGAGACGGACAGGACACTTCTGACAATAACCGGTAGACTGTTCCACAGTTTAGGTGCTCTCTAGCTAAAGGCAGGACCTCCTGCTGAGGTCTTATTGATCACAGGTACTTTAAGGTAACTGCATCTAATGAAGGGAGATTTTTGTCCTGGGATATGAGTGTCAATAATGTCACAAAGGTAAGCCGGAGCAATGCCATGTACTGCCTTATATGTCAAAAGAAGGATTTTATAATCAACTCTAAATGTGACCAGGAACCAATGCAGTGATTTCAGTACCGCTGTTATATGGTCAAACTTCCTAGTTCTAGTGACGATCCTTACAACAGCATTTCGTACCAACTGTAGCCTGGATACAGTCTGGTACGAACAACCTGACAATAAAACATTACAATAGTCCAGCCTGCTTGAAACAAAAGCATGAACCATTTTCTCAGTATTCTGCCTAATTTAGCTATGTTTCTCAACTGAAGGAAGCACAATGTAGCCAGTGTACCAACACTGAAGTTTGTGCTACTGAGGTTTGTGCATTTTGGCGCCGAGTCCTTGTCCTTGGAGCAATAAGGTAATCGAAGCCTCCGCAGGTGCCTTGGTGGACATCCCCCTCCCAGCACGGTGCTGCCGTGTTGTGTCCCCACCTGAGAATCGATGGGTCACGAGAGGCCCGAAGTCCCTGGGAGGCGACCTATCGTGAGAATGATAATGGCTTCTGTAGGCATGCGGTTACCTCAGGGGACAAGAGGGTGGAGGCGAGGTAAGGTGAGGCGCTCGGAAGCCGGATGTGGTAGCTGTTACTCGCAGAGGACCGGACTGCAAGGTGTCCAGGCTAGCTGTAGGAAGACCTTATCACCCCTCACCTCTCCAGTCCTCTTTCAGTGCTCCACACACTCGCAACCACACTCCCGTACTGAACTTGGGTCTTTCATCACATCCAAGGACTTCCACATGCGCCTTGCTGCTACTCTGGCCCGCACCAGTGCAGTTGCCTCCCCACACCACCCCTCTTCAGGTTGCCTAATCCGGTAAGTTCTATGGTTTTAATAATTCAGAGCCCTCATTCAGTTGAGCCCAGTCAAACACAGAGATATACAAACTGTGTTTTCTATGGAGAAAAGCGTCTGCTAAATGAATAAATGTAAATGTGCTCGCATATACACAAACGCACGTACGGAGACGCTCTAGTACTGGCCGTGGGATTCAAGATGGTGGCAGAGGTGGGATCGCTTACCTGAGCTGCTGGGCTTCTTCTGTTTAATTTCCAAGAATGCCACAATTCAGTGGGGCCCAAGCCAACATGTCCAAGAAAAACTTGGAAAACCACTTCCTGGGGTCCTGGTCTTGCCAAATTAGGCCTCCCTCACTACGGATGTTGGTGGGGGACCAGGGCTGGGAGTGGGACCAGGATGCTGCTGGGGGTTGGACTCATTAGGCTTCTGCACACAGAAGCCCTGGCTAGTGTGCAGTTGTGATTTTAACTTCCCTCCACTGAGTTGTTGGACAGAACTCTCCATGGTCACCGAGGCAGCCCAGACCTCTTCCCCGTTCTGGTCCAGCTCCACCAAGGGGACTCCAGGTAGATGTCCAGTAGATCCTGTACTTGGGGTTCGAGCTCTCGAGGGTTGCCTGCCGTTTGCTTGCCGCCTGACTATTTGGTGACCCTGCCCATGGCTGACTTGGGCTGGAACCAAATCCTCACCACCTCCACCCCCCTCCCCCCTGCTCCCCTTGCGTCAGTGCCTTACATAAGCAGCTAAAAATAACCGGGAGGCTGCAGCAAGATGCAGTGCCATGGCACGCACATCCCGTCGAGTCCTTCCATGGACCCTGTCCCGTGGGCCTGCGGCGTGCGAGTCTGGCCACTGGCGACTCGCTCCTCTTGGGGGGGATCTCGGTGCTGCAGCGTGGTGGTCCGGGGGGGCAGCTTTGACAAGCGTTTATTCAGCTCAGTAAATATTCATGCGCTCTATGGTCTCCCCCCACCCCGCACTGCCGCCGCTCTGCCCTTCCCTGCCTCTCGTTTGCATGTCTCTCAACCTGTTTCACTGCGTGAACAGACTCCACGGATGGCAGGTGGGGGTCCTCTCTCTCCAGATCTGTCGCCCCCAACCCTGTCCGCATGCTCTGGTGGGAAGCGGCGATGAGCGATGGAGAGGTGCATGCTGGGAGGGGAGCGGGAGGGGTAAACTACCTGTACGCCTGACGGTTTCACGTGCGAAAGCTGCGGTGCTCAAGGTTCACGTGGGTAAGGAGAGTTCCTCCTGGAACTCTGAGATGTGGTGGGTGATGGAGGGGCTGGTTGGGGTTCTTTGTGAGTCGTTCCAGACCTGCTGCTCTTCTCGCCACATGGGCCCATTTTTTCCTTTCGATATTTATCCCCTTCCATCTCCAAATTCCACTCTCTTCTTCCATGACATTGGAGGGAGGGGGAGTGCACTTCAGTACCACGTTTGGGTCTGTTTGAATGGTACAAAGCAGTGATGAGCACAAAGGCATGGAGACAGTTTCCAAAAGGGAGAAGAAGGAAGCGTTTAGCTCCTTACCTGCCACCTTGCGCACTTTGCCCTCGGTGACGCACCCCAGTGTGAACGCTGCACACGGTAACGGGGCCCCTCAAGGAGCGGGAACACGCTCATATTCGTAGCGCTGCACGTCTGCTTGGACCTGACCACCTGAACACACGTGGCCTCTTGTGCGTCGCATGACACCGCGTGGTTCTCGTCCCACCTCCCGTTTCTGAAGGAAGGGACACACGGAGACTCCTGCTGGTTGCTGGTCAGGTTGGGCAGCTCTGGCGGAACCCAAAATGTGCTCTTGGCCACATTAAACTTTGACGAAAGGGGCGACCTTCAGGGAGCTTCTGGACCGGTCCTGGGTCGGACCCCCTCGTACCTCCCACTGCCTTCAGGAGCACTGGCTCATTAATGATTAATTGGGGAAGATGTGTTGGGCGAGGGGGTGCACTGGGGGTGTTTGAGGGGATGATTTTGTCGTAATCCCAGCACTCATACAGGGCCTTCAAAGTAACACCCGCATCTCCACTCGGGGCAGAAACAGCAGTAGGGTGTGTATCCGCATCTCCTTACAAACACTGGTGTGTGTGTGTGTGTGTGTGTGTGTGTGTGTGAGTGAGGGCAAGTGTGTCTCCTGGCTCTCTCTCTCTCTCCGGGCAGGTATGCGGCAGGGCAACGACCGCGGCACCCAGTACCGCTCGGTCATCTACACCTACACCCCCCAGCAGCTCCAGGTGGCCCTCGGGTCCAAGCAGGCCTTCCAGCAGGTATGAGCCGTGGCCGCACTGTGTCACCATACGCAGCCTGCGGTGCTGAGGGTGGGTCGCAACATGCAGGGTTTGGACTCGACACCGAAGGGGTCACCCTGTGCTGCCTGCTGTGTGTTACTCAACAAGACGAATCCACAACACGTCTCTGCTCCCTTTCTTCTCTCGGGAAGGACGAGCTTCTTAATAGGATTCGTCGGGATTTAAGTTTCCATGGAAACGGATTGCTCAGAGGTCATGGGGCGTGGATGTGGCACGTGATGCACCGTCAGGTTACTGTGACTGATGACTGATGAGATGCGTAAGCCTCGGCCTTGGGTGGGGGAGGTCGGAGGTCAGGGCCGAAGCTGGGGTGCAGCGGACGGGAGAAGACCGTCGAGCGAGACGGTCAGGGACACGGACGGGGCAGAGGCTCCGAGATGACCCCCGGCCTCCTGACGCTGATCCCCAGGCTCAGGCACACAGCAACGGCTGACTTGACGAAAAGCAGCGGAGAGGAGACGTGGCTGAGCTGTGTCACTGTGTACAGCACCACACACACTCCTCACGCTGCATTACAACCATCTTCCCTGACAGTGTCATTCTCTGTGCCTCACTCTGCTATGCAGGCCACGCTGAACTGGTGTGTGTGTGTGTGTGTGATTCTGTGCACACCACTGGGTCCTCCATCGTGCACCCATATGTGTTTTTGGCCCGCAGTGTGCAGAGTTGTCCCGGTGAGGCTCTGACACGGTGGATGAGGGACTGCTCCCAGAATGCCCTGTTCCATTCCGCCCCAGCTGGGGGTAGTGCAGGCAGACAGAGGGAAATAAATAATGAAAAGAAAGAAGCCCCTTTTCTTTCCGCAGACCTTTTGCTTTCTCAGCTTCAGCACAAGAGTTTAGAAGAGAGAGGAAAAGCTTGTCAGAGACGGAGGAGGGGGGTGGGGGGGCTATAATGAAATTTGAAATTTGCAGAACATCAAAGCCTTTGCTGGGGTTCTCTAATGGGAACGAGTGCGGAGCAGAGCTGCAGCAGTATCTCGCCGGGTTTGCACACGGGTGCGGGGGGGGGGGCAGGGGCTGCGCAGTGGAGAACAGCTGCGGTTAATGCTCTGTCTGCATGTGCACACTGATAAGGTAGCCGCGCTTCATGAGCTGTGGGACCGGGGCGGGGGGTTGGGAGCGAGAGGCATCCAGGCTCGCGGGGAGAGACGTTGGTACCGTGGTTTACCTTACAAACAAGCACGGTTACATTCCTCTGGGAAGGAGCAGCTCGGCCCAGGAAGGAAGGAGCGCTCGGGGCCTCCATAAGGTGACCGGCTGTCCCGTGGCCGGTAGCTCGCAAACGTACGAATACAGGGACACACACACACACACACACACACACACACACACACACACACACACACATACGTGCTGTGGGGGGTTGAACATTTGAACGTGGTGTCTGAAGTGGGATCGCTTGGCTGAGCTGCTGGAGTTCTGCTCTTTGGTTGCCAAAGATGCCCTAAGCGGAGCAGCCCTCCTTCCACTCTCAAGTATTCGAGGTGATTTTGGGGCATCGTGGGACAAGTGGGTCCTCAACAGAGAACGCTCATCTTCTAGAAGGTGTATCTGAAGGTATCTTCTCACTTTTGTCTTTTCATGCTGATGTTGCGCTCAAGGATGAAACGGCCGCTCTGTTCTGCTCCTCCAAGTCCCTACTGTCCCGCAGGTCCCAGGAGAGACAGACTCGCTCTAAAGCGGCCTAGTCTGTCCAGCTGAGCACCGGACCGTGCCCCGCTTCAGGGGTCATCTCAGTTTCTCCACCACTGCCTTTTCAAAGGCTTTGCAAACTCTCAGAGCCCAGACGGGAGCGTCAGACTTGTGGCCTCGAGAGTGAAGGTGCTCGTGATGCGGAGAACGAGGGCCTGCACTATGCCGAAATCGGTGCGATAGCGATGCTGAGATGATGACTCGGTTTGTCTCGGTCCTGCTGGGGGGGCGACCTGCTCAAATGGGCTTCTGTGTAGTTCTTTTCTCCTGCCCCGTGAAGGCGTCACGAGCCGTTTGTTTCCGCATGAACGTCATTCTCCTGCCTGGAGATGAGCTCTGCGAGTGTCCTGGGTCCTCCCTGACGACTGGACCGGACCACACGTGCTGGGCTCGCTGGAAACGGCCAGGGGTGCAGCACCGCTCCTATGTACACACTTGTTGTTAATCAGAGTGATGGTGACGGCGGATTTGTGTCTTTTTCAGTTCCTTTCCAACGTTTTCCGTGTGTCTGTCTGTCTGTCTGTGTGTGTGTGTGTGTGTGTGTGTGTGTGTGTGTGTGTGTGTGTGTGTAGAGGTTCTCGTAGAGACATCTGTCAGTGTCATCTTTGTGGAGGTTGGCGGGGGGGGGGGGGGGGTCTGTCCTACATGCTCTTGCTTCCCCTGCCGAGCATCAGTTCTTCCAGCGCCACCTTGTGGCCAAAGAGAGAATCGCCCAACACGTGGAGCCTGTTTTCAAAGCTCATTGGTGGAGATTCTGCCCTCACTGCGCGTCGCACTTTTTACTGTCCTTACTCTCATGTCCTCTTTGCTCCCGTCAGGAGTTGCGCCACAAGGGCTATGGCCTCATAACCACAGAGATCCGAGAGGCGCCGCCGTTCTACTACGCCGAGGATTCCCACCAGCAGTACCTCCATAAGGTCCCCAGCGGCTACTGCGGCCTCAAAGGCACCGGGGTGAGCTGTCCCATCGCGGGGGTGGAGACGCCAAGGGAGGGGGGTGAGCCGTGAGGAGGTGGAGGGACGAGGAAGGACCTCGGGGGCCTGAGGACGTCACGGCACAGGTGGCTTTGGACTGGGGTGATGGACCCTGAGGAGGGACAAGGAAGTAGTGCAGGTGGGACGGCATGGTAAAGCGCTGTGTGGGGACAGTGTGGACAACTCGTTTTCACTGCTAGAAGCTGGACTGGACCAGAATGGATCACTGCAAGTGCTGCCCCTTTCTCCCTGGGGATGAGGGTGCAAGGGCCCTCACCTGAGAGTAGCTAACTTTGGTTATTTCATAGTTTGTTCGTGACCTTCTTTGGAGCAGAGAAACATCCCTGTATATTTCTGCATAATTAATAATAATAATAATAATAATAATAATAATAATAACAAACATTCAGTGTCTATTGGCTGTAGTAAGTTCACTGTACATCTCACATATTTGGCGGTGTAGAACAGAGCAGAAAAAGTGGTGTGTACATTCACAAGACACTTTTCTCCAAAGCGACTTCCAATGAACTCTATGTAGTGTTATGAGCCCACACACCTCATTCACCACGGTGACTTAGACTGCTACATACACTACTTACAATGGGTCACTCATCCACACATCAGTGAAACACACACTCTCTGTGTTACATACTATGGGTGAACCTGAACAGCATCTCTTTGGACTGTGGGAGGAAACCAGAGCACCCAGAGGAAACCCACACAGACATGGGGAGACCATGCAAACTCCATACACACTGAGTGGGGGATCAAACCCACATCCTCTCATACCACCCAGGCACTGTGAAACAGCAGTGCTGCTCACTGTGCCAGCGTGCTACCAGTACTGTGTACTGTGGTAGACGGTGTATTTACACGTACATTTGCTGTCTTAGGAGTCGGAGGAAACAGAAGTGCATCGACTACAGACATAAATAGGGGAAGAGAGACACCGTTCTCACGAAGCGGTCACTTAGCGCGATGTCACCATTTAAACAAGCATATCGTTCATGCATAGCAGTGTGTAGAAGTGGGAGGAAATAGGTAGGTGACAAATGACATAACGGGAAAATGTCGGGAGCGCAGAGAACATGAGGGAGGATTGAGTCTGTCTGGACTTCGGAGAGGGATTCAGCAGCTCCGAGGGACAGAGGGAGTTCGTTCCTTCACACATGGGCCAAAATTGAGAACTGGTGGGCTTCTGATTTTGGACCCCTAGTGAGTGTGAGTGGGACCACCAGGTGGGCAGAGGTGACTGAGCTCAGCCATCTGGTTGGGGGTTGGCGAGTAACACAACAGCGTACATACTTACCTGAGCAAGGCACTTACCCCGAATTACTCCAGTAAAATGTACACGGTTGCAAATCGTTGCGGGTTATCTAACGCTGTAAGTCACGTCGGACTGAGGAATGTGGCGTATAAAAGGACATATGTGACATCACTTCCTGTGTCTGCTCTTGTGTGAAGTGTCTTCATTGTGTGTTAAAGCAGTGCTGTGGGCAGAAGACTGCAAACAAGCCTCTGTCTGGTGCCTCGTGGTGCAGTGTGGCCTTGTGCTCAGCAGGGGGCAGCACTGCACAGGGGTTCCCTCCCCGCACATCAGTGGCCTGGTCTTCCTGCCCTGTCTCCTCTGCTCCTGGTTGCGGGATGCTGTGGTGAGGGCACACAGTTCAGGGTTCGACTCTCCCCTTTGGTTCTGTTTTGTCTCCTGCATCTCCTCACTCACTTGGAGGTGTGTGTGTGTGTGTGTGTGTGTGTGTGTGTGTGAGAAAGAGACAGAAGATGGGCTGCAGTGGGATGAGAGAACATGATTCTTTACATGTTTTAGGAGATGAGAACAGGAGTCAAGAAACACAGCTAACCCATAAAACGCGTACACACACACACACACACACACACACACACACACCTATGCAGAAGAAGAAAAGCTGCGTTTGACCGCAGCACCAGTGTGATTTCACCACCCGCCCAGCTGCCCCCCCTCGCTGTGTGTCTGAGAGTGTCGCATTTCCTGCCACCTGTGTGTAGGTGTGACTGTGCCACAGGTGTGCGTTCCTCGGTTATTTTTATATTCTCACAGATATTTTTGTGCCGATTTGTCACACGCTTGTGGGAAAGTGCATCGTGCTGCTCAGTAGTGAGCACCTCCCCGTTCATCAGGCTGACAATCACCAACACATTTAGACACACTCACCAGGTTGGCACCACACACACACACACACACACACACAGTGTGTGCAGTGGATGTTCAAGCCCCCCCCCGCAGGTTGGGCCCCGGTGCCTTGAGACCTCACGTGACCCCCCGGAGAGCCCTCGCACCGCTTCCTCCAGCTCCGCAGCAGGACTGAGGGTGGAACAGCTGCCGTGTGAGCAGGCGCAGTGTTCGAACCCCGGACAGGGAGGCCCTCAGCTCCGCAGCACAGGTGCACAGCCTGTCCATTAGACCCCCCCCGCCCCTCTGGTAACTATCTGCTGTTATTTCTGTTTCCTGCCGCTGTTCCTCACAGGTGTAACCAGGGGTCCTTCTGTCCTGCGTGCGCCAGGGCCGTGGTGGGGGGGGGCACACAGCTGCCCGCTACCCCCCCAGAGGTCAAATGCCAGGCAGGAAGTTTCCGTGGCGATGCAGCACCGGGGCTCACGCCCACAGAGGGCAGATGGGCTGGGTGGCTGCGGGGACAACAGGCCACTTCTTGGGCAGCACAGAGGGGCCACTGTGAGCCGGGGGAGGGGGTGCGGGGGGGAAGGGCCGCATCCGGATCTCGCGTGCACGCAAACACATCTGGTATCTGCTCCCTCGCTCCGCGTCGCTGTATGGTCGTGTGGCAGAGGGTGGCGTGCACAGGGCATGCTGGGATTGCTGGGGTTACCGGGGCCGCTTCACTTTTACATTATTTAGCTCTTTGACACTATTTACCCACGAGTACAGCAGGGTGTTGTTTACTGTGACAATTCAGGGTAAGTACCTTGATGGAGGTGGGATTCGAACCCAGGACCTTCGGATCTGCCCCCGAGAATGACGGGACTCACACACTCAGTTATACTCACGACTTTGAGAACCTCTGGTTTAGGATGATGTAAGATGGTGTAAAACGATGATGCAATAAGACGGTGTAAAATGATGCAGTAAGAGGGTGGGCCCTTCAGGCTGCACAGGGTCACACGGGGACACTCGCTGGTGTCCATGGGGAAACGGGGAGCAGGAAGACCTGGCGTCTCAGGGGTCTCGACTCTCTCACGAGGGTGCGAGGGTCACAGCTGAGTGTCCTACTGCGTGCTGATGGTCCTGCGCCCCGGAACCCGGGTTTCCACCCCCTCCATGCACGTTGCCGGTGGGGGCAGGAAGGACGCTGGAGCTCGAAGCCGACCTCTCCCAGTCGGCGGTGCGCCGTGTTCATTATTTTCACCTCTGCCCTACGTGTTCTCGGGGTGCGTTGAGGCCGCCTTCTCAGAACAGGAAATGTGTTTTTCTTTTATTAGGCACATGGCTCCGAGCCGCAGCCGATGATCTGATCAGATGAGCTCTGGTGCTGATGTCACTTCCTGGCCTTACGCCCACTCGCTCACCTGCTCTTCGCCCTCCCTCCCTCTGCGCCCCTTCCTTCCTCCCGGCTCACTGCCGCTGCGGGTTTTGGGTTCGAATACAGGTGCACGTGTGTGTCCCGGAGGCTCGTCGAGGCGTGATTCTGACCGCAGAGTTTTGCACCGGCGCTGGAGCACGTGTCTCCAGGCGTCATCTGGCGCAGAAGAGCCGCAGGGAGACGGTCCCTTCAGCAGGCCAGGCCAGCTGCTCCTGAACATTCACCATGTTCCTGGCGTGCGTGCGTGCGTGCGTGCGTGCGTGCGTGCGTGCGTGCGTGCGCCCTCACCTGTGTCTAGGATGAGCTGCGTCCGCTGTCCCCACACCGGATCCCCAGGCCAGAGTTGGACCACAGCCACACACAGCTCAGCTGCACCACCGACTTAACATTATTATAATTTTATGCAGTAAATAAATATATAGGTAAGATTTTGCACACACAGTCACATCTCTTCTCTTCACCACTGTTCCTTGAAATGTAAAAAAAGTAGAGATGTAAAAACTTGTAAGATATGCGGTGCGGTGTTGGGTCGAACCCCGCGAGGCCTGGAGGGTTTGGAGGAACCTTCCTTCCGGAAACTTCCCGTCATCCAGTACGTGTGTGTGGCGTTCGCTCACGCTGCCCTCACTCAAGTACGAAGTGCCGTTTCTCCGGAGACCATGGTGGTGTAACACAGAACAGTGCGCAGCACTACTTAAAGTGCAAATACACAATGAGTACAGTGTGTACTTGCAGAAAGTGCAGCGTTAAAGTCCTCAGGTGACTGAACGTGTCGAAGGACATTGTTGTGTGACCCCCCAACCCCCACTGCGCGGTGGACCTGTGTCTCACTTTGTACCAAAATATAAGTTATCTGCATCTGGGCTGCAAACGTGTGTGTGTTGCCCTGTTTCAAATAGTCTGTGAAATGTTCTGCATGGAGAAGCTGACCGCTGTAATACCCCGTGTAACACAATGGACCAATGATGTGATCGGTCTGCACCAATTGGCCGGTGAATCGCTTGCGTTTAGCAGTCGGCCAATGAAATTACTTGCGTGTAGAGATGAGCCAATCAAATGTCAAAAGATGAATGACAGGCCCCGCACACAGGAACTGGCCAATGAAATGGCTTGTGTTCAGTAATCGGCCAACGAAATGTTGATGCAATGCTGCTGATGTAATGCACTCGTATTTCTCTGCGAGATGTACGTCGCTTTTGAGAAAAACATCTGCTAAATGAAGAAATGTACATGTAAATGCCCTTCATCCATCAGTCAGCCAATGAAATGGCCTGCATCCAGCGTAATGGTTGTGAGAAAGGTCGGTGCCACCGGCTAAGTGACCCATGAGGTGACGCAGCTCGATTCCCCTTCACGTCCCCCGGGAAGCGGTCGAGGTGTCGTGCCGGCTGCATCCACAGGTGGGGCCCCGGGTTCAGGGGCTGCGGTCCAGCATCAGCCGCACAGATAACACGGCTACATACGTGCGCGTCAGCGCCTGTGCCTCCAGCCGTGCCGTGTGACAGCGAGCGGCGGTGAGCCGCAGACAGAAATAGCTGCCGTTCCTGTTAAAGACGCACGGCAGCCGCTGCCCCCGGTCGGCCCCTGGCGGAGTCAGCACCTCCTGTGCTGCGACCGTGGAAAATTCGAAGGGCGGCGGTGGTTATGGGGGGGGGTGGAGGTGATAAACACGGCCGACGCTTTCAGAGAAAAAAACGCGAACGTGCAGGAGCCGCGAGACAGAAGCGGTCCTCAGCGCTGCTGAAGTTCTGGATCTCTTGCTCGGAAAGTTCAGATGATGATATCGCTGCGTGGCGGTGTGCGCCGATCGGGGGTGCAGAGACCGGCCAGTAGCGCAGAGCTGCCTTCCGGCGGGGCGACCCGTCCCCCATCCCCCATCCCCGTCCCCGATCGCAGCCCACCTGCCCCTCGGGACGCTGAGCTCTTCCACTTGAAAAGGGCCAGCTGGGCGGACGCTGCAATGAAAACACTACTGTCTGGTAAAACAAGGTGAAGTTTCACTTTCACACGTTTGTTTTACCCGTTTCAGGCCTACACTTTGAGTTGCTTCTGTTTTTGCTTCTTCGTTTCTTACCGTTATGTTGATTGTTTGTCTCTTGATGCTTTTCTCCAAAGCAACTTACACCGATTTATCTTTTTACACTTCTGGGCCATTGTACTGTACCAGTTCAAGGTAAGTACCTTGATCAATGGTACTATAGCAGGTGGTGGGATTTGAACCCGGGTCCTTTGAACAGAAGGCAACGGCTCCAGCCGCTACGCCCCGTGCGGGCCTGCTGTGTCCCTTCACAGGCTGCTCTTGTGCGGGCGCTCGTCCCTCTGCTCTGCTGCACAAAGGACGCTTCTGGACTCTGCGACTCTCGGCTGCCGCTCGTTCACGTCTCTTCGGAGCGGGTGTGTCGTGGACGCCGTGACCTCTGACCCCGGGCTCTGGGATGGGGGCGAGCGCATGGTTCCATCGCGGTAGCGCGTTGGGGCTGATGAGCCTCAGCTATGACTAGTGGAGCCTTGTGCTCAGAGGATGTGGTAAGAGAGCGGCGCTCAGGAAAGAGCAGCGCAGCGAGTAGAGAGAGAGCAGCCACCCTATTAAAAATAGACATGGCTGTGTGTGTGTGTGCGTGTGTGTGTTTGCGCGCGCGCGCTCGCACATGTGACACTTCTCTCGTGAAGCAGGAAAGTGTCAGGTGTAGTAAAACAACATAACCCGAGTGGACCGTCAGCTTTATGTGCCCCTGTGAACTTCACCCTGCAGTAAAGACTGAGTTTGCGTCCCATTGCCCCTACAGTAATCGCAGAGGAAACGTTTGAATTCATTTGTTTTCTCCACAGTGATGTACGAACCGGAGTAAACAAAGTGCATCATCAACAGACGAAGGGCTTTAGACACGCACGCACGCACGCACGCACACATGACTGTGGACACAGCTTATATATGTGACACCACCATATTGCTGGTTCACATCCCTACAGTACCTCCTATAAAAGTGACATTCAAATAGCAAATACATAAATAATCATAGCAGATGGTGTTGGACTCATTGATGGAGCTGTCATGAGATTAGGAGACAAGTGGCCCTCAAAGAGATGGGGTTGAGACCCTTCTTCAGTGTGAGAGGGATTCAGCAGCTCTGAGGGATACAGAGAGCTCATTCGATCACATGAGGGCCAAATCCAAGAACCTAATGACATTGATTTTGAACCCTTGTCAGTGGGACCACCAGAGTTGGGGTAGTAGGGGGAGGGGGGTGCTCTGACCAGGCTGTTGGGAGAGATCAGGTCCTGTAGGTATTGGGGTCTAGATCCTTGACCGTCTTGCAGATTAACAAGAGTGTTGGACTGGAAGCCTAAGGAGGGGGGAGACAACTCGTACTGTGGTATTCTATATCAGCTGGAGAGACTTTATGGCGGACCCTGGAAGAGGAGACAGGAAGGGGGGGAGTGGTCCAGGTGGGATGTCACCGTGGCGATGGCGTGATGAAAGATTTGAGGGGCGTGGCCTGCTACTGGGGGTCTGTTGATGTCCACAGCTGAACTCAAGCAGCCGCTCTGCATCCCAGCGCACAGGAAGTTCAGGTAGCGTCATGCTGGAGCCTGGCGAGATGCTCACACGGACCCCCTGCCCTGCCTCCGCCCCTGCCTCTGCCTCACCCCCACCCCCACTGCGCCCAGAGCACCTTCCAGTCGTTAGACCACAGGGCGACTGAGTCAGAGGCCACAGATGCAGCCGCCGGCTCGAAGCGGCAGGGTCTGGCCGTGGCAGGTGGCAGCAGCCTGTGGTGCGACAGGGTCTCGGACACAAGGGAAGAACACCGAGTGAGACCGCTGCACGTGAACACGGTTAAGGGCATCTGACAATATCTGCATCAACGGGTAACACGTGAGGAAGCAAGACAAAAGAAATATTGTAACTTTACAGTCACGCTGAGGAATTCGGGATGTGATCTTTCTCCTCACAGCCCGTCCCCTTCCTGCAAAGCGGTCGAGGCACCGCCGCCCACGGGGCCCCGGAGCTGGCACGGCGGTGTGGCTCTGAAGCTGCTCGCAGCTATTTCCTGTCGGTGCCTGAGCGGTGGGGTGGGGGTTGCGGGGGGAGATGCGCCGTGCACCTGGTACATGCAGCTGCACAACTCCCAGCAGGAGAGCGGAGCGGAGCCCGGCCTGGTGCCGCTCCCGAACGCGGGGCCGGTACGTGTGCCGTGAGCCGGGAGCCGGGCTGTGCCGCGTCGCCATTCGTCGTCTTGTGTCCCTTTCAAAAGGAGCGGAATGCAGAGAACGAGTGAATGGATGAAAGGATGAATGGGTGGAACCCCATACAAGTGGGGGGGAGGGGCGGTTTCCTGAATAATCCTCTTCAGTAAAAACACGGTTTCATTAACAGTGACACACACTCACACTGATTCCGTGACACCTTCCAATGTAGGTGTGGATTTCCCTGGGCAGTGAAACCCCCTACAGGGTGGGTCACTCACAGCCCTCGCACTGTCGCCGGACACCTTGGGACGCAGTCATCATCCCTCACTGTGCTCTGCTCTCCTCCCGCTGCTCACTGTGAAGACGTGATTCCCGGCTCACAAGATGCTCAAAGGATCTGAACCCCGATACCTGCAGGACCTGGTCACTCCCTGCAGCCTAAAAAGAGTGTTGAGCTCCTTCCTCCTCGGGACACTTGGTGGTCCCACTCTCAAGGGTCCAACATCTAAAGTCCATAGTTTCTCAGTCGGCCCCACTGTGGCGGAATGGGCTTTCTGTGTCCCTCAGAGCTGCTGAATCCCTCCCAGATTCAAGAAGGGTCTCAACCCCATCTCTTTGATTGCCACTCCTCTCCTGACCTCCTG
Source organism: Scleropages formosus (assembly GCF_900964775.1). Lineage (NCBI taxonomy): Eukaryota > Metazoa > Chordata > Actinopteri > Osteoglossiformes > Osteoglossidae > Scleropages > Scleropages formosus. The sequence continues at coordinate 1,080,232 of NC_041820.1, read as the reverse complement.
CTGTTGGCGCACTTCTGTTCACTCAACTTGGAGAGGAATGTCTGCCACATGTATCCGTGAAAATGTGAACGATACTGACTCAAACCCAAACTCTGTCCGTTACCAGCTGTTGAAGGAAACAGCACGTGGGATCCGACACCATCCCCGACGGGGCCTTCAGCAGGTCTTCTCCCTACTGACAGGAGGTCTAAGCACCCCTCTTTGGCTGCAAATAAAGGCCATTTAGTTTAAGACCTGGAGCCATCTGAACTCTGGGGCCTGGTAGGTGGTGCAGTGGTTGGGGCTGTTTGCACTCTGAAGGTCCTGGGTTTGAAGCCCAATCCGACTGCATTGAACCTTTGATCAATAAGAAAACTGGTGGAAATGAGTAGCACCTTATAAAGCTGATCAACACGGTAAACTACCTTGGGAAATGGACTAAACTAATAAAGGATAATAACCGTAAATCATAATGGGGCATCTGGTAGTGTAGTGAGAACGACTGATGTCTCTGGAGCCGACGGTCGCAGGTTTAAATCCCACCTCCAGCTGTAGTATCCTTGAGCAAGGTGATTATCCTAATTTGCGCCAGTAAAATGACCCAGCTGTACAAAAGGGTAAATAATTGTAGGTGACTTAATGTTTTGAGTCGCTTTGACGAGAAGCGTCAGATAAATGAGGAACAGTAATAATGACGTTTGCGCCGACTGGCTGTTTCCTGAGCAGTTCCCTCAGAGGCCTGCAGGGGGGGCACTGGATCTGGCGCCGTGGCATTCGTCGGCTTGGGGTTGTTCCAGGAGGAAGAGAAGGTGCGCTATCGACCGAGAGCGAGTTGCCGCGGGAGCCGGACGCCGGTTAAGGGGTGTGTGCCGAGGAACCGCGTTCTCCCCGTACACGCCACACACCACACCACACGGTAAAGATGCCGATGGACATGTGAGGGTGAGGGTGTGGATCACTCCTCTGCTCCATTTCATTCATATTAGTAATTATTCCATTCTCTGACACTTTTGGCCTGAGCTACTTACCCTGATTTTGCCACATTGAGCATGAGATGGGAGCCTTAACCGCTGCGCCCCCTGCTGCCCCTGCAGTCCCTCGGTCAGCAGTGATGCGAGACACAGAAGCACAATAAATGCTGACTGATCTGTCAGAGGTGTGTGTGATGTTGCACTTCATTGCTGAGTGTGTTTGATGTGCCATCGCGGCCCTCTGTCCTTGATCTCCGAGAGCCGTGGGGGACACACACCTCCCAGCAACAAGTGAAGATGTGCTGCAAACGTGTCAGCGCTCTGTGTGTGTGTGTTTTCTCTCTTGCTCGCCAACCACATCCTCCAAGTGTTTTCTTAGTTGGCCGGAAAGGACTCCGGGTGCTTGTTTTCTTGTAGGTGTGTTTTCTGTGTGTTTTTTTTTTTTTTTTTGTTTTATTCTCTCTCTTTCTCTCTCTCTCGGCCACCACATGGTACCCAGAAGGTTTGCTATCCAGGCACATGGTGGAGCACCAATCACCCGTCGCTGTTGAGGACGTCAGGGGCAAGGACACCTGGAGAGACTGCTCTCCTGGATGAGCCCTTTGCTGGGGTTTGAGCTGTGTGTGCTGTGTGTGTCGTTTCTGTCTGCTTCGCACATGGAACCTGCTGTTTGCACGTTTATTTAAATCTCTGAGGGTTGGAGTGATGATGGACAGATGACTGTGGCTCTCCACAAGTGTCCAGCCCATCCTCCCTCTAGGCCTACAGGTGAACCCATGCTGTTCTCCTCCCTACCGGTAGGGTGTGGGGTCTCGCGGTCAACCTCAGGAGTCTCTCCTTCTGAGTATGTTGACCTGCAGCTGGAAAACGATCCCATGCCATCTCCTGCAACATCTGGATTTCGCATCAGGCTGGAGAGGGTAGGGGTTGGTGTGCCCATCAGTGCCAGACATCACACACACACACAATGTAGAATCACCAATTCACATGTCTTTGGACTGTGGGAGAAAACCCACACAAACATGGGGTGAACATGCAAGCTCCACACAGACCGAGGCAGATTCGAACCCATGTCCTCTTGCACCACACTGGAGCTGAGAGGCACCCGTGCTACCCGCTGTGGCGCTATGATTAGAGCGGTCTGGCCTGTTTTGGCTCTCCCTTCCCGACACGCCACAGGTGTTCAGGTCAGAGGACTCGTCTGCTGAAACGCGCAGAGAAACAAGGTCACCTGTCACGGATGCTGATGGACAGATGTTGGTGGGGCTGCACACGTGTATACACACACACACACACACACACACACACACACACACACACACACAGAGACAAAGTGACCTGATGCTGCTGTTTTTTGCTTATAAACGTTTTTATCAAACAGCAAAACAAGAATTAGGCTATGAGAGCAGCAGGATGAGTGGAAACCCTGAGCGAGCCCGTGTGTGTGTGTGTGTGTGTGTGTGTGTACGTGTGTGTGTGTGCGCGCCTGCTAATGAGCGAGAGGGTCCGGGACAGCATGTGCAGCTGTGGACGATACACTGCGGCCGCATGTCTGATGCAACAGGAAGTGGCGCCCGGCTTGTGAACGCAAATGGAAAATGTGACCAGTCAGAGAATGGGGGGGGGCAACGTCACACACAAAAGTGTCAAGTGTAATCGAAGGCTTGTTGGACGCGCACACACACACACACGATGGCCCACATGCGGAGATAACAGTGACAAATGATCACATGTTGTATGTCTGTGAAAGACGCCCTTCTGCTCTCCTCACACGCTCTTCTCCTGCGTGGCGCTGACACACACACACACACACACACACACACACACACACACACACAGAGAAGTGCCGTTCACTCAGCGCAGCCTCGGCGGATGCCGTTCAGGACAGAAACACACACGTGAGAGCCCGCGCTGCGGGAACACATCGACCTGTGGAATCGGAGGCTCGACCCATGGCGCGCGTCCCACCCGAAATAACACATGTGGCCCCTAACCCCCCCAACACCAGCTGTTCACCCCCCAGATGTGGCAGTGACCCTCCCCCCCCCAAAGCTGTGATGCAGCACTGCCATTATTACGTGTTGTCATGAGCAGAGGGGCTAAATGGGGCTGGGTGTGAGGAGCACAGTCCCACCCATGGGCGATATGACGTGGGGTGGGGGGGGGACATCCTTCACAGCTGTCTGCCCCCCACACACACACACACACACACACACACACACACACACACAATGTCACTAATACAAAGGAAGGGAAGCGCGGCGGCACAGTGAAAGCGCTCCTTATTCCCGCCGCTGTCACGGTGCGAACAGGAAGGAGCCGCTGAAAGCCTCAGCTGTGCGCTCTTGTCTCCGCCCACCTTCATTCCTCTTCATTCCTCCCGCTTTCCTGCTTTTCCATTTTTTATTGCCCTGCGGGGAAATGAGGGCCATTATGGTGTTTGCCACGGGGCCACGGTGTGGCGGGTTCTCGTCCCTGTCGTTGTAACAACAGTGTTTTGCTTTGGGTGAAATGATCAGTGGAGTAAAAGTACTCACCGTGGAGCCACTGGACTGAAGTGCAGGAAAATGACTGTACTGTAGTATAAATAGTGGAAATACTGGAAATGGCCGCATTCCCACTCTCACCAACACGGCGGCTGTGAGCTACCTTGTCACAGGCAGGAGACCGTGTGGGTGTGTTACAGCACCATTGTCCAAGAATGTGGCACGTGGCCTTTCACGCACACGCACGCACACACAAGAGGTCAAACCAGGATGCAGAGGTCAACACACTCACATATGTGTGCAAAGACCTGTGCAGGTGAATAACGATACACACGCTGACACAGGTGTGTGCCTCCGGGCCCCGCAGCCCTCAGTTTGGTACAGGTGTGGCGCAACGCGCAGCCCTGCCGTCCCCTGAGGCCCAGTCGTTTCCATGTCTCCCCTCGGGGACTGTGTGTGGTTACTTTCAGCAACCAAAGAGACGCCTCTGCACCTTGGGCTTCTCTCTCTGTGTGTGTGTGTGTGTGTGTGTGTGTGTGTGTGTGCGCTTTCAGTTTTCATCTGATCTCTGGGTGAATCTTATCTGCTCTCTCTGCTCTGTCTACTTTATCTTCCCTCTCTTTGCTGGACTCAACATCTGGGCAGCAGCTCCAGCCCCTGAGACTCAGCACCCCGGGGGTTCATGGGAGTTGAGGGACTTGGCCCCCCCTCGTTCCCTGTGCTTTGAGATCCCTGTCTCTGTGTGGCGAGCGAACAGTTCAGGTCAAGCCCCCAATCAATCCCAGGTCTCCCAGCATGCACTTGGGCTCACTTTGTGTCCAGGTGGAGCTCAGAGAACCTTTCGCGGTATTTTCTGAGCTCCACGTCTAGTCGACCGTGCGGCGAATCCAGAGCTACTGTATCTTACTGGGCCTACGTTTCCTGTCAAATTCATTCCTCTTTGAGCAATTTTTTTAGAAGACGACGACTCTGGGGAATGTCAAAAAATAAAACCATGGATGATATGAACAACACGCCAAAAATGTTGAAGAGCACATATTTCCTTCTGATCTGGGCTTCTTTGTTGGTGCCGGGGGGGGGGGGTATTTTTGGCTAATTACAGTACGGCTGAAATATGCTGCATGTAAACAGCGAGGACGAGACATTGAGACAAGTGGGTGTGGCCCAGTAAAAAGAGACGTGGGACCAACACCACGCTTTTACCCCAGAGCGTCTTCAGCGCCAGGCTACAGGTAGCCTTGGAAAGAGGAGTTCTCCTTCTGCTCACATTGCCGTTTTACTGCAGTTCTGCAAAATAAACAATGACTTCATGGACGGCGTCCCTCAGCAGGACGTGGGCTCGGTGGCGAGATGTCTCAGGGCGGCAGGACAGAGGATGACTGACAACAGGGAACATAAGGGCGATTAGCTTGGGTGACCATGCAAGACCACCTAATCAGGTCAATTAGTGTCCCGGGACGGTTCCTCCGTGGACAGTGACCCACATCAGCAGACCTGCGGGTGGGGGTGCGTGAGTGTGAGTGTGTGTGATGATACCAAACGACAGGGCTGGGGAGGGTGCTGGAGGACTTCAGAAGCCTGCTCATGTTTCCCATGGACCCCTGACCCAAAAAGACTCTCCAACTCTCACACTCATACGCACATGTGCAGATGTACCCACGGGGGCCGCCGGTTTGCCCCCCCCCCCCCCCCCCCCCCAACTCCTGGCAGTTTGACCAACTGAAGGCAGAGACGCGGGACGTTTGCCTCCCAAGCCGTCCTCCTCCTCCTCACCTTTGTCCTCACCTTGTGCCTAATCTGTTTTCTTCCAAGTGTCTCCTACAGCTCCAATTATTTCCCGCATCTTCTGCTTCCCGTCTCTCTCCTCATTCTCCTTTTCCAGACCCCTTGTCTCCCCTCCTCCTTTGATTTTTCTCGTTATGTAAATGATATCTGCAGCATGGTCCCTCCAGGCTCCTCACCCTGCTTTTCACTTCTTGTGCTACTCTCTGCTCTTGACTGCGGTAAACCACGGTGCATAAAAATACGAGGAGAGGGGCTCAAAAGTAGCGTCCGGGTGGAGCTCTCCAAAGGTTTTGCGTTTGCTCTGCAGTCAGACCGCCTTCCAGCTCCCAGTTCAGCAGAGACAAGATGGGGCCCTCAGGGGCCAGGCTTTGCTCAGGAGGGCCTACGTTTCTAAAGGATTTTACCACTGGCTAACTCTGCCAATTTCCCAGCTCTCCCGCCGCACCGTAGTGCACCACCAAACTGGCAGCAGCGGTCATTTCCCATGCGGTCTTACCGATCATTTGGACCTTGGAAGCAGTTACTGTGTTACCCTCTCTCAGGCTTGATGGAAAACCTGTCTATCTCCCTCCCCCAGAAGCACCATTGCTGCTGTTCAGGGATCTGTGTGTGTGTGTGTGTGTCTGCACCACAGAGGTAATGCATCCCGGGGTGTCCCACAGTGACCCGGGTGCAGAGGAGGAGCCCCCGCTGACACAGTCTTGCTCATACAGACATCATTCCTTCCTTTCTCAGCACAGTTGTTTACCCAAAGAGCCCCGATAGGGTAAAATCTTACTCTTTCAATGATGAATACACTATTAGAAGGGCAGGACTTCAATCACAGCCCCATAACTGCAATGTCACCTCTGGGTGTCATAAAGTAAAGTCATAGTCTGCTGACTCAGCAAATTATATTATTACGACCCTTTTGGGCAAATTACTACTTTACTGTTTCGCCCATCTGTAGAGTAGGGTAACTTTTACCGTGTCAGTTCTGTATAAGTGCCTTGATTAAGGGTTCTACAGCAGGAGGTGGAATTCAAACCCAGGTAAACCTCAGATGTTTCAACACAAACAGACCTGCTGCTTCAAACTGATATTGCAGAGAAGAGATTTGCATCAATCTGACACTTTTCTCCAAAGTGACTTACACTGTTAAACTATTTACTATCATTTCGCCATTTGTACCGCTGGGTCATTTTATGGTAAGTAACTTGCTCAAGAGTACTACAGCTGGAGGTGGGATTTGAACCTGTGACAGCAGCAGCTGTAACCACTACACTAGCTGGTGCCCCATGTACTATATTGTGCTGCACTGTACTATATTGTACTGTACATCTATAAAAATCCCTTTGCTCTCTGTGTTTTGTGTGCCTTCGAAAGTCCTGTGAAAAGCACATTTACCATGATTTCGCCGGAGCGCTCGACCTTAATGACAATGACAGTCGGCCACTCCATTAGTGTGTGCCACTGAAGTGCGGAGCATCGGAATGTCCCTCTTGAACCCGAGCAAAATGAAATGATGGACAAAGGGAGTCCTCAGCCAGGGAGGGGAGGGTCCTTCGCCACTATGCTTATTTATTGAGTTTCTAAGCCTTTCCCACACTTTTACAACCTTGTGTGTGTGTGTGTGTGTGTGTGTGTGTGTGTGTGTGTGTGTGTGTGCTCCATCCTAGGACACCTCTCATTATTCTACACTTTCATCTGTTGTTACCAGTTAAGGAACAGAGATCCTTTGTTGAGGGCAGATTGAGGAAAAGCGCCTTGGAAGCTTTCCTTTGAGGGGGGCTGGACTGGGGGGGTTGCTAATTATGCATGGCGATTGTTGATGGCCTCATTGTGTGCGTCCAGCTGCACTGGGAGCCGGGCGGGTGCGGCGTGGGGGTGCGGGAGGCGGGGGAGGGCAGGCAGACTCCCTGACGCCAGTCGCGCACTTCTCCCGTGCTTTGGAAGAGGGCCCCGATTGTGTCGGCGCGTTTCCGACGGCGCGGCTCCCGGCCACCTGACCCTCGGCCCGCGGCCCTGCCGACCCCCGTGACCGGCACCTCGCTGCTTTACGGACTGTTCCCGGTGCGAGTCCATTTCGTGCGCTTTTCCTCATGCTCGCATTCGTACTCATACTAGTATTCATATTCATATTCAAACTTACGTGTGGGGCAGCCGCCAGCGCCCCGATCTGCTCCCGCGGTACGATTACGGTCGCTCGGCGGCGGCGTCCTCCTCATACGCACAGGCGGGGAGACCATTGGTGTGCGCAAACACACGCTCAGGAGAAATACTGTCATTTTGATCCAGCACTAACGACCGTAACCCTTCCACATACGGTCATAATCGGTCAGTCAGTCTTCTAAGGACAACGACCTCACCGGGTGTCTGAATCCCTGTCATTTTATGTGTTCATTTGTTTCCAGGCCTTTAGGGTAATTGTTTTCATGTTGTTTCTTTATTATTATTATGAGACAACTGTAAGAGTGACGGCAGTGCGGTGATTTCTGATGCACAACGGTCTCCTTTCACCAGCGAAATATGAAGTACTGAACACACTCGCCATTGTGTCCTTATTTTTCACAGTCGCTGTTCATCTTCACGAGGACGGCCGCATCTGCGCGCCGCCGGTACCGAGGCCTCCCATTGGGTGGAAGCACTGATGGACAGCGGCTGTGGCCATTACAGTCTGCAGAAGGGCGGAGTCGAATCCTGATTGACAGGAAGTGGGGGTGGTTGTCAGCCGGTGCGGAACGGCTGAATGGGTGACGTCGGCAGGCTGGCGCCGGGCTGTCTGGGGCCGCGGCGTTAGATCAACACAGCTGGACAGGAGGAGGGGGGGGACGCATTCCTGCACAAAAACAGCGCTGTGAGAAAAGGCAGCAGCACACGGTAGCACCCCGTCCTCCCACTACGAACAGAAAGAAGGAAATGAGGAAAAACGAACGAAAAGGACATACGATACGGCTGAGGAGACTGTGGAAGTGGACAGAACGGACCGAATCATGGACAAGTGCTACAAACAAAGTGCAGGGCTTATTAATTGTCCATAATTTTTAAGGGTCACTGTTTCTTTTCCTACTAAGTGGCCTTTGGTATCACTGCTTTTATTATTCGTGTAGAAACTGGAGTGAATAAGTAGCTGCTCTAACAGCGCGTTCCCGCTCAGTCAGTGTGTCCACGAGGCCCCGTAGCGCGCGCTCTTCCTGCGCATCCTCGTCACCACCGTCTCTCCAAATAGCTTCACTTTAAATGTAACTCCTGGGAAAGAAGTAAGTGCTAAAGGAGGGACGTCCCCGGTCATCACCCTGGGGCTGAAGGGTGAAAGTCTGTGTAAATAGATTAACGCCAGTGACACAATAATATGGGACCAATTTGGGGCTCGAGTGTAAAAATGATTGTACCCCCTTTCTGAGGAGCACGGCTGCTTGGGAACAGTGACACCATGACACTGAATGTCGACTCTTTCCGCAGTGGGACAGTAAAGAGAAGGAGATGACCGCTGACCACTGCTGCCAATCGGCTCCCTGCCGCTCTCGGCGCCCCACTGTGGGCCAAACAAGCCTACTATATTGTTCATTCTCTTCAGAAATGAGCTTTGGATTCAACTCTTATGACAAAGTGCGCCCACAGCGGTATGTCAGAAAATAGTAATTAAGGTTCGATATTAATAACAAAACCACCTTCCAGTTTGAAACGCGTAATTCCCTCCAAAGTTTGCATCGCTTTTGGCGGTTTTACTTCCTCATTCCGGGGCGCCTCCACTTGACAGACGTCTAACAACAGCCAATCGGAGAGCGCTTTTTTGAACGATGGTCTGAGCTCGCCCTCCTATTGGCTTGTGAAGACATGAGGGTTTGTTTATGTGCCTAAAGAGGCGGAGCCACGCATATAAATGCAATGCCGCACGGTGAGTAAGGCAGCAGTTCGTAGGAGAGTCGCGAGTGGTGCGTGGAGTCCGGATCAGCTTAGTGTGCCGTTAAGGGTGTTTCACCGGATGACAATGAAGGCGATGAGCCCCGTGCGGTCCGTCCGGAGCTGTTACGAGGCTGTGTGCTGCGTCTCGCAGCAGAGCGTCGCTATCTCTCGCGGGAAGGGCGCCGTGGACGAGCCCGGCGGCGCGCTCTGCGACATGAACCTGTGCTACTCGAGGCTGAAGGAGCTCGTGCCCAGTATCCCGCAGAACCGCTCCGTGAGCCAGGTGGAGATCCTGCAGCACGTTATCGACTACATCCTGGACCTGCAGACGGCGCTGGAGGCGGCGTCCCCGGAGCCTGCGGGACCAGAGGTGGTCCTGTCCCTCCAGGTGCGGAGGGTGGGCGCGCGGGGCGAGGGGAGGGTCGCGGAGGGTCGCAGCACTTGGGCGCTGTCACTCACTGCTGGCCCTTCGCTGAAAGCTGACGGAGCTGCGAGAGAGCAGTGCGGTTACAGTAACACGTGTTTACCGTAGTATGCCTCATGCGCGTCTCTCGGCTCTTCCTCATCATGTCTCGTGTCCCCCTGCAGACAGCGGACATGGCGCGTCACTTCCCCAGAGAGGACGGCGGCCTGTGCCACTAGCCGGGCTGTGACCTCCACATGGTGGGTACCGACGCATCGCCTAGCGGTTCCTTGGAGAGTCTCTGAACCCTGGTAAAAGGGGGATAGTGCTGAGTGATGCTGCCTGGCCACATGACAGCTGGCTGTGGGTTCGAGAGCCCCGTGCTCCCGCGCCCTCTGCTGCAGTGACATGTCATGTGCCTGGTTGCTCAGCGCTTGCAAACAGACCCCTTTTACCAGGTTTTACTCTGCTTTGGATTCTTCGGAGAGCGGCGCTCACCCCCTTTCTTTCCTCTTGGCCGCACAGGTGCGAGAACACATGGCTTCACTTGAGAGGGACACACAAGGAGGATGGAGTGCCCCTCTTGCAGAGGAAGGTATCTGGATGTGGGTTTGACCTGCGAACTGAGACCTCAAGACGCTTTGACACCAAAGCACAGGAGAAGAGCTCATCTCCATCAAGTGCCCCTTTGACGTTTGATGCTCTCTGCCCGTGTCCTCCTCTTTCTTGTGTTTGGGATGTTGAGGTGAACATTCTTGTACATAGTTAATGATGACTGTGGGTTGGGCGGGGGGTTGACTGGAACTCCATCGTACGAGTTTATTGCAGATGTTTGTGGGGATTGTGGAATTTCTACAGACAACTTTAATTGCCAGGTTTTATAAACCTTTTATAAAAGTTTTGCTTTTATGTGTACCTTTTATACCTGCTGAAATAAAGAGGGCTGAAGGAACGGTGTGAACTTGTTGGTCATTAACCTGTACGGCGGCCAAAGTGCAACATACTGATCTTATTGGCTTTCCCTGGAGGTTTGTGGGGGGGGGGGCGGTGATGGCTCCTGCTGCTGTTCTGATAGCTGCCTGATCACCCTGGTAAAATACCCAGCTGTACAAACACTGGTCAGCACATCACTGGATAAACTTTCCTTTTGTTCACGGAAGATACTGGGCACATTATGGTACAACCAGCAGTTCCCTTGTCTTCAGCACTGTGTGGACACTTTCTGACTACAGCTGTGGGGTAAGCAACACCTGAGTGCAACCTGAACCCAGTACCCTGCCTTTAGCAGTGCAGAGCCTGTGGACCAGGTGCTGAAGGTTTGGTGTGTGTGGGTGGGGGGTGGGGGGTTTCCCCGCCTCCTTCCTCTGGGGGGGAGGAGTCATGAGCCTCAAGGTTTTTCTGATGCTTCATGGCTCCAGTGCCTGGACAGTTGCCTGAACCTTCAACACCTGGTGCATTGAAAATGATTCAAATCTTAACTACTTATTTCCCAGAAATGATTTCTAGAAGCAGCTGCTGAGGGCTGCATCCCCCCCAGATGAGGGTGGGATTTGTGTGGGTCTGATATCCAGTTTTTGCTTCTGTTGGTGGCTCAGCAAAGGACTGTCCCGGGGTGTGGAATCAATATCTCATCTGCAGAGTATTGCGTGACAGGCTGTGATTTCATAATGAAAGTGGGGGGGGGTGGGGGAGATGCTAAGGCTTCAGGTATTAGTAGTGTGGTACATGTACCCTACATCCACCGCAGTACCGGTCTGTACCGCTTTGCTCCAGTGCTGATACAGCTCTCCGGTAGATGGTCACATTTGACCGATAATGTAATATTGTACATGGAATGGACATGGAACCTCATTCTACCACCCAGCCCAGCTGCTTTTCTGAACCTGGTGCTCCCTCATTTTCCCCTCCGGAGCTGCGATGTTCTCCACTCGAGTAGTAGGGTCGGCTGGCGGCAGTGCCCCCCGGCTGGGCTGGTTGCCGTGGAGATGGGCCATATCGCTGGTGGTCCCACCAAACAAACCACTACCATCACATACTTGGACCTGTATTGCTAGTATGGGAGATGTGTCCGAAGGCTCGGGGGCACTTTTTAAAGAGAGGAGGGAGGTTTGTTGAACATGGCCCGAGGGGATGGGCTGCGACCTCCATTGGACCACGTTCTCACGAGAAAGAGCAACCATTTCTTTGGGGGCAATTTGACCATGTTTAGTGACTGTGGTTGCAGCTGTGCGAAGATGGTATTTTCACACAGCAGGTGGGCAGTGAGAGGAAGAGGCTCAGCGTAGAAATCAGAGCAAAAAGCGTGTGCAAAAAGGATCATGCTGTGGGGGGCACGTTTTCACACCAGTAAGGGCACCTGAGTCACTGAGAGCACGATGTCACTTGAGTTGAGGCCCCACCCCCTTGCAGTTCCCCCATCTGTCCCATGGGTCCAGGGAACAACCCGTTGTCCTCGACCCACATCCCTCCGGAGAAGGAAAAAGACCTTTGAAACCTGGAATCCAGAAGGTTCCTTTCGACCACAGAATGCTGTTCCTAACAGGAGGCCCAGGCAAGTTTGAGAGGTGCTTTCCTACGTGTGTGTGTTCGTGTTCCGCTTGCTGCAGCGCCACCGTGTGCTTCAAGGGCAAAATCACATAAACCTGAACAATGAAACATTTACATTTGTCATTTCATTGACACTTTTCTCCAAAGCAACTTACAATGTTAAGGTTACAGTTGTCACAAGCTTACAGTTATCTACCCATTTATACGTTTGGTCATTTTTACTGGAGCAATTCAGGGGTCAGTACTTCACTCATAGGTACTAGAGCTGGACAGCTAACCTGCAACTTTCAGATCCAAAGGCAGGAGCTCTAACCCTTACACTAACAGTTGTCCTTACAAGGGGGTAATTTTATAGGAATAGTAAGTACTTTGCTTAAAGTCACAACAGCCAGAGAGGGGATTTGAACCTACAACCCTTAGATCCAACAACAGCACCACTAACCACTGTGCTGTCAAGTAATCCCATGGAACATTTCCTCTAATGGTAAAATCATGTTGCAGTTCATGGACTGGACAGGGCAGGGAAAAACAAGAGAAACACACTGACATTACTACCATACTAATACTCCTATTACTATCATCATAATTTTATTAATAATAATAACGATAATAAGTTAATCCTGGGGGAAGCAGGTAAAGTTTCAACTGAACAGTAAAAGTATTATTACTTGTCTATTACTAATACCAGTGCAGGGTCATGGTGGTTCTGGAGTTTATCCTGGACCACAGGGCAGGCAATCAATCTCTCTCTCTCTCTCTCTCTCTCCTCTCTCTCGCTCTCTCTCCTCTCTCTCTCTCTCTCACACACCACACACACACACACACACACACACACACACAGAGGGCAGTTTAGAGTCACCAAGTGACTTTGACGCTACTTTGTTTGAAGTCACTTTACTCACTTCTTCTTGTGCACTAAACAGCTTTGTTGTGTAACGAGGACATTTCAGGTTAGGGTCACCGGGGCCGTCATGTTTGTGTCCTCCACCAGAGAGCTGCAAGCTAAAAATCTGGAAAAAAGAAAATCTCCAAGAAGCCTCGACAGTGGATATTGTGTGGTGTGTGAAATGAGAGCATCTGAGGGCCCCGCATAAGAGGAGTGTGAATTAGCGCCTGCTGCTGCGCTACGAGTGTGTATTGACCTTGTCGCTGAGGACACACACACGTTCATATTGAAGGAACAGGCTCGTGAGCGAACGGTAGCGATGAGCTGCGTCGAGGACATGACCGCCGGACAGAGACCGCAGGTGGACGCATGGACGCCCCGGTCACCGTGCGGCGAGGTGGGGTTCCACCCCCTTAAAGGCCATCCGACTGCCAGCAAACGGCACGTCACCGTGGGGACAACCATCGTGGGGTCGAGACCGAGTCGGTTTCCTGCACCACCAGGGGTTTAGCTCCGGCCCAGGAGCGCCAGCTCATCGGAGTTCCGCAGAACACTGATGCGGAGTGTTTTTTACACCGGCTTTGAATCTGATCAGCATCACCTTCCGGCATCATTTCATCCTCCAGCTGCTGCTGCTGCTGCAGGGAAGGATCGGATCGCATCGCATCTCGGCACCCTGCGCCACGACTCATCGGCGCTCCTCATTACCTGGATCCCACGGCAGGGGGCGCCACTGCACTGGTGCTTCGGCTCAGAACCACCGATGGACCCTAGTGCGGGGGACCTTCCTGGCTTCGCATCCGGTACTTTTCATTATTAATGTCTCTATTAAAAGAGCGCCCTTCAAGTGCAGCTCAGCCTCCGGACACTTGGTTCACTTTCTAAACGCTGAGAACAGAAACGTTTCCCGGAAAAGGAAGTTTTTCTCACCAATAATAAGGCGCTACAGTCGCGTATCACCATATAAGGTCAATATTGTTGAGTATAATAAGTAAAACTGCAAGTATTACCCACTCGCTATAATAAGATTTTCCCCGTTTTTTAAGGAGACGTGTTGGAGACAGCCGGGCGGGTGAAGCTGCTGCTCTGCGTCCCAAGGGCGCGGGTTCGAATCTCACCTGCTGTAGTACCCTCCCATGAACAAGGTATTTACTCTAATTGCTCCCGTAAAATTACCCAACTGTATAAAAGGACCCTTAACATTGTTAGTCGCTTGGAGACACAAAAGAGTAAATATGAGGTGCTGCGCTACTTGGCGGGGAGTCCGGCAGGTGTTTGTTCTGAACCCTCCGCCATTGTGTCGATACGAACCATGATTCATGAACAGTAGAGGACAAAAACACCCCCCCCCCCCGGCGGGTGAATGGCGGTCCTGTGGTGTTTCCTTTAAGACAAGCCACGCCCCGGAGGCGCCAGGCCACGCCCTTCTCGGCAGTTTGTATGCAAATACAGGCGAACTGAAAGAAAGCAGGCGAGCTGCGGACCAATCAGAGCGGGCCTCCAGCCGCGGGAGATCCGAATTTCGCGGGACGCGATTTGGCGCTAAAACGGCGCAGCGGAGACGCGACTCCCACAGAAATCGGAACCATCGTGAGGAATCGGCCCGTCCTCATCGCACCTCCTCCTCAGGGCTTCATCCGCGGACTCTGCCCAACGCAGTTCTGCGCGTATTGGCGGCATTTCGTGTGGATTCTTCTGGAAAGCATGAGCTCAGGGCTGGCTGCTCCTCGCACGGCTTTCCTGGGACTCGATCCTCAAGTGACTGTTGAGCTGCGACTCCTCCCTCAGAGGAGCCACACGGGGGATCTGAGTCCATGAGGGAGCCGCTTCATCTCAGGGATCCACAGCCTTCGGACTGAGCGCTCGTCCCCACATCCCGTGTGCCGCTGGGTGGGTGGACGGAGGTGGTCTCAGTCTCTGTGCGTCATCACCTGTGTCCTGCAGCCAGGGTCCCCTGTCACCCCCCCCCGCAGCTCCTCTCTCCCCCGCCACTCTTCGTTCCAGGAAGGATGCTGAGGACGTATAAAGGCGTTTCTCTGGGCCCCGGGAGGCCCCTGCTGACCCAGCAGCCTAGCCACCACAGGAAGCTTCTCCCAGGGCTGAAGACGGAGGTCCTGAGCCACAGCATGTCGAGTCCCCCGATGACTGCGGTGCCAGCTGGCTTCTTCACCCACATCCTGCAGACATCCAACATGTCCCCCTGTCTGTACACCACCCCCCACGGACCCCAGGCGAAGGCCCTCAGATCGTCCTCGGGGAGACTCCCGGTAAGAACACGACCCCACAGCCCCCCGGTCCCGCGCTCTGTTTACATATTTGTGACGATATGTGACATGACCGAGGTCCACGTCCCGCTGTGGCCCTCGTGGCTGCACACCGTCCCTTCGCTCAGCGTCCAGCTCCCACATCGAGGGTGCTGCTCCATAGGGCCTCTATCTGTTGTTATTAATGAATAATATATAATAATAATAAGTTTTACACAGTGCCTTTAACTGCAGCCCATCTGTTTTTCTGGCAAGAGGGCAAAAGCGCTACAATGTTATGTAATATTGCAATAATGAGAACAAACTTACAATGACTTAGCATCAAAATCACCAAAAAAGCACAATTGCACAAGAGCAAGCTGATGCAGATTTCACTGTGTTCCACTGTATTTTGCTGTGTTTCATGGTACGGGGTATTAATCATGGTTGTTGCTGTTGTTCTTCATTAAAATCAGGCCTTTGTCCACCATGGTTCACGATGATAGAGAGGCAACTTTAAGGAGCAGGGTAATTTTTTACAGCGTTAACTCAGGGTAAGAACCTTGATCAAGAGTCCTTCAGCAGGAGGTGGGGTTCGAACCCGGGAGCTTCGGGCAGGGTGACAGCTCTAATCGCTGCGGCACCTGCTGTCGCTGTGTGGCGCGGGCTGAGACCTCACTCTCGGACGCCAGCTGTTGCGGATGGCTTGAGGGGGGGGCTTTTACACAAAGGGGGGTGTTTGAATGAACTCTGAATGTGGGGACTCAGCGGGGGGTGGGGGGCTGGACGTGTCAGCGTCTCTCCTTTCTATGGGCCACTTTCTGCCTCTTGGTCAGCAGTGCAGTGCAGCGCGATTTATTAATCACAGTTATGAATCAATAACCATCATCGCAAAAAGAAGCCCCGTGGGTCCTCGTTCTCTTTAATAGCTCTCATTTACCTGCCTCCTGCTTTTGGCCACCCTCACCTACCCCTCCCTCCCGGGAGGTCGGAGGTCAGAGGTCAGGACCCCACCGGTTGCTGGAATGTGCGATACACCTGGAGAGGGGGGTCCGAGTCCCTGAAGGTGGACTGTGCTGCACTGACTCCATGGTCAATGTGAGACCGACCGTGTCTATGGCAACCGAGCGCCTCATCCTGAGCTTGTGCCTCCTGGATGACGCGAGGCCCCAGGGGCTCTTCTGGGTAAAGAGCTCCTCAATTGGGGTGTATCAGCGTGTGGGTGGCTGGTGCACGCTGTCAGGTCTGCGAGGCAGGCATGTGTGTGCGTGAGGGTGGTGCTGGCTGAGCACCTGCTACTCCTTCACTGCTGTGTTGAGGAGTTCACAGGGGGTTTCGCTCCACACACCGTGTTTTACACTGTTTAGAGCACCACCCTCTTGAGCGATGGGCCCCACGGCTTCAGTGCTGCTTGCCCACTGGGACGACATCTTTCACGGTTGTGTCCCTCTCACCGAGGACACCGCTGAGTTCGGCGTTATCAAGGTCCGCTTGGAAACAAACTGCTGGCTTTCAGACCGATGTGAGCGGACTGGACCTGGACCCCAGTACCTACGGGACGTGGTCTCTCCCTACAACCTGTTTAGAGGTTAGAGCACCTCTGGCCAAAACAGAACTTTGTAGGTTCTTGGTTTTTTTTCTCCAAACTGGTAGAATGAGCTCCCTGTGTCCCTCAGAGCTGCTGAATCCCTCCCACATTGAAGAAGGGTCTTGAGCTCATGTTCTTCAGAGCCACTTCCCTCCTGGTCGCCTGACGGCTCCAACACCATCTGCTATGATTATCTATGTATTTGGTATTTGAATGTTACTTCTGTAGGAGCTACTGGAGGGATGTGAACCAGCAACATGGTGGTGTCACACACACAAGTTGAGGGTCTCTGAGATCTGGCTAGTGAAATGTGGTCAAACCGTGGTATCGTCAACTCCTCGCCCCCTGCCCGGGCTCTGAAATGAGGCCAACAGAGTTTCTGCACCATTGATTTCCCACCTCCGGTGACATTTGTAGGAGCACTTGACTCTGCAGTTGTGTTTCGACCACAGAGGAGTGTGACAGTGTCGTGTCCCCCCCACCCCCCACAGGGTCTTGGCTCAGAAGGACTGCATTTGTCATGAAGTCTCTGCTGTGCTTCCTGTTTCACAGCAGCTTTCCAGCGTGTGACCATCTGACAGCAGGGTGTCGGGTCGAGTCTCTCTGCAGTGTCACTCTCCACTCAACCATTGTGCATGCGCGCACACACACACCGAGCCCTAGAAGTGCACATGCAGAGGGGGTGTACTAGTTAGGTTAGACATTTTGCTTGGCACTCTATGGACTCGGGTTCGAGTCCCACCTCTTGCTGTAGGACTCTTGGGAAATCACAGTATCTTTGGAAAAGTGTCAGACAAGTTCAAAAAGTATAACTGCACTGAATATGGGACTGCGTGTGTGTGTGTGTGTGTGTGTGTGTGTGTGTGTGCGTGTGTGTGTGTGTGTGTGTGTGTGCGTGCGCGCGCGTGCATGCTGGGTGGCGAATTTCAGCAGTAGGGTGTGGGGGCACAGCTGCACGGGGCTGTTTGTGGTCTGATTTCCACCCCATCCACTTACCCCCACCACACCCAACTTCTGCTTTCACTGCTGCAGAGTGAAAAAAACCGCGGTAAAGCAGTTTATTCTTTTATTGGACACATTTTCCAAAGTGACAGAATATTCGGGTATTTACACTGATTGAGCTGTTCATACACAGGGTAAATTTTACTTTATCGACTCAGGGTAAACCCTCGGCCTGGAGTGTTCCAGCAGGAGGTGGGATTTAAAACCTGAGGCCACGGTGACCTCTGTGTGGGGGTGTGGTCCAAGTGTGCTGTGTGGGGGGTCGGGGGTGCTTTGGGGGGTTGGGCGGGGCTTGTTCGGCGTCTGCTGACACGGTGGCCTAGTTGGAGTCGGCAGCTGAAAAGAATGCGACTGGGGACCCGGGTCGGAGGGGGGTGAGGGTTCTGGGGGTCTCTTGTAACCAGGAAACTGGCCTTCGGCTCGGTAACGCCCCCCGCGGGCAGTTCTTACAGACTCAGACAGAGATTTCACGCTCCCAGGCCTCCTTTGTGTCCAAGTTGTGTGTGTGTGTGTGTGTGTGTGTGTGTGTGTGTGTGTGTGTGTGTGTGTGTGTGTGTGTGTGTGTTTGCGAGAGAGATGAGGGGGAATGCCAGTTCACACTCTGTCATTCCCGCCCCCCCCCCAGGCCAAACGGAAGCTGGACCTGGAGGACCCCCAGTGCCCCCCAGACTTCAGGAGCCCCAAGGTGAAGGGCGATGCCCCAGTGAGGCTCTGCAGCCCCAAAAGTGAGTATGTGGTGAAGAAGAGGAGGGAGAGATGAAGAGTGTGGCGCTTGAGGTTTGACTGGCATGAGATTGGATAAGTGCAGCAGCCAATCCTCACTGACTGGATTTTATAATCAGCTCTATAAGAGACCGGGAGACAATGCAAGGATTTAAGTACCGGTGTTATATGGTCGTACTTCCTAGTTCTAGTAACAATTTTCGCAGCAGCATTTTGTACCAACTGTAGCCTGGATACAGTCTGGTACAGACAACCCGATAATAAAGCATTACAGTAATCCAGCCTGCTGGAAACAAAAGCATGAACCAGTTTCTCGGAATCCCATCTACAAAGGAATCGCCGCGTTTTAGCTATGCTTCTTAATTGAAGGAAGCACGACTTAGTCAAAGCATTTACATGCGATACAAATGATAGCTTTCCATCCAGCAGGACACCCAAATCCTTGACACAATCCGGACGCTTGAAGGTAATACCATTTGTTGTAAAGATTGGTGTGATTATGTCGGGAGTTTTAGCATCACCACCCACCACAAGTACCTCTGTTTTACTGGCATTTAGAGATAAAAAATTATTACTCATCCATAATTTTATACTGGTAAAACAATTAGCTAACGACACCACACGTGATGGATCATCAGGCTTGAATGATACATAAAGCTGTGTGTCATCGGCATACGAATGGAAATTCACATTGTGTTTGCGAATAATATCACCCAGTGGTAACATATAAAGTGAGAACAGTAATGGACCCAACACAGAGCCCTGCGGCACACCATACTGAACCGTAGTAGAGATGGACGGGGTGCTGTCGTCGGATTTCAATACAAATTGTTCACGGTTAGCGAAATACGATTCAAACCACTTCAGAACGGTACCTCTTAGTCCAACCAGGTTTCCAAGTCTAATCAGTAGGATACTGTGGTCTACAGTATCAAACGCAGCACTCAAGTCTAGTAACATAAGAATAGAGATCTGACCAGCATCAGAAGAAATGAGAATATCATTAACAACACGTGTAAGTGCCGTTTCAGTGCTGCGACCAGTGCGGAAACCAGACTGAAATTTTTCAAATATATTATAGTGATTAAAATATTTTACAATTTAGGAAGCTACGAATCTTTCTAGAATTTTGGATAAAAAGGGTAGATTGGAGATCGGTCTATAATTACATGGGTTATTACAGTCCAGATCCGATTTCTTTAGTAGGGGTCTAATAATGGCGATTTTAAGGGCTTTTGGAACACAGCCATTTAGTACGACATATTAACAATATTAACAATAGGTTCTGCAAGCACAGAAACTGCAGCTTTCAGTAATTTAGTGGGGATTGGGTCTAAAGGACAGGTAGTACTTTTCATAGAGCGAATTAACACAGTAATTTCTTCTACAGCGATTACGTCGAAGTTACTGAGATGGTGCGGACAACTAATATTATCGTCAGAAGCGCTTATGTTTGCTAAAACCAAACTAGAAGGCACTATGGATTTGCGGATATTCTCTAATTTATTATTGAAAAACTACATAAATTCATCATTAGTAATGGTAGCAGAAATGCATTGTTTATCATTTTGTTTACCAGTTAAGTAAACAGTGGTATTAAACAGGAAGCGAGGGTTCTTGTGATTTTCTTCAATTAACTTTGCTTAATATTCGGATCTGGCATGTAAAGGTGTTTTTTTTTTTTTCCCCATATTTTTTTAGACAATTGGACCAGGCTGCATAATAAACGTTTAGTTTAGTTGAACGCTATTTACGCTCTAATTTACCATATTCTAACTTTATTGCACAAGTTGATTCATTGAACCATGGCGAGTTTCTTACAGTTCGAATACGTTTAGTTTTTGGTGGAGCTGCAGAGTCTAGGGCGAATTTTACCACCGAATTATAATCTAGAGCCATCTGATCAAAATCTACACTCGTCCCAAAATCCGAGCTTCTAATATGATTAGAAATTTTAGCAGTAGTAGTGTCATCAATATGCCACACGATTTTGGTCTTACTATTGTCCGACGGCACGGGCAGGTATATAGATCAAAGGTTACTAAATGATGATCAGAAATAGCCTCGTTTACACACACACACACACACACACACACACACACACACACACACACACACACACACACACACACACATATATTTTCTGAACCGCTTCTCCCATACGGGGTCACGGGGAACCAGAGCCTACCCGGCAGGCAGGAGGGGGAAGGGATACACCCAGGACGGGACGCCAGTCCGCCGCAAGGCATCCCAAGCGGGACTCGAACCCCAGACCCACCAGAGAGCAGGACCCGGTCCAACCCACTGCGTCACCGTGCCCCCCTAGCCTTGTTTAAACGAAGAATATTAACATGATGAACATCTACGGCGTAGGTTATGACAAGATCGAGCATATGGTTACGGGAATGAATAGGACCGGTAACAACTTGGGTAAAACCGACGGAGTCATTTTTACTTTATCGGTTCAGGGTAAATACATTGATCGATGGGATTACAGCAGGATGTGGGATTTAAACCCAGGGCCTAGTGGGGTTTGGCTTTAACCACTACGCCCTCTGTTGTCCTCATTTGACAACTGAAAAGAAACGTGACACACACAAAAACAAACCCCCACACGTGGTCCTGAAGTGTCTCTCTGGGTCAGATTTTTGGGACATTTCTGGAGCAGCTGCTCTACATGATCACCTGCAGACAGAGCTGAGCGCAGTGCAGGACCACTAGGGGGCGTGATTTCCCCTGCAGTCTCTGTTTGCTCACTCCAGCTGAGGGTGCGATCTGCTCTCTCACCTGGCTCGCAGCGCCCAAGTCGCCCGGCGAACGCACACGCTACGACACCTCCCTGGGCCTCCTCACCAGGAAGTTCATGGGGTTGCTGAAGGAGTCGGCCGACGGCGTGCTGGACCTTAACCGCGCTGCTGAGGTGCTCGACGTGCAGAAGAGACGCATCTATGACATCACCAATGTGCTGGAGGGGGTGCAGCTCATCCGCAAGAAGTCCAAGAACAAGATCCAGTGGATGTGAGTGGGTGTGGCCTGAGGGTGGGGGGGGGGGGGGGGGTGGGGGGGGGGGGGGGCAGTGACCTGGTCACGGGTTCTCTGATGGTTGACCGATGGCCTTGCTGCTCTGTGAGTGTGTGTGTGTGTGTGTGTGTGTGTGTGTGTGTGTGTGTGTGTGTGTGTGTGTGTGTGATCATTCTTCTTCATGGCCCACAACAGGGAGTGAGCTTTTAGCACCTCTTGCATTGACTGTGTGTGTGTGTGTGTGTGTGTGTGTGTGTGTGTGTGTGTGTGTGTGTGTGTGTGTGTGTGCTGCTCTCACAGGGTCAGTGGGGTCTTTGAGGGCTCCATGGGGGGTTCCGGAAAGGCACGGGCTCTGCAGCAGGAGCTCGGAGAGCTGGAGTGCACCGAGAGGACGCTGGACCAGCTCCTCGAGTCCAGCACGGCGCAGCTACAGGAGCTCACTGAGAACAAGGAGAGCCAACTATATCCTCTCAGTGTGTGTCCCCAACAGTGACCCCCGCCCTCCCGGCACCTCGGAGTTCACATACCTTAACTGGCCCGTTTGAGCCGTCGCGCACAGGATGAGGTTCGAAGCCGTTAATACACGTTAATACATTCTCTGTTTGTAACTTGATTTGTTCGTAACTCCAGTAACTAAACGTTTCCCAACCAGTAAAACCTTAATAATATAAAGGACCCTTGACATATTCACAGGTCCGCCCCTAAAAATCTCAGCTAATGCTATAATAACCAAAAATAATGTAGTTTTATTTTGTTTTATTAATGTTTTAAAGTTTTTTTTTTTTATTTTTTTTATTAATAGCTACTGAGTTAAAGTTAAAAGGAATACTAAATGTCTAAAAATAAAAATGTCGCCACAATGTTGTTGCCTATTCAGTGCTGACTGTTCACCTCATAAAGATGTGCAGAGTTCCTCATTTTCTTATTGCTCACCAACACTCGGGAACTCCAGACACGAACTGTAAACACTGTGGCGGTGAGTTGCATTAAGGTGGTGCCGCACTCCGGTTTGGTGCCCCATTCGGACCCTAGATGCAGAAACGCAGGTGACGTTCGCTCCACATCTTTGAAAGTAGATACAGGAAATGCAACAGCAAAATGAACAAACGGAGAAATGGATGTTCATATCACGAGAAACCGGTGTCGCGCACGTGTCTCCTTGACCGCGTTATGTACCCTGGGGTACGTCACCTACCAAGACATCCGCTCCATCGGCAGCCTGCAGGACCAGACGGTCATCGCTGTCAAGGCTCCCTTGGAGACTAAGCTGGAGGTGCCGGACATTTCAGGGGTAAGTGTGTGCGATCGTGTGCGCGCGCGCGTGTGTGTACGCGCATCTTCTCATCTGGTACCCCTCTCTGTGGTGTCCCCAGGAGTCCCTGCAGATCTACCTGAAGAGCACGAAGGGGCCCATCGAAGTGTACCTCTGTCCGGAGGAGGGGCTCGAGGACGGAAGCCCGCTGAAGAGCTGTGTCCCCCCCCCTGCTCAGAAGGAGGAGGTCAAGGGTGAGTCCTGGGGGGGTGGAGAAGGTCCAGGCCTCATCACTCATGCTGGGGTTTCTATCCCAGAGCAGTTGTCCGTCCCTCTTGGGGCGGGGGGGGGGGGGGATTTGTGCACTGGTGCATTGTGTTACAAACATTCGAGTTGTGAATCTCCGGAGATGCAAACATTTCCTAGTTTATTAATGTATTTTTAATTGAATTTCCAAATTCTTCTTCTACAGCAGCTCTGTTACTGTCCTGCATTCCTGCACCCAGTCAGTAGTTGGCAGTAAAACACACTCAGGATAGGAAGCGAATGGGGGGGGGGGCGTCTTAGTTCACCTCAGTTCCACAGTGTCTACGGCTCGTGTCTGGAGTTCCTGAGTGTCACTGGGAGGGACCAGAGGAGGAACGCGGTACATGTCTGTGGGATGAGCAGGTCGATCATCGACACTCAGTAGGAGCTCGTGGGACGGAACTTTCCAACCCGTTTCATGTTGTGTGAAGTTAATTGAAGATTAATAAGTGTTGGTGTCACACGGCGGTGTCGTGTCCAGGGTGTCGCCTGCGTTTCCGGGAATAGGCCCCAGGACACCATGACCCTGCAGTCACTAAAAATGGATTCGAGGAGGTGTTGTGGAGTTTTTTTTTATTATTATTTTTTAAAACATCCCTGTTAAGTGGTAATAAGTGAAAGGACGTCTGAGTTATTAACCTTTTACTGGCTGCAACTTATTGGCAAATGCAACTTTGGAGTTATGAACAAATTGAGTTACAAACAGACTTTCAGCCCTAGTTGTGTTTGATGGGTAAGAACCCGATGGAACATCGTGAGGGCGTCAAATCTAATGAGTCACTGATTGAACTTCACCCTCACCCCCCTGCAGAGGAGGCGCCCACACCCCAACTGGACGTGGAGGGTATCCTGGGGCTCCCCCCCGGACTTCTGCAGATCACCGAGGACCAGCTTCCCAGCTCCTCCTCAGACGCCAACCAGTTTGTGAGCTTCTCTCCGCCCCTCGAGCACGAAGACTACCTGTGGGGGCTGGACGATGGCGAGGGCGTCTCGGACCTCTTCGACAACTACGATCTGGGCGACCTGCTCCGGGGCTGAGCTGCGGGGGTCTGTGGGGTGCTGGGGGATCTGTTCTCCAGCCCCATGCCTTCACCTGCCAGCAGGCTTGTCCTCCGCTCAGGCAAGGTCTGGCTGGTCATTTTGGCAGCTACCCCCACTCACCCATGGGAGCTTGGCCCTGCCCCTAGAAAGCTCCCATCCTGCAGGGTTTTTCTCATTTTACTCGAGTTACTCGACCTCAGTCACCTGTCGCTCCACTCCAGTCCGGCTCATGACTCCCCAGGTGTGTGTAACAGGCGCAGGATCCCTCTTTCAGCCTTTCTGTGTTCAAATCCCTCCGGCGGTTCCTCGTACCCTGGGCCGATACTGAGTGCTGACTTGGCATTTCACATTTCATAGTGCAGGGATTTCATTTTTCCTCCTTCTTCAGCTCGTATCCATAGATGAAGGGACACGTTGGTGCCAAAAAGCCTCAGTGGAACCTCAGTTTGATCCTCAATGGCCTCCTGGCCCCTCAACATTATTTTATGTGTGTTTTTATTTATTTTTTTTTTTAAAGGAATATCAGAAATGACAGGTGCTTTGGTGCTGCAAGGCCAGCTGCTGTAATACACAGAAAGGGGATGTGACCACACACCCACTGGGTCGCAACAGCTGCAAGGACAGTATGAGAACACTCAGGGTTTTTCTGAAGGCGTCATATCTGAACTGGCCACTGGATGGCGCTCTTCGACACAGCTTCACACTGCTGACTGATCTCTTGCAGTTGATGAGACCCGTGAAGGCTGGGGGGGCACTGTGAGTGTGATCATGACACACACACACACACACACACACACACACACACTACCTCATGCCTCCGGTCAGTGTGTGTTTCAGGTTTTACACTTGAGAAAGTGGCAGCTAGAGTTTTACATGTGAACTGGTGCTTTAAGGGGCAGTCAGGAACCCGTTAATATTTTGCAATTTGATTAATTGCAAATGTTTCATATTGTGTGTGTGTGTGTGGGGTGAACCCTTGACAGAAGGTTCAAAGCAACCTGGCTAAGAGGGACTGCCTGCCACACTCCCTTCTACGTGGTGTGAGCGATAACATGTGGTGCCTGCGTGTTCTTCCATGGCACCCAAAGCATGGTCAGAATGTGGTATTTGATGGTAATTTTAATGGTCATTAAAGGCACTGTGGCCGTCGGCCTGCTCCCACCCTTTGGTTTGGCCCATCGCTTGAACCCGAGGTCAGCTGCTCCCTGGTTTCCATCGGTGCCCTGCTTGATGTTTGCTTTACCTCATTGGTGTCCCCAGTGACGCAGGGAGGGGTGAGACCTCGCTGGGTCGTGTGGGCTCCGTTGCCATGGTAACCACGGTGGAGAACACTCTGGTCTTTGTGCTCTGGTTCTGGATCCCGTTAAGTCGTTGACGTTGACCGCGGTCGGAACGTGGGGTGCCTTCAGCGTGTCCCCCCGGAGTGTTACAACTCCAAGCTGAACTTAATCTTCAGTTAAGCGTGTGTGTGCTTTGTGTGTGTGTGTGAGTGCTTTCCAGAAATGTTTGCTGGGGTTTGACTTCCCTCTGTAGCTTTTTCCAATGAGCATTATTTGTTACTGTACAGACTGTCTTATATTTATGATGGAAACGTGTGAAAGGACGTCGCGCCGCTAGGGTTCGTTTAACGTCCCTCTGTGTGTCGCAGACGTGCAGCACTTATTGATTTCTCATCCTTTTTGAAATGTCTCAATAAAGATGACACTGTGACCTCACAGTTGTCTTGAACTTTAGCGCCGAGTTCCTCCACCACTTGGTGGTCTGAGGGTCCAAACTCAAACACCTGAAGGTTTAGTTTTGTCCTCGATGTGGTGAAATGAGCTCCTTGTGTCCCTCAGAGCTGCTGAATCCCTCCAATGTTCCAGAAGGGGCTTGAGCCACTGATCTCCTGGCAGCTCCATCGGCTGTGATTCTCTGGGTATCTGCTCTTTGAATCTTGAGATTTGCTGGAGGTCCCAAGTGCAGGCGCTTGGGAACAGAGGAGGTCACTGTAGGTGACTGCAATTGAATTCCAAAATTCTTCTCTTAAACTCACTTCGCAGTGTGTGATGTGGGTCCAAAACTGGGTGACGTCGGCTCGTCGAAGGCTGTGGCTTGACTTTGTGGTCACAAACAACTTGGGATGAACACAACCCTGAGAATTATTATTTATTTATTTATTTATTTATTTCATTATTATTTATCATTTATTCATCTGACACTTTTCTCCATTTTGACTTGTGTGAGATTTGTGTGCTAAGCTGCATACACTGATTTACCCATTTATACAGTAGGGTCATTTTTACTGTATTCATGCAGGGTAAGTACCTTAATCACCTATACTGCAGCAGGAGGTGGGATTCGAACCCATGACCTTACAGCTGCTCTAACTACGTGCAGTGCTACCCACTACTAACTGGTTGACGACTCTCACCGGTGACGTCGGTGTGTAAAAACTCTGTCGTGAACGTCCACAAAGTTCAGCTGAGTTGCACCTCTCAGTCGAACCTCCGTCTCCTGGGGGGGGGGGGTTCTGCTCCTCTGAAAGCCGATCGCTCAGCGCTGCGCGGGGGGACCAGCCTTCTGCCAGTAACCGTAGTCCATTTGTATTTACTGGAAGGAGGTGAATTAACCCTGCGATGGCCGAGGTAGGAAACCCTACTCTCCCCCGCCTCTCATTGGTTGCCTGCACCGTGTGATGCGTGAGGCCAGGGACTGTGCGGTACGAGCACGGTGAATCACAGTGAGGTCAGGCTAAATACAATGGCACAAAGAGTTTCTGTCAAAGTTTTCTAAACGCTCTCTTCTCTCCCCTCCCCCGCCGTGGGCCGCGGTTCCTGCCGGTGGACGGGCCGCTGGGCTCGTACTCACAATGACGCCCCGCTGTGGCACCTCGGGGGACGCGGTCCTGGGGAGGGGGGCAAACATAAAGCGGAGCATTGTTAATCACTGCGCTCGGCGGTCGCCCCCAGTGGCAACGCAGGGGTAGCAAGGGGTCAAACAAACTGGGTGCACAACGTGAAAAGCACTCAACGCAGGGTCCGGTTGCTCCAACGGCATTTCACTCCCACAACAGGTACTTTGTTCTGTACCCTGGTTTCTGTCACGTTTTGGGACAGACGCGCAGTGGACAAGTTTGAGGCGTCTTAAACTCACGATGTGGTGTCAGTCTGGCCACATCAAGTGTATTAACCAGTGTGTTGGTGTGTAAAGTGACCACCGCACTAGGGCTCGAATGGTGCTGGTTGGACTCCCCTCTATTCATGTGCACAGTGCACAGTGGACTGAGACTTGTTGACTTGTTTTGGTCATACTTTTCTCCAAAGTGACTCAGGCCAATAAGCTACTAACAATGATTTACTCATTTATACAGCTGGAGAACTTTAGGGTAAATTACCTGATCAAGAGTACTAACAGGGGGGTGCGGTGGTGCAGTGGGTTGGACCGCAGTCCTGCTCTCCGGTAGGTCTGTGGTTCGAGTCCCGCTTGGGGTGCCTTGCGACAGACTGGTGTCCCGTCCTGGGTGTGTCCCCTTCCCCCTCCGGCCTTGCGCCCTGTGTTGCCGGGTAGGCTCCGGTTTCCCGTGACCCCGTGAGGGACAAGTGGTTCTGAAAGTGTGTGTGTGTGTGTGTGTGTGTGTGTGTGTGAGTGAGTGAGTGAGTACTAACAGGAGCAGATTTCGAACCCAGGACCCTGTGAATCCAAGGGGCTGACACAAAGCAGTACCCTGGCCACTGCCCCTTAACACGAGCTGTTAGAAATAAGCTATAAACATGTACTGAAATTGATTAAATAATAAAAACAGTGATTAAAAACACAAATAGAACACAGCGGCGTAAACAGGCAGTAAAATGAACAGGACCTGTGTCCAGCACCGCGCTGGGTGACGACGGGACTTTATTTCTAGAAATCATGACCATCCGTGCCTGAAATAATCCAAATTGTGATGGACAGGCTCGAAAGAGACGTGGAACCGCCCTAGAAAGGGTGCAAAGGCACAGAAGTACACAGTGAAACACACACAGCATGAAAGGAGAGCTTAGGAAAAAAAAACAAAATACATCGATGTGTCACACAGATGCATTGATTAATCTGTCGGTGAGTCGGGTCCAGTTTTGCTCAGGCACAGCGCTCTTGTCAGGGCTCCTGCTTTCGGACACCCCAGTGACCTAAAGCTGAGGCTCTCTGGAGCCAACAGGTCTGGAACTCACCCGTACCACAGCTTTGGGTTCGCGCTCCTGCCGTGTTCACCGCCACAACCCCACTGACCTTCAAAATTAACGGGGATCGAAAGAAACGTCAGAAATCATGACTCGGACAGAGTGGGAGGCGAGACGGCGATGAGTGACCGCAATGACTGATGAGAGACAGTGACTGTCATCATGCCCTTGTCCATGTGCACTGACACCGACACTCTGGAAGCTCTTAATGGACGTCGCTGAAAGTACAAAGCGCGTAAGACGGAACACAAGTCCATTAACCGTTCTTTAACTCTTCGCTCTCCGTTACCATGGAGATTCTTCACTCCTACAGGTACGTGGGGTCCGTTTCCACAACACGCTGGACTGGACCCCGATGTGGGGACACTGCGCAGGACAGGACAGAGCAGGCGGCTCTTTCTCACCACATTGAGCTGCTTTGATTAGCGTGAGCAGCGCAATTCCACACGTGGCCCACTGGACCGCAGTGTCCAGTGTCCACTTCTGCACCACTTCTCTGCTGGGGGGACAATTGGACTCAACAGGTCCACTGAAGAAAGCAGGTTCTGTCACGGCCCTGACCCCCGACTCAGTGCGGGCAGTGGAACGCATTACAGTCCATATTGGATGTTGGATCACGTCCCCAGCACGAGGAGGAAGTTAGAGTCCGTACTGGGGGCGGCACTGCACCGCACTGGTGTGTTCGTTCTCACTTGGGCTCGAACCTGCATCAGTCTACACTCTATACCTCATAATGGCGAAGCAAAACAGGGATTTTAGACATTTTTGCAAATATATTAAAAGTAAAAACCTGAAATATCACATTGACATAAGTATTCGGATCCTTCGCTGCGACGCTTGGGACGCAGCTGAGCTACGTTTCATTTCTATCGATCACCTCCGAGACGTTTCTACTCTCTGTGTGGAGCACCGAGTGCGGATCGACAAGAGGCAAAAACTTTAAACTATTTCAGAATAAGGCTGCTACACATAAAATGTGAAAAAAGCGAAGGGGTCTGAATACTTTCTCAACGCACTGTATGTGGGGCACATACGGGACAGCTGTCGCGTAGTAGGATTGCAACTGGTGCCTTTGGACCCAAATGTTGCAGGTTCACATCTCACCCTCGAGCAAGGAATTTACCCCATTGTAAGGCGCTATGGAAAAAAGTGTCAGCTAAATGAGAAAAATGTACACACACAAGCATCCAAATAAGTGAAATAAGCAGGAAAATAAAGAGAGGAATTTGGTTATTTGATATTTACTGTTTTTGTTGGGCTCTTGCGTGTGAATTTCCCTGCAGGGATTCATAAATGTCACCTTTTCGTATCCGAGGCCACTTACACCGATTGAGCCTTTTGCACAGCTGGGTGTAAGTACCTTGCAGCTGCACCACTGAAACCGGTCACTGTGCTCACACGGCAAGGCTCTCGCCACTGCGCCCCCTGTCGGTCACTCTACCCTAAGTGACCTTGAGCAAAGGTCAGTAATAATGGCGGTGACGTCAGAGCGGCAGTGGGCAGGTGGAGGGCTCGCGCGCACCGCTCACGTGGCCCAGGTGTGTTTACACGAAACGGACGAAAACATTCAAATTCTAAGGAAAAAAAAAAAAAAAAACGAAAGTTCTTGGCGGCTGCACGCGCCCCGCTCGCTGCCACGTGACGTTGAGGCGGCTCACAACACAACACGGTGCGGAGCGGCAGTATCGCGCCGCTCCTCCTTCTCTTCTTCGTCTCGAGGCGCAGGAACGATGGGAGCCCTCGCGCCGTTCCCCGGTGGCGCGCGGCAGTGACCTGGAGCGAAGTGGCCGGATTTGCGCGCCTTTCTCCCTCGCGGATAGCGCGAGCTCTCTGAAACTTGGCCCTCGACGTCTCGCGTTCGTCAGCTTCGCGCGGACTCCGCAGCGGCACGATGCCGGAGCGCGTGAGCGTGTCCGAGTTCCTCGCGCTGGTCACCGAGGACCTGCAGGCTCCCGCCGCCGGCGGCTTCCACAGCAAGATGGGCGCGTGCCGCAACACGGTGGCCGCGCTCGAGGAGGTGAGCGTGAGGCGCGCACAGCACGGCGCGAGCCGGCCGATGCCGACGGCGGCGCTCCCGCTTTCCAGAACTTCCCGCTTTTTACGGACGAGTTTCCTTTTTCTTCTTCTTCTTGTTCTTCCCGGGAGCGAAGAGAAGCGAAGCGAGCGGCTCTAACAGTGACTTAGTCTGAGTCTCTTTCTCGCTCTGCTCTGGCGTTTCGGCGCTTACCGCCCACCGCCCGGCCGCATCACCTGCTCTCTTGCTCTTCTTGTTGTCCGTTTTATCCGCTTGACGAAGCAGGTTGGTAAAAGGTACGACTCGACTGTACCATGATTTTGTACAATGAAATTTAATTGTAGCATTTCTTGTCAGTCAGGTACTGTGTTTGTACAGTCAGTGCTCTACTACGAATAGTTAGTTATTCCTTCCTGTCTTTCCAGTCGGTCTGAAGCAGCTCTTACACGTTTTCAACAGTTTTTCCCAGTTGCTTCATCATCATGATTCATGTAAACAGAAACTGGCTGCTTAATCTCAGATTTGATTCATTTGTGTTGTTTCTCATTTTTTGGATTTAATTTATCAGTTACTTTCACTTATTGTCCACTTTTCTTTTCCGTCCCACTGAGCTGCTCTGTCACTGACAGCTTTTTATGGCTTTTTGTCAGTTATTGTTGACCTTTATTTGGGCAGAAACGACGGGTCGGTTGCAGAGGTCCTTCTCTTCCGTACGGCGCTCATCTCCGTTCCTTCTGCGTCGCTGCTCGGTGCAGTTGCGTGACACCAGCCTGGCAGACGGACCAGGCCTCGTCTTCAGCGGAACGTTTCCTCTGCCACCTGCGGGCCGCTCTGGTTCCGGTTCTGCCACAGCGCTTTCCGCTCCAGGGCTTCACGCCGATGGCGCCCTTGTCCTGCGCGCTCCGCTAATGGAAGTGGTTTCTCGGTGATCACGGGATGTTTGTCAAACAGATTCTTGACAAGCACTTAATCTGAGATTGCTCCTCCAGCTCAGATGTTGTGCAAGATATCCCCCATCCCCCATAAATGTGCTTGCTCTTCCAGACTGAGTTCTTAGGTAGTCTGACAACTTAAAAAAAAAAAAAGTTTCTCTCACTAGGACTGCATAATAAAAATCCCTGCTCAAGTGGCTTATTACCAAGAGCCCAGGCAGTTTAAAGTGGGTCTCCAGCTTCTCAGGGGCCATCTGGAGCTCATTCGTGTGCCAACGAGGACTTTCTTCCCGCTGCTCTCGGCTGCTGGCTCTGCCAGACGAGGTCCCGTGGGAATCGACTGAGTGGGCCGCCTGTTCCCCTGGAGGGAATCACCGTGGAGATGGTCTCCTGCAATAGGTTCTGCACCCCAGCATGCTCTTCTGTGATGCGTTCTACGCCAACAGCAGTTGCTGCTGTTGTGGGGGGGACAGCTTTGTGTATGATGGTTCATCTTGAGTTCAACAGGGCTTTTTTGATCAGCATGAATGCGCTTCTCTAGTCTTCCCTGTCAGTGCTGTAGGACTCCCTGCACCTTCTTGCTTTAAAGAGCACTTTGCTTTCTCCTGCTCGGCAGTTCTTTCCAGAATCACCTAAGGAGCTGCAGGAAAGTACAGACCAAGATGTCAGCTGGACTCTGTCCAAGGGAGACTTTCTGGCTGCCAGAGGACAGTCCCAGCAGCCAACAGACCCTGTTTTTCCTGAAGCACTTGCATCATGGTATTCAGGAATATAATGTCAATGCTCTGAGGTGTGCCGGTCCACTCTTTCATTCGAGGGTCTCAGACACGTATGGCTGGAGCCCCAAAGAGCTTCCCACTCCATTAGTAAATCGCTGAGCCAGCTCTGGTCTCTGTGTAGAAAGGAATGACATCTGCTCTACATCAGTGGAAATGTGATGACGTGAGCCATAGGGCTTCTTATACGATCATGTGTCTGCTTAGGCACACATGTTAAAATGCACTGGAGAGCAGTTGGTTCCATCTTCTCTAAAGAGGATCAGGCGCTGCCTTGTTTTCAGTATTTCGTGTCCCCTGTTCATACTGGGTGTACAGAAATACTCCTCAGGTCAGATAACTGCTCTCTCCTTGGTGAAGACTTGAGGTCTATGCTCCGTGGAATTCTGGTCATATTGAACTGCATTGACCATTGGAGACCGAGTGTTTGTTCCCCTCTTTAATGTGAACTGAATGCAGTGTGACATTAGGGTTCCTCAGGGTTCCCTGTGGGGGGTCAGTGATAGACCCCTGTTTTTAGGTGTGGTCTATCCTGCTGCCTAGAATGCTGGTTTTCCTGCCTTCTTTGTGTTGATGGCTCATGCTCTTCCTGAGTTGGGTTTTTTTTTTGGGGGGGGAAGGTTAGGTGGCAGATCTGGAATCTTGAAATTGCCATGCTTAAAGTGTGACGAGCCTTTGTGTGGTAACAAGCCAATGTGTGGAATGATACAATGGTGACATCACTTTAGTTCTTGACGTCAAATTTTTCTTATTGTCCAATTTCACAAACCAGGTTTTTTTTTTTTTTTTTTTTTAAATGAGAGGTTCTTGTGTAAAGGGGGAGGGTGAAGATTGCTGCATGTTCCTTTCCCTTGAAATCCACCCTCTGCATGTTTGTACAGGTCACCTTTTTCTCTGTCAATAAGATTAAAAGGAAAAAAGGCGGAGTTCTGCACTTCCTTGTTTGACTTTTTGTGACCCCTCCCTTGTTTTTAGATCTGTTCCACCTTGGATTCTCTGGCTTATGGTGCTCGAGGTTGTTGGTACACAGGTTAGCGCCTAGGTGGCCCTGGCTGGAGTGGTTTCTTCTCTGAGAACACAGTCTCTGAAATTGGTCTCTGTTGCGGAACATCATAATGCAGCCTGGTCCGTTGTGCCTTAGCTAACAGGGAATCATGTCTGTGAAGATGCACACATACATACACACACACACACACACACACATAAAGACCAACTGACAAATGGAGTGTGCTGTTCTCAGTGTCACGCCCATGGACACAGACCAGACACCTTGAAAACAACCTGGGAAGCGCGAGTCAGCACTTTGCAGGAGACCTCATTGGCTCATCTCCTGCTTTCCGCCTGGGAACAGGGTGAAGACGATGCCAAACTGGTTTCAGCCACATTGACAAGGTGTTGGCGCAGCCTGGTGCAGACACCCAGGTGAGGTGTGGTGCTGAGTTGTGTTGTAATCGGCCAGCAAGTGGCTCTCAACTCAGCGGGTTGGTTCCAGTGGAGACTGTGCAGGCAGATGGGTACGATTGTTTTTTGATCACATGGAGAAACTCTTCTGGCCTGCTGAGTTTACACTGAGAGCCCAGAGGTGTGGTCATCCACCCAGAATGCACCTCACATCACCCATGGTCCCACAGCAACACAGGCACACCTGTGGAAATAGTCTAACTTAATGATGGATTTGCTGATGAGTGCTTTGCTTTGATATTATGGTGAAATAAGTGGACCACCATCCATGTTAGATGGATGCGAGATGTCTGCCTCGAATGTTTGGTTCTGCACCGGAACAGCAGGTGGAGTTGTGGTTAAAGCTGTAGCTTTGCAAATGACCCATTCCGAATCCTGCTGTTAACCTTGATCCAAGGTATTTGCCCTGAACTGAAACAGTAAAAAATACCCAGAAATATAAATGAGCAAATTATTGAAAGAACAATAGAAGCAGCTGTAAAATTGTGAAGTGTTTCAGACACTGCTCTACAATTTTTTTTTTTTTTTTTTTAAAATGTGGCAGCATCATATAAGAAGTAGCTCACTGAAAAATTGTAAATATAGCTATATAAATTAAGCAAGAGCAAAACATAACAATTCAATGCTGTCATCAAGTACCATTATTGAAAATGTCCACTATCCAGATGGGTGTCTAAAGGGTATTACCTTTTCCAGACTCACTTTTCCCATGATCTCTTAAATTCACGTAATGTGTAAATGTTCATGCTGTATAACTTTGAGATCATAACTGCTGAGTAATGGATAAACTTTCATGCAGCTACTCCTGTACTGTAAATGTTTTTTTTTTTTTTTTTTTTTTTTTAAAAAGGAAGGTGATCAGGAATCGTTGATATTTGGATAAAGTTTTATGCAGCTACTTGTGTGATGAACATTGCTTCATATGGTGGAAAGAAACTAACACCACTGAAGAATCACATGTTTGCATCTAAGTCTCTTCTGCTAATGTAATGAACACATTGTATGGTATTTTCTATGAGATGTTCGTTGCTTTGGAGAAAAGCATCTGATAAATGAATAAAAGTACATATAAGTTCAGATCAGATGTTAATTTTTCTAGCTGTTTTGTGAACGGGGGACAACGGGGGACACGGTGGCGCAGTGGGCTTGGCTGGGTCTTGCTCTCTGGTGGGTCTGGGGTTCGACTCCTGCTTAGGGTGTCTTGCGATGGACTGACGTCTTGTCCTGGGTGTGTTTCCCCCCTCTCCAGCCTTACGTCCTGTGGGCTCCGGTTCGCCGCGACCCCGCTCGTCATGAGCTGTTTCAGATAGCGTGTGTTTTTTGTGAATGTGTGCATCTGATGCTTTTGGGAAATGAAATTTTACCACATTTCTTGCTCATTGTTTCCATAGTCCTTGGAGATGGACCAGAACACTCTTCATAAGATGAAGAAGGTGGTGAAGGCGATTCAGAATGCTGGAATAAGTAAGTTGCTACATTAGCTGCTGTCCTCAGCGTCAAGTCTGAGAAAGAAATGAGTGTGAAAATTAAAGCATGTCCCACAGTTGGTTTATGGGGGGGGGTTGTGGTTCAGTGTCACAGAAGAAACCCATTAATCAGTTCAGGGAAGAGGGGTGCAGTGCCAGTAAGAGTGCTGAGTCAGAGCAAGGAAGTTTGGCCTGGACACTCTGGCACCTGAAGTGTGTGTGCTTGTGTGTGAGTGTGTGTGTCCACTAGTTGCATGCATCTGGACCACATCAGAAGCACTTCTGTTTGTACTGGTGATTTTCAGCAATTTGAGCATTTATATTCCAAAATGGACATGAAAGGTCTTTTCTCTTTGAAGTGAAGTGGTGTGACATGCTGAGATGAAGCCCATGGAATCCCACATCCTATTGAGCATCCCAGCAACACATGTTTCTGTTCAGATGAACCCAAATGTCCCTCTTCAGCAGGAGCTGGATCCATAACAGAGGGTTTTCCAGAAGGCACCATTTGCAGGTGTGCAGGATTTGGAGTTGTGAGAATGTGATTGCGTTGAAGCAGCAGAGCAGACTTATTTGGAAAAGCTCCTGAGCCAGTGAGGTCTCTGTTTCCCATTTCTGATTTAAACACGCTGATTCAGAGTTTGGTGTGTAGCCCCCGTTTTTTTTTTTTTACTCGTCATACAGTCATGGAGATGATATCTTTCTCTTGACTGCAGTCATGTTGCGACAGGGGTTGCGTTAAGACTCCGGGGGTCTGACATCCTGCCGCCCAATCTGCAACCCCGTAAATGGGTGTGATGTGTGACTGACTCACACCGCCCCAGCTCCCTGGTGCCAGGGCGCAGCAGCCAGGTGGTCTGCGTGTGATGGCCGGGGAAGCAGAGGCCTACTGTATCTATGGCTCTGCCAGTTCAGAAATGGTTGCGGTTCACAGGCACAAACAGACACAGACGTTGTTATTGGCATGGCTTCCATGGAGTGAGCCTTCTCTTTCCACCTTGACCT
This sequence comes from Scleropages formosus, assembly GCF_900964775.1. NCBI lineage: Eukaryota > Metazoa > Chordata > Actinopteri > Osteoglossiformes > Osteoglossidae > Scleropages > Scleropages formosus. Next base: position 1,044,261 of record NC_041820.1, on the reverse strand, counting down.
GGGAGCTGCGTGTTTGGAGTGCAGATCCCCAGGAGTACAGGAAGAGGTCTGTTTAGTCTACAGGGAGCAGCCTATGTTGACACTGTTCATGTCTCATGGGCCTTTGCATCCCACCGCAAAATGCCAGTGTAAGCCTTCGAACCTGTGGCTGTCATGTGATTCTGAGCGATTGTTTCTGTGTTTGTCTGCAGTGTATGCGGAGAACAAGGAGCAGTACATCGATGTGCTGGAGAGCCTGGGGAACAGCCACCTGTCCCAGGACAACAACGAGGTGTCCACCGGCTTCCTCAACTTGGCAGTGTTCACGCGTGAGATGGCCTCGCTCTTCAAGAACCTGGTGAGATCAATGGGGGGTTCAAGATAACTGAAAGTCTGACCATGATATCAGAGTTAATGATTGAGGTACTTACCCTGAACATTTTAAGTTTCCTGGGGGGGGAGCGGGCTTGCATACTTTCTTTCACATTTGTAACTACTTGTAGAATACATGTGTAGTCCAGAAGATGGTTCAAATTAAGCTCCAAACAACCCTGGCGTGACCTGAATGAGCCCTGACTCGAACCCTTGACCCCAGCTGGGTGGTCAGGGAGTGAACTGCAGTTTTTCTGGGTTGGGATGTGGTCTGGGGTGGAACACAGATAAACCGGGGTGGGTCGGAGAAACAGCTGCAGAAGTAGGAGGGTGGGGGTGGGAGAAGGAAGGAGGAAGAGGGCCTTCTAGCTGAGCGTCTCCATGGGAAAGTTAATTTATTCCAGACCTCCGTGTTGGAGAGGCGCAGCCTGCCAGCCCCCACAGCCTGCTAGGCCTTTAACTGTCCCCTCAGTGGGGATGTGAGGCCCAGCACAGGGGAGCTGTGTTCAGTCAGTGTGTCCATGTTTCTGTTCTCCCTCGTGTGAGGGCTTGTATGTGAACCGGCACTTTAAACGTTGACTAGTCTATACATACACACACACTCATTCATTTGCTGGTAGGTCAAGGTTTGCGTCCAGCTAAAAGGTATAACAACAGAGTTCTTCCTGTGGGTCAGTAAGTGTGCATTAAGGAATGAGCTGTTACCCATTTTCAAATACCACTTGCACTGTACTGTACCCTTAATAAAGTTACTTACCTCAAATTGCTACAAGGATTTACCCTTTTTATTTGTACTGTAACTTGTTTAGCTGGGGTAGGTGGTAGTGTAGTGGTTACAGCTGCTGCCTTTGGCCCAAAGTTGCAGGTTCACATCCCACCTCCAGCTGTAGTATCCTTCAGCAAGGTGATTACCTTAATTGCTCAAGTAAAAAAAAAAAAAATTGTATAAGTGGGTAAACAGTTGCAAGTAACCTAACATTGTAAATCATTTTGGAGAAAAGCATCTGCCAAGTGAATAAACGTAAAGCTCTGTAAATAACTTTGGAGAAAGTGTTAGATTAGTGATGTAATAACTTTGGGATCTCAGGTCCGTACTACATGCACAAATAAGTTGATGTTCACTAAGAAACTCTTCCATTTGTTTCTAAGTCTTCATAAGCAAGCAACGATCATGCTGTATTCATAACATCTTCAGTGTCCAGGTAGTTGCCATGTCATCCTCAGTCTTTCATCTTGTGTTCTATGGGATAGTGGAAGCTATGGCTCGACTGGTAGGAGCTGAATGTTTCCAGCCAGAAAAATGGTGCTGCATGAACACCGGTGGAAATTTCAGGGAAAACACCAGCAGCACCCAAGGCTCCCACACTTTCAGCTCTAACCCTCACCAAGCTTGTGTGTTTGTCTGTCGAACCCACACAGGTGCAGAACCTGAACAACATCATCTCCTTCCCGCTGGAAAATATCCTCAAGGGTGATCTGAGGGATGGGAGACAGGTGAGTCTCACCTGGTTGTGTGTGACCTGATGGTGCTTGGATATGGGACAGCTGGTGGTATAGTGGTTAGAGCTGCTGGTTTTGGATCCAAAGGTTGCAGGTTCAGTCCCTACCTCCAGCTGTACTACCCTTGAACAAGGTACTTACCCTGAATCCCTCCAGTAAAATTACCCAGTTGTATACATGGGTAAATTGTAAGTTTGTAACCTCAACATTATAAGTTGCTTTGGAGAATAGCGTCAGCTAAATGAATAAATGTAAATATACCGGTTCAGTTGTCCAAGAAAGCGACACCTGATATTGTTCTCCACCTTTTCCCATTCACAGGAAATGAAGAAGCAGATTGAAAGAACGTGGAAGGACTATGATGTGAAAATGTGAGTGTGTTGCAGGTCCTTGTCTGCTCTGGGCTGTCTGGATGGTTTAGAGCTGTGGTAACATTCCTTGTGCCACCACTGAGGAGGAAGAGTGGACTTTTGATTCCATCCCTTGCCTGTTCCACACAATCAGCCATTTTTACCGCTTTCTGGAAATGGTGATCTAACCACATGCTTTTATAAGCATAGTGACACTGGTGTGGCTTTTACATGGGATTTGAGGTCCTTGAAACTTTTATTCCTACATTTTACATCTCAGGCTAAATGATCTGCTTAACTGAATGCAATAATTTGTTATGGGATGGTGGAACTAAACCCTTTAGAAACATGGATAAGGATGGAAACTGCTGTGCTGGACAGCGAACTTGTCCATCATCCATCTGGTTAAACTGACTGTAAACTTTCCTTTTGTAAGTCGCTTTAGTTCCCTATCCTGTTGAGTTAGGAGAGGATACAGAGTGTGTATTTTTTTGCCCCGGCCCTCTGTGTCCCTCAGGGGGAGGTTGGAGAAGGGGCGCGAGAAGCACAGGCAGCAGGGGATGAACCGGGTGGAGGGCGGCGACCTGGCTGAGGACACGGAGCGGGAGAGAAGGATGTTCCAGCTGCAGATGTGCGAGGTGAGAGGAGGCAGGAAGTGGCAGCAGGTGGCGCACTGGTTATGAAACGGCCAATGACCACAGGTTTGCAGTGCACAATACAAGAGGACAACGCTTAATGAAAAGAATGAATGTCTGCGGTGGCAGGAAAGGTGGTTCCTGTACCGGTTCACTGTGTTGATGGAGGAAATAAGGAGTAACACAGTTTTAACTTCTTATGGTTTATGTGGATTAAGGGCTGTTAAAGCACAGCTGGACTCTACTAAGTAGAGATCCTGCAGCCAAGCCTTGGACAAACCGTCAGGTCATGCAGTTCCCTGTGTGCCTCCACAGCCCACTTTTTCTCCTTCTGAAGACACTGGGATACTTTGAAGTGCATCTGTTTAATAGTTTTACTGCTTTGCTTTCCTTTAAAGTATTACTGTATAGAATGAAGAGCTCTTGGGCAGTCTAATATGGATTAAAAGACTGCGATCTCAGTTTCACCTCAGAGCTGTGGGTGGGGCAGAACAAAGCACCAGTTTCTCCATATTCATCCAGTTTCTGGTTAACCCTCAACATACTTATCCTGACTTTCAGTACCTACTGAAGACCCAGGAGCTGAAGATGCGACAAGGCCCGGACCTTCTGCAGAGCCTCATCAAGTACTTCCAGGCACAGCTGAAGTGAGTTTCCACTCACTCTTGAGCGGCTCATGCCACGTGATCTGCAATCAAAGTGTCGTCATTGTCATTCTAGAACCTGACATGCATTTTTTTTGTGTCATTGGTCAGGTCAGGTCGTTTGATAAGATATGAGATTGTAAGGCAATAATAATGCTTTTATTCTTTGTGGGCAGCAATGAGTGTTTGGCTGTTGAAGTATCATTTTTTTCCTCATAAGGTAAAAACACACAGTTGAAGTCATTCTTTGTTCAGAGCCATGTGTGCTTTTCTTCGATGCTCAGGGATGTCAACAAGGCTGAATGAACGAGTGGAATTTTATGACTGTCTGCCATCAGTTTCTTCCAGGATGGTCTGAAAGCTGCGGAGCACCTCGCCCCCTTTGTGGAGAAGCTGGCTGCATCAGTGCACACGGTAAGGACAGGTCCGCTGTGCGATGTGAAAGTGCCAACAGCGGCCACTGTCATCTGTACGGTCTTATTGGATGTGGTGTGATTCTTCAGGTGGGGGGTTTCTTACCAGCCTGTTTTTTGCAGTTTATGTGCTCAAAATGGGCAGACACACAACAATGGATTATATCTGCATATGCAGTAGGTGGCATAGTTTGATGCCTTGACATGAAACATCCTTTGTCAGCCCATTCATGCTTTCCTGAGTTAAAGTGTGTGCACGTCTGTGTTCGGTCTGTACCCGTTTGTTTGTGGGTGTGTGTTGGCGGACCCTATGCGTTATCAGTTGTTAATTTCTGGGAGGTTGAAAATACTGCTTTGTAATTACCCTTTTCTGAAGATGCTAAGTTACATCTAAAACAAGAAGGATGATTTAACTACATTGGTTTTTGAAGAACATGCTAATCTCTGATGTGAAAACAAAGAAATGGAGGACCCCAGGGGAAAGGGGATTGTTTGCATTCCTGTTCTGGGTTTATCTCTAAACAGAAGGTCCCTCAGCAGGACCGCTGTGCTATCAGCTCTTACTCAGATGTTTTCAGCGCCTTGGAAGTTAGTCATTCTCAATGAGGGCCCCAACACAGACTCAATAAAAAGATAAAGCACATGAAAACCCAGAGGAGCTGTAAAGCAAAGACTACAGCACGGTCCAAATGTCCCCAGGAAAGAAACCCAAATCGCAGCCACCCCCATACTCTGAATCTGCCAAGCTCCCACTCTTTGATCTCCTTGCACGGAGCCTGACCTCTGACCCCTACCTTTCTTCTGAAATCCCACAATGAAGCCATCAGAAAACATTTAGAGGCCATGCCCCGACCACTTGTTGCCAGGGTAACCAAATAACTACCTTATAAGTCACGCCCAGAGAAATGGGAATTGGCCGAAGTTGCTCAACAGGTTCTGCACTGCTAGGATTAGCAGGGGTCCGCTCCGCATTGGTGAGGCTTATCATCCAAATCTCAGTTGTAAACCAGCGATGAAAAGGACCTCGTGTGGGGCAGTTGTGTGTGTGCCTCTGCTGGGTTTTAGTAGGCAAGCTCAGGCAGGCTGCCCCTGTGACAGTGACACGACTCCTGTGGTAGCGAAACTGGTTTGGAGACTCAACCTGAGAGCAGGAAACTTCTTCCCTGCCTGAACTTGTTTTCTCCTATTTTCTATTGCTGCCTTTCTGTCCAGCAGGACAATGTAAACACAGTAAATCAGTGTGTGCATTCAGGCTTGACCAGTGAACTCTGGAAGGTTTGTCGGGACATCCTTGTTTACGAAACGTTCTTCATTGTCTGAGTACACATGATTGTTGAGAGGCAATGGGCTCTGAGCTTGTGACCCAGTTTCTGAGCTGCAGTTGGTTTTCTGAGCCAAGGTGGTCTCTGACTTCCCCCTCCCCTCGTGCAAAAATGGTGACCTGATCATCCACTACACCCCAACCCCATCCCTATACTCCTTCACCTCTGCCCACCTCGTGGCCCCACGCACAAAAAGTCCAAAAGCAAAAAGGCTTTCAGTTCTGGCACCGATGTGGTGGAACAACCCTCCCCTCTCACTCAGAACTGCTGAATCTCTGTCTACAGGTAAGAAGGGTCTTAAAACTCACCTCTTCCGGACTCACTTCTCACATGATCTCTTAAGTTCATCTAATGTGTAAATGTTCATGCTCTACAACTATGAAGTCATTTACTTGAGACTTTCATGTCTGCAGCTATGTCTCTTAATGTAATGCATAAATTGTACTTTTGCTGAGATGTACGTTGCTTTGGACAAAAGCGTCTGCTAAATGAATAAATGTAATTGAATAATTCGGTTCAATGTACATTGGTTCGTATGGTGGAAAGTAACTACTTTAGAATCACACATCTGCATCACTCTTTCTATTAATGTAATGAACACACCATTTTCTATGAGACTTCTATGACAGTGTAAATGTAAAATACACTGTGTAGGGAGGTGTCGAAGGCTGGGACCTGCTACTCCAGCTTCCCTTAGCCACACCACCAGCCACCCTTAGCTGCTCCTCCGGGGAACGGTGGCTGATGGACGCTCTGTTCTGTCACTGAGGCTGCAGTGCTTTTCTGGGCCGTAGGACTAATGCTGATGGCTTGGTCTGAACTTGGGCGTTGGTATGACACAGCGACTGTGTGTTGGGAATTCTGCAGGTGCGCCAGGAGCAGGACGAGGACCTTCGCCGGCTGTCTCAGCTGCGTGGATCCCTCCGCACGCTGCTGCAGGTGGATGGAAAGGAGGTGGGCCTGTCTACAGCTAAAATTAGCCAAGAGTTGTCCTTCAGTCAGTCACACAAGTGTGCGCCCAATCAATTATTCATGATCAGCTGACCCAGCACAAATGTAACCACAACTGTCAAGTCGGAAACGTGCAGGTTGTCAGAGTATTCACAAGATTTCTCCTTAAGTGAAGCTGTCCACCTTAATCCATAGGACAATCTGAACAGGAAGAACTCTGGGAATGGCTATAGTATCCATCAGCCTCAGGGAAACAAGAAGTACGGCACAGAGAAGTCTGGCTTCCTGCTGAAGAAGAGTGACGGGTGAGTGTCTTGTGCCACTGAGGACCCGCCTGTGAGGTGCACAGGAAGGGTACCTTGCGATTACTACTGGGATCGATCTCGTGGTCACTGTGGTTCCCAGGGAGTGGGGAGTTTAGGTCCTTTGGTTATACTGTGAGGTGGGTGTCGGGTTCAGTTGTACACATCTGTTCCTTGTTGTTGGAGTTTGGCTCTGCAGAACTACTTCTTCCGCCTCCTGCATGTTACTCAGAGGGTTGAGACGGGAAGGACGGCCTGCTGGATGGGTGCCGATGTCAGAAATGTGTGCTATCAGGTGTGTGTAGGTGGCCACTGTCTTCAGGGTGTGTCTGCGTTCAGCTCGAGTGTCACTGTTGGTCGCTAGAATTACTTTCCTCATGTAACGGTTTTCCAAATGTTTGAAATGATTAATGCACATTAGAGATTGAAATATCTGCAATTTTTTCATTAACCCCTTTGTCATCTGACACCTTTTCTCCAAAGCTGTTTACAGTGTTGTTACTTCCACTGATTTGTCCATTTATGCAGTGGGAAAATTTTTACTGCATTACTTCAGCGGCAGGAGGAGAAATCTTCGTAGGAAGCCAATGGCTCGACTCACTACGCCTTCCTGGTGGAATAATTGTATGAGAATAAAAGCATTTATATTGTCCTATCTCCTTAACAGGATTAGGAAAGTGTGGCAGAAAAGAAAGTGTGGGGTCAAGTATGGGTGTTTGACCATCTCTCACAGCACGGTGAGACCTCACCTATACCCTCTCACCTGCCCACCTGCACCTCCACACAAAAGATATCCCAATACAAGAACTGTCAGTCTTGATGGATGTCTGAACCTGGGCTCTGTGCTCCACCCTCAGATTAACAGGCCTCCCGCCAAGCTCAACCTGCTGACCTGTCAGGTGCGACCCAACCCTGAGGAGAAGAGGACCTTTGACCTGGTTACACGTATGTTCACCTCTGACCTTCCACAACTGTTCTGACTGGCAGTGTCGTGTAGCCCCATAGTTTTGGCATGTCTGTACACGGTTTTTGGTAACGTCAACGTGTGTGTCCGTGTGTCCTCGCACGCGCGTAGATGAGAAGTTTAGCTACCTGGGAAGAGTCCTGTTTTTAATAGCTTCACCTGACTGCTTCAGATTGGCTGCTGTGTGAGTTCTTTCATGCTGGTATTTATTACTCCAAAGCCCATGAGTTAGTGTGCAGGAATTTGGTCAATTACTGGTTGTGATGCACTGCCAAAGCGGTGTGTATTTGTATATAATGGAAAGCAGGTATACATGATGTGTGTTCCTGCAAATCATGTTTTTCCTCTGTTGCCCTGGAATGTGTGTGTGTCATCTGTCCTACCCCTCAACCCCCCACTGCAGACAATCGGACCTACCACTTCCAGGCCGAGGATGAACAGGAGTGTATGATGTAAGCCAATCAGAATCTGTCCTGTGCTGTTGTGCCCTAACTCTTCTGCATGTCAAGTTTCGCCCGTATTAAATGCAAACAATGTGAGCTCATCTTTTGGGAACTGCTTGAGATTCTGCGTGCGCACTTCTCTACATTTTTCATTGTTTAATTGCAGGCTCCTTCCTAGGCCCCCTCCAATGGTAGCACCCCCACCTCCCTCTCTCCCTCCCACCCTAACCCCTGGCTTCCAATCTTCCAGCATTTGGTTCACAGCTGACTCAGGGCTTTCTGGGGACAGGGCTGCAGATGTAGCTGTGGACTCGGCTTGATTCTGGGGAAAGACCTATTCTGGGAAAATTGCACGGAAACTGGTGGTGAGGACTGTGGGGCAAATGGAGACCGTTTCCACTAAGACTATTTAAAATAATACAACAGACCTAAATTTCCCCCCAGAATTAAATCTACAGTTGGCTGAGGCCAGACTTCTGTACTCTGTCTCTTGGGCCAACAGGGAGTGTGTCCAGAAGAGCTTTACCGCTGCTGCTGTCTGTAGAGACAGGGGCTTAAAACCACTTTTTTGTTTGAAGGAAAATTACATTGGGGAAAAAAATTAAACAGAGTCTTTGCTATTTTGGACATTAATAGTAGAGGTTTGGAAGCAGTATTGAGCTGTGGCCTCTCTTCCTCCTGCTGTATTTTGTCACACTGAGAATTTAGTGTTTAGGGTGCGAGTATCATGTGTACCGTGATTTCCCACAGCTGGGTGTCGGTGCTCCAGAACAGTAAGGAGGAGGCCTTGAACGCAGCCCTTGGTGGGGACCAGACACAGTTCCAGGACAGCAGCCTGCAGGAACTGGCCCGCGCCATCATTGCTGGCCTACGGAACATGCCTGGCAACGAGGCCTGCTGTGACTGCGGCGCCCCAGGTGGGCTAGGATAGGAGCACCGAGACCCTGTGGAGTTGGCCTTATGTTCCCTGAAAGTACATTTTGATACGAACATGCAGGCTTGTAGGACTTTAGTAAACCTGGGTCCCTCCTGTTTGTATACAGACCCCACTTGGCTCTCCACAAACCTGGGGATCCTCACCTGTATAGAATGCTCCGGAATCCATCGAGAGCTGGGGGTCCACTACTCACGTATCCAGTCCTTGACCTTGGACATGCTCAGCACTTCAGAGCTGCTGGTGTGTTGAACCCACCGACCACATGCCCCCTGTCCTCTTCTCTTTGTGTTGATAGTCTCCTTTGGCCTGACCTCTAACCTTTGACTCCATCTCTTGCAAGCTTGCCGTGAGCATCGGCAACACCAGGTTCAATGACATCATGGAGGCCGGCCTTCCCAACGATTTGGTCAAGCCCCTGCCGAACAGTGACATGTGAGTTCACCAAAGATGCCTGAATAATGACTGAGTGCTTGAGCAGGACTGTTCAGCAGCTCCTCTCTGTAAGGTTTGTTTAACAGGACCCGAGACCTAGAACAACTAATGTAGCTCATAGATCCTGGATAGTAGCTGGTGACTTGCAGTCCTACATTCCAGGTTCAAATCCCACCTCTCACTGTAGTAGCCTTGATCAAAGCACTTACCCTCAACTGATATATTTACATTCACTTAGCTGACAATTTTCTCCAAAGTGAATTGCAATATTAAGGTACTTATTTACCCATTTACACAGCTGAGTAATTTTGCTGGACAAATTTATGGTGGGTACTACAGGTGGAGGTGGGGGTTCGACTGGCAACCTTTATTTCTAAGGGCAGCTGTTCTGACCACTATGCTACCAGTGCCCCCAGTGAAAATGACAATGCTTTATAAATGGCTAAGTAATTTTTAATGGCTCTGTTAAAAAAAAAAAAAAAAAAAAGCATCACCTAAATAATTAATTCAAGCTGGGTATTTCAGAGAAGCCGTTCAGGTTAAGTACCTTTTTTCAGGTATGATTTTGTGTGTTTTTTTACAATACATCTTCCACTCGTATGCATCTTGCTGGAGATTTTTGGTTCACTTGGAAGTTGAACGTCACGGAGTGCAGTTGTGGTAAACGTGCTGCTGGCTGTTCCAGGAGCGCCAGGAAAGAGTACATCATGGCCAAGTACGCTGAGCGGCGCTATGTCCTGCACAAGCAGGATGGTGACCTATATCGAGTGTACGATGCCGTGAAGGCGCGCGACCTCACCGCACTGCTGCAGCTCTTCGCTGAAGGGGAGGACCTGGCCAAGCCGGCAGCTGTGCCAGAGGCACAGGTGAGCACAGGGTCTAAGCAAGTGGGATGGGTTTGTAAAGTGAAAACTTTAAGCAGCATGAATGCAGCATGTTGATGATGCTCAAGGATAAATCCTTCCCACTCAGGACCTGCAGGAAACAGCCCTTCACCTGGCTGTACGGCTGGCGGAGAGAAGCTCCTTGGGCCTGGTAGACTTCCTCACGCAGAATGGGTGAGTGGTGACTCCCTGGTGCCCCCTTCTGCGGCTGACCAGACAGCTCTTTCTCCCCTGTGATGTCTCCGTAACTGAGGGCTCATGGGAAATGTCCCCACAGCAGCTGCTTGGAGAAGAAGACACAAGAGGGAAACACAGCCCTGCACTACAGCGCCATCTACAACAAACCTGAGTGTGTCAAACTGCTGCTGAAAGGGAAGGCTGTCCTCAGTACAGGTGGGCCTGCTGCTCTGGGTGTGTGCGCCTGTGGAGACAGTACAGGGACACACTCCCGTCATTATTGTGCAACACCGTATGTTACCTGCCTGTCAAGGTGAACGGTTTCCTTTCCCTGCAGCGAACCAGAATGGAGAGACCGCCCTGGACATCGCCAGGAGACTGCAGCACATGTCATGTGCAGAGCTGGTGAGGGTAAACTTGACCTGGTGAAGACACCTCCCTTTCCTCTTCAGCTTTATCTCAAAGCTTCCTTTTCTTAGAGCCTCAGTTAAACGTTTGTTTGCTGTCTCTGTCCCTTATAATCCCCGCTGAGACACACTTTTGATGGGGCTCTTAAGCCGTTTCCCTCCGGAGACAGTTGAGACATGTCCTGCGTTGTGAGAGCGACGAAACAATCCCCAATCAACCACTGGGGCAAAGGAGATCTCACATACTGCTGGGCACTTAAGTGCTAATTCTCACAGGCAACAACAGCAGGATGATTTTCGGTCATTACATATCAGTAACGAGTTATATTGATGGTAGACGTCTCTTTGCGTGTTTATACATACACACAAGATGGAGATCCCTTCGTGCAGGAATAATAATTCATATTTTTACAGACTTTGCTGTCAGTTGTGTAACTTTTACCGTGGTGTTCCTGTGTTTGACACCCTCACTATGCAGTTGGAACTGGCCCAGAGTGGGAAGTTCAACTCCCAGATCCATGTGGAGTACACATGGGAGACACCGCAGGAGTTCCTGTACGACAGCGAGGACGATCTGGACGAGAGGGTAAGACCTGGAGAAGGCTAAGCACATTTTATTGTTTTTGTACTATAGTACTGGTTAGCTCCTTAGGCCACCTGCTAGTGGGCTCTTTTCACCCTGCCCCATGGACCCGATCTCTCTCATCACAGGTCAGCCCCTTGTCCAGGGCCATGCGCTCAACAGTGCCCCCTGCCGGAGGAAATGGCACATCCTCTTCACAGTGGGGCTTTGGCAAAACCAACATCGCCAACAAGACCTATGAGAATGTGGAGTTCCTCTACTGCAACCCTCCTGCCAACAGCGCCCCCTCAGGCACCATGCCACCTCCCCTTCCGGCCAAGGCCATCCAGAGAGGTAGGAGCTCGGGACTCGAATCTGAGACATGAGCGCACAGACATCCACCCCAGTGCAGTCAGAGGGTCTTCGGGTCAAGCGCCATTTCTGCTTGGTTCCTGCTAATCTCTCTCTGCTTCCTACCCTGCAGGGCGATCAGACCCCCAGATATCCATGTGCCCCCATGAGGGCAATCCGCCAGTGCGGCACTCTTCAAACCCTTCATCCCATCGCCACAGCCCCCCTTCCCTGCTGCAGGACAGACAAGCCACCCACAGGCGGCTGTCCCCACCGCTAGGTGCAAAGGTGGCACACAGACAGACAGTGTGTTGGGAAGGACAAAATCTGGGTCCAGTTAGGTACAGTACACGATTTACATTTATGAGGAATTTCAATCTGCCATACCCTCCTTTCCCACCCTCTTACTCATCCTGTTCTCCTGAAAAGTGATTCTGTACAAGTCAGAACTTGTTTGTTTTCAGTCTGTATGCAGTATTTTGTGGCAATTGGCTCAACTTGTCCTGTTGCCCACCAGTGGTGATGCTATTGCTATCTATTTTTTGGCAGGTTTACAGTGTGTATATATAAAGTAAATTTACTTATGTCACTTTGAAATTATTTCTTATGGGGAAAAGTTAAATCCAAATTTACCACATCACTTATCTAAGGAAAAAGTACTGCAACACATTAAAATAGAAAAAATATTATACTGTCGGCCCTTTTTTTAAAGCTTAGCTTCAAATTCACCTTACAGAATCAGGAGGTTATGAGTTGGCCTCAAGGTCATATGTTGCTGGACTTCTGTCTTCCGTGCTCTTGCCAAGTGCAGTTCCGGAAAAATCACCTCCTACCGCCGGACCAGCAGTGGCGGTCAGGGCAAGTGCTCCGTGGTCTCACCGACCTGTGGCAGTGTGCAGGACGAGCTGTCCAACAGCCAACCAGGAAGCTCCCCACCAGCGTCCTCCCCCGCCACCCTACCTGTTCCACGTCTGCGCAGGAATCCTGTGGTTAGTGTGGAAGAGCATGGTCACATTATCAAAAAATTGGTGGTGCACGAGGACATGGGTTTGATTCCCCCTCAGCCATGTTCTCCCCATGTCAGTGTGGGTTTCCTCTAACAGTCCAAAGACATGCTGTTCAGGTTAACCTTGAGTGTGTGAGTGACCCATTGTAAGTAGTGTATCTAGTAGTGTAAGTCACTCTGGTGAATAAGGTGTGGACTGATAACACTACATAGAGGTCACTGGAAATTGCTTTAGAGAAAAGCATCTGCTTAATAAATGTAAAAACCTTGCAGTGTCTAGATAAAGAAATGAGTTTGCAAATTAAGTCAATGAAAATTAATATCTCTGCCTTATTTTTTGTGGCAAGAAGGCCTGAGGTTGTGTGGTACAACATATAGTAAAAGTGGCACAAAGTTCTGTGGTGACTCATTACGAAAGGCGCCTCCCCTAGGTGAAGCCCAGGCCGAAACGAGTGCAGGCGCTGGTGGACTGCAGGGCGGTCGGCTCTGACCAGTTGGCCTTCTACAAAGATGAGGTCATTATCGTAACGGTTGCTGACGATCCCCATTGGTGGGTGAGTGGGCCCTCCCTCAGGCGGCTGAAAAAATGAATGACGACAAATTCGTTTCTCATGGTCACATTAGAGCTGCAAACATGTTCTTCACTCACTGCTATTGCATGTCTTATTACATGCCATTGCAGCTGATCTGTGGCCTGAGCTCCGTTTTCCTCTCTAGGTGGGCCACATCGAGGGAGACCCCTACCGCTCGGGCTCCTTCCCTGTCAACTACGTGCTCAAGCTAGCAGACTGACTCCTGAGGAGCTATACCCCACACACCTACTTAATGCCTTGGTCTGACAGCAGGTTCCTCACAAGCTGTTAATGTGCAAGAAGGGTGCTGTCCTGCTCATGGATTGCCTGCAGGATCCCATGTGTTGGGCTCTGCCCCCTTTGTTAAAGGGCTGATCCTGTCCTCATGAAGAAGATCCCCACTGGGCAGCAACCTGCTGGTGGCTTCTACCATGGGCTGCTGCTGTACCCTTCAATCAGTGACCATTCTGACTCAGCCTAAATGATGCCTCACCTTGGTTTTAACTGGACAATATTCTGGAAGGAACCTGGGGCTGCTACCTATGGCAGAACTGACACTGGGATTTATTGCAGCAACAGGGAAAGTGGGCACGAGCCCTGAACTTGCGGGAAGGACCACTGAAGCACCGTGTTTTGACCGAAGGGCTGAGTGTCCGTCACAGGAGTTCAGACAGGAGAAGGAAAGTGGAAGAGGGATGGTAGAAACGGAGTGTAAAGTGCTTGTGGGAAGCAGTTTAGTGAGCATGCAAGGTCTTGTGGAGCCCAGGAAACAGTTTTAATGTGTATTCACAGGAACATGTGTGAGACAGGGCTGGGGCAAGAGGGACTCTAGCTTCCTGTCAAACAGTGCAAGGCCCTAAACCCCAGACATCAGTAACCTTCCATTCCACTCTCACATTTTCAATAACCTGTTTAAGTATTTGTAGCTGAAGCTGTAATGTTTTGGTTTGTTTCATTGAATTGTGTTAACATAAAATTGGCCTCAGGTGTAAATAAAATGTCTAAATATTTTTACTGCATTCTTTCTGGTGCTGTTATTCCACATTGCTGACCAACCAACTGGATGGTGTAGACACACAGTAGGGTACTGCTGAGTTGCTGATAAGATCATAGCCTGCTGCAAAACCATTGTGCTACATTTGACTTTGCTAGGGGAGTATGTTCTGCTGCACTAGAGAACTAATTGTTCAGCTGAGGTGACCTGTGGAGCCAGGGATCTCTCCTGTTGTCACAAGATTTCTGTTTGCACTGCTGTGGGGGAGAAATTCAAATTATAGGTGACAGTTGTATGATCTTATTCACATCAAGTATAATGTACATTAGTAGCACCTGGACATATCAGTATGCTGTTCAACTTGTACAGGATGCACAGGAAATGTAAAAATTACAAAGTGACACCCTGGTAAACTACTTTAATACCAGCACAATGCCATGTCTAGAAATATATTTGAATAAGTGAAATATGAATTCAACACAGGTGGACTCCAAAGTATAGAAACATCTGAGATCAATAGAAATGGGATGCATTTCAAGTGTCTAAATACTTATGTCAATGTGATAATTGATTTTTTAAAATTTGCAAATATGACAAATCCTGTTTTTGCTTTGTCAGAGTAGATTGATGAAGGGGAAAATTGTAAAGCTGCAACATAAATATGAACAGATGAAGGCCAATACTTTCTGAAAATACTATGTGTGTATATATACACAATTTTCTAACATGTTAAAACAACTCAAACATTCTAATCAAGGACAAAAATGGCCTGGTCCTCCTTAGTAAAGAGCAAGCTGAGAGGTGGGTTGAGCACTTCAGAGAAACTCTAAAGCAGCCAGCACCTACAGCAACATATGACTGATAGCATGACCCCTACAGTACCATTAGATGTCACCATGGGCACCATTAAAGTTGAGACAATAAGGGCAGTGAAAGCCTTAAAGAACAGCAAAGGTCTCGACCAGTCTGCACCAGAACTGTTGAAATATTGCAGACAGAGCGAGTGAGGGCTGACTGGAAAAAAGGTGTGATAATCAAACTCCCAAAGAAAGGCAAAGTATGGACTGCAATAACTAGAGAGGTATCACACACTGCTCTCAGTTCCAGGCAAAGTATTTTGCATCAGGGCCTATGGGACATGATCAACAGCAGGAAGGATTTCGAGGGGGTCGGTCATGCATTGAACAGATCTTTACGCTGTGGACCATCTTCGAGGAATGCATCAAGTTCCAAACGCTGATACCCGAATTTTATCGACTTCAAAAAGGCCTCTGACAGCATCCACAGAGACTCACTCTAGAAGACTGGTTTCTTATGGCATGCTGCAGCACTATATAAACATCTTCAAAGATCTTTATGCAAACTCAAGCTGCTGCACTAAGACAGACAGTGCTATCAGAGACTACTTCAGTATTGAGACTGGAGTATGACAAGGTTGTATCCTCTCACCCTTCCTATTAGCAAAGATGATGAAGAAAATAGAAATGGGTGCATGCGCAGCCACTCTAATGAAAAACCAAACTCGGCTCATGGATCTGGATTTCACAGATGCTGTGGCTTTACTAGCAGCGTCCAAACCAAGCTTACAACGCACAACCACACATCTTGAGTGTGAGGCGGGGGGGGGAATCAGCCTGCATATCAGCACTGACGAGACCAAAGCGATGAAGATAAACCAGCGGTCAAAAACAGACGTCACCACTGCACAGCAGTTGGTTCAAGAAGTGAATGAATTCACCCATCTTGGCAGCATTATCACAAAGGATGGCAAAACCGAACCTGACGTCTGGTGTCTGATTGGGAAAGCATCAGTATTTCAGCGGATGCAGTGTACTTGGTCTTGTTCCTCCATTACATTTACATTTATTCATTTAGTAGATGCTTTTCTCCAAAGCGACACACATCTCATAAAAAATAAAATCTCTCATTACATTAGGAGAAAGAAACATAGCTGCAGATGTGTGACCCTTAAGTACAGCTAGTTTCCTTCACCATATGCACTGATGTTCATCACGCAAGTTGCTGCATAAAACTTTGCCAGAATATCGCCAATTCCCAATTACCTTAGTTTTTTTTTTTTTTTTTTGAGACACATATTAACATTTGCAATACATTGCAGGAGTGGTTCTGTAAAAGACTGATCAGAGAGCCATCATGAACCATTAACACAAACATCAAGATCAGACTGTACAACAGCATCGTGATCCCAACAGCCATCTACGCCAGTGAAACCTGGAAGATTACGAAAAGAATAGCCCACACTGAACATATTTCACCAACACAGTTCACATCAAGTTCTAGGTTATCTCCTACCACGACCAGATTACAAATGAAGAGAGGTTACAACATAGTGGTCAGCTGCGGCTAGAAGACACTTGCTGAACAACGAATGCGACTAGCAGGCCACATTTTGCGACTTCCAAAGGTGGTGATGGGATGGGTGCTGCCAAAGGGAAAGCGCGATGTTCCACCTTTTCGAGAAAAGACCACGAACGTTAAATGGACAAATGCAGAGATCATTCTTGCCAACAAAGCCCACTGGAGAACACTCGTTGCCCAAAACATCAACCGACGTGGGAGGAACTAATACACAATTTATAATGTAAACTCACTTTTCCCCTCTCAAAATATTTACATAAAACCTTCTCCATTTCAATTTCTGAAAGATTCTATATAGGGGAAGATTCAAACATCCAGATCTAATCATTAAGTTTTTAAATCAGTAACACAGACCATAGGGTTTTGGCTGAAACTTACACAAATCAAAAAACTGATATTTAAATTAAAAGTTCAATTGGTGACAACAATAATAATAATATGATGCCACAATAACAATTTTTCCATTTTCTGTATGAACTGGAGAGACAAAGGCACTTTTTGATCCATCTTATCTGGTCCTCACAGTTGGGATGGTTTCCAAGGTAGCGTCATTGTTATAATATTCAAACATTATTCAAAGTATCATGTGTTTGACAAAGCACATGGAGGTTGCGCTGATGCTCAGGAGAACCCATTGGCTGCTACCTGACAGAGGAGGCATTTAAAAAAAAACCCCCACAAACGCACCTGGGGACAGAGCAGGTCGTCCTGAACAAGTCAGAGAGCCCGTCCTGCTCCTTTACTCTTCGGCGGTCTTCTAAAGCAGTCAAAAGGTTGGTGGAAATCTCATTAATACATTGAGGAATTTTGCTGACAAAAAGTGTAGGGCACCCTGTCGTTCAAAATGTATATTAATATTTTAATTAACAGTTTTCCCCTAACCTGTTAGCAGCTCAATTTACCAGGTTTGGGATAATTATGCTGAGAGTAACTTTTTCTGTAAATGTTTCATTCTGCAAGATGATATTTCAAACGTTTATTAGCCATTAGCTGATCCTTGCATGGAATTACTACTAAAATTCTTTATTCAGCGGTGCCCTTTGGCCCAGGTGTCTTAGTGAAACACCTTACTGTAAACATGGGTCTGTTCACACACCTTTCCTGTTCACCTCCTTCTCCTCCACAGGGGTAAGGCCCCAATTTCACTGGAATCTGGGCAGAGATGCATGTAAAGATAGTAATTTTACTTCCTTCTGCAACACTTAAGGTCACCAGGAATCTGTTACGACCTCGACGAGCTGAAACGTCGAGATGAGCTGTTCACACGTCTCACATTAGGTTAATATCCTTGCTACTGTGGTACCTGCAGATTGAGCCCAGTTCACCGCAGAGTCTGAGCTCCAGCTGTTCTCTTTCCCAACCACAGGGACAACATGGTGAAGGTGCAGAGCATCCTCATCCTCTTACTCCTCTTTCACACAGCCTGGTGGGGAGGTGTATGGTCAAACCCAGCAGCTCAAACCAAGGTAAAATACTTCATCAGAACACAAACATCTTTTTAAAGCTCAAGGAAGAACTCAAAATACCTGTTTCTTTCAGGATCAAAATGACCATGGAGATGCAGGTGGTGCCAAGCACTGCAACTCTACATCCATTTAGTCATAACTCTGTCATAATGTGCAAAATTAGTTCATTGACTCAGCCTTTTTTGATATTTATCCATCTATCTGACATCCATTCATTTTAGCCCATGCTTTTCTTCAGGGACTGACATTGATTTACCCATTTATAGTGTAGGGTAATTTTTACTGGATGCTTCAGTGAAAGACATGTCACATCTGAGCTGCCTGTGCCATTCTGACCATGATTTACACCATCTTTAAGTTTTAACTGCTCTAAGAAACCGTAATGATGTATTCTGGGGCAAAGAAGGAGAATCACCTGGGAGCTGTGCTAAAATGTATTTCTGTACGCTACCTTCTCACACCACACTGTACCTGTATTTTATATCCTTGATTTTTTTTACAGTACAAATTTGGAGACATAATTCGATTTCCAGAACACTATGGAATTGGTCGTGGACTACGAGATAAGGAAGGCAACGAGTTGATCTTCCACAACACGTGTAAGGCCAAGTGAAGTTATTGCCATTGATACCCTAAAGTAAACATACTGGTCATGCAGGTGGTTGAGGCCCCTGTTTAGGACATTGGTGGACATGCTGACAGACACATGAACCCCTGTGTGCGGTCATACTGGACGGGGGGGAATCTGGTTGAGAAGCCAGTCTAAGCTGACTACTCTTACTAAGTCTTAGAGAAAAGACATTTAATAATTACTGTATATCATGGCACATGCATTAATAGTTACAACATTTTGTTTTGTGACGTTTTCATTTTCCACAGTCAACGGGTGCAAGACAAGCATAATGCGCCCTGACCAAATATCCACACTAGATAATTATCAAGATCATTCCATTACGGTCAACGTGGACGAAATGAAGAAAAGACTGAAGGAGTGTGAGGACAACAAGAAACCACAAATGTGCTGTGGGGAGCTGAACCGGCTCACCAACAACTGCGAACACACAGCCACCTACATCCGCTACGGAGAGAAGGGACGAGTGTCCTGCCTGGTAACCATTTCTGTCGTTTCGCACACAGACGGCCATATATTTCACCCAACAGCAAAACTTTTTTTGGTCTCTAATGTGCACTTTTATGTCGCAGGGCTATAAAATAATGTTATGCATGTAGAAATATTACCGCACCTGCCCCATGTGTTGATAACGCAGCAACCTGCAGTAGAATAAAGGGTGTAAATGTTAAAAGTTTAAGTTTCTGACCTGCTGCTAGAAATCTACTGTTTCCCTCAGTGCCAAACACTGAGCTCACACTAGTGAGAGCAGTTATGATGTATCAGATGGATGATACCACTAACCTTTAACTAACAATTATGACGACGCCACTAACTTTGCCCCCGTTTCTTTGTACAGCTGCGTAAAGGATATGTAAAGGTGTCGCCTCCAGCTCAGTGTAAGCACTGGGTGGACAAATATCCCGATGCCAAAGTGACCTCATCGGATGTCACAAATGAGCTCAGCGGATCATGCGTGTGAACATACTGCTCGAAATATACATGATTGTTTAAATAAAGTCTAACTGCATCACACCTTTGTGTCTCTGCAAGTTCCTTGGGACGAGTAGAAAGGTGTTGCGGTTCACTGCTGGACTACATGGTGAGGGTTTCACTTCGACATCATCCTGTCCCCACTTTGCAGAGGGAAGCGTCACCACAGCGGTCCCCATCCTTGTCCTCGTCCGTCACATTGCAGATCTCCAGTTTGAGAACAATATTATTAACAGAGTGCCCGTCCTGAGAGTTACAGTTTCATTAATAATAAGGGAAACTGTGATAATTTACCACTCAAAAAAGTCACCTGTCTCCTGCCAAAAAACATGAATATTAATGAACGTTCACGCAATCACAGGCTGCTCTCTACGGCTGTCACTGTGGAACATTAATTCTCCGTTTTGTGATGTTCAGGGGTCAAAAATTACAGATTAACTTGAAGTTCATTTTTTTTGTGTGACACTCAGTGACTGAGTCAGTGTCGAGTAACTCAGGTCTGTTACTTTCAACACAAGTTCATTTAAATCATGCAAGTAAAAATACCACAGCTACTGGGATTCCTCAATAGAATAGATATTAATTTTTTTTTTTTTACTTTACATTTTTTTAACGGCACACAAGCACTGACTACTACGAACAGCAGGACGTCAAGTTGTTTTGATTTGAAGACCAAAAAGCAAAAGGAAACTGGAAATGTCGACTTGCTTTAGAAATATGAGCCACATGATGAAAACCATACATGAAACAGATACAGCGTTGCCAGACGCATGAATAAAGGGCATCATAAATGTCGTGAAAATAAAGTTTGTGAAGCGCAAGTGCTCCTACCTACCCCGAAAGCAGTGCGAGGGAAGCAAACGGGCCTGAGAGGAAATTCGGTCCTTTATACCCCGGATCCGTAGACCAGACCATGTTGTGAATTACGGGGGAGATGAAGTACCTAAAGTTCTGTGTATTATTGAATGAATGTATGGCTGTTGTTGTTGTGTGTTTAATGTACTCATGGTGTCAATAGAAGTTTTTAGCAACCGAGAAAACTGGCGTGGCTGTCGAGGAATTCGGGACTGAGAGACACACTGCATGTTACGGGCCCCTGGCCACATTCGGTGGTCCTTCCACCAAGACACTGGAACGAAGGCGCGCCACCTGCTCGTTGTGAATTTAGGCTCGTGAGGAACGGCCCCTTCCGGTTGGTACAGCCCATGGGACTCCTGATTGGTCACTTTAATCGTCGCCCGTGACGTCACGAAACTAGATTTTTAAGGGCGTGTTTCCAGGCGGCGGAAAAATTCAAGGTCGAGGAGGAGCTTCTGCAGGGGGTCGAAATGTCACGAATGTTTGAGAACTTTGAGGAATGTTGCGCGCTCGTGTTCATCGACACAAAGCGCTACTTTATATGTTCTTGTGGCACAAAACGTCTCGGGAATAACGGAGTCATTCATTGGGTTCGAATCCGGGGTGACGGGCTGCGACTGGAGAGTCTGGAGTGAGAGAATTTCTGGAACAGTGAATATGTGAGTATCATCATGATAGTATGGAATGGGGGCGCATCCTAATGTGGCTAGATAATGTACTGTGAACAAAATAGGCCCTCGCCTTGTTTTGGTCACCTACAGGATTTTACACCTCCTGGTGCGAAACAATTAGGCATGTTTGCAAAAATCAGTATAACTGTACCATAGTGTATAGAGAAGGTACTACAGTCTACAGACTGCGCTGAGTCGCTGCACCATTCAGTTATTGCAACAGTCATCAGTTATTAATATCACACAGTTATTATTAGTTATTATTACAAAATGCCAGATGTTGCAGACAGGAAGTCGAAGTGAAGCATTTTACTTCTGCTCAGGAAGTTCAAAGTGATCCCGTACCGTAGACCTAGGTCTTCTTCTAGAGCCTTCCATCTCATCGATGCTGTAGTAGCAACGGCGCTGGATCCAAGAGAGCAGTTCTTCAGCGAGGAAAACGAAGGTCGGCGTTCAGGCAAAGGTTCGAAGGTGGTGCTGTGGAGGAGGGATGGAGTCGATGGGGGGGGTCAAACACCAGACCTGTCACAGCTGGGGCTGGAGGTGGAGCCAGATGCTGAGCCCACAGCACTAGGGTTGAGTCCACGCGGCGTCCCTCTTCAGTGTCCTATAGGACCAGTCACGTTTTTTCTGCCCGTCTCCGTATTTATGTAATGCATAAATTGTACTTTTGCCGAGATGTACGTCGCTTTGGACAAAAGCGTCTGCTAAATGAATAAATGGAAATGTGTAAACTGCTTCTAGATGTTCACTTTTGTGTATTTATGTGAGCTTTACCTGCAAAATTGCACATTTTATTTGTTTGAAGTTTTCATTTTTTCTCTGCACACGTTGACAAAGTGTCTTTTTCTGGGGGTCCTTACGTTCACGTTCCAGTCGTCGTTAAGACAGTGTAATAAGTGGAGGAAAGACAGACTTGTGCTGGAAGAAGGAAAAGCATCCAATGGTTTATTGTAGAGAAGGTACAATCAATAAATTTGAGAAAGCAGGAGACAAATACATTCGTACGTTCACTCATTCATTTGTTTATTCGTTCATTCCTCCTTAAGCGGGAAGCTGGACGGTATCGTAAATCCCCCCCGCCGACACCCGAACCCGAACCTGCGCTGCCCTGTGATTCAGCCCCTCAGTGATGCTTCTTTGCCGTTAGCCCACTAAAAGGTGCTCATGTCCTGGGCCTTCCTGGGAATGAAACAAGTGCAGTGCATTGTGGGAAATCCCCCACAGCCCTCATCCGTCCACCGCGAGGACACAGGGCACGCGCCGCACATCAGCCTCACATGCGCAAAGAAGTCGTTAAAGTACTGAATAAACGGGCGGGCGGGCGACCCAGGGCAACCGTGTCAACTGGTCCCGTGAAAAAAGTCGCGAGGAAAACAGCTTTAAAACGTGACACCGAAGTACATTCATAAAGTACATGGACTGTAAAAGCTGATGTTGGCGCTGCGGCCGAGGTGTCGCCCCACCCCGCCTCGAAAGCACCGCTGGAGAGAGCTGTGGGCCGAGCGGCCGAGGCCCTCGAGCACAACACGGTGTTTCGGGGCAGCGGGGGCTGGGGGGGGCACGTCGGGCCGCAGGGCTGACAGACTGAGCATAAGAAACATTCATATATACATTCAGATTGCTTGTGGGCCAAGAGGTCTTTGGGAAGTGTGTGTGTGTGTGTGTGTGTGTGTGTGTGCGCGCGTGTGTGTGCGCAGCCCTGGCAAAGGTCAGTGTTTCAGTCTCATTCCTCACAGCACTAATAGGAACTGGAGCCTTAAGAGCTGGAGATGATTCATCTCCCAATAAACTGTATATCTTCAACTCCGAATGTGACATGGACAGGAGGTCTGAACCCGAACCCTAAATCTCAACCCTAATCCCAGGGTCTAGAGGTATAATGTCAGGCAGAGTGGTTAGAGCTTTGGACCCAAAGGTCACAGGTTCAAATCCCACCTCCAGCTGTAGAACCCTTGAGGAAAGTAATTACCAGTAAAGTTACCCAGCTGCACAAGAAGGTAAATAACTAAGAAGCTTAATGTTGCCAGTGGCTTTGGAGAAAAGTGATAAATGAATAAGTGTAAATTTAAAGCACAAAGCACCCACCTCTCTAACCTGAACTGTGTACCGTAACCCTAACCCTGTCAGTCCTCTGTGAACCTCGTGCTCTTTGTCCGCTTCATCATTCAAAAAGAAATGAGCCGCCTACCGATTAGATGCGAATGAACAACGGTCGGTAAAGAGCAAAAGCAGTGCGGTGCGGTCCATGAGGACCATGGGGACAGACTGGCAAAGAGTCCTGCAGGTCCACTCCACAGCCTGATGGCAGGAAAAGGTGTGTGTGTTCATCTCACACACACACACACACACACACACACACACACACAATGCCCCTGTGGAGAATGTGCCGGATCAGCGCCAGCTGGGCTGGGAGGACGGGAAGGTGACTGACTGCGAACGCACCGGAACGGTTAAACCAGACCTCAAAGAGGGCGTGCAACTGAGGTCAAAGTGCAAACATCCGTGAGCTCATAAGGCCTCCATTTGTTCACGAAGCTGGTCGAGAGGTTTAAACGGCGTTTGTTCAGCATCAGCAAACAGCTGCCCTCGCTCCACCACCGACCGACCACTCTCCAGCGGCTACGCGTGTGCTGCATCCCTCAGTGGTTACCGGTACCGCGGTACCTGGGCAGGGGGCAGGAACCTGGCAGAATGAAGAGAGGTCATTTCTGGTGGGGAACAGCCCTCGACCTCCTGTGCGACCGCTTCTGGTTCCTGTCAGTGACGCGCCGGGACGGGAAGGAGGACAGGCGATGGCACGGTGCTATGGTGCTATTTGGAGAAAGAGGCCAATCGCGCAAATGTGGGACGAGGACTCGGGGACTGCGGGAGGGAGGTCCCGCACAAACACACATCGCTCCTGGTGGACTCGCCACCTCTGTCGCAATGCCCTCCGCTAGCAGAGATGAATGTGGACCTTCCTGCAATGCCCCACATTCCAATCAAATTCAATGGTGTTACAGTGTAAGCGTGGTACAAATCCCAGTATCATAAAGTGCAGTAGAACATCAGGTGTTCTGTGGACACCACCTTGGGACACCTGGGCCTCAGGACATCCCCCCACTTGGACCTGCAGCCACAGCACTGCTGTCAATCAAACACCTCAGAGGTTGTGATGAATGCTATGGAGCCCCCCCACACCACAACCCCCCCAGCAACACCCTCCAGAGGTACATTCTGGAAGCAGGACATGGAGCTGGTCTTCACGTGAGGGAACAGAAGCCACGTGTCACTACACCCTCCAGTCCAAACACCCTGAGCACCACCCTGTCGGTCCTCAGAGGGTGAGGATAGTGCCTGGCGGGGGGTTGTGTCTCTCGTCTCCACGGTGATGAGGAGCATCGTCCCAGCAGCGACGGCACTCCCTCCCCTCCACCTCTCACCTCCTATGTTTACGTAACTGTGCAGCGAAGCTCTGGCGCTTTTCGCCCACCGTCCGTCCATCCATCCGTCCATCTGCGCTGAGTCACTGCCTGCGTCCCGGGGAGGGGGGGGGGAGGCACTCTCTCTCTCTCACCTGGGTCCAGCCCAGCAGCACTCTCCAGAAAAAGTCAACGATGGTTACCTGGTTACTGCCTTCACTGAGCCACGCCCCCTTGGGAGGTCCCCCACCCCCGCCCCATTCGTCCGCTTCATCCCGCAGCCAAAAAGCTGCAGAGGAGGCAAAAACCAGCAAAAAGGGGGAAGAGAGAATGGCTGCAGTGCAGCGAGGACACAGGTGTGTGTTTTCCGCTGACACTGTGTACACCTGAGCAGCAGGGAGAGGGACACCTGAGACTGGGGGGGTTGGGGGGCGTCCCGCAGGGCGCAGTCATTCCGCGGTCGTCCTCCGAGCGAGAGATACAAAATGAGGCTGTTCCCGAGCAGAAGCGAACCGCTCCTGCTCGGGGTACCTACTTGAGCTTGACCGGCCAGGGCAGGCAGGTGCGCAGCCCCAACATGGACGAGAAGACGATGGTGGGCCGGTGCCTCTTGAAGCGCAGCCCCTTCTTGAGCCGCTGGCTGTTCTCGGCCACGTGGAGCTCCCCCTGCTGGGCGGCGCCGGCGATGCGCGCCACCAGCTCTCCGTGCGCCACGGCCTCCTGCTCGGAGCGCACAAAGACGTCGCGCAGCTCCTCCAGGCGCGCCTCCATCTCGCGGATGACGCGCTGGCGCTCCTCCACTTCCAGCAGGCGCCGGCGCGCCGCCTCGAACTCCATGCTGGAGCTGGGCGTCACCAGCTTGGAGGAGGGCGCCGTGGCCGCCGTCGAGGGGGGTTCCGAGCCGGGCTGGGGCGCCCGCCGGAAGTCCCCCATGGAGATGGAGCGCCGCGTGGCCGGGGAGGCGGCGGCGGGGGCCGGGGCGGACGAGGGCCCCGGGTCTGCGGCGTCGGCGTCTCGGCGGAGCCCCTTCATGGCGGAGCGGCTCTGCGTCTCTGCGTGGACCACAAACAGCTCCCTGCTGCTCTCCGCTGCTCCATTCACTAATAAGGGCTCCCCGGCGCACCCCATTGGACGCCCAGCGCATGACGGCAGCGCCCGCTCATTGGCCGCGAGCCGCCGTAAGCCCTGCCCCCAATCGATCGCCCATCTCACTCTCTCGCTCTCTGGTGAAATTGCGACGAATGCAGCGAGGTGAGCGAGCGAGGGGCGGGAAACGCTGAACCATCGCCCTCCGTCGAGGCCTCATCTCTCCCTCACATCCTTTCTCGATAATACACCCTTTAGCATCATTTTTGCCTTTAAAACGCCCCACCTCTCTGTTTACCCACCATCCCCGCCTTCTCCTCTCCTTGTTGCCCATGGCAACACAGCCTCCACATCACATGCGTGATGCCAAGGCAGTGTGCTTTGTGGAAGTCACATGATTCTCTCTTTCTCTATCACAGCCCCTCCCCCCCAACCTTTGCCTTTGCCCTTGCCCTTTTCCTCCATCCTTCCTCTCCGGCTTCTTTCTGTAATTCAAAGAATTTTTTTAGAAGTCAAGCTGTCAGACAAATAGGCAAACATCTGACAGACACAAAAAGCACAAAGCACTTAACCCCTAAGGTCTAAAGCACATGGCTGCCTAGGGCTTCGAGAGGCCAAGAGCAGGTGGCAGATGACGCAGCGCAGAGCGGCGCGGAGGAGCAGTCGGTGGGAGGAGCTCAGGGACGGGGTGGATGCTGCTTTTTTAAAGCGTCCCGTGGCATTGACAGCGTTACATAAACGCTTGGGTCTGAGGAAAGGAGCGGCGTGTCGGTGTCCATGCGGTCGTCATCCTCCTCCTCCAGGATAGCCGATCTGGGCGACGGACGCGTGAGAGAGCAGTCGGTTTGGTCCGGCCAACGCGGCGTTGCTAGGCAACGCGCAGCACTGAGGAGGGCGAGAAGGAGCGCGCTTAAACATGCCTTAGAGAACGAAGTGACTGTCATCTTCGCACCTATCCAGGGTGTGCGCATGTATACATGCGCGCGCACACGCACACACCATCCAGGCATCAACTCAGTAATACCCCCACTATGAGATGCGATACACTGCTGAAAAGGAACATCATGGGCGGTGAAATAAGTGCTAAGTGGTGAATGCGCCGATGACTGCCGTCGTTTTTACAGTGGCGGCGGGGGAATGTTCTGGGCCGGGGGAAGCAGATCGGGTTGCATTTGAGTGGCTCGGCTGCTGATCGATGGAGGCATCTGGACACATTAGCGTCTCGACAGCAGCACCAACATCGGCGCCTTGCAGTCGGGAAACACACCTCTGCATTTCATAGAGGGTGGCGGCGGCGGCAGCCACCCGTGAGCCCCCGCAGGGGGTCTCAGATGCTCAAGTGCTGGTGGCCGACGGAAGGCCTTTAGTCCGGGTGCTTCAAAAGTCCTGTTCCTTTCACCCGAGTACAGTTTTCAGTGAAGGGCTCAAAGGTACAACAGACAGGAACTCAAACTTGCTGCACTTTGAAGGCTAGAACCTTAACCACTGTGCTACCTACTACCCCGAGATCCAGGTTCAAACCACAGTGCAGAGGAGTAAAGTTCTGCTGGTGAGACAGAGATGGTGTGCGTGCGTGCATGCGTGCGTGCGGGGGGCGTAAAAGCATTTCCTTAAATAGCCATTTTAAGAGCTGCAGCCTTCTGGGACCCGTGTCCATTAGCGGAGTCTGCGTGGGCTTTGCGTGTTCGGTATGTGCGTGTAAAGCCCATGACATCAGCGTCCCGATGGAGCGGCTGGACGGAGAGGAAGCCCGTCTCCAGCCTCATTCATCGGACAGCGGGTGCAGCGGCGCCGTGGCAGCAAGGCTATTGATTAACCGTGAGGTGCGGTACAGTACCACGGTATCACAGCGTACAGCCCAAAGGCCAAGAGAGGGAGCTGCACCGTTCAGCTGGGGTAGAGCTCCTCTTTAATTTGCAGATATCGGTGAAAGGCGCGGAGCTCTTAATCTGCTGTCAGAGGATAGATCCATCTGCGCCGGCAGAATCGCTGCTCCAGATGAGTCTAATCTCAGCCGTGCCGAAGGCGCACGGAGAGACGACCCCCGCCGAGCCTGGGGACGGGTGAATGGGGTCACGGCCGGGAGGGGTGGAGCACAGGATGGCGGGAGGGGTCACAACCGGGAAGGGTGGAGCGAAGCCCCGTTGAGACGGCCACATCACTCACCTGCCAGCAGTAAATGAAACCACTTCCTCTTACTGTCTACGAACCGAAAATCCCCGCGAAAGCCCATAAACTGGGTCAAAATAAAGGCTTTTGCAAAAATGAGTTTAACGTCGGAGTGTAAGCCGAGGCTGGCGGCGTGAGCAACTAGGGGAAGCAGAAAAACGCTCCGCATTTCGCACAGATTGGCTGCTCCGCGATGGCCGACGTCCCAGTGTTACATCATTGCCTCGGCGGGGGGCGGAGAACAGAACTGAGTGTGAAGAAGGGACTCGAGCCCACAACCTCATTGCACAGGGACCAGCCCACATGTGGGGCCCATGGAGGAGTTGAGAGGAACACACCGGACGTGTGGAGCGACAGCGTAGGGGCAGGTCTCTCTCACACACACACACACACACACACACACACACACACACACACACACAAACAGAGCGCAGGTCTCATATTTCACCATGGCTACAAATACCCTGACACAGCATCAGCCTGGAAGCTTCCAGAACCCTCAGTGATGTCATGGGACTGCAGGTGTCGGGGTTGAGCGTCTGAATGTGAGCAAAGGCTTTTGGATGGAGAAGCTGCAGTTGCCAGAGGGTGCCCCCCCCCGCCCCGCAAGAAGCCCAGCACCACCCCAGGCCCCACATCTTCAGAACCTGCTGAGCTGCTGCTGCAGCACCGGGACCCGATGGCCTGAATGACACCTGAGGTTCGTGACACGCTGCTTTTGTGATGGACACCTCAAAGTGGGGTCGCTGAACTTCACAGGCACCGTTTCACCTTCTGGCCCGACCTGCTGCTGATGCTGATGCTGATGGCAGCTGGCGAGATGCCGCGGGGTCCGTCTCGGTGCGAACGCAGATGCAGAAAAACCTGCTGAATTCGGGTTCCAAAAGTCACTCGCCGGTTATTCGTTTTTGCACAACTGTGCGTTTCTGGCGTGACGCCGTCCCGCTGACATGGCGCCGACATCCACAAAGGCTGCTGGATCCTGCAAAGTCGTTGCGGGGCAGCGACTGGGCCGTATATTTTTTACCACTTTGGATGGATTTGGCGAAGCGCGGTGCACGCTTAGCCGTCAATCCCCCGGAACAGCGAGCGCTTTCCGGACCAGACGGCCGCTTTGGACGGCGCGTTAATCCGCAATCAGGGTAATGGCCATCTCAAAGCCACCTGGATTTCAGAGCATCGCGGCCGCGCAAACGATACGCAACGGTTTAGAGGGGCTTAAAGAGAGGCGGGGGAGCTGGGCTATGGGAGACGCGCTGGTGCCGGAACTCACCGGGCCGGAGCACAGAGGCGGGAGGCACGCTGGCCGACCGGGGGCCCCGTCCCGCTCCTCGGGAGCGCGGACATAGACGTTCGGCGCTCTTCCTCCACAATGCGTGGCTCCAATCCGTCCCTGATGCACTTTTTGCCATAAATAGGTGGAGGCCAGCTGTGACATTTAGTGTGTAACGCTCACTGGAGCCTTTCCCGCACTTCATACACGTCTCTCGACACCGTGCGTTCAGGGGGAACCGTTAGGATCCCGGAGACCGTGGCGCAGGAGGGTCCGCTGCGGAGCCCAAGGGACCCTTCGTACAATAATTCACGTACGTACTTACCGTACGTACCGTGTACGGTGCCAAGTCACGATAACACAGATATCATTAGAAACGCACTCTGCACCTAAATAAAAGAGAATACAATAAAAGTGTTGCGTTTAGGCATCTGGAGCTCAGCACGTCACTTACGACGACGCGTACCTGTGCAGCCCTCAGTCCGGTTCGCGGAAATGAAAAAACGGTTGGACACGCTGTGTACAGGAAGCCTTTCGGTGGCGTAAATACAGTCGCAACTTTTCAAAGGGAAATGGTTCCTCCTCCGTTCCTGCACGTGACAAAAGCGGACACGCGGATCCCCTTAAAATTCATTTTTTGTGACGTTTCCTTTTAAATGCGCGTAGATGTCGAATACACTTGTACGCTAGTTCCCCACACCTGAACTTCCATCCCAGTCAGAACCACAGTTCAGGGTTTGTCAGGAGAGCAGGGCATGCTGGGAAAGCAGGCCTTGTCCTCTCTCCTATTGGCTACGCTGCAGAGAAGGGGTGGAGCTAAGGAAACCGAGCAAACTGGGTGGTGGTGGGTGGCAGGACCCACAGCATAGGGCAACTGGAGATGTTTCAGGCGGGTGGCGCAAGGGCGTCACTCCGTGCGCCGCAGCGGGGGTGGGGGCCCCGGAGAAGAGCCGCGATGGAAACCGCAGCAGAGAGACGGGGCAGAATTGACACGACGCCATCCCAGTTCCATTACCAGCTTTAATCGTTTTCAATATAAACATCTTCATATTTGTCAAGAAACATTTTTCCCTTGTCAATCAATACACATTTCAAAATCAAAGGCATTCCGAACCAACACACACCGTTCCAGTCTTGCCATTGCCTGCGGCGCCCTCCGTCCCGCTGGCTGGGAACACTGGTCGGGACCGGTCGGGTCGGGACACGTGGCGCTTGAGCACTTTTCTTCGGGGCGGCGGCCGGAAGGAACCGTCGTCTCGGCCAGGAGAGCAAACTGGCTCCGCCCACCTCTGCTCAATTAGCAGGAAACGCTCGTCGATCGATCGGGTTTATTTTCGGACGTCTGCAGAAATCCTTGGGTGCTCGTAACAAAGCAGACACGATGCCCAGGCGACGCTGGAACGGAGAGAACGCAGGGAACGCGAACCGAACAGAGATACGGAGTCACAAAGAAGGTCCCCTCGGCGCACGACGGCCGTCGCTCAATCAGGGCTTTGCACGCTGCTCAAAAATCACATCTTAAAAAGACAAAACGTGACGAAGAACGAGGAAAGAACAGGAAGTCCGGGAAACCGTGGAAACGGAGAAGCGGAGGCGCAGAGCGGCGCCGTCACCTCGCAACGTTAAACGGTACTTTAAAAAGTCGCTTTCGCGGTCAGGGGGTTCGCTAAGCGGCGGGGGGAGGGGCACACAAGTCAGCGAGAGACACGGAGGACGACGAGGGAAGGAGAACGCCACGCCACGCCACGCCCCATCTCCGTCCCCATCCCCACGCCGGGCCTGCTGCCATCACGGAACCTCCCGGAAGGCGAGACCTGCTCCTAAATGTGCGTAAGAACACCAGCAGATGGGCTGCAAAGCAAACCTGTGCTGCTGTTTCAAGTTCTCCAAAGAGGTCGAGGCAGCGTCTCGGTGTCGCCCCCTTCAGGTACCGAGGAAAAGAGAGGAGATAAACGAGGATGACTGGCCAGATGTGGAGGGAAAAAAGCAAAACCAAATAACGAAATGCACACTTGGCAGCAAACAAGAGAAGGAGAAAGTGGAGAAGAACACGGCAGAAAGAGACACGGTCAACACGGGAGCGAGATGTCGCTCAAACGTCCTTCTCCCGGAGGGCAGCCGGCTCCGTTCGACTCCGCCACGGCCCTCTTGCTATTCATGCACGTAGTCACACGCACGCACACACACACACACGCACGCACGCACACCCTGATGAGCAAGTTCCACAACCACGTGAGACCAGCTGCCCGTCGCCCAGAGATCGACAGCCCAGTTGACGCCCGTTGGCCGACACACGAGTCGGTGGCGATGGAGCCCTTTGCAAGCAGCTGGTGCCTTTGGCCTGAACCCAGGGCTCCTGGCGACGCTCCTACAGGGACGTGGAGGGCAGCTTCTTCACCCGCCGCTGCGCCAGGATGGACGACACGATGGGCTTCAGCTGCGGCGTCGGCACCGAGTTCTTCAAGGCCGAGTAGGTGGCGGCCATCGCTCCCTGCGCGGGACGAGACTGTGAGCCATCGACCGGAGCTAAAAACAAACTACATTTTCATTCATTCGTTCATTTGCGGCCGTTTGTACGGCTGGGCAATTTTACTGGAGCGACTTGGGGCAAGTACCTCGCTCAGGGTACTACAGCTGGAGGAGAGATTCGAACCCGCGACCTTTGGGTCCAAAGGAGGTTTGAATCTCACGTCCAAGCACTGTGCTACCAGGTGCCCGCAAACTAGCCATGTAAGTTAGTTCCTGTCGATAGCTCACGCTGCTAACGTTGTGAGCCAAGCGTCCTCTAACACCAGTAAATAAGGATAATACCGTATTCCCTCCAGGAAAAGACGCACATTTCCTCAAATTTTTTGGAGCTGAAAACTGCGGTGTGTTTTCGCTGATCAACGTTGGCTCAGAAGGGCTCCTGTAACCGCTGCCTCACCTCGCATGTCTCCTGTTACTCCATTAGTAATACTGAAAGTCTACGTTTTATATACACTTATTTATCAGACACTTTTCTCCAAAGCGACTTCCAATGAACTCTGTGTAGTGTTATGAGCCCACACCCCTTAGTTACCGCGGTGACTTACACTGCTAGATACACTACTTACACTGGGTCACTCATCCATACATCAGTGGAACACACACACTCACTCTCTGTCACTCACACACTATGGGTGAACCTGATCAGCAAGTCTTTGGAGTGTGGGAGAAAACCAGAGCACCCAGAGGAGAACATGCAAACTCCACGCAGACCGAGTGGGAATCGAACCAACATCCTTCCGCACCACCCAGGCGCTGCGAGACATCAGCGCTACTCGCTGCACCACCGTGCCGCCTCATTACATGCAAAGCTTCGGTAAACGTGTAACTGCTAACGTTCGCTTTGCGCTTCCTGTCACGTTGGCACGTTTTATTTTGTCGTCAAGAAGCTTGTAGGGCGTGAACGTAGGCGGTGCGTCTTCCGATGGACGGCGCCTTACACTCGAGTAAACGCTACATTCTGCGGAAACGTTTGGGCTGGACCCCCGTATCGCACCGCCGCTACCTTGACCAGCTTGGGGTCCTGGTGCTGCAGCTGGCTGTTGGGCAACTTGTCGCGTTGCACCATCCACCGGTGCTTCAGGACCTGCTTGGCGGTGAGCCGCTGGTGAGGGTCCACATGCAGCATTTTGGAGACCAGGTCCTGAGGAGCACAGCAAGCTGCGGTTGCGATTGGCTGATCCGACCCCGCACGCGCAGCCGCGACCGTTCCGCACCGAGACGTACCTTGGCGGCGTCCGACACGGCGTCCCAGTTGCCGCCCTGAATGGTGAAGCGTCCGCTGCCGATGCGGCTCAGGATCTCGTCGGGTGTGTCCTCGGGCCCGTTGGCGAAGGGGGTGAACCTGGGAGAGAAGGGGCCCGTCAAGGAGCGACAAGAACGGCAGCGGTGGAGGGGGAACCGCGTGGACGCGACTCGCTCACCCAGCGAGCATGGTGTAGAGCAGGACCCCCAGACTCCAGATGTCGCAGCCCTCGTCGTAGCCCTGACGCTTCAGCACCTGCGAGCACACGACAACCGTGACCGTGACCCGCTCACAAGGACCGCCATTCTGCATCAGCGCCGCCTGACTCAGATTCCTCTCGCTTCAGATGGAGGACGTGCAGCTACAGCAGCCGGAGCTCAGAGAGCCGTGTGGGCGGCGCGAACGCGGATCGCGCCCACCACTGACCTCCGGCGCCACGAAGTTGGCCGTGTAGCAGGGCGTCATGAGCAGCCCGTTCTCGGCCCGCAGCTGCTTGGCGAAGCCGAAGTCGCAGATACGCAGCGACTCGGGGTTCCCGGACTCGTCCACGTACAGGATGTTGCTGGGCTTCAGGTCGCGGTGGACCACCTGGGGACGGGGGAAAGCGGTGAGCGGTGAGCGGTCCCCGTTCAGGCCGGCTGGGGCGGCGCGGAGGGCGGGTGATGCGGCGCGGCGCGGCCTCACCCCCTGCGAGTGCAGGTACTCGACCGTCTTGGTGATAGCGTAGAGGACAGCGCTGGCCTCGCGCTCCGAAAAGAACTTCTGTTTGAGGATGCGGTCGAGCAGCTCTCCGCCTCGCATCAGCTCCGTCACCAGGAACACCTGCTTCCCGTTGTCGTACACCTGGGCGACCAGCAGGGGGCAGCGCGAGGGCGGATTAATGTGAGCGGGTGAGTAGGAAATTAGCGGAGGGGACAATTCCACACACCGAAGACACACGGGTGTGCGCGCGCGCGCCGGCAGCGAGGGCTCCACTCACGTCTTTCAGGGTGATGACGTTGGGGTGCTGTCCGTACCGCAGTAAGATCTCGATCTCCTCTGTGGGGTCCGTCTTGGTCTTGTCGATCACCTGCCCCAAAGGAGGTTCACGTCACTTCCGTACGTAGAGAGACGGAAGCGACCCCTGACGGCAGCCAATAATGGGGGGCTCCTCTCACCTTGACCGCAAACTCCGTGTTGGTGGCCTTGTGGACGCAGCGCTTGCACACGGAGTAGGAGCCCATGCCGATGTCTTCCTTCACCACGTAGCCGTCGCTGAACAGGACGTTCTTCCCGTGCAGTTGCTAAGTGACACCCCACCCCCCCAAGACAGGCACCGATTGACCACCCAGCATTCCCCGCAGGGCTCCGATGCCGCTCCGATGCCATCCCTTTAAGCGCGCAGTATTTTCCGCAAAAGTCGCAAGAAATAAAGATAAATGACGCCATCTCACGGCTACTGTCACGATCACAGCAGGCGTGTATAAAGGGACAGTAAAAGAACACTGCTTTACACGCGACTCCCTCTAGTGGCCATGAACAGCACTGTCACTATTCAACTGACACTTTACCAGGTATTATTTACCCATTTGTACAGCTGGGCAATCTTTACCAGAGCAATTTAAGGCAAGTACCTTGCTCAAGGGTACTACAGCCGGAAGTGGGATTCGATCCCGTCACCTTTAGGTCTAACAGCAGCATCTGTAAGTACTGTGGCGCCTGCAGACCTCAGTGCGGGAGCAGCCCGAAGTGGGAGGGGTACCTACCTGCACCACAGGATGGGGCGTGGGCTGGACTGGCTCCTCGGAACCCTCCTCCTCCAGCATCGCTGGGGCGACGAAGCTGAACCCGCGGAAGAGCTGGTGGGCTCCGGCGCTGGGGGGGACCCCGGGGGAGTCTGGGGGGCAGCGAGACAGAGTTCGCACTTGAGTGCAAGTAAGAAGTTTAAAAAACACCAACTAATGTCCTCCTCGCAGGTTTTAGTACTTTAACGGCACAGCCACAACGGGGACCTCTGACCTGTGACCTCTCACCTTTCGGGGTGCGGGACGTAAACTCGGGGTCGAAGTAGAAGGTATCGTCGGGCCGGGCCACCGCTGGCTTGAAGGGGGGCTTGATCTCTCGCCTGAAGAGTTTCTGAAAGGACGGGGTAAAAGGGGTGCGGTCGCGGTCTCAACTACACAGAACCAGAAAGCGACCCCCCCCCCACTGACCAAAGGTACTCACGTTCCAGTCGATGGTGGAGAAGAAGCTGTGCCGCTTGATCTCTTCCGCGCCGTCCAGGCCCGACCCTGCGAGGAACACAACCGTCCCGTCACCGTGACCCGGGGATCCACGCTGCACCCCCCCCTCCCCGCCACACCCACCCCGTGCTGCTCACCCAGGCGGTTGACGGGGTTCCTCTTGAACAGCGCCCTCAGCAGGGACTGGGCCTCCGCGCTCAGGAACTGGGGCATGCCGAGCTTGGCCCTGCAGGGGGAGCGAGACACACGTTCATTACAGAGTCACCCACCGACAGGGCGGCTCAGCGCGTTCAGGGAGGCACCCGTCGTCATGACGACGCAGCTGCGCCTTACTTGAGAATGAGGTTCATGGTTTCCTTGCGGTCCTTTCCTTGGAAGGGCAACGACCCCGTGAGCATCTCGAACTGCGGCGCACGGTGACACAGAGACAGATTGGTTACGTGGGGGTCTTGCGCGAGGGCGGGCGCGCACACGCACGCACGCACACACGATTACAATCCAAAAACCAACGAAACACATTCAGCCATGACCAAGGACGCGAAGGAGCTGCGGGTGCAGACCTACCATGAGAACCCCGAAAGACCACCAGTCGGCGCTGTGGGTGTGACCCTGCCGGTTCACCACCTCGGGGGCCATGTACTCGACCGTGCCGCAGAATGAGTAGGCCTTCTTCTCGTGGTCGATAGCCTCCTTGCACAGGCCAAAGTCTGCAAAAAGTCAGCAGAGTGAGAACGAACACACACACACACACACACACACACACACACACACAGTCCCCTATGGTGGCAGCGACAGCAGCATATAAGAGGTTCTGCACATTCACGCGACTGCCTTTCACCGTGGTAAACAAAGTCGGCAACCTCCTGCCAAAACTTTCAACATCAAAGCAACCAGGAGGACGGCACATTCACAGGCGCGGTCAGGTGTGCGCTTCCCTATATTGTACAGGTGTGTGTGCTGCGCTCTCTCCTCCTCACCTGTGAGTTTGATGTGTCCCTCCTCATCAAGGAGGATGCTGGGAAAGGAAACAGACAGCAGGTTAAACACCGTGGTAACACGCTGGCAGTGCACGGCCCGCACAGTGTAGAGCTCAACCGCTGCTTCAGTGAGGCGAGATGAGCGTACAGGTGACCGCTACTATGCTGGATTGAGATGACCCTATAACATGACCACCACTTATCCCGGAGGACACGAGCGCAGAGCGCTATCGCTAACAGCCGGGGGGGATGCGTTACTTCTCTGGCTTGAGGTCCCTATAGATGATGCCCAGACCGTGCAGGTGGTCGAGGCCCAAGGCCAGTTCCGCCAGGTAGAACTTCACATCCTCCTCAGTGAACATGACCTGGTGGGGACAGGACAGTGACGCACAGGTGGTTACGCACTCACACACACAGCTGGGATAACCCCCCCGCATTCCGAACTGCGGTTCGCACCTCCTTGGAGAGCCGGGTGAAGAGGTCTCCTCCACGCAGGAAGTCCAGGATCAGGTAGAGCTTCCCCTCCGTCTGGAAGGCTGCCGTGGGGGTGGGGAAACAGGAGCCTCGGTCATCCAGCGCAGCTTGAGCTCCAAACACACTCACACACCTCGCACGGCAAGAGATGGACACATAGATGCACCTACATGGTTCCCCAGTTCACTGGGCAGGGGCTCCAGTGGCTGCAACACATTGTGTGTGTGTGTGTGTGTGTGTGTGTGTGTGAGTGTGTGAGAGTGAGAGAGAGAACGCGCACGCACTACGGAGAAGCATGGTGAAGATCTGGTCAAGCAAACAGTCTGTCAGTCAAGCTGCAGCCTCCCATGATGCTCCAGGCTCACGGTCACTCGGGGGCCGGTGGTCGCAGTGCGGTCACTCACCGTAGTGAAGCTTCACCACGAACGGGTGGTTCACTTCCGCCAGGATGTCCCTCTCCATCTTGGTTCGCACCCGGTCCCTGACTGAGGACACAGGTCACAGTGAGAGCTCCCGACCGGACACGGTCCTTGCCGCTGGTTCTTTACACTGTCTTTACACTGAAACCATTAGGGTTTTACGCTGTAACCGTCACGCAGCACTCAGATGGAGCGTGAACGTTTCAGATAGAATGTTCTAGACTGAACCTTTATTACTTTGCATGCAGGTTTCATTTTTATGCTTTATCCTACTTGTGAGACACTGCAGTTTTAACGCTGTGTCCAGATGGAGAATAAAACCGCAAACAAACCAACACACACACACACACCTTGGCATGACTTCTGCATCGCCTGCTTTATGCCGAAATGCACGTGTGACTGACTATTTTCCACAAAGATAAATAAAAGTTTAAGGAAAACGTCAGTCAGAGCTGCACCCAAGGACACCGGGAATATTCGTCGCACGGGTGCGCTGCGTGACCCTGAGGGTCGCCTGTTGTCTCGGAGACGAAGGCACCAAAACATCCTTTGTGGGGAACGCGGAGGTGCTGCAGAGCCCCGCCCCCTTCAGTGAGGAACCCTCTTTCTGCCTTGTTTACTGCGGCGAGAGGTGAGCGAGAGGGTGTGCGACCACAAGGGCCCCGGAGCGCGGGGTGGAGCGGGGTGCAAACTGACACGTCAACCGTCGCTGGCGTTCCCACGGTGCTGGTGACCACAGGGGCCAAAACAAGGTTAAAAGAAACCTTGAGCAGAAGCGAGGGCGACGAACAGAGGGCCCCGAGCGCCAAGGAAGTGCCTTCACCGCTTCCCGGAGGGGCGGAGTCATAGTAACCGTGGTACACATTACCTTTCAGTGTGGCCTTCTTGAGCACCTTCATAGCGTACAGCTGATTGTCGTCCGGGGGGGTGACCTTCCGCACCAGGAACACCTGGGAAATGGCCACACGTACGGGGTGAAAGGTCACACAGCTACCGTCGATCTAGACGCTCTTGGCACCTGCGTCACAGGCAGGAGGGGCAACCTGCTCTCCAGAACACCTCAGGAGGGGAACACGTAGCTCAACAGATCGACGGAGGCCGCGACGCCGCAGGCCGGACGGCAGCCTCGTCCCTCCGTCGCCGACTGCCCCGCCCCCCCGGTGGACCCACCTTGCCGAAGGAGCCCTGTCCCAGGACCTTGAGCAGCTCAAAGTGGGCGGCGTCGGCCTTCTCGGAGCCCTCCTTCACCACGTGCGTGATGTTGATCTCCTTGATGACGTCATCCTCCTGCGGAGAGCGAGAGCAGCGGCGAGGCTCAGGGTCCCGGGGTCACAGCTCGGGGGAGGGGGCCGGACCCCCCCCCCCCCACGAGCCCACCGGGGCACCAGAGGGCGCCGCTCCGCCTGGGCCTCAACTCCGGGCAGCTTTAATCAAGGTGCCTGGAAAGGAGCTGCTCGTGCTCAAGGTGCGAACGAAGCTCGAATGAAAGCGAGCCCCCCTGCGGCGCGTCCGTCGGTTCGAGGGCAGGGAGCAGAGCGACGGCAGCGGCTCAGCAGCGTGAAAACAGGAACCCCGCGCAGCGGCGTGAGAGAGCAGAGGAGGGGAAACAGGTTCGACACATCTGTGCCTGTCAGCCGCACTTCCTGGAGTGGCTTTTCTCAGGGTGACAATCCCACACACGCAAACAAACACAGAAACACACACACACACACACACACACACGTCGCTCTCGTGAAACACGACTTCCTGGAAACACACTCCACTTGACCACTGCACACTCAGAATAGAGCATTTTACGGGTACTGATGCGGTTGCCAACAGCGCCGCGGTTCCGCTGTCCGACACGCAGCCACGCCGATGGAATGGCCGACAACCACGACCGCCTCCGCCCGCGACCGAGGAGCGAACGCACCGGACGGGTTAAAGTGACCGGCCGCTTCCAAGCGCGGCATCAGCGTTTCGCAAGTTTTCGGGTTTCTGAAACGGGAGAACGGTCCGCGATGCAGACGTGCGTCCGGCAGACAGAAATCGCCGTGCCTCCGGCGCACCGCGGTTATCGTTACTCGACCGTACGACA
Organism: Scleropages formosus; assembly: GCF_900964775.1. Lineage (NCBI taxonomy): Eukaryota > Metazoa > Chordata > Actinopteri > Osteoglossiformes > Osteoglossidae > Scleropages > Scleropages formosus. The sequence goes on along the minus strand of NC_041820.1, from coordinate 1,005,214 downwards.
GAGCTCCTCCTCGGCGGAGAAGGGCGCCGGCGCTTTCCAACACACACGGTCCACAGGTGCGACCTCTCCGGGTTCCCACGCGCCCCTCGCGCGAACACACACACTGACCGTCAACGAGCGAGCGTCCTCGGGCGCGGCGGGCGGAGGACTCGGCACGCCGGCACCGTCCACGGCTTTGCTGGGGGCCGTTAGCGCTCGGCCCTGGTGCTTCCTGAACAGGTACTGGCTGAGCACTTTGCTCCAGCGCAACTTGTACCCCCGTTTCTCCATGGCGCCACCTCGTCCCCCTCCCTGCGGAAGCCCGGCACGGACCCCCGGGAGCCGCGCACCGAGTTCCCGCAGAGAGCGGCGACCCGCTGCCGCTAAGAGCGCTAAGAATGGCGCTAACAGCACTAACGCTAATGTGGACACCAGGCAGGAAGGAAGAGTCTGCTATCTGCAGCCTGAGCACCGAAAGCCACAAAACTGCTGTGTGTGAAAACTGTGTGTGTGAGAGACGGGGGGGGAAGCGAGCGAAAGAGGCAGACAGGGGTTCGACTACCGTTCCGTACACACTTATCCATCACGATTTCGTCGCCGTTCCCTCTCTCGTGCATTTACCAGGTGTTTGTGAAACCGGTTATTGCAAAGTGCAAACAACGAAGGGCAGGTTACCCTCCTGTGGGGGGGTCGGGGGGGACTACGGCAGCCCCCGGGACAGCTGGCTCAACGGCCTCGGCCCCCCATCCGGAGTGGTGGAACCAGGGGGCGGTTGGACTGTTCCGCCACACGAGTGTCAGAGTTTCAGCATCAGCGCTTCCTGTGGCCCTTGGACAAAGAGCGACGCAGGTATCCCATGAGCCCGCGCTCCTCACCACAGTGTCACCGGGAACCTGAGAAGCTCCTCGACTGCGCAGCCCATCCACCGAAGAAGATGGAACCGCACGGCAGGTCTACCGTACGGCACACATGAGCACCGAGTTCTTCGTGGCTGAAAGAGAGAGAGCTGGGGGGGGGGGGGGGGGGGGGTGGTCCTGCACAACCAGGATGCTGAAGGTTCCCCCCGACGGAGGACACTCAACTGTCGAGCTGCTCTACAGCATCTGCCTTGGCTCCGCCCACACACCACTTACACCCCGCCCACCACAAGACACCGCCCATACTGCCCAACTCTGGGCATCTCCACACAAGCCCCCGCCCCCATGCCACTCCCCCAACCTCCACCACACCCACCACCACGGCACCCAGAGCACGTGAGGCTGTACCCAGATGACTGAAGACCACGACGTCTCTGTCACACACACACACACACACACACACACACACACACACACACACACACACACTCTCTTACCTTGGTACTTATCTTGGCAAAGTCCTTCTCTACCCAGGTAATGTGAGATCTGTCCTGTGTGTAGATGGAGAGCACATGGTCACACTGACATGAGCAAACCAGGAGGATGGCAGGACACAAGCAGACCCCCCCTCCCTCCAACTCGCTACGATGACCACATGCCTGCAACACGTCCCTCAGCCCCACCCCGCCGCCTACGAGTGCACGGAGGATGCGGTCAGACGTCCTCGCAAAGCTTCCTTCCTCCTGGCTGCTCTCACTGTGTGTTGGGCAACAGGAGCTGCTCCCTTCCTGGTTCTGCATGGTTCTGCACGGTTCTGTGTGGTTCCGCACGGTCGTCCTTTTCAAAAGTAAACCGGACACCGAGCGGATGCATCTCCCACCGACACAGCTGACACCCCCCTTGGCAACACCCCAGAACGGTGGCAAAGGAGCCCACGGTATGGGGGTGCAGTACGACACACCCAGCGCCACAGGTGAGCCTGGCCGGTAGGGATGGAGGCGTGTGTGTGTGTGTGTGTGTCTACTTGCGTGTGTGTGTGTGCAAGCATGTGCATAAAGTACGTTGAAGTGTGCAGCACCCAGCATGAAAACAACAAGCCAAGAGCGAAACCCCCCCCCCCCCCAGCCAACCCCCACCCCCAGGAGGGCACTTGCCTCTGCTCCCCGGTGCCGGGTACGAAATATGAGCCTCCACATGTCCAAAGGAGCCTGGCAGGACGTCCCATGTCACGGTTACCCCGCCGACTGCCCGGACGCACACGAACACACACGCGCACACGCCAGCGCACACCTCCGGCACGGGGAAGTGAGCGAGGAGCCCATGTAAACGGTTCGAGAGCTGTGGCCGAGTGATGGGACGGATCCGGGTGCGTGGAGGAGAGGAGAGGAGAGGAGAGGGGAGAAGAGGAAACAAGGCGAACTTCCTGAGGAAACCACACTTCACCCTCTCTTGAGTCACCCAGCACTGCAACACACGCGCACGCACGCGCACACACGCACTTATCGAGGACCCGATCTGCCTGCTTCGGTCACAAGACCCGGAGCATCGGAGCAGGATCTCGACATGCGTCTCATCGGTCCACATGTGACCGTCACGTGACGCCGAGCGGCGCGGCCGCAGTTCCTCTTTCGGCACGAACGCCAGGCCCCGGGCTCCGCCCTCCCCGGTACCGGCGCGACCTGCTACCCCATGGGGGGGCTCAGCCGTGCAGGAGCGTCACAGGTTTCGTCGTACTGGGGAAAAAATAGATTTCGCTAAAAAAGGCAGATCTGTTTCTTGACAGATGTGTCAGGGAGGGTGTTGAAAAAAAATTCATGCAAGAGCAGCAGGAACAGAGAAACACACACGGAGTAAATGAAGAGCTACGCCATAACACTCCGTTTAGCTTTGAATTACCTGTAGAGGGAGGGGGGAAAAAAAAAAGTACCTATGAGTCCAACAGTCCATCTGAACGTGCTTTTAGGGCCCACGGGGGGTTGTTAAGCGTCACATCTTGCTGCAGTTCCACAGCCGTGCAGTAGGGGGCGGCGATCAGCTGTCTCAGAGCCCCGACGCCACGCAAGGAATGTGCCGGCAGCGCAGCCAAGTAAGGACATGTCGGCAGCGGAGCCTTCGCCTGGGCTTGGAGAGCGAGAGGCACGTGGGGGTGAGCGGGTGGGGCCCGGTGGGGGTTGGAACAGAGCCCGAACGCACAGCCCACACCCACCATCCAGAGAGAGAAAGAACGGAGACGGAGAGAGACCAGCACGGTGCCGTGCTGCAGTAAGCCGGCAAACGCTGTGTCACGCCAATCAGACCAGTACTGCAGTAAGAACACGGTACGAATGCTGTGAAGTATGGTCATCCCCAACCCCACCGTGGCCCTGCAAGTCTCCGCCTCCTGTGCACCACACTCCGCCCCATATTAGAGCCCCTCCCCAATTTCTCAATAGCCACACCTCCCATCTCATATAGCCCCTCCCACCATCCTGCCTAGCCCCACCCACCCTTCCTCAGAGCCCCGCCTTCCACCCCCAGCAAGTGAAAAGTGACCTGAAGTGAACGTGTGACGGTGAGAGAAGCCGCACAAAGTCGTTCGTATCCCGCAAACTTCACGAGACGAGAATCTGGAGAAGGGAATTTAGTCAAAGAGATATAGAATCAATTAATTCAACTGGATCTGAAACATTTCGGTCGTCGATAGCTTATCTGCAGCGAGCGAGCGTGTCCCGGGAACGAGGGAGCAGGAGCCGCACTCGTACCGCATCCGTACCACACTCGTACCACGTTCTTCAGGGAGGAGGAGCCCTGCAGTGGAGCGCGGCGCTCGAGCAGCTCCGGGAAGGCGGACCGGCCCCAGGAGAGGGTTCGAACCACACGAGTAGAGCGGGGTTTGCAGCTCAGGACAGGGATAACGTCAGCTGGCGGCACCTCGTCTCCGGTTTCCCGGCCCCCGCGCTCCACTCGGTGGGAAAGCGAACGGCGTGACGGCACACCTCTCCGCTGCAGGTTCCGGCCCCCGAGTCGCCGGAACCCCCCTCCCCCTCCAGTTCCCAGGACCTTGACCACGCGAGGAGCGTCGCCCGTTGTTTTGTGGTGCGAGCGAACAGGAGCCGCTCTCCTTTCTCGCTGTTCACAATTAGCCCGATTAGCAACAGCCTTTGTCACCCTGCAGTTACTTAGCCGGTGCGCTAACCGCTCTCGGCTAAAAGGGGAGTGCCGAGGGTCCGAGGGGCCAAAGGGCCCCCCGGCAGGGTGAACGGAGCACGTCGGCTACCTGCCACCACAACGGCATATCCCGACAACGAAGCACGCGAGGCCCACGCGGCATAGCGCCTCCCTGTGGCCCCTCGGCAGCTCCCGACAGGCCCAGGGTTCGAGCGTCTCGCTGTTCCTGAATGGAGAGGCGCCCATTGAAAAGCGGCTGCAGTTTCCCTGAATGGATGGAGACACATGGCGCAGCTGGTAGTCATGGTAACCAGGCGCTCGGCGTGCGTGCGTGCGTGCGGGAGACGGGGAGGCTCTGTGGGGGTTCATAGCTGCAGCAGATAAAGGAGGGTGTGAAACTGGGGGGCCGTGTGGCATCGCAGCCAAGACTCGGCGCATTTCATGCCAAACGAACCGGGGGCTCTTAAAGGCAGCTATGGCCACCCCACCCACTGACAGCTGGAAAAGGGGTCTTACACACACACACGCACACAGGTCCGATTTCTCTCGACAGGTCAAGTGGTCAATAATTTAAAATAAAAAAAAATAAAAAATTCACAGCAGGATGACCCTGGTGTGTGTATGAGAGAGTATAAATGAGAGCACTGGAGCAGTGTCCCATCCAGTGTGTGTACCCCCCCCCGAGAAAAGGCGCTGCACCAGGGCAACCCTGCACTGGACAGGGGTACAGCGAGGTACGAAGCACAGTCAATTACAGCGCTTACCAGGTAGCCAGATGATAAATCAGCTGACAGCAAGAAAAGACAGCCTGCAATACTGTGAAACACGGTGAAATACTGAGCTGCAGCTGCACATCATCATCATCATCATCATCATTTCTGCTGAACCGCATTCTCCAGAGAGACTGACCGCAATCCCGCTGCTTGACCACTGATCAAAACGTCTCACTGTGCTGGACCTTCAGTGTCATACGTGGGGTGCTCACAGCTTCAGTAAGAATTGGCTTCGATCGAGTCTAGAGGAACGGGTGCGAGCCGCCGGGCCGAGATCCACCCGGGAGGAACACGGACGACAAGGGGACGAATCGGCTGCCGAGAAGATGGACAGAGAGCATCACGGGGGGGCATCTTCAAGCTCTGCGGCCTTTTTCCTCATTTCGTCACCATGGAAACGGTACAACGCTGCCGTCGGGGACTCCGGGACTCCACCTTACAGGAGATTAACAGCTGCCGAGCGCCCGGCCCTGGGGCCCCCCCGCGGACGGTTCCGGAGAGAGGCTGCCAAAGGAGAGCCGAGCACCGGCACGGTGCCGGAGCCGCACAGGAAGTGGCTTTCGGCGCCAGTCGAGCCGGATGACGGTTATCAGGGTTCCCGTCTGCAGGCAGCAAGCCTGTGAGACGTGTGAGAGAATCACGGGCCTGCAGGTGTCACGCAGATGCAGTCTAACACACACTTCAGCTGGACAGTAACGATACCTACTGGGCCTGATCAATACCTGCACGAGCTGATCAATATCTGAACCCCAGTTGGAGCACTGAGCTTCTCCACCTCTGGCCACTTGATGCTCCCACTCACAAGGATCCAACATCAAAAGTCTGTGGGTTCTTAGTTTTGCCCCTGATGTGGTGGAATGAGCTCCCCATATTCCTCAGAGCTGCTGAATCCCACCCACACTGAAGAAGGGTCTTGAGCTCATGTCCTTCAGAGCCACTTCTCTCCTGATCTCCTGTATTTCCTGTGTGAATGTCACTTGTATAGGAGATACTGGAGGGATGTGAACCAGCAACATGGTGCTGTGAGACACACAAGCTGTGTACCTGTAGCCTGTGTGTGTGTGTGTGTGTAAAGCTCTTTGTCTGTTGCTGATGCTCTTGTAAGCTGTACGTCACTTTGAAGAAAACGAAGGAACGTGAACGTAAACGTGACAAGCGAAGGAAACCAGCCGTTGCTCCACCTCAGCACATCACAGTGAGACGTGTCCAAACACACATGAACACGCTTGTTTGCGTGACCCGTACACCACATGGTCATCGTCCTCCTCTCCAAATGGCACAAACAAAGCAGGCTGCCGACCGCGGTCGTCCGCAGAGCCGGACGAGAAGCGTCCGGCCGACACTTGCCCAAGATAGACGCCGGCCTTTGGAACGTTCCGGAAGATTCCGGCATGCATTCCGCCACGAAGCTGGAGGATCTACGTTTACACTGATGCATTTGGCAAACTCTTCCGTCCAAAATGACGCAGAGCTGAGAGCGAACAGGAGCACGTCGGCTTCAGACGGAGACACAAACACTGACACAGGATCAGTGAAACACAGCTTGACCGTTTGATGTGGCCGTTGCCATGGCGCTCGTGTTCCAGAAGTTACCATAAGAACAACAAAGTGGGTAGATAAAGAGCAGGTGGTGAAGGACTGTGTAGCTGTCAGGAGATCAGGAGAGAAGTGGCTCTCAAAGAGATGGGTTCAAGACCCTTCTTGAGTGTGGGAAGGATTCAGCAGCTCTGAGGGACACGGGGAGCTCATCCCACCATATCGGGCCCAAAATAGACTCTGAGCCCCTGTGAGCAGGATCACCAAGAGCGCCCCATGGGCTGCAAACCAACACACGTGCGGAAAAGTCCACTGCTGGACGGGGCCCTGCGTAGGCGCGCTGCCAGTGAACAGGGAGAGGAAAGAGCTTCCGAGGAATAGATTCCAACTTCGAGGATACGAGAGAGCGAGGAGTTGGTGCCGCCGCCGCTGCCGCTGCCAAGACGTTACCGTGGGAACGGCCTCTGTACACGTTTATGTGGCACAGAAGTTTAAACTCAGCGGGTCGCAGGTTCAAAGCTCAGGAGCGCAGTTTTCCCAGACAGCTTTCAGCAGTGCAAATGGGAGCGGCGGCAGAATCTCCTGTTGGAGAGGCCACGGCACCGGGGAGCCCATCCCTCTGCGACACGCACATGCACGCGCGCACACAGAGAAAGGGAGAGAAGGGGCACAAGTGCTGCGGACTTTGACCACGATCGGGCCGGGCCGCGCCCCGCTGGGCAAATGCACAGCCGCTACTGGACGGCGGGGGGTGTGGCGAGACGGAGCAGGTTAGGAGGGAGAGGGGCCGGCCGGTGCGGGTTCGAGAGAGGAAAAAAGGCACAGCTGCACTTCAAAGTCTCAGTCTCTGTTCTCAACCTGTCTGGACGTGCTTGGTGTGCTTGGTGTGTGTGTGTGTGTGTGTGTGTGTGTTAGTCCCCCCTGAAGGGAGAGCAAGAGGCATCTGGAATGTATCCCCGTCCCAACTGTCTGACCCCACCCCTCACCTCCAGGGGGCAGCAGCACATTCTGCTGGACAGGAACAAATCTCTTCTCTATTCTTGTGTAAGAGCGAGCACAACATTCCTTGCAGGGTTATGTGTGTGTGTGCGTGCAAGCAGGTTGATGGGTGTGGTGCACACACACTTACGTTCATTTAGCAGACGCTCTTCACCAAAGCGACTCCCAATGAACTCTATATAGTGTTTTCAGCCCACACACCTTATTCACCGCGGTGACTTACACTGGGTCACTCATCCATACATCAGTGGAACACACACACTCTCTGTCAATCACGCGCTATGGGTTAACCTGAACAGCATTTCTTTGGAGGGGGGGAGGAAACCAGAGCACCTGGAGGAAACTCACACAGACACGGGGAGAACATGCAAACCCCACCCAGACTGAGCGGGGATCGAACCCACGTCCTCTTGCACCACCCAGACGCTGCAAGACAGCAGCACCACACACACACACACACACACACACACCTGAAAAGTGGCAAGGAAAACTGTTCAGGAGTGATGTTGCGCAGGAAGTGTGTGTTTGGGTGTGATCTGTGTTTGTGATCCCATCCTGACAGGGACCTTAGGAAAGAGGAAGGAACCTCCCTCTGTTGGACCATTGAGGGGAGAACTAAACCTGAAACCTGCAGCTCACTCACATGTATGTTACAAATACTGTTTTCTCCCTCTCTCCCTCTCACTCACACACAACTAAAGAAGGCTGCAAGCCCCCCCTTTGCCAAAGCATCAGCAGCCACTCCTATTGTACACTGAACAGAAAGCTCACTGAGCATCCGCAGGGTCACAGCACAGAGAATGGAGTGGTTGCCACGGTAACATAACACACGTATCCCACCTGTACGGCTTGTGTTTTCTAATGGCGCGCTCCTCGAACACAGGGCCTGCACTGCTCAGCAAATTGAGGGTAACCGCAGGTGTGCGTGCGCGCACACACACACGCGCACACACACACACACACACACACGCGCACCTTATCTGTGGTGATTATCGGTGCCCGTTTAGCACAAACATCCGAGCTGCTAAAAAATGATGATGCAGAATTTCTGAGCATCTTTGACTCGATGACCTCAAACTACTTCTGTTGTGTCACGAATGAGGTGTGAAGAGCAATGACTGATTCCTCCTGCCCCCTCCACCCAGGGACCAGACACCACCGTAAGTAATACCGATACACACTACCTGTTAGTTTGTCACGTCACAAACTGGCACTTTTCTTCTTTTTTTTTTTTTTTTTTTAAATTTAAAGCCCCCCCCCCCCCCCGGCCACACCCTTCCCCCAACCATGCTCTTCAGGTGTGATCCTAGTTGAGCACCATGGAAACAAAGGGCCACAGCTGCCTCAGACACACACACACACACACACACACACACACAGTGCAACCCTCCAGTACAGCAGTGTGTCACGATGGAGCGGTACACGGGCGGCACTCCTGTTTGTACTCGCAAGGAGAGGGTTGCCACGGTGACGCGGAAACGGGCGCCAACTTGCAATCGGTCAGATTCCTGCACACTGTGCTGACGCCAGAGAATCGGGGGGGTGGGTGGTTCGTTCGCTCGAGGAGAGGAGTCAATACACACCCAGGCAGCGTGGCGCTCGCACACTCAGCCGCTTAACCCGATAAGCGTGCCATACCCCCCCCTCCAGCATGGGCACTTGGAAAAACTGGAGCCACAGCCTCTCAGGTTCGAATCCCACCTGCACCCTGCTGGAGTCCCCTTGATGAAGGTACCAAAATTACCGTGCTCTTAAGGTCCATCTGGTCCACTCCTGCACTGACCGTGAGCAGCGTCCACATCTTGACCCCCCCCCCCCATTGGCCAGTGTCACTTACTGCCCATCAATGCTTATTACCCATAATCCCCCATCAGAGCCCCAGCCAGGCCTGGAGCAGGACAGCCATCTTTGTAATGAAACCCATTATTGGGCTGCTGCTCTCGCACCGGAGCGCTCTATTGATCTGGTCAAGAGGGGGGCAACACACACACACACACACACACTCATCCAGTGAAGAGACTCCTCAAACGAGCCAAACAACCTCATATCAGTCAGGATGTCGATGGGGGCGACGGTGCAGCAATCCCAGAATGCCGTTGGGCTCCAGTCCAGTGCCGGAGCAGGAGACGAACCGGTGCGACGGTCTGCTTTGCCTGAGCGGACCGAGAGCGAGCGAGCCGAGCGGGACGCAGACGGGAGGAGGCGTGTCCCCTGTACCCATCGAGGGTCCCGGCGGAGACGGAATCGCCAACGCAAGCGGAACGAAAGTGCGCTGTCCTGGGGAACGAGGCGAGCGCTTCCTGCGAAATGGGGAACAGAGCTCGTACCGGGGTACTAATACCATGCCAACTGCCTGGGAGCAGGACTTTCCGGCTTCCTCATCATGCCCTTCGCGCTGAACCGGAACCGCGATCGAGTTCTCACTCTCTCTCACTCACACACACACACACACACACACTCCAAATCCTTCAACCTTTGCACAAAGCTTCCAGTCTCACTGGAAACGCAGGCGCGCACACCGTCGGTCTGTGTGTTCAGGTGCGTGTTGTGCGCGACACACAGGAACCAGTTTCAGCACACAGGACACACTGGTTCCGCCGAGCACCGGGCTCTCCGCTCACCTGAAGAGCCCCAAGTCAAGCAGCTTCTCGGAGCCACGTCACCGAGATCCCCCCCTTGTAGCTGGGGGACCCAGCATTTACCACGGTACAGCAGCGGAGAGAGAGTCGAGCGCCACATCCGGGGCCAGAAAACAGAAGCGAGACGTTGCGCCGTCACACGGGAACGGATCTGCTTCTTCGTTCCTAAGTTTCGCAGCGCTCGGGGGAGCGGAGCGGTCGCATCCCGCAGGCCGGAACGTCTCGGTTCAACCGCAGGAAACGGTCCCGATCGAGCTCCGCGTGTGCGTGCGTGCGTGCGAGAG